>NC_069695.1:31504825-32128688 GCF_023699985.2 Odocoileus virginianus
TATCTTAACTAATCCTTTCCTGATTAAAAGTTGTTTTTTTTCTGTTGTTGTTTAGTCATTAAGTGGTGTCTGACTCTTTGCAACCCCATGGACTATAGCCTGCCAGGCTACTCTGTCCAGGAAGAACAATGGAGTGGGTTGCCACTTCCTTCTCCAAGTGTATATCGATAATAACAGGATAGGGATCAGGGTATAATCTATACTCATGGAACAAGCAAAACCAATTGTCCTACATGAGAACTGAGCTGGAACACTGAGCTAGAACCAACTAGTCATACACAAGAACTAAAATAATATTCAATAATATCAACTTTCACAAGTAATATCTTTTTTCTCACCCCTTCTGAATACCAATTGATTTTTACTTCTGTCTCTCATGGCTTCTCTTATATAAGGAAATAGAAATCATATTATAACAAGTCTTAATAATATAGCCAGGAATTCTTATTGTCATATGCCTAAGTAAAATAAAACGAGAAACTCTTAATCCACCAGCTTCTCAGGTGGCTCAGTGGTAAAGAATCCACCTGCCAATGCAGGAGACACAGGGGATGTAGGTTTGATCCCTGGGTTGGGAAGATCCCCTGGAGAAGGAAATGGCAACGCACTCCAGTATTCTTGCCTAGAAAATCCCATGGACTGAGGAGCCTGGTGGGCTTCAGTCCATGGGGTCACAAAGAGTCAGACATGACTGAGCATGTACACAATCCCAATCCATAGGATAGTAAATTATAGTAAACTGGAAGTGGTGGGTTCAACCCCCAGTAAAATAATAAATCTGTAGATTGTGGAAGTTACCTCTCTGTCCAAATAATGAGAGACTGTGGTGATCACACCTGTGCTGGGATGCACAGAAAACAGCCCAGGTGATCTTGGTGTCTGCTCCAAAATGCTGTACTTCAGGCGCGTGTGCATTGTGTCTGGTTCATCTCTGTCCGTGGCACAAACCACTCCCACTGTAGTACCTACATGTTTGGGGTTTTTAAAAAAAAAAAAAGGAGTCTTTACTTTCCAGAACTGCAAAATATGTTTAGGCATATCTACACTTCTCAAAGTTTAACATTAATAGTGGAAACCTCATTTAATTAGTATTTCTTATCAGCAATATTCCATCTTTACATAGTACTGGTGAAGATGACTTCAAATTTATAACGTGAAATATTTTAATGCTGAGAATCAAGATTTACTTTGTCTATAAACTATTCGAAAGTAAATTTACTAAAAATACATATAAATAGCATCCAAGAATAATTTCAACACATATTCCCACATATTGAAATATGGAGAGATAAACCATATCTCTAAAGTATATCAGGTTTTTCAAAATCAAAGTTTTGATTAATAATTATTCAAGGCTGACTTGGAATATAATTGGATAGATGATCATGCTGACCTTTAACATCTCAGTCTCTCCTTTCTATGATTTTCTTTTTGCTAATTCTTTACTTTGACTCATTCTTTCACCCGATTAGTATCCAAACCCCATTGCTGCCAGTCCTACTTAATCTTATTTCATGCTATTTACTATTCAGGGAGAATTTAAGTCAACTGTTGCTTCAGTTGGAGCTACCGGTATTTTTCATCAGTATGGAAAGTAAGAATATTGCTCTGGTAAAGGATTTCAGGTATCAAAGAGGACATACATGTGGCATTTTAAAGTGTAAGAAGAGTGTTTCCATGAAATTATAATGCATAGATCCACTTTGCCTATAGCCCTGTATGTGAAGCTGGCCTGAGGAACAATATATAGACACATACAATCATATACATATATACATATATTCATTGAAACTTTATATTTGAGGAAATAAAAGTCAAGTAAAAGTATTAGTGCAAGGAAGTATTAATTTTAAATAATTTTTTCATTATATTTTTAAACCTTATATACGTGTATGTATGTGTGCTTAAATATACATATATGTATACATATATATGTAGCCTGCCAGGCTCCTCTGTCCATGGAATTCTCCAGGCAAGAATACTGGAGTGGGTTGACATTTCCTTCTCCAGTATGTATACACATATATAAATTTGTAAAGAATATCCAAATACATACTTATAACTAACAAAAAGATTTTTGCAGTGGATCAATATGAAGACATGAAGTAATAATCTTATTATAAGGAAATAAATTATCTTCTCATAGAAAACTATGTATAAGCTTTATAAGACATACATTTTCTTTCTGCAATTTCACTGACAGGAAGACATAAACACTATTTTAATTCTCTGGATATAGAACACCTTTACTTATTATATAAAATCATCCTAAAATCTTGACTTGGAAATTCTTTTCCACAAGTGCTATCCTTCACTATTAGCAGAGCATCCTTTGCCCAACGCATCTGTGTGTGAGCTAAATTCAAGGAACACCTTCAGACTATCACACTTTTAACGGGTCTGAACTTACTGGTATGAGATACTTAAAGCATCCTGGGTTAATCTGGGCATCAAAGTGTTTGTCCTTGATTTTTCTCTGTTACTACCAAAGAGAGAGAATGTCCAAGGAAGAATCTAAAACCAATCATCCCTCTTTGAAAATAGAAAAATGTAAGACCCAGAGGAATCGGGTGGAGAGGGAGGTGGGAGGGGGGATCGGGATGGGGAATACATGTAACTCCATGGCTGATTCATGTCAATGTATGACAAAACCCACTGCAATATTGTAAAGTGATTAGCCTCCAACTAATAAAAATAGATGAATAAAAAAGAAAGAAAATGTAACAAAATCATACTTATGAGGTTAAAAACATTTTAAGTCATCTAATATAATTAAACTCATTTTATAGATCAGAGAACTCAAAGGAACTTCAATGAGTTCTCACAGTGAAACAATAACTGACCCTGATTCAAAAACTAGGCTTCCTAAACTCCAAACCAACTATTTTTATTTTTTTAATTGTACCATGTGAGTACTAAGGAGGTTAACATCTATAACACCAAATTATCAAAGCAAAATATAAAAAGAAAGAGCAGCTATAAGAAGCCAGTGAAGATGTAAATAACTATACTAGAAACTTTAATAAGCAAGTTAGCAAAGTCATCCTTTATGGTTCAGTTCACTTCCTTTCAACTTTATTGCAAGAGGTAATTCTCTGCTGGCTCAGCAATAAGGAATCTGCCTGCAATGCAGGAGACACAGGAGATGTGGGTTTGATCCCTGAGTTGGGAAGATCCCCAGGAGGAGGAAATGGCAATCCATTCCAGTATTTTTGCCTGGGGAATCCCATGAACAGAGGAGCCTTGCAGGCTACAGTCCAAAGAATCGCAGAATCAAACACAACCAAGCAACAACAAATACACAAACAACAATTTTCCATATTTCAAGTCTAGAAGACATCAAGAATGCCACATTTAAGGGCCAACTAAAGTGAAACACTATGGTTTTTCCTCAAGTGAGAGCAAGTGTTTAGGATGGAGAACATGTAATGCAAGTTTCTTTAAAGTTATTTCAGTATTCACTCTAAATTGGGAGTAGTAAAACAGTACTTTAAAGAGAAGAGATAAATAAGAGCTTAAAAAATTGTATACTCAGTGGATGTCATTCAACACCTTCCTACATAAAACCTAATAAAAATATCTATACTGATTTTAGTTTTATTATAGTCTACACTGCACTGCATATCCTCCCTTGGAGCTGGGGATAATGATAAACCCACATAATAATAAAATGAAATAAAGTATAAAAGCAAAATATGGTACAAAGCTTGAATAACTGTTATCTGCCTTTATAATTCATTGGTATAACAGCAACCCCACAAACTCCTATGTTGTTGTTGTTTAGTCGCTAAGTCATTCCGACTCTTTTGCAACCCCATGGCTCTCTGTCAATGAGAATTTCCTGGCAAGAATCTTGGGATGGGGTGCCATTTCCTTCTCCAGGGCATCTTCCTGACCCAGGGACTGAACTCATATCTTCTGCTTGGCAGGTGGATTCGTTACCACTGAGCCACCTAGGAAGCCTATAATATCAAACTCCTATAATACCTTGTAAATTACACATTGATTGAATCTGATGGGATTATATGTATCCAACTAAGTAGATATGAGCCCAATGATCTGGCACTGAGTAAAAACTCAATCTCTCAAACGATGTATATAAACATTTAGTAGAGCATATTGTGCTCTTCAATGTCATCTTACCAATTCTACTGCTTTCTGGAACTTCAAAATTATAAATTGCTTCTGTGAAAATAGGATGGTTGTCATTTTCATCCTCCACTCTGATGGGCAGTGGAAGAGGGAAGTCTGCTGAATATCCGTCTGCAGTTGACGCATAGGCAATCAGCTGTAAAACAGTGAAAAGCAAACTGAACAGTCCATTTTGAAAGATTCCAGCAAGAATACTACACTTTATCCACTACCTTCTCTGAAAATCTTTTCAGTAATAAATCATTCCAAAAATTTCTATTTAATACTTCTTTAGTTATCAAAGCTTTGAAGGTAGAAAGACTTTAACTATTAATAATATAGTTCAAAGTATTCCGTGTTTGGTAGAAGTGGCTACACTTCAAATAAAACCTAGGTCAGAATACAGCGTGTCAGAGAATACTCAGACCATTAGACTAAGGAATTAAATGTGAATGTAGCAGGGTGGATTATAGTCCTTATTCTCTCCATAATCATAAAATCATATAGGGAGAAACAAGCCACTTCACTGCAGTGGGAAAAATCCCAACTTCCTCATCTAAATAAAGCAAAGATTACCAAATTCTGTCACTACTAAGCCCCTTAATTATTTTACCTCATAGATCACATATTTGTAAGAGGTTTTCTCACAAAACCTCTACATTTACTTCTGCGTTCCTGGTTAACCAAAAGCAGTGTAAAGTCAAATAGAATATATTTCTCTTCAGCGTGTGATTACAACACTGAGGTGAAAAATTTCCAGCCAAAAGTAAAGTGTCCCGTGGGGACCATCAGTCATGTTTTACTTACCCAGCATCTCCTCCTTTTTCTTTTAGGAAGAGAAGCCCTCTTTTCTATGGAGAATCAGCTCCCCTGAACCACAGGAATAATTACATAACCCCAGAGCATTTATCATATCATGCTGAAAATTGTCTGAATTATTACACTGAAAATTAAGTGACTTATTCCCCATTGATATAAGCGCATCCTTATCATTATACTGACTTACTGTGCCTTGTTTGGGCTTGGTCTTGCACTTTTGCTACATTATATAGTTCTCAGATATAATCAGATAATCATACATGCTGAAGAAAGACCAAGAAAGAAAAAAAAAAAGGAGCAAAAGAGGGACATTGGAAGAAGACTCTTCCAATCAACTGTGGCCATGTCCTAGAGACAGGAGAAAGGACCATGACCAGAGAGAGAAGGAAAACCTCAGAAGCAAAACTAACTTCTGGAAATTACATCCAAATGCAATTAAATTTCTTGGCTTCATTTTAGGCTTACCTAACAGAAGCTGAGATAAAGAGCAGACCAAGCATTCCAAAATATTATACAATCTATTTTCTTTGTCTTTAAGATGCCCTCTAAAAAGAGAGTGCGGAAGACAGGAAAGAGTAGATGGAGTAACAGAAGAAACATAGTTTAATCACTTAAAAGTCATGTGTATCTGTAAAGCTCCTACATCAAAAACATCATATTCTTCACGATCCACAGGCCGGGTACAATACAGATTTCCAGTGTCTCTTTCTATGAAAAACAAATTTAAAGGCTCTTTGTCAACTCCACGCCCACTTATGGAGTAGAAGATGGTATAGTTCTGTGCAGCATCAGATTGAACCTAAAAGGAAAAAGCATATGTAAAAAAATGTTCATTAAAATGCTGTTTTTTTAAATACAACTTATATGTTTACATTTTTTATTTTTAAAAGATTATTTTAAGAATAATCACCTTTGTTACTTCATCAACATGCAAAATGGTGACAAACTATGATAATTTGGCAAAGATTTTTTAAAAGCTCCCAAATTTAATGATGACAACGTTCAACATAAATAGTAACCAAAGAAAACCTAATTGAAAACAAAAAGGCATAGTTTCCCATCTAGTGATTTGGCAAAGGTAGAAAAAAAAACAATACTACCCATTGTAGACAGGGATGAGGCAAACAGGGATTCTCATATCCTGATGAAAGGAATGTCAATTGGAATGTTTCTTAGGGAGATGAATTAACAAAACTGAAAAGAATGACAATAAACAGAGAAGACTCTTCCTGGCATAGGAAACAGGAAGTGCAAAGTGATCAGACCAGGGTTATGTCTGGAGTGTTCAAGGAGGGCATTGTGATTGAAGTAAAGAGGATTAAGGGAAAAGAAAGTCGTAGAAGACGATGAATGCAGTAACAGGGCCATGGCATAGAAGAGAGTCCAAGGATGTTGGCTTTTTCTTGGAGTCAGACTGAGAGCCACTGGAAAATTTAAATAAGAGTAATATCCAATTTATGGAGTTCTGGTGGCTCAGTGGTAAAGAAACCCCCTGCCAACGCAGGAGATGCAAGTTCCACCCCTGGATCAGGAAGATTGCCTGGAAAAGAAAACAGCAACCCACTCCAGTATTCTTGCCTGGGAAATCTCATGGACAGAGGAGCCTGGAGGATGATAGTCCACAGCATCTCACAGAGTCAGTCGGATACGACTGAGTGATTGAACAATATCCAATTTATATTTTAGAAAGCTAATTCTTGCTGTTCTGTTAAGATTAGACTTGGGTGAGAAGAAAGGGAAGAAACAGGAAGGCCATTTAAAAGTTACTTCTAAAACAAAAAGTTACTCTAAGAATTCAGGAGAGAGAATTGCTAGCGTGGCAGCAGCAGCAGTTGTGAAAAGCAGTTAGATTCTGGATAGAATTTGAAGATACAGCAGGCAGGTTTTGGCAATGGACTGGCTGTGTGATGTGAAGACTATAATCCTATAATAATAAAGGAATTAAATAATAAAAGAATAATAATTAAATAATAAATTTGTTAGGTTTTTAATTGTGAAGAATGGTTGGATATGGTACATTGGGGCTCAACATCTATTTCATTTGGAGAAGGAAATGGCAACCCACTCCAGTATTCTTGCCTGGAGAATCCCATGGACAGAGGAGCCTGGCAGGCTATAGTCCATTAGGTCACACAGAGTCGGACACAACTGAAGCAACTTGGCATGAACGCAGTAAATTCCTATGTATTAGTTCCTTAAAGAGAAGTATGCTCTCCACAATAAAACCTTACCAAACAGACTCTACTACGGTAACAACTGAAAGGATGGAGCTGCCATTCACTGAGATGGGAGGACATTTTTTATAAGAAAATCCAAATGTTTGATTTTTATATGTGAAGTTTGACATATCTACTTAACATCCAGGTGGAAATCTTAATTAGGCATTTTGGGCTGGAGATAACGACGTTTTAAGTTTCCAGTGTGTAAAAAGTACTTAAAGCAATGAAGCTGGAGCAATGAGAAGCTTAAAGCAATGAGATCACTGAGAACATGAATATAAATAAACATGAGACAAGGTTCATAGGTGAGCTCTCCAAAGTTTAAGACTGAGGGATTGGGCTGGTGGGGAATAGGGGGAAGTGGGAGTGAGGATGAACCAGCAACATATACTAAGAGGGAGTGGCCAGCGAAGTAAGTGGAAAACTGGGTGAATGTTGTCCTGAATGAGGAAAGGGAGAGGTCGGCTAAGTCAAATGGACACACACATCAAGGAAAATGAGTACTGATTTAACAGTACTAAGGCCATGATTACCTCTGATCAGTATAACTTTGGTAGTCAGAAATCAATTTCTTAATAGGCCTCATCAGTGCTTAAAGTACAATTACCTAAAAGAAGAAACAAAGGGATAGCAGTGGATAGTTTTCTACAAGCAGGAAAGACACTGGAAGCATAGTTAAAAAGATAAATAAGCAGGACACAGGTGGCACCATTAGCATTCAACATTGACCAGAGTAATAGAAATTCAAAGGAAAAAGGTAAGCTCCATGCCATAGCTCTGCCTCAGTCATTATTTTCACTGCATATTTATTATTTATTTTCATGTATGTAAAGTAAATCTGAACCTGTTTTTAAAAGACTTGTTTTTAGGGAAAAGTTAAACTACCTAGCAGAGCACACATGGCCCATTCCGGTTGGACCCTACCCGCCGTTCTGCCCCATCTCCCTGTTCCACTCCCATCATACACAGGAAGACTAAGCTCTTGAGAGCTCCTATGAGGAACCATACTTGCTTTCACCTCTGTCCCTCTTTCTTCTTCTGCAACAATTAACCTGCATGACACTCTCCCATCCTTCAGCACTGAGCTTAGTTGCTTCCCTTCTAAGTCTTTTTTTGTTTTTTACCACATGTCATCTCAGGACACGGTGCTCACCTCATGAATTCTCAGATCACCCCAATCCATTCCCATCTCAGCACTCATCACTCAATGTTACAATCTTATCTGCCTACTTCTATCTTCCCCACTAGATTAATATACTACAGAGCAAGTGTTAGTCACTTGGTCACATACAACTCTTTGCAACCCCATGAACTGTAGCCCTCCAAGTTCCTCTGTCCATGGGATTCTCCAGGAAAGGATACTGGAGTAGGTAGCCATTCCATTCTCCAACTCATCTCCCTGACCCATGGATCAAACCCACGTCTCCTACACTGCAGACAGATCCTTTATGGTCTGAGCCACAGGAAAGGTCATGAGAGCAAAGGCCATGCCATGCTAGGTCACTTCAGTCATGTCCAACTCTGTGTGACCCTATGGACTATAGCCCATCAGGCTCCTCTGTCCATGGAATTCTCCAGGCAAGAATACTGGAGTGGGTTGCCATGCCCTTCTCCAGGAGATCTTCCCAACCCAAGAATTAAACCCACATCTCTTAACTCTCCTGCACTGGCAGGCAGTTTCTTTACCACTAGCAATACCTAAGAAGCCCAAATGACTAAAAATGTATTTCTAGCTTCAGTACTTAGAGCAGTGTCTTCCACAGGACAGAGTAGGTGCTCAATAGCCAGCTATTAATGAAAGAATAAATTAATAAAGATCATTTAATGGCTATAGAGTCTTTATCATATTATAATTATCAGTTTTTAGTGATTTTCCAATTTTTCTTATTATTAGCTTTTTAGTGATTTTACTCTTCATGAATATCTTCAAATCTGTTGATTTTTAAACGTTTCAAGAGTTATTAAAACCTGAACAAAACAGACTCTTGGAGCCAAAGCAATCCCAGTCAGAAGGAATGGAAAACCTACCTGTTGAAGAAACAAGGGGAAAGGTCCCAGGGAATTCTCCTGCATTGAGCAGGGAATAGGCGCCCATCTCCTTTTGGAACGCCTGAGAACAATTTCTTTAGTGTGTCTTTTCCTCAATACCTGAATCGAGAGAAAGACAATTAACAATTTTAAACAAAAAGCATCAGAGCCTACTTCATTGTAGAACAGTAGATGGACCATTCTCCAGAATGTCCATGCTGAACCTAAAGACTAGATAATACAGTCTTCTCTGAATTAGGTTAAAAAAGTGTAACCAGACTTGAAAGCTTTCATGAACCAAAGAATTTCTCTTTGCATACATTTCTATATTAATCCTGACCAAACTTTCAGATTAGGAAAATCATCACTGTAGTTTCGGTTCTCTCTGTTCTGTCCCAAAATGAAACAGAGAACGCATCCTCTTTCTAACAATCTATAGACAGCTCTTACTTATTCTTTCTGCTAAAACCTCATACTCTCAGGTGAACCAGAGTGAGATCACGCATTTTCTTCACTGCCTGAACACTATAACTGCACTGTCCAATATGGAAGCTACAAGCCACGTGTGACCATTTTAAGTTAATTAGAATTAAGTAAAATACATATTCCATCCTTCAGTTGCACTAGTCACATGATAATTGTCAGTAGTCATTAATTAATTAATGCTGGGTGACCATATCACACAGTGCAGATTATAGAACATTTCCATCATTGTTGAAAGTTCTACTGGAGTTTTCAGTGATTTCCATTTCATTTCATGGTATAGTAAGGAAGATGCAGTATTTCCTGAGAATTAATTAATAATACATTAGACAATTATTAAAGTGCTAAGCAGGCATTTAATAACTTAAATGACTTTTTCATTAATATAATACACTTCACACTGATTAGTTGTAATTCACTATGGCCTTCCTCTTGATGTAGAATCTAGAACGATAGTGACTAATCACTGAGTGATGGCTGATACCATTCAGACACATACATACTACAGGATTTCCATCCTATTTTAACATCAGAAAGATGGTGGCACTTAAAATCAACCCCTTATTCACTGGGAACTACTGCACTTAGTCTTAATTTAACATGCACCTATTGACTCTGGGTCAGGGGTAACTGAGCAGTAACAGAGGTAACAAAAGGGATTCACTCATGCCCTTAAGCAACTTTGGATAGGTTGTTTGCACTAATAAAAAATTACCAATGCTACAATAGAGGGATTACCAAACTGACACAGGCAGGCAAAAGCAAGTAGACTTTGGAGGTGAAAGAAGCCTTCACAGGGAGGTGCCATTAGATTTAATAAAGCCAGATCCAAAGTCAATGTCTAACCAGTGTCTTTAATTTTTTTTTCCCATTTATTTTTATTAGTTGGAGGCTAATTACTTTACAATATTGTAGTGGTTTTTGCCATACATTGATATGAATCAGCCATGGATTTACATGCGTTCCCCTTCCCGATCCCCCCTCCCACCTCCCTCTCCATCCCATCCCTCTGCGTCTTCCCAGTGCACCAGCCCTGAGCACTCTAACCAATGTCAAGAAGAGAAGAGGAGGGAGAAAAGGCAAGCGGGAGGAAAGAAAAGCAAAGAGGGGAAGAAAAGAAGAGGAAAATAAATCTTATTTATCCTTTGTCTTCTTTGCAATTTTTAATGAGAACATTTAAATGAGAAGAAAAACACGCCTGAAAATATCAATGGACTTTGAATACCTTCTTCTGATATTCCAGGAGCACAAGAATCTCTTTCTGTGTCTGTTTCTTTGTGTCAGAGAGCCGTATGATGAAAGATCTTTTCTCATCAGACAATACAACAGCGTGGGCTGTGTATACTGACCCATCTTCTAGAACTCTGAAATCAGGATCACTGGACTGGATGTGGTCTACAGACCTGAGGCACTCTTTCAAATTAACTGCAAGTAAGAATTTTCAAATTGTAAAGTATGAAACACATGCAGAAAAGGGGGGAAAAAATGTTCTAATAATGTATACAGTCTTCTCAAAACCCGGAAGTGGAATGAAATGAACCAATCAGTCTGCATTTAGCAATATCTTAACCAGCCTCTTTACACTTATTTTTTTAAAGTGATCATTCTTTTTCTGTTAAAAAATATAATTCTTGATTGCATATTTGTTTAAATAAGATACTTAAAACTTTTATATTTTTCTAAAAGGCTTATGAAAATGATCTTCTTGTTGAAGACACACGCATGTCGCAATCATGACAAAGCTGAACTACACATTCCCACACACACCTGGATAAACAAACAGAAGAGTTTTTCTTAACAATATAGTAAGTCTTCTAAGATACACCTCTCTCCAGCCAGAAATTATACACATGAACCCAAAGAGTGACAGAGTATATGAGTTTGGCAAATAGTAAAATAAGAAAAATCTTAAAACTCTTCCTGCCCCACCCCAACCTCACCCAACTCCCCTGGGGACCATGGTTCTCTTTGTGCTGTTGTTCTTTGCTTTCTGGGGCTTCCTACTGAAACTCTGAAATTCTTCTCTCATGGGAATTTTCCCAAGTGCAAAGTTATAAAATACAAGTCTCATACCAGTGTTTCAATATTATATCTAGAAGTATCAAATGCATCCCATTCTTCCACTATCTGCCTTAACAGAAACCACATTGATAGGCTAATACCCACTTAAGTAATATCCTCTCAAAGAATTCATGTTACCCATGTGCAGTGTTTTCACTTTAATTCAAATCTGTCACAGATGGAAATGTTAAGTCAAAAAAAAAAAAAAAGAAAACTAAATATCTTTAGACATGATGACATATTTCCCTTCTGTTCACATTTTTACCAGAGTGATAACCTCTGGTCCATTTCCCTAAAGGAACACCCCTGACTTTTCTTTACATCCTTTCTTTACTTCCTTCCCAGGAATGGGACACTTTTTGAAAAAGTAAATTTGGTATCTCTGGGACAAGCTTTATCTCTCAACAAAATCATGATATTTTCCTCCAATATTCCCAGTACCATGGAGAAATTCCACCTGAACAGAGCTGCCCGGCTGTTGGGAAAGTTTGAGGTTCCCCAGCTTCTCAATGGACAAATGACTGATCAAAACCAATTTTGAAAGGAACAGCTCACCATGTAATAGTTCCCACTGCAGCCATAGCATTGACAAAAATTCTGCTCCTACTCTCTGAGCTCCTTACCCATGTCTCTCAAATGCTTGGAATCCTGGAGTAATGAAAGGGCTACATTCTACATATAATTATTTACATAATTTTTACTGTTAAAACATAAATGACTTCAAAAGCATGGATTAGAACATTTGCCTTAGAATCTATGACAGAATTCTATAGAGTTATAAAGAACATAACATATATTTTAACATATCTTGAATTATATCTAATTATATATATATTCAGGCTAATTCCAAAGCAAAGATTGGATAATATGCCCTTTCCAGCATAAGTAAATTACATTTCTCTTTTTTAAAACATTGTTTGGAAAGTGCTCACCTCTGCCGATCAATTTGTCTGCCTCTAGTTTGGAAGGTATATTAAATATCTCCTTTTTGCAGGCTTCACAAGCAAAACTGAAAACCTAAGGGAAAAAATGGTCACATTAATACAGTATAGAATAGAGAACAAAGTTTTAGATAT
This sequence comes from Odocoileus virginianus, assembly GCF_023699985.2. Classification (NCBI taxonomy): domain Eukaryota; kingdom Metazoa; phylum Chordata; class Mammalia; order Artiodactyla; family Cervidae; genus Odocoileus; species Odocoileus virginianus. Next base: position 31,517,643 of record NC_069695.1, read on the forward strand.
GCAAAATAAGTCCTAGAGATCTACTGTATAGCATAGTGCCTACAGTTAATAGTACTGTATTGTATATTAAAATTTTTGCTAAGAGGATAAAACTTAAGTGTTCTTACCAAGATAAAATAATAACAATAAGTGAAGAAGGCAAGAGAAAACTTGGAGGTAATGGATATGCTCATGGCATAGAGTGTGATAATCTTGCAGCTACATACTTATCTCCAAGCTCATTGAGTAGTGTGCTTTGAATATGCACAGCTTTTTGTGTGCCCATTTCACCTCAGTAAAGTAGTTTTTTTTTTTAAAGAATTAAGAACAAAGCCATATGATCATATCAATAGGTGCAAGCAATTGACACAATCCAACACTGATTTACAATTAAAAATTTTCAACAAACTAGGAATAGAAGAGAAGTTGCTCGACATGATAAAGAGCATCTAAGAAAAGCATCATGATTAACAGAAAAAGACTGAATGCTTTCCTCTGACTTAAGGAACAAGACAATGATGCCTGCTCTCACCACTTCTATTCAACATTATACTGGAGCTTCTAGCTTCTAGCCAGGGCAGTTACACACACACACACACACACACACACACACACACACACAATAAAAGGCATCGAGATTGGGAAAGAAGAAGCAAAATATTTTCTATTTTCAAATAATATGATCTTGTATTACACATAGAAAATACTAAGGAATCCACTAAAAGACTATCAGAAATAATAAATGGTTTCATCAAGGTTGCAGAATACAAGGTTAACACACAAAAACTGATTGCATTCCTGCCCACTAGCAATGAAATGAATCTGAAACAAAAGTAAGCAATTTCATTTACAATAGAAAATCCATCTTCATAGATCGAAACACAAATTCCCAAAATTCATCTGGCAGATTCAAGGCACTCCCTGTCAAAATCCCAAATAGTTTTTTTGCATAAATTGAAAATCAATCCTTGAGAAAATGCAGGGCACTAAAATACCCAAATTTACTTGAAAAAGAACAAAGTCGAAAATTTTCCCAATTTCAAAACTTATTACAAAAATACAATAATCAAGGCCAAGTGGTACTAGCATAAGGGTAAACTATACAGATGAATGGAATAGAACTGAAATTCCATAAACAGGTCTTTATGTTTTTAAAAATACATTACTGGTCTGGTTTGCTGCCATTTATTTTAATATTTAAAATACATGACCATAAGAGAAATCAGGCTTCTACTTTTTCTTCATACCATCTTCCTAAAATGAGTTAGGGAGAGTTCCAGTTTTTTTTTTTTTTCCTATTCTTTGAAACAATTTATAAAAGGTAGAGATTATCTGTTCCATATATTTATGGAAGAATTCACCTATCACACAGGTCTAGGCTTGATGGATATGACCGTGTCTGTAAGTGGAGACATTTGGCTTCTAATTCAGTGTCTTGATAAGTCTATTTAGAATTTGTACACTTTCTCAAGTCAAAGTTGGCAATTTGTACCTTGTAGAAAATTGCCTATTTTGTCTCTTTTCAGATTAACTAGAATAATATACAAATATTATTATCTATTTTTTAAAACATCTGTCCTCTCCATAAATATGTCTGTTTTTATTCCTAATATTGTTTTATCTATACCTTTTCTATTTTTCACTTGTGCAATTGTAGCAGACTGGTCTGTACTTTCAAATAATAGTGTTTGGTTTTGTTAATCTTCTATATTGTTTCATTTTGTAAAAAACTGTTCCTCTTAAGATATATTCTAACTACACATATATTTTAATAAAAAATAAAAGGAACACTGGGGCACTTGCCTTAAAGTTATAGTTTGCCTTAAAGTTATAAAGTTTTAGAAATAAAACATTACTGTTATTTCAAAGTTCCTATTTAACTCTCCCCAATTGCATTTTCTTCCCTGACGGAGGGACCTCTCCAAATTCAAGTAAACTCTAACAGATGATTTTTTTCTTGGTAAATCATTTACTTCCCCATTTCCACTTAATTGTATCCCACGTGTATGCACCCCTAAAGAAAACTGGTTCATTTTATCAGTTTTAAGCTTTACATGTATATAGTCATAGATAATTGTAAGCAACTTGATTTCTTTGCACAAATTATGTTGTGTAATTTATCCATGCTGAATATATAGCAGCAGGTCATTCATCTTTGTCTCTGTATAATAAACACCACTGGAAATGATGTACAATTAATTCAAAGGGAAAAGTATGCTATAAAGGAAAATGTTTTTTAATTCCTTTTGATGAGTCCTTTTAGCAAATTATAGATTAACCATGTCCAAGTACATACCATTTATAATACAGAATAGATAAAGTAGGTGGGCAGACAGAAGTATCACCAACCAATACCAGAAGAGAGCAGTTCCTCGAGGAGCAGAATACTGGCAAGGTTGGCAAGAGAGGTGAAAAAAAATGAGTTTTGCCTGGCATATACTGAATTTTATAATCCTGTGGGAAATCTAGTGGAAGCAGAGTGGCTTCCCTGATGGCTCAGTGGTAAAGAATTCACCTGTAATGCTGGAGACTGAGGAGATGCAGGTTCAATCCCTGGGTCAGGAAGATTCCCCCTAGAGGAAATGGCAACCCACTCCAGTATTCTCGCCTGGAGAATCCCATGGACACAGGAGTCTGACAGCCCAAAGGATCACAGAGAGTCTGGCATGACTTAAGCGCTCACACACCTACAGGAAATCTAAGGGGAAAGGTCCAGAAGACAGCTGGATAGATAGACTTATACTTAAGGGCAACTCAAGGCCAGAAATACAAATCTGGGAGTCAGCAGTAGCGGGACAGTGGTTGAAATTATGGTATGAATCGGACTTACAGGGAGAGAGTGAGTGAAAGTGGCTCAGTCGTGTCTGACTCTGTGACCCCATGGACTATACAGTCCATGGAATCCTCCAGGCCAGAACACTGGAGTGGGTAGCCTTTCCCTTCGCCAGGGGATCTTCCCAACCCAGGGATGGAACCCAGGTCTCCTGCATTGTAGGCAGATTCTTTACCAGCTGAGCCACAAGCGAAGCCCAAGAATACTGGAGTGGGTAGCCTATCCCCTCTCCAGGGGATCTTCCCGACCCAGGAATCCAACCAGGGTTTCCTGTATTGCAGGCAGATTCTTTTTACCGTCTGAGCAATCAGGGATGCCCTAATATAAGGGAGGGATGTTGCACAGGATGATATTCACATATAAATTTCAGTTATGCTATTTTTCCTGAAATATAAAGAAATGTAATATTATGTTAGTGAGACTTGGATATATTACTGAAAATAGTTAAAAAAAAATAAAACCACCATTAGATGACAAACTTTTAGAGGTATTTTAAGAATAACTGATGACTGCCCAATGAAAAATACAAGATACAAAATTTTTTTTAATATTAATGAATTCTGGATTGACTGAATTATAAAAGAATTTCTTTTAATGAGGAACCCTCTAGAACAACTTTAAATATCTGACTGATAGAACCTACAGTTGTAAGCAACTTTTAATTAAAATGTAACAAACTATGTTTTTTTTTAAAAAAAAATGATAATATAAAGTATTGTCTGTGCTAGTTTGGGAAAAATTAATTGCTTTGTTTCATTTCACAGTACTGTCCAAATTTAATTAATCATATCATAGAAAGCTTATCATACAAATCATCAGGTCCTCACAGAAGTAATGCTAAGAGAGAATGAAAACTAAAGGTGTACCTGCCAGTGTTTCACTTCTGTACTATTGCTCAATTTTAGAGTGAATGCACAAGGGAGGCTTTCTAAAATGACACCTTTCTCAACGAGGAAAAAGAAGCCAAAGAACAGGAGTTTACAGAATATCTGAAAATAAAGGATATCTTCTTGAGCATAAAGATAGAATTTTCAATTCATCCTTTCTCCTGTGGACATTGGCTGTCTCCAAGAGAAATCTTACCTTTCAAACTCTTATCACCTTGAATTGTAAGATTTACCTTTCTATATTCTCAATGCTTTGATGAGTCTACTAAATTTCTTTCTATCCAAACTCCGTAAGATGGGATCCTAGTTAAATGGGAAGTATAATTAGCCACAGGTCACCAGAGATACCATATATGGCATGGCAACTGTCACAAGGATTACAACAGGACCAAAAAATGTGCACGGTTTACACATATTTAGTGACTCAGAAAGTGCAGTAGAATATAGCTGTATCTCAGTATGAACACCAGTAACAATAACCTTCTTTGAATAAGATAAATAAAGATGCACTGATGTAAATAAATACAACTCTGACTTCCTAAGCACACAGTTTAGAAATAAGCTAGTTCTCCTCCTTTTTTTGTCCTAAGCTTTTTTTTCTCACCAATGCAAAAGATAATGGAAAGTATTATACTCACTTATATCTTAAAAAGGTGAATATGTCAAATGTTATCAAGAAAAACAATAACCAAAAAGTCTAGGAAAGGAGTCATATTATTCTCATTATTTAATGCTATGAATTCTGGGAAAAGACACAACACACATAGGTTGTCAACATTGGTTGCAGGTAGAATTCCACACACTTCAAGGGGAAAAGTATGTTATAAAGGAAAATGCTATTTTTAATTCCTTTTGAAGAGCCCTTTTAGCAAATGCTAGATTAACCATGTCCAAGTACATACCATTTATAATATAGAATAGATAAAGTAATTCCCAAAGTGGATTTGATATTGCAAACAACATTAAATACACACGTAAAAGGATCTCATTATTTATAATAGAGGAGAAGACATGTGAGCAACTGAGCTAATATGAATTAGTTTTCACCATTCCTAACAATTTGCGTTACATTAAACGGAGAAACATTTTAAGAGACACTCAGTTCTTTCAGTAGTAATAGGAAGATCTGACAGGGTTCTTTTCTAGATTCTCCCTCTCCTTTCTTCCCTTCCCCCCGGCAGCCCCCCACCAGCCCCTTTCTTTGTATATGTGAAAGGAAACATGATTAGAATTTGCAGTTAATTGTAACAGCTTAGGGGCTTCCCTGGTGGCTCAGAAGGTAAAGAATCTGTCTGCAATGCAGGGGACCTGGGTTCCATCCCTGGGTTGGGAAGATCCCCTGGAGGAGGGCAAGGCAACCCACTCCAGTATTCTTGCCTGGAGCATCCCCATGGACAGAGAAGCCTGGTGGGCTACAGTTCATGGGATGGCAGAGATGGACACGACTGAGCGACTAAGCACATTAAATAGCAGTTTGGAGAACACACAAACTATACTGAGGCTAGAAGGGTGGGACAGGGATGCAGATTCAGAAGGAGAAAAGTGAAAAAGGGTAGATCCCACAAACTATGGGGTGGTTGCCTGGGAAAGTGAACACGTCAAAAGTATCAGTTCTGTGTTAAAGACCTGCTTTGAAGGGTTCTCACTTCAAACAAGGGATTGTCTTTGAGAGCTCCATTAAGGGTTCCATAAAATGAAAATTGCGTTTCCAAAATGCTATGCTCTGAATATTAAACTGAAAAGTGGAGAGGTCCTAGGAGTCAAAAGGAAATACAGACACAAGATGGTCAACAAGAAGTCTTGGGACTTCCCTGGAGGTCCAGTGGTTAAGACTCCTCTTCCACTACAGCCAGTGTGGGCTTCATCCCTGGTCAGGGGAGCCAAGATACCATTTAGAAAATTCTTTTAAAAAATAATCCTAAACAAGAAAATCGTTTACTAAAGCTGGTGTTATCTCTATTTAGATATACAGGCACCTTCTTGTCTTGCCACACCCGACACCCCCTGCCACCCAGACAGTTCCTTCAATTCTACGCCCTCCCCTCCAGCGAATACACGGGAAATCTTGGGAACCCAGCACCTCCACAGTTTCTTCTCTCTGTCCCCGAATTCCTTTCTCAGAGAAAGCACATAAGACTAAATTCATGCTTTTAAACAGCTTAGCTGGAAACGCTTTGAAATATATCAAATATATCAACTCTGAGAGCAGTTCTCATGTGTAAAGAGTCCTGTCATCAGCTAATTTTTTTTTTTTTTTTTTTGCAATAGCTGCCAGGCAGATCGACATGCCCATTTATACGATGCTTTGTCCATAAATACATCTTAGATCATAGCTACTAATTCTTTATTCACAAGTCGATGATTCAAACAGAGGACAAAGCTTGCACCCACTCGCCCTGCTTGGAGGCAGATGAGCACCAAGAATCCACCTAGCCAGAGTCGACCTGCTCCCGAGCCAGGCTGGTCCCTCTAGCCACCCGACCGCCAGCGCGGGGAAGTCGAGGTCCGAGGCTCCTTTCCAGAGAATGCCTAGAACGCAGCTCAGCGGGATCGCAACATCAGGGTTCCCCACTTTTTGCTTTGTGTCTCCCGAGTTCGAGAATCGTCCCAAACTTCCTCTCCGGGTGAATCTCATCTCGGGTCTCAGGTATCCCGGGCACAAAAGACCCCAGGCTGGGCTCTAGGCTTGTGCAGTCACCCCTGGACCCGGACAAAGTACTACCCAACCCCACACTCCTACCCCGACACTCCCCTCAGCCTGATTCTATCCGCTCTGCCTCACCCTACCCCACTCCCCCATCACAGCACCGAACCCCAACATCCAGCCCTAATTCAGCCGTCCACCCCCTGGCGCCCCAGGTACACTCTGCCCCCGGCCTGGTGGCTCGCGGAGGTAGACCACTCCCGTGAGTTGCTGAATAGCTATCAAACGAGGCAAAACCTGGAAGCCGCTTTTCAAGGGTAACTCATCCCGGGGAGCCAGGGACACCGCTCCAACCCCTCCATCCACCAATGTCCCCATCCCGGGGATCCCGGAGTGAGGGGCAACCCCTGTAACTCACTCCGTGTCCTATTCTTTGCAACAAACACCACGGACTGTAGCCCACAAGGCTCCTCAGTCCATGGAATTCTCCAGGCAAGAATCCCGGAGTGGGTTGCCATTGCCTTCTCCAGGGGATTTTCCCGACCCCGGGATTGATCCCGGGTCTCCTGCATTGCTGGAGAAGGAAATGGCAACCCACTCCAGTACTCCTGCCTGGAAAACCCCATGGACCGACGGGGTCGCAAAGAGTCGGACACGACTGAGCGACTTCACTTCACTTCACTTCCCGCTTTGTAGGCGGATTCTTTACCCGTCTGAGCCACCAGTAACGCCCTGTAACTCATCAGGGATCCTCAGAAACCTAACCAAACACTCTTCTTCCCTCTCTACCCAAACCCACCCCCACCACCATCACTAGGTGTCCAGAAAGGAGCGCGAACCCCACCCCCGGACCACTCGCGGCGGCGCAAAAGGGAGCTCAGCGAAGCCAGAGCCCAGCCCGTGTTGAAACAATCGAACAAGTCCCAAACAAAAACCTCGGTCCGGGTGCGTCCCGCTAGGACGCGTTTCCTCCACTCATCCCTCCGAGCCCCAGTTTGGCTCACATTGCCCCGCAAGATTGAGCAGAGGCGCGGACGTCCCCCTTCGGTCGGCTTCGCCCGCATCGGTCCCCCCGCAGGACCACGGCCCATCCACCACCACCCCCGGCTGCATCCCGACTCTGGGTAGGTCCCACCCCACCCGGGCTCCACTCACCGCAAGGATCAGGAGCAGCTGCCTGCAGTGGGCTCCGCGCAGGGAGCTCCGGGGCCCGGGCGCAGCCATCGGGGCGCGGGGCCAGGGACGGGAGGGTGCCGACACCCGGCGGGATGCAGGAGACCAGAGGCCGCCGAGATGCAGGGCCGCCGCGGGTGCGCTGCTCTCGGCTGCTCGTTAAGTCGCCCTGGCTTCTTTCAGGCTTGTCTTGCCCTAGAGCGTGTTCGCTCCTGAGACGGGATTGGACTCTGGAGGCGTCGAACCGCCCCTCCTTGTTATTTCTCCAGTTTTATCACCGCGAGAGCCGCCGGGGGAGCTGCCCGAGCCTGCCCCTCGGCTTCTCAGAGGCCCGGCTGGGTGCTCGCTCTCTGGAAAGCGGTCCAGGCCACCCCCTCTCGGCCTGCTCTCCCACGCCCCGCACCCCGCGGCTGCCCCGCCTTCCGCCCCGACTCCTGGGGCGTCCTCCTCGAAGACGCCGCTCGGCGCCCTCCCACTGCAGAACCCCAAACCGCCTTCAGGGATCCCTGCCCCAACACGGGCGCTCCTGGGTGCCAGGAACACCGTTGTCACTGGACCGGCGAATCCTCCCTCCAGCTTCTGATCAAAGGCTGAGCGAAGTCTCCTAGTTAATGCAAAATATATGTATTCTTCCCAAACTTGACTCCCTCGATAAGATAAAGGACGGAGGAGAAATTATCTCCAGTGGCACGAATAAGCTGACACTGGGTCTATCAGAAATTGAAAGCAAATAAAGGTAATGCTGACATCTCACCATTTTCACGCACCCCAAATGTGAGGGATTAAGCTCAGCGCGTTCATGTCCGGCCTATGGCGTGGCCTTATTTGAAGCTTGTAAGAAAGAATTTGTTCTTCTTATATGAAACTATTGATTTAAGGAATTACCTGGTAATTGTACTAAGATGCAGTTTTTCAGTTCGTGGTCAAAGAAAAATTCACCACACAGAAGCTTCTAGTCTAAAATGAGGCTTCCAGATTCAGTATCATTTAACAAACGTTCATCAGGGCCAAGAGTTGCACAGGCACTGGAGGAAAGGAAATAACCCAGATCCTGCCCAAAGCAATGCAAAGTCTCAAAGGGATTAAAGGTAATGATCATTGCCCAGTATGCTAAACCTTTAAATAAAGAGGTAGCTTATAACATTAGGGTGTGCATGCCAAGTCACTTCAGTCATATCCAATTCTTTTCAACCCTATGGACTGTGGTCTGCCAGACTTCTCAATCCATGGAATTCTCCAGGCAAGAATACTGGAGTGGGGAGCTGTTCCCTTCTCCCTTCTTGGGGATCTTCCCACCCCAGGGATTGTACTGAGTCTCTTCTGTCTCCTGCATTGGCAATCAGGTTCTTTACCACTAATGCCACCTGAGAAGCCCCCTAACATTAGGGCATGTTCCTTTATTTCTCTCTAGACTGAGTATTGTGTTCTCTAAGCCCTCCACCCACTAGACTCAGGATGAATTCCCTCTTGGACATGTGTTGTTTCTTCTCAAAGTCTGTGCCCAAATTACAAGGTCAGGATTCTCAGGCAGTGCAGATTAATCAGAGAAGGCACTATGACCTTCATTCATCCCATGCTGGGCACCCCCAGTAGGCTACTTGTGTAAGTTGTGGGTTTTCCTAAAGTCTCAGGCTTTCCTTAACTACTAGGCCTAAGCTCTCAGGATGCAGACAGTAAGCTCAGTTTCCTAGTCCTGTCTCTGAGGCATCCAAGGCTCCCATGCACTCAACAGAGACTTTATCTCACCTCTGCAGGCCTCTGTATGGAGGAGCTCTTCCAGTCTCAGAGAAAGTTCTCCACACTTCACTCCAACTATTTTCATCCCCCATCCTCCGGACCTTCACCCTGACCATGACCTCAAGAGCGAGGCTCTCAAAGTGTTTTCTGGCCTCAGGTAAACTTTAAAACATAAGCCAGGACCGTAGCTCTCATCACAAAGGAAATCTACTAGCCCCTTGATTTTTAACCCTCAGCCTCCAGGGCTGAATAATGCCTGAGATAAGAACCAATAGAGAAAAGGGGAAGGGTAGGAGCGTGTTTGGGGTTAAGGCTGTAGAAATAACCCTAGCGGAACTCTGGAGAACCTTATGAGAGCTTCCCACATAAAGGAAACAGAAAGAAGTCTCTTCAGAACCATGGATGGAAGAACTCCTGAGCTGGGGATTAGCTTAAAAAGATAGTCTCCTAACAAACCAGGCTGAGGAGTTGAATTTCATCCTGTAAGAGGGGAGCCAGCCACTCAGTCTGTAAAATGATCACTTTGGGTGAGTTAAATGAGCTCACTAACTTCATTAATGAACCTCTTTCTGCCATTATATGAGTTTTCCTTGTTGTTGTAGTTGTTCAGTTGCTAAGTCATATCTGACTCTGTGACTCTGTGGACTATAGCGCTCCAGGCTTCCCTGTCCTTCACCATCTCCTGCAGTTTGCTCAAACTCATGTCCACTGAGTCAGTGATGCCATCCAACCATCTCATCCTCTGTCACCCACTTCTCCTTCTGCCCTCAATCTTTCCTAGCATCAGGGTCTTTCAGTGCTTTCAGCTTTGTCCACTAGAGTCTGACCTGATTCCCACTCTCTTCTATGTGACTAAAACCATAAGATAACTAACATATACTGTATAATTAAGCCGATTGTTAAAACTACTGATTATATGACAGCTACTCTAAGCTTCCATGCCTAGCTTCTACAAAATAAAAGTTATAGGGATTTATTCTAGAAATGCTGAAAGAAAGCATATGGGTGATATTTTCTATTTGTGTTATAAAATTCTAGGTGCAATATGCAATATGATTACTGAATAATTTCTATATGGAGTATTAGTAACTATCTTGGAATTTTCTGTTTTGCTAAGGCATATATCTGTCCATCATGTGTATATTAGCCAAGTCCCAATAAAAAGCAATGCATTTTTATAATTTAGAAGTGAATCTTCATGGGCAGTTATGATTATAACATAACTATGACTTGAAGATAAATTGAAACTGCTTTTATTGTTCCTATGAAAAATAATTGTAAATGAGTTTATTGAAAATGTATTTAAAATATGAGCTTTGCACAGATGCCCGTCTGACGTGGGTCCGGCTGGGCTGTGGCAGACGCCCCTCCATGCAGTGTTACTTGTTGAGCATCAGCTCCCCCTCGCCCGCCCCTTCCCGCCACCTCCTCACTCGTCCGGGTTGTGCAATAACTCTCCCAGCCAGTGGTCTTTCCCACAGGCCGTCTGTCCCTTCCAGTGCCCGGCCACTGGGGCAAGACGGGACCCACGGGAGGGTGGTCGTCATCCCCAGAGAAGAAACGGTAGCCATGCTCCCTCTGTCATTCTCGTGACCTTGGTGGCACTCTATTGGAACATTATAGCATCGTCTTAGAAGTCCCTGTATTTTTTAAACTGTTTAAAAAGGAAAAAAAAAACCATCCTCACGATGGGGCATTAATAGATTAGCATCTGGGAATAAGATCTGTGAGATACCCGAGGCATCACCAGCACTTTGCTGAAAGCGTTCAAGAGTGTGTGTGGAGAGGAGGGAAGTTTTCTTGGGAATCAGCCATGGGTGGACAGCCCTGGTCACCTGATCGCCTCTGACCGGTGGTAAGTACCACCGTCTCCTTGGGTACAGAGTCAAGTGTTTATGTGACGAGACTCTACACCTCATCTTTTTCCGTTTCTCTTGTTTAATAAACATCTGAAGGATGAGCTGAGGCTGTTGGTGCCCTGAGCAACTCATAATGCAGATGTGGACTAAGTATTTCTTCTCTTTTCTGTTTCAGCCTGTTCATGTTATGGACCAAATTTCCAACAAGGAACTCAAGGAAAATTTGTACCTGCCGTATTTATGCTTTCATGTAAAAGGGGTTTTTTTTTGTTTGTTTGTTTTTGAGGGGGCTCATTTTACTTTCAGTGAACTTTTTTCCAAATCCTTTTCCCACTGTTTCTGTCTGGTTTTAAAACAAATTACAGTTTTGTATGAATTTTTTAAATGTACATTTTGAAACAAATGATCAAATATTTTTGAAATAACTGAATAAAAGGCATAGAATTATTAGTCAAAAAAAATAAATAAATAAAATATGAGCTTTGGTTTAAATATCGTTAGAACCAGTAATTTAAAATCATCACGAGACATTGTAAACCATAAAGAGTTATTCTTAAATATCTTTATTTCAATATCCTACCCCAAATTGCAAAGTCAGTTGGAAGTCACTACTGAAAGAATAATGTGCAAAAAATGGAAAAGAAATATGAGTTTTCCTTGTTATCTTCTTAGTTTGAAGAGGGAGAGCAATAATTAAATAGATCAAAAATGGAAGGTGAGCTTATACTAATGTGTAAAATGTCAGAGATCCAGGTGAACTGTCAAATTTTCAGCAGAAAGCAAATTTAAGATCATTAGGAAGAGTTCTCCATAGCCAAGGGAACTCTCTAGCCACAGAAAAGATAATGACCCTAGGAGCTGGGAGCGGACACCTGGCCCACTGAGAAGGCGGCCTTGCACAACTCCATGCCCACATGTGCTGGTTTCACACACCCACTCATCTCAGGGGTTTAAACAGGCAGTGACACCCCAAATGTGGGTCTCCTCACAGATCCCTGTAAAACACAACCAGAACAACTGTATGATGGTTGGCACAACTTTGCTGGTAAGGGAAGAAACATTTATGAAAAGCAGACATTAAAACTGAGTGAAAGTTTCACATTGAATAGTTACCTGCTAGTGACACAAATGAGCTTTGCCCTGAAACATTAGTTCTGAGGTATTTGTAGAATATTGTTTAGGATAAATAGTCACTGTGATAAACAGTATCCAAACAAATTGCTTATTGGAGCAACAGTGAGGAATACTGTACAGACATGTATTCAAATGCCAGGAGCCTTTCCACACTTTATTTTTAGAAATCAGCTCCCCAGGATTATCTCCCATTAATGTGGGATTCCCAAGTGGTTCAGTGGTAAAGAACCCATCTGCCAATATAGGACACATAGGAGACGTGGGTTCAATCCCTGTGTCAGAAAGATCCTCTGGAGGAGGGCATGGCAACCCACTCTAGTATTCTTGCCTGGAGAATCCCATAGATGGAGGAGCCTGGCAGGCTATGGTCCATGGGGTTGCAAAGAGTCGGACATGCAGGACATGCAGGGGTGCATGCAGGAATGCACCCCTTAATATGTACACTTGCTGTTTTGGAGAAGGCTCCTCCCTGGTGCTTGGGAGCTGGACAGTCGGATTCTCTCATCCCCGCTACCCCTTTCCTCTAAGAGTAATAAACTCTGCCACTGCCATGCCAGACTCCAGGAGAGGACTCTGCTTTCCTGTTACCACATTTCCCAAACTGTGAAGTTCCTCCACTAAATTCCCAGAACATCACTAAGAAGAGCTTGATTCTGGCGGTCTTTTAAAAAGACTACTGGAGACAGTTGAGGTCAAGAGTAAGCTATAATATTTCACTGTTGCTCAGGACAAGAGCCATCCCAGGGTCTCCGTCTGCCTTCTTCCCCTCCTGCCTTCCCCATGGCAAGCCACCCCTCCAAGCTCTCCTTTCTTCCCTACGGAAATGCTCCAGGAAGCAAAGAGAACCTCCAAACAAGACCACAATGAGCCCTGGCCTTCCAGAGAATAGCAGTTTACCCTTTCTCATCTTTCATGCTTGGTTCTTAATCCTGAGGATTAATCTTTACAGAGAGTGATTGACAGGACTATCCATTTCTTCTCAGAGAAAACACTCCCCTCCACAAAGGTGTGGCCTTTTGCTCAAACTTTGCATCAAACACAAACAGTTTGAACATTGGTACATCTTTCAAATTCAGAAATATTCCATTTAAGTAACAACCTTGTCAATAGTTCCATCCAGATAGGGCGTGCCAGGTTCAGAAATGCTCCCTTTCAGTCTCTCCTTACTTAAGAAATGATTCAAGCCACTGTGACAATGGTTTTACTCTTCCTCCACGGAACTCTTCAGAGGCCTTGACCAACAGCCTGTCTTCTGCAAACAGGACTTTCAAGGAGAGAGGAGGAGTGGTCTCCTGATGACTTCACACCAGGCTGGAAGGAATAGGAATTTCCACACAGACAGCAACTCCATTGTGTGAGTGATGACTTCTTACAGTAGCTGGAGGAACCCAGGGTAACAAAGCCCTGTTACAGGGTGAACTTAGATCCTCTCAGCTTAGAACCTTCCCATGATCCTTTGCTTCACTCAGCGTGAAGATCTCCTCCCACTGGGTGAGGCTGTTTCTCCCGTACGTTCTCATGATGCCGGGAGCTCCCTGTGTGCTTCCGTTGTTCAGAGGGCGTTACTTGAGCTCCAAGGCTACAGGTGTGAACAGGCCACCTTTCAGATCCCATGTGTCATTCATCTGATTCATTGCCCCGTCAGCCTTCTTTCTTCCCAGAAGTTGAGGAGGACCATCCCTCAAAATCAGCTGGGGGAAGGGGCGGACCCGCAGCTCCGGAAGCTCACTCAGGAAGGGAGAAGCAGCTTTTCCCACCAATTCTCTATGGGCAGTCAATGATTTACTTCAGCAATTATTATTTATTGCTATTAGTCATTTATTTTATTGATTATTCATTATCTGCTCTTTAATGTCATTTACCCAAGATTTATTCTTCTTGATTTTTTCTTTCTCTTTTCAGGCTGCTCAGTTTCCCAAGCCCTTCTGTATCTAGATGAGCAGTAGCTTTCCACCTATTAGCTACTTAGCGTTCACTGAACAAGCCAAAGACAAGGTTCTTTTCTTGCATTGCTTTCAAGGATCATACTTGAATTTGCCTTTCAGTGTTATAATAATAAGCTACATATTTTCCTAATTGACAAGTTCTAGTTTTAACTTTCAGGGCTTCCCAGATGGCTTAGCAGGAGACAAGGTTTGATCCTTGGGCCAGGAAGATCCCCTGGAGAAGAAAATGGTTACCCACTCTACTGTTCTTGCCTGAGAAATCCCATGGACAGAGGAGGCTGGCAGGCTACAGTACGTGAGGTCACAAAAGAGCTGAACACGACTTATTGAATAAACAGCAATATTCCCAGATATCTGACACTAATGTCATCTGATATCAACTTTTCCTTTTCATTTGGCACACTAGGAATAAGGGTTTCTGTCTCCAGAGAGATATTGGAAAGTGATAAGTACACACATGTTCTTATGACATAATGTAAGATAAAGACATCTTATTTTCAGCCACATTCCTTTATTATAATATACAAAGTGTTCCCTGAGAACAGATGGTTTGAGCCTTGCTCTACTAGACTCTCTCAGAAAGAATTTTTCCAGACTTTTCTATTCAAAGAAGTAGGAGATACTGTGTAATGGGAATTGGCCAGGAATATGCCAGTTGTTTGTTTTTTTTTTTTCTCTCTTCCCTAAATTTGTCCATGGCCCTCTAGCTTATTCTTCCCCCTAATCCTTTCTTTTGGAGAAGAAAATGGCAACCCACTCCAGTATTCTTGCCTGGAGAATCCTAGGGACAGAGGAGCCTGATGGGCTGCCATCTGTGGGGACACGAGTGAAGCGACTTAGCAGCAGCAGCAGCAATCCTTTCTTTTAATTTTGAACAAGTGGGATCAATGTTCTTTAGTTCATAGTGAACCTTTGTGCTTGGCCATTGTTGAGGCAAAATCAAAGAGACCTTTTTAGCAACAACATAGTATTAGTAAAATGAAGAAATTCCCTCCAAAACTAACAGGGATTCAAGTCAGCCTGATCTGGGTACTCTAACCCCATCTGTTTAGAGATTTAGTTTTAAATTGCTTGTTAATTTGTTTGACATAATTGTCCTGGGGTAAATAGTTCTTAAGTCTCTGATCTCTGCATCTTTTGAACATGTAAATTTTTAGAAAAGACTTTTCCTTTTACATCTGAGTTACATAGGATAAAATTCATAAATCTTAAGCATTCACTTCAGAAAGTTTTGACAAATGTAAATGTACAAGTTTTGACCAGGTATGCTGTGCCTAGTCACTCAGTCGTGTCGACTCTGTGACCCCATGGACCGGACCGTAGCCTGCCAGGCTCCTCTGTCCATGGGGGTTCTCCAAGGCAAGAAACTGGAGTGGGTTGCCATGACCTCCTCTAGAGGATCTTCCCAAACCAGGGATAGAAACTTGACCATGTATATATGTGTGTAAATGTGTTATTAATACTATCATTTATGAATAAAGCTGCTATGAACATGTGCAAGTCTTTTCGTAGGCATAGAGTTTCATTTCTTTCCCTTATGTCCCCAGTAGTAGATTACCTAGGACAAAAGGCATCATGATGTTACGAAATTTGTACATGCCAAAAGTCATGTATATGAACTTAAATCCAGCGGAGCCTCAAGTAGACTACCTACAAATTTAGGAACGTCATCACCAGGATCAGTAGTTCTTGCTGTGGCTTCTCCTGTTTCTGAGCACAGGCTCACGAGTACTGTGGCATGTGGGATCTTCCCCGACTAGGGATCAAACCCATATCCCCTGCAACTGCAGGCAGATTCTTTACCACTGGACCACTGGGGAAGTCGGGAATGTAGAAGCTCTTGACTCACTCTGAAATATGATGACAGATACAAAACCTAGGAAATGATGAGACTGATGTTGCAAGAATTCAGGTCTTTGGGTTTTCCCAAGATGTAAATTCCTAACCTCTTTTCATCTACAAGTAAATCATTTCCCCATTTTTTAGCCCTCTTTTTTAGCACTTATATATTCTATTTAATCAGTACTTTACAAGAAAGACTTAGGTCTGCTTTTGTATATTTCATAAAGTTTTTTCATAGTGAGCATGGTGAAATATATTGTGGTTTCTGATTCATTTATTACCTAGACTATTGTTACCTATATTTTTTAATTCTTATTTTCAAAGTCACTTATGGATTGCAGTCACTTATGGAAGAAATCTATATCAAGGAAGTATTTCCTACACAGACTCATTTAGGTCTAGATTTTCCTATCTTTGGTGAAATATTCATGGCTAGAAAGGTTCTAATGGCTCCATTTTCCTATTTCAAGGCAAGAATGTTTATTCTAACTCTTGGGGCTTGGTGTTTTAAATGATTTCCAGTTTATTCAGTTTATTAAGACTTTGCTTGCAATTGACACAATTCTCACCATTTACTTTGATGCCCGCAGCAATTGGGAAAAAGAACAAAACAGATCAGGTATTGTTTTGGTATTCATTCCACTTAGACAACCAAAGCTATCATGTAAGACTTTTTAATTTAACACTGTAACACAGTAAACACAGGACAAAGATCAGTGTTTCCATTGCCTTCCCACTAAGTACTGCAAGGCAGTATCAGGATATAACTTTCAAACCTGTGGTTTGAAAAAAATCACAGGTCCCTTTGACATATGTCTGCTCATTTCTAGCTGGATGTTGGGGGTTTGTTTTTGTTTGTTTTAATATTTATGTGTTTACTTATTTATATTTGGCTATATCCAGTCTCAGTTGTGACCAGCAGGCTCAGCAGTTGTGTGTAGACTTAATTGCCCTGTGGCATGTGGGATCTTTAAGCCCTGACCAGGGATCAAACTGGCATCCCACGCATTGGAAAGCTGATTCATAACCACTGAACCACCAGGAAAGTCCTTTTGGTTTTTTGGTTTTTTTTTTTTTAACATTTTGGGACTATTTTTCTTTTTTATTAATTATATTTATTTTTAATTGATTGATAATTTTTTATGATATTGGTTTGATTTCTGTCATACATCAACATGAATTAGCCATAAGTGTATATAGCCATAGATGTACAAAACCCTCCCCTTGAGTTTTTTATTTTAAAAAATCTCTTACTTTGGCTCATGGCTTGCCTACCTTTTTGGTTTTCCATTCCACAGTTTCAAGTGGGACAATAAAAATAAAAATGTTCTCAAGGCACAGGTAACTGGCAGCAGTGAAGGCATGCTTCCTGAAACCATAAGCTTTCTGCCACTCCTCTTTTAGCAAGACCAAACAGCCCTGATACCCAAGCTAGTTTAAATATCCTGGGAAATGGGTATTTTATACAGTATGGCCATCTAGAGACATTTACCGAGATGCGAGCTTGGAGATCTGAATGATAGAGGGGACCAGTAATCTGGAAGAAAAGCATCCTAGTCTGAGAGAATAGCGAGTGCAAAAGCTCTGGATATTAAGAACAAGCTTGTCTGTTCCGAGAACACAGAGACGCCTACAGGTGCTGGGGTGGAATGAAGGCTGCTAGCACATAACGTGGTAAAAAAGAATCAACAAAGGGGAAAAAAAAAACCTCATAGGCCCTGGTAAAGAGTTTAGGCTTTATTTTAAATCTCATCTGCTCATAAAAATGTATAAAAGCCTCTTGGGGAAAAAAAAAAAAAGGTATAGAAAGATTTTTGGGTAGTGGTGAGGGAGGGAGGCATGATCTGATTTATATATTTTATAAATCAATTATGGCTGATGTAAGAAACTAGTGATGAAATTTAGATTTGTGATATAACTTGAAATTAGACCTCATAGGAGTCATCAATAGATTGGAGATGGGATGTGAGAGAAAGAGAAGATTCAAGAGTGTCAGGCAAGGGCTTTGGACTAAGCAGCAGTATGAACACAATGAGTAAACGAGTGAAGGAAATGGGACAGAATTTGGCTTAAGATTCAAAGGGTTTTATTTGGATGTATAAAGTTTGAGGCAGGTATGTGGAGCTGTCAGCCTAAGCAATTTGAAATTGGGTTCTAAGATGTTCTACGGGACTCAAAGTCTTCTGCAACAACATCATTCAGGTCTCTGTTATGTAGGTTTTTCTATGGAGGGGGACAGAAAATGAGGCAATAGCCGAAGAGCAACTTGAGGTAAATAAGTTGTATTTACAAAGACGCAAATTGCAGAGTGGTTAAGAACGTAGATTCTGGAGTCAGATTGCTATCACATGGAGTCAGGTTCTATCACATCCTAGTACCACTATCCTGAGTAGTCATTTAACATTTCTGTCTCACTTTTCTCATCCATAAAATGGGGATAATAATAGTTCCTAAAAAAAAAAAAAATAGTTCCTAATTTGAATGGGTATAAAAATAATTAACATATGTAAAGTCTTTACAGTATTGTACATAAAAACTACTATATTCATGCTAACTATTACTTCCATTAAGCATTTTTATTTATGATCCAGGAAAGAAAATGATCCAGGAAATGATCCAGGCCAGAACATATTACAGATAATGTAGGAGAGGTTTGGGCTTCCTCAGTGACTCAACAGGTAAAGAATCCTCTTGCAATGCAGAAGACACAGGAGACTCGGGTTCTATCCTTGGGTCAGGAAGATCCCCTGGAGGAGGAAATAGCAAGCCACTCCAGTATTCTTGCTGGGAAATCCCATGGACAGAGGAGCCTGGCAGGCTACAGTCTGTGGGGTCCCAAAGAGTCGGAAATGACTTAGCGACTAAGCGCACACGCACAGTGGAGAGGTTTAATTTCTTGAACAAACATCTTGAGGAAGCAAAAGGGCATAGGAACCAGTGTATTATTGGAGAGGTTGCCTTAAAGGGAAGGAGAGAAATTCAACTATTATAAAGGATGGAGGTCAAATTACATGGTATAGTTGGAGTCTGGTAGAGTTGGTGGTGGAAAGATAAGGGAGTTCTCTTCTGTTTTTATTTTGCCATTACAAGCAGATACAAAGTTATCTGCCAAGTGAGGAAGGTCAGTTGAGACTTATGCAAAGAGTAGGTGTAAAATAGCAAATTGACCAGACCAGTCTTTTGAATTATTGACTCTACTAGACAAGAAGTATTTTTAATGTTGTGAAACTGGTACACATTTCATACATATAATCTGGAACCTAAATTTCATAAATAATACCTACTATCCCCATGTGTAACACACAGTGACCTTTTCTGTTCATCGCCTTCTAATTCATTAATAATGCAGGTGATCATTTCTCAAGTTAACTGGCTGTGTTTCAGCCAGTTGTCTGTGTCTCACTGTTTGAAAAACCCTGAACTTGGGTAACGGGAGAATTGTGAGAGTCAGCATGGTTAACTGTTTTGTTTTGTTTTTTCTGCTTGAGCCATGTTCAAGTAAAATTCATGAAATAGTTGGCAAATGGGGTTTATCCAGTGATAGGGTTTTACTGAGTAATTACAAAGACGGAAAAGGAAAGTTGAGGTTATAATGGAATATAGTAATGAATAAGTAAACTGAAGTCGAGAAAGGAAGGAAATGGTGAGAACAAAAAAAGAATGAAAAAGTAGAAGGGTTTTGCAAGAGACTGAAAATTGCCAAAATGTTATTGGAAGAATTCCTAAAGGAATTGAGGCCCAAAAAAAGGCAAAAGAGAACTTTTTAAGTATTTGAGTTTTAGGCACATATCCAGACAAGTATATAAATCTAAGCATCAGTAGAGTTTTTGGATAGACTTGTGCATTTTGTCTGTTAAAGACATTTTATCAGAGACACTTACCAGCTTCATGTTATCCTGGAAGCAACACCAGACTAATCCAACTACCCTTCCCAGTCCTTGACGTACATTCCCCCACACCACAGATGCTGCAATGCAACCTCTTTGACTTGGAGGACGTTTGGAAATCAGTGATAAACCATGACTGAATTACCACTTCACTCATATTTAATTAACAGGATAATAGAAAATTATAACAAAGAGACTAGATATTTAATCTGGTCTAGCATGTTAAGTCGGGGAAGGCAATGGCAACCCACTCCGGTACTCTTGCCTGGAAAATCCCGTGGACAGAGGAGCCTGGTGGGCTGCAGCCCATGGGGTCGCTAAGAGTCGGACATGACTGAGCGACTTCACTTTCACTTTTCACTTTCATGCATTGGAGAAGGAAATGGCAACCCACTCCAGCGTTCTTGCCTAGAGAATCCCAGGGACAGGGGAGCCTGGTGGGCTGCCGTCTATGGGGTCGCACAGAGTCGGACACGACTGAAGCGACTTAGCAGCAGCAGCAGTGTGTTAAGTCACTCAGTCATGTTCGACTCTTTGCAACCCCATGGACTGTAGCCTGCCAGTCTCGTTTGTCCATGGGATTTCCCAGGCAAGAATATTGGAGTGGGTAAGCCATTCCCTTCTCCAGAGGATCTTCCTGACCCAGGGATAGAACCTGGGTCTCCTGCATTGCAGGCAAATTCTTAACCATCTGAGCTACCAAGGAAGTTAATCTAGTCTAACTTCTAATTTTACTGAAGAAACATACACCCAAAGAAGAAATTATGTGATTTAGCTAAAGATGCAGATGAGTTCCAAAACGGTGGAGATAAAAATTCAGAATTTGGACCCATATTCCTTTTTCTTAAAAATAAAATTTATGGAGATAATCTGTTAAAAACAAAAATGGTTGAAACTCATTGTGTTGCTTTTTTTCTTTCCCGCTTAAATGTAAAGATGCACTGGCAGGTTTTAAATTATTATTATTCTTGTAAGAAACAGCACTCAATTATAACCATTAAAAAATTAAACTGTATCTGCAAGTTAAATCCTGTTCTAGGAAACTATCCAAATTCTTTTATTGTGAACAGTCAATGAACCATATAAAGAGTTTTGGAAATAATTTTATTAATTAGAAGTTTTAAAATGATATTTATACTCTAAAACATTTCTATATGCGTCATGCAGAAAGAAGGAATTTAAATTACTGAAGCTTATATGGAAATGTTGTGTAAAGGAGATATTAAAATAATTACTTTTTCAGCAGTCTTCCGAAAGTCTTTTTTTTTTTTTTTTTTTTTAAAGTCTTAACTTTGTGTCCGTGGTAGGAAGAAGTGGTAAAGCTTGGCTTACTACAAATGAACAATTTACTTGGTTCACGGTTGCACTCATGCAAATATTTGAAATAGTTCATTTGGCATGTCTAGAAAATTGATTACTTTTTCTTGGTCTAGCCAGCATGTGAAAATTTAATGATAATAAAATTTGCGTGTTAAAGGACTTCACATGTGGCACAGTGGTAAAGAATCAGCCTGTAATGCAAGAGTCTCGGGAGACAAGAGTTGGATCCTGTGGAGGAAATGGCAACACACACCAGTATTCTTGCCTGAATAATCTCATGGACAGAGGAGCCTGGTGGGCTACAGTTCATGGGGTTGCAAGTAATTGGACTTAACTGAGTACACACACACACAAAATAAAAATTTTAGCCCCAAAACATGAGTGCACTCAATTATTATGAAATGATAAAAATTTTTTTTGCGTCAACTCAATTATTTACTATGAATGTAGTATGTTCACTGTAGCCTTGATGTTGTAAGGCTAAAATTTAAAGTTATTTTTTTCTTTTTCTCGGATGTCTATAAATCTCCAAAAGCCTAAAGTCCATGAACTTTTGTTATTTATTAATTTCCCCTGATTTTACAATAAAGACTCACTGTAAAATGGAAATACAGAAACATAATGAAGAAATATTTCATCTGAGATTACCACTCAATATTTTAGTATATTACATAGTTTTACATTTATGAATTTGGAATTATACTGATCTAGAGAATAGTTCTACTTTTTCATAAAAAAACTATATTTTATACCTTTTCTTATTTAAATAGCCTTCAAAATAAAATTTTGCTGTTGCTGGTTAGCTGCCAAGTCATGTCCAACTCTTTGGCGACTCCATGGACTATAGTCTTCTATTCCATTATCATCATCACAACTATAATAGCTACATTTATTAATACATTAATGAGTCAAGCATTAAGAAAGAATCTTCACATGTATTACTTCATTTCTTCCTATTTTGTCCCCATGTTATACATAAGAATTCTGAGGCTCCCATTACTTACCAAGGCTCCTCAGTGAAAACAAAGTTGGAATCTGGATTCATGTCTTTCAGACTACAGAGTTAGGGTGCATGGTCACCACATTCATTATTCTCAATTATAGTACCTTGTATCACAATAATGTATTACAAATCATTTATTTTCCCATCGTGGGACATTGAGCTTACTTCCAATTATCCACATATCTCACGCCAGTGAGCTAAACATCCTTGCGTGTGTGTAGAGTCTTTGCACCATTAACTCACCTTGTCAGGATAAATTCGTTTTACCTGTTTTGACTGGTAATTCTGCACCAAAGTTCTGTAGGTTGACCCCATCACTCTCCTTTCAACTCCAGCTTTCACAACATCTCATTCCCCATAGCTTCACCTCATGTCCTTGGTTCTCAGCAATTTTCCAGCTGGCCCACTTCCCACGGGAAACATTCTTTAAGCCAAAGTCTTAACTCTTCCCCAAGCTCCTGTCCTATTTCATAAGGCCCTCTGAAGCTCCTAGCCATCATGGTTATCCAGTGATCAGTGCCTGTCACCCTACCTGTCACAGCGTCCACGTAACAGCCAAGTATCTGCCATTTAATAGACAGAGTCAGCTGTGGCACCTGATGCTGACCTCCTTATCCCATTTGTCTCTGGAGATCTGACAACCCTGGTTTGTTCTGGGAATATATACAACATAATTTGCATGTATTTTATTGGCTAGCAGCATTTATGCAGCAAAATTAGTTCATTGTTATTGAGTGTTTTTACTTAGTATCTTCATCCCATGATCCTACCATAAGACTTTGCCTCTAGTTCCCCTCCATGTGGTTGGCAGGAATCACAGAGCAGAAAATTCACTCAGAAATGGCTAGTTAACCAAAATTATGGGATTTTACAAACTCACATGTGTCAACTTTGATACATTTCCAGCATTTTGCACAAAGCAGCTGATCTGAAGACGCAAACTTAAAACACTTGTTTCATAAGCTTCCAAATAATTACCTAAATCCAGTTACCAATCCCTCTCCGTGGTTCTCAGACTTAGAGGCTGTAAAAGTGACCTAGGCAATTTATGAAAGAGCGCAGCCTTCCATACTTCTTCTCAATAGCCTGTCAACCCTGTGATTGATTCAATACAAGATCTTTATTTTAACAAACACCATGGGTGATTCTGAAGCAAATGATCTATTAACCCACATTCTAAAAGACAGTGCCAGCAAATGCTGAAATTTGCTACTCTTAGTCAAGTGTGACAGAATCAGCATTTTGCCCCATCCTCATTCCTGCATTCTAACATAACTAAGAGTAGGCAGGCAACCAGCAGAAACTCTAAAGCTCTAACCTCTTAGCTTTGTACAGATTTTCCGCAGGAGCACAAGGGACCATGCCTTGTCCCGTGCCAATGTGGACACCGAGCATAGCCAATTCAGCTTGCTCCTTCTGACATATGAGCACAGTCTGTATTAGGAAGGCCTTCCATGGTGGTACTGGGAAGACATTAAATAACTGTATGCAAAAAAATGAACAAATGAAACTGCGATTAAAATTCTCAGAAAGTTTGGCAGTTTGGGGCAACAAAAGGATGTGCCATGCAGGCATAAAAGAGAAACTGAGAATTCTCGAGTTTCATGTAATTTACAAGGAGACAAGACAGGAAACTCAGGAAGGCCTGACTGGATGTGGTAACATACTGTTTGTCTTTACTCATAATGAGTTAAAAGTTATCAGAGTAACATGGGTCTCACAGAAGAACCGGAATGAGAGGTATAGACCTACACAGATATCATGCAACCTCTTAGAGCTTCGTTATGCATGCAGGTAGAAAAAATGATGGTTCTAGGTCCATAGAAGGAAGAGTTTTGTCCTCAGGACATTACTGCCTAAGGGGATGACCAGGGAAAAATCTGGGCTTGAGATTTCCATCAGGAGCCCAGGAAAAGGCTGGAGATGGAGATTAAAGGAAAGTTTGTTGTCAAAGTCAGATTTTCCACTGAAAAAAAAAAGGTGGAGGGGAGAACCAAGATAAAGCCAGTATCAAAATGGGGGATCCCTAAAAGCAGAAAATGATTACATGGAGACCCCCAAATGCAGACTGCACTGAACTAATGACAATTCCCTGTAGGTTTCCCCTGTTGAAACAGTATTTTATAAGGAATCTCTAAAATTTTGCTTCCTTTTTTGCTTCCAACACCAGTGTATGGCTTATGAGGAATTTTATCTGCTTTTCGTTTAAGTCTGAAAATTGATCACATGGATTTGTGGGCTGTGTATATGATTTAGCTTCTTGACTACCAAGAATGAGAGACCTGGACACTATTACTAGCCATGAAGTTCTCAAAGACTATCACAGGTAAAACACTCACTGATTAAGCTTCTGGGGAAAATAAATGGGAACATCGTGGCAAGATGTCAGTTAAAGAGAAAGTGGAGCCTGGATCTATGATTATTCCCAACTATGGCACCTTCCTTTCCTATGATAACAGCGGCAGGTAACATACATGTCTGCTTAGTCACTCAGTCGTGTCCAACTCTTTGCGACCCCATGGACTGTAGCCCGCCAGGCTCCTCTGTCTATGGGGATTCTCCAGGCAAGAATACTGGAGTCAGTTGCCATTTCCTTCTCCAGGGGATCTTCCCAACCCAGGGATCAAAACCCAGGTCTCCAGCATTGCAGGTGGATTCTTTACCATCTGAGCCACCAGGGAAGCCCAATACATATATTGAGGGCTATCTCAGTGCCACGTCTTTTCATGAATTAACTCTTTTAATTCTGACAGTTATGAAGCAGACTCTTCTAGTCCCTGGAGGAGGGGAGGGCCTGGCAACCCACTTCAGTATTCTTACCTGAAGAATCCCACAGACAGAGGAGCCTGGCAGGCTACAGTCCATGGGGTCGAAAAGAGTCAGACATAACTGAAGCAACTTAGCACGAATGCAGGCTCTTCCAACACCCTCAGTACAGGTCATACAAGTGAGGAAACTAGACTCAAAGTCTGAGTGACTTCTCCAATCCCACAGCCAATAAGGGCGGGGCTGGGCATTTGCATCAAGGTGGTCTTTCTGGAGTGTTTGCATTTAGGTTACACCACGGTGAATGCCAAAGAGTCAAACTCCCAGGCAAGCAATTGCTTGCCTCTGAGGAAAACCATTCCTTAGTAGAAGAAGCTAGAAGAACAGCTAAGAATAAGCTTGAAGGAATCGTCTTAAGCACATGTAATTTTCAAAGGGGTCCAGAATTAGCGCCCATTTTAAGAAGTGGATGTTCTTTCCATCCAATTTGAACAAAGTAGTTTCATATTACTTGCAACAAAGCAATCCTTTGCAGATACTTCAGCAATCTTTGCAATGTATGTTCTGAAACACTGGAAATAGAAGACTCAGTCACTGGATGATCATTACAAAGAAACATACGTTCAACTAACAGATACTCAAAAGTCAAAAACAAAACAACAACAAAGACAATCCTTCCATTATCTTATTGATTTTTGTTAACATGAAATGGGTTGTTCATGCAACTTATTTAAAATTGTTTAGTTTTATTAGGAGTGCCTTTTGGGTGGACCACTCTGCGTGACTTTCATGCTTAAAAACCATTTTTTATTCAAATGTCTTACAGCCAACCCAAGAGAACCCTAGAAAAGGAGTTCTATTATTATCCCCCATTTTAGATGAAGAAAATCAGACATGGAAAAAATATACAATTTAACCAACATTCCATAGCATCACAGTCTTTAGAACAGTAAAATTAGATAAATGTGATGGTAACAACCAAAAACCTCTCCAAATCAAACTCTAAAAGTCTAAAATGTGTAGAACAGGATTCTAAAAGAACCTCACTTCTTTAAGTAAGAAAAGCACCATCCCATAAGCTCATATCAGACACATGATTAACAAACACACTGATTTTTAAAACTACCTGATTTACTTTATCATAACTAGTCATGGACAAGAATTTTATAAATAACATTGAGAAACTGTAGTTTTGACTGAGCAGCAATAAAACTACTGAAAGTATTCAATGAACTACCCAATGTTAATTCTTAAAAATAATTGGTATAAGCCAATCTTATGAATCCAAAAGCAGGTATATCATTAACAATTCTAAATATCAGAAATATTTTTTAAATGTCTAATGGTTAGTATAGATAGAAAATTCACTGATTGAAATCAGCTGTGAAACCTAGCCTGGAATTTGGTTGGCTAATAAGTTTAATTTTGTCTTATTAATTCAAAATTTAAATAGTTTGGACCACTTCTACATTCATGAAAAAGTTTAATCTTATAATATTAAAAAAAAAACTTTACAAACACATAGATGTAACTAGCTATCTCATCTAAAAAGCTATGTTATTCTTAGACTGCTTTTAAGATCCCTGCATTTCAAAGCTTATTTAAAAAACCATCACTATTTCGCATTTATAAACTGGATCTTTGCAATAGTGAACTCTAAATATACTACTGGGCTTCCCAGGTGGTGCAATGGTAAAGAATCCGCCTGCCAATGCTAGAGATGCAGGAGACATGGGATCAATCTCTGGGTGGGGAAGATCCCCTGCAGAAGGGAATGGCTACCCACTCCAGTAATCTTGCCTGGGAAATCCCAGGGACAGAGGAGCCTGGCATCTACAGTCCATGCAGTCACAGAGAGTCAGACACCACTGAGCAACTAAGAACCAAACAAATATACTCTTATATACTAAATGTCCACATCCCAATTTTAATTACAGTATTCCCTTTGTTAACATACAACGCTGCCTCTAATAAAAGCATGATATATTTCTACAATTCAGTGGCAAAATTAAAGGGTCTTTGTAGGGAAGATAATGAAGCAAGCACCAAAATAGTTCAAACCAAAAAATCAACATTACATTGATTTTTAAGAAAAGCCAAGAATACAGGTGCTTATATAAAACAGAAACACAGAACTTTATAAGAGAGGAAAGAGAGATGGCTTTTAACTATATTTAGATTCTCCAACCCAAATAAAAACTTTAAGAACACAAACAAGATAGAGACAGACAGAGAGAGGGAGACGGAAATGAAGAAACGAAGGGAGGAGACAGAAGGTGAGAGACAGAGACGGAGGGGGCAGTGGAGAGCGGGAGACCAAAACCTCACAGAAATAAAAATACACTCTTAACAACATTTTTAAAAATGTAAATATTCGGAGAAGGTGAGTAACAGAGCAAGTGTAATTCAGTGCCAGATTTCACAAAGAATACAAGGTAGAAACTAAACTCCACCAAAATGGAATTATAATAACAGTCAACACTTGCTTTATGAAGACAGGTCATGTTACAAGACTAAAACAACATCAAGAATGCAGTATAAACACTTCAGAATGTTTAGGAGAACAGCAGTCTTTAAGTACCATACAAATGATCAATGTTAGGTAACTGAAGATTAAATTAAGAGCAAGGTCTCTATAATTTTCCATTTGGTTCTACTTCAAGTAATCTATGATATACACGTGAATTCATTACATTGTATTGCACTATACATTGGCTGCTGTCACTATACCCAAATGTAAACAAAAACGCAGACTTTCTTGTCTATCTGCAGGTGTCCTTAGGTGGAAGATAAGTAACTAAACACTATGAAAAAGCCAGGAAATTTGTGTAGTTATTTACAGCATCCCTCAATGAATGCGCGTTTGGCTAAAGAGATCCCAACAAAATAAAGGGGAATAGCCCCAAATACAGCATCTGCTATGTTTTAAAAAAAACTTAGCTTATAAAAAAAAAAAAAAAAAAACGATAAACCATTGACTTTTGTAGACCATTTAGAAGGCACTCATCTCTTCATGCATGTTTCCGCAAGTGTCCTAAATTTGGGTCCCAAATGATCCAAAAACTCAAGCCCATCTTCTTCCTGTCGTTCGCTGCAACAGCCCACAGATCCAGCTGCTGATCCTCTTCCTTCGTAATTATAGGTCAGGACATAGTCTTGAGCTTGCATATGGGTGTTATCCTGATCACACTGCCGGACCTTCTGCCAAGAGGAAAAACACAACATACTTTATTATTATTATTTTAAACACCAAGACTTACTAGCATAAAAATAATTGCTTTGATTTACCTTTCATTGTTTAATTTTTAACCAGAGTGTCTCCTCTAATGGATTCCTATGTATAAAAAATGCACATGATTGGTCTGTATCATAAATCACACCATCAATTAATTCACTACATAGCAGGTTTCTAAAAGTCACACATGTGGCAGCAAGTACGCAAGCGTTTGTTTTAAGTTATCATTGCTTTCTCTTTCCAGATTATGGCTAATGTGAAATGCATTCATACACCCGAATGCATGTGGCTCAAAGCTTTCCAGATAGGCACAGTGACTGCAGGTTGGAGTTCCCTCAGATTCCACTGTTGGTCTCTAAGATCTGATTTGTCTGATGGAAAATGGCAACACAAGGCCATGAGAAAAAGAATTTAAGTATCATCTCATTCTTTCAGAAAGAATGAACAGCCAAACAAAACAGGAAGAAAAGTCAATACCCATTTAACCTCTGATTGCAATTCAATCAAAATTGAGGAAAATCAAATTTCTAATGAGTAGATTAATCATTAGGTGAAATATCAAAATCATAATCATTTCATAATCATTTAGAAAGTTGAAAAGAAAGCAAAACAGATTTATGGGAAACTCACTTCACCGAGACGGGGCTGGGTGTAAGAGCACCACTCGGAGTATGTGTATTTGCAGTTGTCGGCTGCTATTGGTCCTCCTCTACAAGAATCCAGAGTGTGCTGTCCACCTTCCTTATACCGCTCCAGGGTGTGATGATGCCCAGTTTCCTGGCAGGACTCCATGGTCTGGTGCCCTCCTTTTACCATCTCGATGGTCTCTTGCCCTCCAGTTTTCACTCTTGATCCCAGGGTGCCACAAATCCCCTGAGCAGAGCCACCCACAGCATGGGTTGTGAAACCATTTGTGGAATACTGAAACAAAACAGTTGGCAATGGGGAAATACAGAGAAAAACAAAAAATGAGAAAAAGAGCAAACCATGCAGATAATGCCATGAATTTTCATGCTAGGAGGTAAGCATTCCAAGGGCTGGGATTCAATCTGTATTGGCAACCCTGAGTACCTAACCACCTTAATTTTACTACTTCACTAGGTAGCTTCCAATACAGGAAGCCAACTGCAAGATGTCAAGTGATCTGAGTCTTGAGTTAAGTCAGAAAACTTAATGTGTGCTCCTTCTTCAATAACTTCTTAGACTACTGTACAACTTCATTTGTGAAATCCTTCCAGTATCTCACATCTCAGGATTCCACACTACTGTCTCACACAGATTGATGCTGCTTAAATTCAGTCCCTTCACCTGACTAGAACAGAAACAGAAATAATAATCGGTATTTTTATTCAGTGACTAACTGAGTTCCCTTCAACTGAAACAAAATTAATAGAAATTACAAGTTGCCGTAAAAAGCAGCAATATTAAATACTTGTCATATAATTTAATAAAAACAAATCAGCAGAGAAAGTAAGGACACCAAAGCTCTGGACACTAACTTTCCATGCTATGTTTTTATAGGAAACTCTAAGTTTCATTTTTTCTAATACCTTCCTAGATGCCTTTTGTTTTCTAGATCCTTTCTGCTCTAATCATCAATTACATTTTGGTAGGGAATTTATTTGTTCCTCATCCACATACTAGGGTTTCCCTCATAGCTCAGTTGGTAAAGAATCCACCTGCAATACAGGAGACTCTGGTTCCATTCCTCGGTCAGAAAAATCTGCTAGAGAAGGGACAGGCTACCCACTCCAGCATTCTGGCCTGGAGAATTCCATGGACTGAATAGTCCATGGGGTTGCGAAGAGTCAGACACGCCTGAGTGACTTTCACTTCACTTCTTTCCTTCATCCACATACTAGGCTAGAACTCAATGCTGAAGCAGTGCAATCACCTGTTAGCATGATTGCTTCATATATTTGACCGCAGGCTCCTTTCTAACCCATAGTAGAGCCTGAAAGCCTCCATTAAAGTTCTTCCCACGATGATCAAAGCCTGTAGCCATTTTATGGCTGCTGCCAGAAAAAAAAAAAACCATTATGCTGATGATCGGTGAATAACTAAATGAAACCCTTTTACAGCACAACCAGCAGCTTCAATATATAAAAAAGACAGGATTTAAAGTTGAAGCCGTGATACATTTGAAATAGGAAAAAAAAAATAACGACATGCCAAAGGATTTTTACTATTAAGTAACATTACATGGCCAAATTGAAATGCCACATATCACCATGGGATCAATGTCATTTGATTTGTCCCCTGCAGCTGATGACATGTTATATATTGTAAGCTATCTGATTTCAACAGAACTTTTCCCAGAAAAGATCACTACAGTTGTTTAGGCAAATTTATTGTTTGAATGTATACTATTTGGCTGAGCCACATGGCAGGAGGGATCTTAACTCCCTGACCAAGGACTGAACCGGCACCCCCTACAGTGGAAGTGCAGAGTCTTAACCACTGACCACCAGGGAAATTCCTATCGTCTGTACCTATTCTGAAAAGACAAACAATTTACCACTTTGTCATCGCCGGGAGCTTCAGTGTTTGACACGATGAGGTTCTGCTGAGTTAAATCATCAGGAAATACTTTTGGTTTTTTGGCTGCCCCAGTAGTAGCCCCACAGACCAAGGTGAATAGAACACCTGCAGGATGAGAGAGATGACTTTGGTTTATCATAAAAGAATGCTGTGAATTTATGATGACAAATACAAAAACAACTTTCTGGAAAACATAAATACTATTGCTTGAGTCAAAGCAGCATCCATTAGAAAAGCCTGCCTTAAATGGATAACGCCACAAACAAGGACACACTCAGTGCTGTATTTGTGTTGAATTTTATGTCTGCAGCAATTACGACAGCGCTGATATGATACCAACATGCAGTTTCAATATAAGAATTAAATATGTGTGTATTAAATAGAAATGTAGCTATATACAAATGAGCAGCCATAGGTAACAGTGTTGATTCTAAGAATGTGTCCTGAAAGTTACTTTAAAGGTTATCGTTTAAATTCATGAAAGGACTTACAGAATAGCAGTGCTATGCCCAACAATATTGCAAGGATGGCCCACTTTCCAAGTATCACTTCTCCGATGCCAGTACTCAGACCTGAGCGAATGGTGCAGTCATTTGGGGTAACACAGTCACATAATATCACGTCTAAGGGAGTGACAAGTGACAGGCCGAGTCTATCTGTGACTCTGACAGGGACTGTATATTTTCCAAACTGGAGGTCATTCACATAGGAGAGACGTGCTGATATATCTGAAAGGAAATAAAACCATGACTTACAGAATGTCATTGATTTCTCCTGGGCATAAATAACTAGTGACAGGATATTCACTATTATTTCCATACAATGGATATTCCAAATGGGAACGGCACAAGTGCTCCATGATTGCAAGTGTGCATGGACGAAATCTTTCTGATCATATACAAGGTTGTCTATGCGGCCTCTTTGTATAAAGGTCTTTTGCCTTTTGTAGTAATATATTTTATCTGTTCATACACAAATCCTTCCTATCACAAATAACAGATTTGTTAAGAGACTAACTTTTATCATATCTTTAAAAATTTTAATATGACCAAAATTTTAATTTTCATGTATCTTCTTTTATGCATGATTCGTCAGAGAATTTCATAGTCTGAATTCCAGATGTTTCTCCTTACTTTATTTTCATATATTATGCCAAACCATGAACTTACTATCAAGGCATCAGTCATGATGCTGGAACTTCTTCTCATGATCCTATAAAACACTGGGACCAACCTTCTATTTTTTCCTTTTGATGTTTTTTTCTTTAAGTCAAGAGTGGAAAATATCCAGATCAAAATTCAACAGTCTTGGAGACAGAGCCAAAAATATACTACTTTACACATAGATTACACATGCCCATGCCCAAGAATAGTCCTCCCCAGTTAGCCGACCCGGCATGACATTTTTATTATTTCGTATTTGACGCTCTAAATGTAAACTTCAATACTTGGGTAAAAAAATAAATCATTGAATTGAGTCAACTTTAAAAGAAAGCATGATTAACCCAGTGTCCATGAATGCATAAGAAATAATAATAAGACTAACAAAACCAAAATGTATGATTCAAAACATACCATGGTCTATTGCATTGTCTGTCTTATTTACTTCCCTCTATAAACCCATTTTACACATGAATAAATGAATACTCAAGAAGAATAAATAGTATAATGAGACCTAAAGCCTCTTTAAGACACAGTCTTCTCAACTTAGTGTTTCCCAGGCTTTTGGACTATTTCACAGCCCAGCAAAACTTTAAACTAATACAGTTTTGACCAACATAATCCTGTTAGTATTTCACTGTACTGAGTAGGGATTTTTTTTTTAAATTACCGCCTCTTTTAACATACAAAAAGATGTGATATTATGACATCAAAGAAGTAGCAAGGTCATCTAAATATAAGGTTGCTTCTCACATACACACTCATTGGTATGCTAAGTCACTTCAGTTCTGTCCGACTTTTGCGACTCCATGGACTATAGCCCTCCAAGTTCCTCTGTCTGTGGGATTCTCCAGGCAACAATACTGGAGTGGGTTGCCATTCCCTTCTTCAGGGGATCTTCCCCCAGGGATCAAACCCGTAGTTCTTATGTCTCCTGCATTGGCAGGCACACTCTTTACCACTAGCTCCACCTGGGACTCATTGGAATGCTATTAAAAACACTGAAAATTATGTCAGTTCACACAGCAACTTATAATAGGGAATCAAGAAATATTCCCTGAAAGCATGGGGATGAAAACCATTCAAGCGCATTTTAAAGGCAACTCCCATTCAGTTTACAGTAGATGAAGGTTAGCGTTAGGGTCAGGAAAGCTGGGCTGACAGGACATGATACACAGATTGTGCAGTCAGGAGACACAGAATGTGCTGGAAAGTTATGAGCTGATGTAGGGAGTGAGGCAACGGTGGCATGGAGAGAAAAGTTCCTTTTGCTTTTGCCATTCTTGTCACCAGAGATTTTAACAAAGGTAAAGTCGGAAATACACACTGGGACCAAGTGGGGGAAGAATCCCACATGAAAAACATTATATAAGAAACGGTCAGAAGTCAGTGCAGCGCAGAGAAGGGATCATACAGTGGACACTGTGATGCACTCCCAGATCCCCCGCAATCAGGGATGTATTGTCCCAGCTGCTTGGGAGGCTATCAGCACCGCCAGGGACTGGGCCTTCCTGCCAAAGGTCATGCCCCCTCAGGCAGCCCAACCCACTGGCGGAGTCACAAAAGAGCACAGAACGGAATGGCCTCTCAGGAATGGGGATGACTCATGCGTTAGTCAAGGCTGTCCTTCGGCCTGAGCTTCAGCTTGAGTTTCCTTTCCATTCACGAATACTGATGCCAAGGAAACGCCTTGATAAACATTCAGCCTAGAAACACTGTCTCAGCGCCCGCGTCCCTGGGAACACACCTGCAAAGGATGGGGATTCCCTTCTGACCAAGGAAACCACCGTCGTGTGAAAAATCTGTGTGGGTGGGAGGCACACAGCCTGGCAGTGGTTCTAGCAGACCTAGTCTGGTGATTTCGGGGCGGGAGGGATAGCGTGTAGCATGGGAAGGAGAATTCACACAAACTGTAGGGAATCTTGGCACAGGACTGACCAGAAACAGGCTCTTCCCACCGCACCAACGCTGAGAAACGCGCACTCATTTGTTGGTGGTGGTTACCATACAGTGAATTATTCTTCTATATTTTAGACATTTTGATGCTGAAAACGACAGAGTAACATTTAGAAATACATACCGTTAACTTTTGTCAGTCTCCACATTCTAAGTACCTCTGAATCAGAAGCACCTTCCAAACTGAAGTCAAAGGGTGGGCCGTGTATGGGTTCATCCGGATCTGAAGCAACAATCTCGGCCGACGACATGACAGGTTTACAGATTATCACCGTCCGCTGAGGTATGACTGGGCCGTTATCATTCACGTCCTCAAGAATAATCCCCAGTACTCCATTACATGTTCTCCCATCTAGAAAATTGGATATGAAAATATAATTTCTTGATTTTTGAGTTTCTATTAGGCAATTACACATTGAAAATTACACATTATTAGGCACTTGTACCATAGAAATGACAGGAACAGGCACAGTCCTGGGTTATAACATTAAGGTACGTTAAAAGAAAGACATAATCCATTTCAAATATGTTGTACAGAAAATAACTGCTCTTTAGATTTGTTGTCCATTCACTAAAAAGCTGCCATAGACATGAATTTTTGTAGAGGTGAGTTTTGACAGATTTTTAAAAAGAGGAAGGAAGAGAGGACCAAAAAGGGCATTTCTGGTATAGTCAAAACACAAGGAGATTTAATGAGGTGGGAAAACACATACACAGACCTATGTTCTGGACATAATGAAAGAGAAGGCATGTGGAAAGCACCTAAGATTTGGGGGCAGGAAAAGTAAAAGGTAAAAGGCATAAGATATGCATTTGGAAGATTAGAACAAAATTAGTACACAGAAACGTTTAACACACAAAAGACCCCAGAAGTGGAAAATCACTCGCAAACCTGAATAATCACTCTGAGGTAGCCTAAGGAATTCATCTATAAATACAGTCAATAAACTTACTGAGTAATTACTTTGTACACAGCACTGCAGTGGAAAATCTGGGAGATTTGAAGATGAAGTGGGCAGGTCCTGGCTACAAATGCGTAACACAGTTGTGAAGCCTAAAAGTAAACATAAATCCAGGACTTGTGTGTCTAAACTATCTTTTCTTTCTGCTTATTAATAAGGAGGCCATGGTTATGAGAGGTGGAAAAAAGGATGAAAAAAACTTGTGCCATCTGCGACCCGGGGCTATGTCTTAGACGAAGCTGCTCTCCTAAGGAAAGCTAGGAGACCAGGCAGAGCCCTGCAGCCAATACCTCAACCCAACAACAGGACCAGTTGTATTGACCAGGAGCCACAGCCCATCAAGTTAGAGAAACCAGTTCTGAACTGGGGGCCACAGAAAAGGACATGGTGGAAGCAACTGCAAAATTGCTCACGGGTGAAGTGGAAGAGAGGACAAGCCTGAAGCTGAAGGCAAGTCAATACCTCCTATTTAATATCCTGCAAATTAAAATTCCAGAATGAGCAAGGTTAATGCTTAAAGGAAAGCCAACAAAATCACTCATCAGAAGATTAACTCACTCTATGCAAGACAGCTTCAAATCATGTATATTTACTATCTTCAAAAACATAAAGTTAACTGTTTAAATAAGAATGCAAATGACAGCTGAAATTCCAGTAGAAATAATCTAATAATTATCTAATAGGGACTCTAGAAGAAAAGGATAAATAGAATGGGAGGGAAGCAATACTTAAAGAAATACTGGCTGAGAATATCCCAGAATTAAAAACATGGATTTTTTTTTTTTTAATGTTCTGATCTGACTGCAGTGCTGGGTGAATAAAGCTAAACTCTCAGCATAAACACTGAATTAAAACTATATATTGAATACAACCTAGGGAACTACAAAAGCTATCTGGATGTATTACCTACAAAAAGATAATAAATAGACAGCAAAATAAGCAAGAAATGCCAAAGGATGATGGAGTACCACTTGCAGGGTAATGAGGGAAAGAAAGTGTTAACTCAATATTTTAAACTAAGTCAAATGACAAAATCAAACATAAGGACAATATTGAAATATTTTTCAGAACAATAAAACTGATAGGGTTTATCACCCACATCGCACCACTGAAAGAACTAGTAAAGGATGTAGTTCAGCAAGAAGAAAAGATAACTAGAAGAGAAGAAATGAGATACAAGAAACAAGGGAACTATCTCTCACTTTGGACAACTTAAAAAAAAAAAGACAGAAAGGTAGCAGGAATATATGCAAACATGTATTTTATCTGCCTGACAAACTTTTCTATTAGGACAGAATATTCTCTTCCCTCAGATTTTTCTGGTTCTCAAGCTACGTAGTGTTTTCCTGCTCTCTCTGAAAATAAGGATTGAAGGATGTCTTGACTATTCCTTTCGATTTGGGTCCACAGAGTTGAAAGCACATGTCTTACTGATTGAATCTGATTAATTGTAATGGCTTTAAAAATTTACCTCTACAGTGTTTGCTGTTCTACCACTGTAATAAATGCTTGAGTTTCCCTTTCATGAAATGTGTAGAGCTGTTCAATAAACTTTTTTTTGCACACTGTGATCAGTATTGGTATAGAATATTTCAACCAAAGATTTTAGACATCTAACTCGGTATTTCACAGCTCTGTTCTTCATGTGTTAGTATATAAATAATATTCTTTTATTTACTGGATTATATGCATGCAATGCTCACCTTCTAATATTAATATAATTCTATATGCATGTGTGCATGCTAAGTCACTTAAGTTGTGTCCAACGCTTTGAAACCCTATGGACTATAGCTCCTCCGACCGTGTGATTCTCCAGGCAAGAATACTGGAGTGGATTGCCATGCCCTTCTCCAGGGGATTTTCCCAACCCAGGGATAAAACCCGCATCTCTTATATCTCCTGCATTGGCAGGCAGGTTCTTTACCACTAGCGCCACTTGGGAAGTCCTAGTTCCCAATTCTATACGGGTAAATACCAATTTCAAAAAAGTCCTGGGAAGTGGTCCACAATTTATATGCATGACACTCTTCTGCTAAATGTTTTTACAAATCTGAAAGCACACTCCTCCTCCCAAAAGTTTGAATCTTACAAGAGAAGAAGCGTAAAACTCAACTACACAGAGGAGACACCTGGGTGAAACTGCCAGCTGAGGTTAGATATAGAAGGGAAATTAAACTCAAAGCTTAAAAAAGACCTATGTTTAGGAGAGGGGAAGGCAGTAAAACCAAAAAGTACAGAGATATGAGAGGAATGTGTGGTAAAGCTGAGACATTGAAGACTTGAGGGAGAATTTTTTAAAGAGGAAGCAAGTGCTGTATGTAGGGAAGCCGGAGAGAGGAATTTAGCATAAGCCCAGAGGTCAATGCTCACAGAAGACAGCATTTCTCATATGGAAGCAGGTAGGGTGGGGAAGGTCCAAAGGGAATGAGTTGATATAGATCTTTTTAAAAGGTAAAGAACAAAAACAAATAAAAAACATACTTTAGTACAATCTCAGTTCATAAAAAAAAAAAAATGTCAAGTTACTTATCCCCGACCAGCTTCAAAAGAAATGAATGGAAAAGGCCCCATTACACATTTATTTTCGACCACAAAGATGATACAGTGCCTCTCATCTAAACGCCATGAAACATTTGCTCTCTCGCTTATTTTTATCTCCTCTGCAACAGAGGAAAATGTGGAATAAAAATCATATCCAAAATCTCTCATTCCAGACTAATTTTTATCTCGTCAATGAACAAACCATTTGCCAACTGCAATATAAAATGTAAAAATAATGGACTTGATATTCATATTATTTCTCTTTTCACTTGCCTTTGACCAAAAAACATGTCTTGACAAAGGGACAAAGGAAGCTGAGGTCTTTAAGGATAGTCTTTAATTGGATGAAGTTAAATTAACAATGATTTCAACTTTACCAAATCAATCAATGGATATGAGCCATTTCTCATTAATTTAGAAAAAGCTGAAGTACCTAAAACATCCTCCAAAGTCAGTTCTAAAATCTTATTTTGCAAGCTACAATATAATAATTTATGTTTACTGTAATTAACATTTATTTTACAGAGACACAAAGTTCAAATGTATGTTATGGTAAAAATTATATTTTATGTACTAAGAGGATCCCATTCCTGATCATTGTGCTCACATTCCAACTTTACAGGGCTCATAGAAAATGATTTTACATTTTACATGATTTTGTGGATTCACAGTATTTGTTTTTCTAATTTTATAGTGTCAGAATACTAACCCCCAAGTATATTGTTAGTTTCCTGTAGAAAGATACAACGTTTTTAGGATTGTGTATGTTAAGTTGCTTCAGTTATGTCTGACTCTTTGCACACCATGGACTATAGCCTGCCAGGCCCCTCTGTCCATGGGATTCTCCAGGCAAGATACTGGAGAGGGTTACCATGTCCTCCTCAAGGGGATCTTCCCAACCCAAGGACTGAACCAGAATCTCCTATGTCTCTGGCATTGGCAGGCGGGTTCTCTAATACTAGCACCACCGGGGAAGCCCTCTTAGGACTGTCTATGAGGAAATTAAGTATATTATCTCTCTAATGAATTTTCCTACTGAAGTATTTTTTAAGAGATATGAATAAATAAATTGAAGCTGATTTTACTAATTTTCTCAACTAAAATGAATGATTATTTAATTTTAATAAATTAGTCATATATTTTCCATGACTAAATTATTTTACACTTACATACAAAATTGAGGGTGCTACTGGAAAGCAAACTTGAGTTAATAAATAATAACAAACTCCTCAATACTTGTCATCTGGGGAGGAAAAAACTCTGAATATACATTGTTAATTTAAAAATGGAGGATGTACATGATTGAGAGTCTACATAGCTGGCTTAAACACAAAGTCCTTACCTTTGTCTGAGGCAATGATTGAAATATTATATACACCACTTCTGGCTTCTCTGTCGAGTCTTTTCAAAATGGTGATTACTCCTGAGTTTTCATCCACATCGACCCACCCTTCTGGATCATTTGACTTCATATACCTGTGAAAAATGATGAGTTAAAATAACAAAACAGATCATAAGTCAAATAACAATCCTAGTATCAAAATAAATTACACATTTTAAAAAGTGAAAATCGCTCAGGCGTGTCTGACTCTTTGCGACCCCATGGATTTCTCCAGGCCAGAATACTGGAGTGGGTAGCCTTTCCCTTCTCCAGGGGATCTTCCACCCCAGGGATCAAATCCAGGTCTCCCACACTGCAGGCGGATTCTTTACCAGCTGAACCACCAGGGAAGCCCAATGTACACAGAAACTTTTTTTTCCTTTTCTAAGAAAAAAAAAAACCTGGTCAAGTTGACATTCACTAAAATAGAATTACAAGTACCTTATGCCACTGCTACTTCTTGTTTCCGGGTCATATGCTTTATAGCCAATGTTCTTTGTTCCCACTGATACATTTTCTTTAATTCGAACAGTTTGTACCCGAGGGTCACACTCAGGACCCTCATCCTGATTTAGCACGTTAACAGTGATTGTTGCTGTGTTCATGGTTGATCTTGAACTACCAGTATATGGAGCTTCATTAACTACACCAATTTGCAGGGTCACCTGCTGTTTTTCTTCATAATTCAGTGGCTACAAAAGCAAGCATGTTGAAAATCAGATCAAGATGCAGTATTTGGCCATGTGAACTAGTGTGTAACTAGTTAGCTTCAGAAATACGTACTAAGTGCTGGCTCAGGAAGAGTCATGAAAATACTAAACATATACCCACAAATGTGCTGATTCAGTATTTGGGTAGAACCAGCAAAAAAAAAAAAAGAAAAAAAAATCCCTCAATTGCAAATTTAACACAACATCACAGGTTCTAACAGCAATTTCAGATAGTATTTAATGAACTATTATTATTTGAAATATTACTTTTGGGACTTCACGCTCCAATCAACAGTAACTTACTATTCCATCAATTTGGGCATCAGTTTATCCTATCCTCCTGAGATAAATACAAATATTTGTACCTCGTTTAGGGTAGAAAAGGTGGGTCAAATTTTATAAGATGTTTTTAAGATAAGAAACAAGAAAATAGAAAGATTATGCGCTTTGCACTTTCCTTTTCTACCTTTTTTACCCCAATTACTCTTTAAAAAGTGGGTAGTACCAAGTTTAATGGAAGGTGTTAATTTTATGTTGCCTGATTCGTAGCTGTATTGAAAATGGGTGAAACCATTTCCCAGAAGATAGAATTTTTTTTCTTTATCTTTTAATTGGAGGAAAATTGCTTTACAATGTTGTGTTGGTTTCTGCACTACAGCTCAAATCAGTCATAACTAGACATACATCCCCTCCCCATCAAGGCCATCACAGAGTATGCCAGGCTGGGCCTCTGAGCTGTCAAAGATCTCACAGAGATGTATGTCCTTTCTATAATGCCAAGGATTAGGGCAGGGTTGGAGGAAGAAAGAAACAAGATTTAAGGGACAATCCCTTTGCTGTTTGAAGCAAATGTTAACCCACAGATTGAGCTAATTTTCATCACAGTAAGAAAAATCAATCATCATTTTTAATCCATTCTCCTTGTGAATGTAGAAAAGGGAAACCACAGAGACCCAGGATAGAATTATGTTCTAGTAAAAGAGGCAGCAGAACCATAGGCTTCTATGGTTTTGTCCAAAGCCAGAACTCAGGTGACTTTATGGGTTAACTCTGCCACCTGAATTAGCAGTGATGTCTCCTGAGACAATTAGAGATTATTAGAAAGAGGTTTTGGAAGTATTTACATCTTTGAATGGTTGAGGACTCCCATTCCGAACCAGGAAGTTAAGAACGTAATGTACACTGTATCCAAA
The DNA here is from genome assembly GCF_023699985.2 of Odocoileus virginianus. Classification (NCBI taxonomy): domain Eukaryota; kingdom Metazoa; phylum Chordata; class Mammalia; order Artiodactyla; family Cervidae; genus Odocoileus; species Odocoileus virginianus. Next base: position 31,558,332 of record NC_069695.1, read on the forward strand.
AGAACAGATCTATAAACAGCTTCCCTATGAGTCTGACCAAGAATAACTCATTATTTGGGAAATTCAGTAATGAAGGAGAAGCTCCTTGATACAGCGATAGAAAGAATGGACTAGGAAAGCCTGGCTGTGTCCCACAGGTGCCAAAGCTGTACTAGCTTTTTAATTGTTAAGAGATACTGGTTAAAACAAAAAAAGGGAAAAAAAAAACCAGAGATATTCATTACAAAGTGGGTACTAAATGATATTAATTGAACATACATATATATAATAATTCTAAACTATCATACCTTTACAAAATGTTCTCCAAAATGAGTACAGTCATCCCACTATATACATTAAGAACACAGTATTTACATTTACTTAACTGTCTATTTTAGATCTAAATTTACTACAATTCCTTTATTTTCATTAAGCTCCAGTATACTAATCTATCATATTATAAGCTGCAAATAACTAATTTGCTGATTTATTCTTACCTTAACCACACACAGAACTCCTTCATTGGTTTCGGAATCTGTTACAATTTTAAAATTTCCATCTTCATTACCCTTTAAAATGGTATAATTAGCCCTCCAATTAGCAGTATTAATTAAATCCTTATCCTGAACGGCAACACGTAAGATTTCCACATCAATTCTATTCTCCTCCACGGATGCCACATACTAAAATAACAAAAAATGACAAAAGAACTTTAATTAGTAATTCTCACAAAAGCAGAACATCATGTAAAGTAAGCCTGGTTCGTCTTCTTTTTTTTTTTCCATTTATTTCTCACTAGTTGGAGGCTAATCACTTCACAACATTGCAGTGGGTCTCGTCATACATTGACATGAATCAGCCATGGATTTACATGTATTCCCCATCCCGATCCCCCCTCCCACCTCCCTCTCTACCCGATCCCTCTGGGTCTTCCCAGTGCACCAGGCCCGAGCACTTGTCTCATGCATCCCACCTGGGCTGGTGATCTGTTTCACTATAGATAATATACATGCTGTTCTCTCGAAACATCCCATCCTCGCCTTCTCCCACAGAGTCCAAAAGTCTGTTCTGTACATCTGAGTCTCTTTTTCTGTTTTGCATATAGGGTTATCGTTACCATCTTTCTAAATTCCATATATATGTGTTAGTATGCTGTAATGGTCTTTATCTTTCTAAGCCTGGTTCTTCTAATTTCCAAAAATTATGTTTAAAAAGTAAAAGTGAAAGTTGCTCAGTCATGTCCGACTCTTTGCAACCCATGGACTATATATACAGTCCTGGCCTGGTATTCTCCAGACGAGAATACTTGGAGTGGATAGCCTTATCCCTTCTCCAGGGGATCTTCCCAACCCACCGATCAAACCCAGGCCTCCCACATTACAAGCGGATTCTTTACCAGCTGAGCCACAAGGAAAGCCCAAGAATACTGGAGTGGGTAGCATATCCCTTCTCCAGGGGATCTTCCTGACCCAGGAATCAAACCAGGGTCTCCTGCATTGCAGGTGGATTCTTTACCAACTGAGCTATCAGGGAAGCCCAAAACTATGTTTACATGATTTTAAACCCCAAGTCCAAACTACTGACATATGGCTGGGAATACTTCATTTGAAATCATGGGGCATGAAGGGAGATGTGCACATTTAGCAGTTAACTCTGCCTTTTACATTTTCTTATATTAAAATCACACACTTACAGAAGAACTGGTGAACGCTGGCAAGTTGTCATTCACATCTTCAATATTAATGATGCAAGCTGCAGTTGTCTGCAAACCAAAATACTGACCATCCATGTCCTGTACTTTAATTTTCAGCTGGTATTTATCAATTAGCTGAAAAGAAAGTAAGAATTTAATTGCTGAGTGAAAGCAACTTTATAAATGAAATCATAACTTATTCTATAATTTTCCTTGCATTGAAAATTTAAGAAGTACACTATTAGACTTTATAGTTATCACATACTGGCAGAGGAATAATTTCTTCATACTAATTTTCAATTAATTTACGAAAATATAGTAGTTTCTCAAATTTAAAGTGCTACTCATAGAATCAACTTGGTTTTTGTATTATTTAACAGGAAGAAAAAATATTGTCATAACATACTTAAAATTGCCTAGTAATTAATCAAAATCTTTATCTCCATTCAAAGTACATTCTTACATTCAAAAATACATTAACAGTGACTCTATATCAGTCTTATAATAAAGCAATAACATATCCTCTTGTAAAAGTGGTGAATTTTAAATATTTACTTGACATTAAAAGATTAAATTAGCATGAGAAGAAAGTTCTGGAGCTTTGTAAACATTTTTTTTCTCTTCATGGAAAATAGTGTCTGTTTTTTACGGATTTTCTATTCTTCAGAGATTGCAGACTCATCACTAGTTTAAGAAAGCGTGTTTCCCCTCATAACGGTCTCATCTGTCACAAGTATTGAGATACGGAAGGATTAACAGCAACTCTAATAACAATGCCACCTAGAATGAACATTAGGAATCTTGGGTTCTATTCCCAACTTCAAAAATAGCAAATGTAATCTTGGGCAGTTGGAAAAGTCTTTTTCTTTAGTTTTTCCTCTTCTATAAAATGATGATAATAACACCTCTGCTAAGTAATTGACCTTTTATCATAAGACAAAAAATATATAAAATACTTCCTAGCCTTCCACCTAGAATAGTTGCCCTTCTCTTAAAAAACCAAATTGCGTTGCAGGCAGATTCTTTACCAACTGAGCTTTCAGGGAAGTCCTTTCCTCCCTTTAGACTTCTTAAACTTGCTAGTCCTCATGCACTGAACTCAATATTACCTAAGATAAAACTATTAACACTATTTTTCTCAGTGGCTATACTTTTTACACTCCTGATTTTTCCTAATTTACTCCTCTCTCATAATCAATCACATATGTAGAGCTGAAACAATTAATGGTCTTATTTTATTCAAAATTTTTAAAAGCTCAGACTAGTATACTTATAGGAGCATTGTATTTGTATTTGTATATGCACTGTATTTGTAGCAAACTATGATTTATTGGGAATGATCAACTGGCAGATAACAGAAAGACAGAAATAAAGGTTGGGACTTAAATATCAACCTATGATTATCTTCAGATGGAAGAAAAATTCTGATGCTTAAAGAGATTAAAGCGTGGAAGGCCAACAGAAAAAAAATCAGAAACCTGGGATCAGAAAGTGAGTCCAGAGCTTTCTTGGGTAGAAGAACTCCAAGACTCCTTCATTAGTCAAATGTTCTCAAGTGTTTTATCAGAAGAATCTATTTAAGACTCGACGATAAAAGAAAACTTGGTTTATAACCTGCTTTTCCTGAGCATACAAATTCCGTGAAGAATCTCTATAATCAGTGAGCCAGTATTCCCCATATGACTAATGCATGATGTTACAAAACCACACATGGTAAATAAACTAGTCACTTATAGTACAAGACAATGGATTTTGATGTGACAAAGTACGAAAGTTCACAGACAAGGCTTTTTAAGAGTGCACACTACAAAACGCATTTATCAAACTAACACCTGTCAAGCTTTGGTGTAGTATATCAAAGAAGACTATCCACAATGATCTGGAATTACTATTAAAATACTCCTCTCTATTCTAACTTCAGGTCATCTTGGATTTTCTTTATATACCTTGACTAAAACTATATAATAGACTGCATGCAGGAGATATGAAATCTAATCATTCTCACATTAAGTCAGGTATTAAACAGATTTGGAAAATGTATAATAATGCTACTCCTCATTAAATTGTTTTGGAACTGTGGTTATTTTTATAAAAATATTGTTTATATTAACATGTAATATCTTAAATGGGTAAGTAAATATATATTTTTTAACTTCTATCAGTTTGAAACATTTTTGGATTAAACAGTGATAAATATAAACAAAAGCCTGGAATTGTCAATAAAATTTAAGACTATAAAGGGCTCCTGAGACCAGAAAACTTGCAGACCACTTCCCTAATCCATGGGAGAGGAAATGAATTCATATGAGTTTTAGGAATCAAAGAGAAAACCTGACAAACACATATTACTATATTTTAAAATTAAGGATTATAAAAGTAGGAAGTAGGCCAGATAAGCTACTATAAGAATTCAGATAAATAAATGCTAACAGTTGAGTAACAGTTGAATAACAAAATGAATAACTACTAAACTAGGATAGCTACAGGGACAATGGATAGATATGAACGTAAGATCATTGTGGAGTTAATATCAACTTGCTTTGGAAAGTAATTTGACTTGCAAGAGGAGACATCAAATACAATTTTGAGAACATAAAGTGAAAAGAAAGTGAAGTCGTGTCCGACTCTTTGCAACCCCATGGACTGCAGCCTACACCCTCCTCCGTTCATGGGATTTTCCAGGCAAGAGTACTGGAGTCAGTTGCCATTTCCTTCTCCAGTTGAGAACATAAAGCCAAGGTGAAAATAGAAAAATCATTAAAGGCAAAGAATACTCTAATGTCATTTTAACTAAAAGCATGGGAAAAAGAACATGTTCAGAAAGGAAGAAGAATTCTAGAGGTACTGCATCTATACACAGCTGATGTACTGCAGCTGTGAAATGTTCAAATAAGGATTCCTGTCAGTCAGCTGAAAATGTTGAATCAGAGATCAGCAAGAGATAAACTTTCATTTAATCTACGTAAGGGGAAAATGTAGATGAGATTGCTAATGAAGTTACACAGATAGAAAGAGAAGCACTGTTATCTGTAGATAAGGAAATTCCACAAATTCCAAGTTTTACTTTACAATTACAACATTTCTTGTTTTTTTCAACTATAAATATGTTTATATTAGGAAATTTGATTTTATAAATTAGCAGTTCAAAATCAGCATGCTGCAATGTTAATGACCTCCATCAACCTACCTAAAATAATTTTTGTTAGATTCACAATATGCTTTTCAAAAGCTTATCTGCAGATGATATACAGAGAAACACAGGTACTACCAAAAGAGCCGACTCATTAGAAAAGACCCTGATGCTGAGAAAGATTGAGGGCAGGACGAGAAGAGGTCGACAGAGGACGAGACAGTTGGATGGCATCACTGACTCAATGGACATGAGTCTGAGCAAGCTCCAGGAGGTGGTGAAGGACAGGGAAGCCTTGGCGTGCTGCAGTCCATGGGATCGCAAAGAGTCAAACACAACTAAGTGACTGAACAACAACAAATCAGGTTTTATTTGTTAGCATTTGTTACCTCTCTGTCTAGCTGAGATGACGATGTGGTGATCACGCCTGTAGTTGGATGCATAGAAAAGAGGGTGGGTGATGCTGGAAACTGCTCAATGATGGAGTACCTTAGACGCGTGTGCAGGGTGTCAGGCTCATCTTTGTCTGTCGCACAAACCTGTCCCACGGTAGTACCTACATACACAAAAATCCTCTTTAATTTCCAAAACCTTTACAGTTCCAACTTTCCCTTTGACTCCTCTCTATCTACCACAAAAAAGTTTTGCACAACGAATAACAGGAATAGCATTTGTACATTTTCAGGATTCCATATAAAGCATCGCTTCCTTTCAGATATCCCAATATTTCAACATTTTGAAATTTGGTGACCATATCCATATTTACTACGTTTATTGTATAATTTTATAAATGTTGATAATATCCCCCCATGGCCTTTGTATTTCTTAACTAAAGAATTTCAATTATTCTTTAGGCTTTTTCTATTTATAAGCCTGCACTTAAATTGATCATATGGGTCAGTTTGCTCTGAAAATTCTTAGCTTACTTAAATCTTCCTAGAGGATGACTAAAAATCTAATTCTAACTCCTAGTTGAAATGGTCCATTTTTCAAGAGATTGAGAAAATATATTATTCTCCAAGACCTTTATAACAATGCCCAGAATGCATGTGTGTGTGCGTGCTAAGTCACATCAGTCGTGTACAACTCTTTGCGACCCTACAGGCTGTAGCCCACCAGGCTCCTCTGTCCATGGGATTCTCTAGGCAAGAATACTGGAGTGGGTTGACATGCCCTTCTCCAGGGGATCTTCCCGATTCAGGGATTGAACCCACATATCTTACATCTCCTACCTTGGTAGGCAGGTTCTTTACCACTAGGGTCACCTGAGAAGCCCAACAATGTCCAGAATACAGTCTATCATTTAATCACTATAGAACATCAGCAGATCTCTTCAAGGCTAAGACTTCCACTGCTCAAGAACTTCTTTTCCGAAAAGAATATTCTAAACGTACTCTTAGAATATTTAGAAAACATGATCTCTTTAAAGTATTTCTTTTATCTCACACAGAAAGGCAAAATAACATTGAGTAACTCCTATTTTTCAGGCACTATGCTTGGCATTCAAGGCATACTGCGCTTCATTTAACCTTGTATGTTAGCTTCTCATGTTACAGATGGAGAAACCAAAGCATGTCAAGATTAGGAAACTTGCCCAAGATCACTGCACACAGCTAGCAAAAGGCAGAGTAAAATGCTGTGCTACCTCCCAGTGGCCAGGATGAAAGTCAACTAATGAACTGCAGCACTACGCTGCCGTACATTGCCCAGGTGGCAACTCACCAATTTTGCTGTTTTCAAAAACTTTAAAAACATAATTTGTTTCTGTAAAAATTGGGTAGTTATCATTTTCATCCTCAATTCTGATGACCAGGGTCAATGGATACTCTGGAGTATATCCATCCGGAGTTGTTGCAAAGGCAACTAGCTGTGAAGAGAGTAACATTGAAAAAAAAAAGCGAAAATAAAATATGGTTCAAACTTGCTTATGCTTTGGCCTTTCAACTGGAGACTGCTGAGCATCACAGTTTGGGTTTTACCACTTGATACTACTTTTGAATGTGAGCATAATCTTAATGCCACAAGAGATGGCTGATTTCATTGTGTACTATGGCATTTTATATTCTATCTAATATAGTAACATAGATAAATTTGGTTTCCCCATCATTGCTATATTGTTGTTCATGAGTGTAACAGTTTTTATTATTATTCTCTTGAAAGGGTCCTGAGAACTATTTTGTTTTGCTTGCAAGTTTCAAGTGCAAGTGTTTTAAATACAATTTTCTGGATCTTTTATAACTGAATTCTTAGGATTCCAAACTCCCCGGGTGCAGTCAACTGAGATATTATTTTATTTTCTAATTAGAATTTTAGTCATATTGATGGCTATATTTAGATAACTGTCTTCATAAGAATTTTTTAATTTAAAAAGAGGAGTCAGAAATGGACCAAGTGAATGGCCATAAATTGTGTCTGGAATGCAATTTATTCTTTTGATTATACAATATGAATTTAAATTCCATTTTATCTCCTAACAGCTGTCATAGAAAAACAGACCATCACAGGTACTTAGAAGGTCATGTCATAGAAATTGTAAAACTAAATAATTAATTCATCCAAAAAAAACACAAAAACTAAAGTTGAGTTAACCAAAAAATGACCAGTTCCTGCTGGAAAATCAATACATTAGGTTAAATTCTTACATATTAACACTCATCCCACCATGGGAGTTTGCCTAGATGATAAAACACTTAGGTACCCTAGTTAAGCATTGTCCATGCTCCTTACTTGCTCACAAATTAATTTTCTCTCATTGCAAAGGCTCCAAGGCTTAACTTCTGAACTTGACTTATCTCCTACGGCATCACTCTCAGTACAATAAAGAGGTTCACAGATCTTTTCCACCAAATAAATAATTACCTTAAAAGTGGTACTCTTTTTCTTTTGAAAATAGAAATAGTAAAACTGTAATTCCCAGAAAAATCTAATAAAATTGAAGGCTATTTATTTTATAAAATTCTTTTTGCTTCCAGGCAACTATCAGGTCTGTACAACACTATCAGAGCACAGATGAAAAACTCAGGAAACAGAAAAGAGTAATTGAATTGAGGAAGAGAAGCAAAATAGCCAAGCTTAATTTTACTAATACAATATGTAAACGTTAGACTTTACCTCAAACGATGGATATGTTTCACGATCTATAGCACGAGTACAAAACAGGTTTCCAGTATCTCTCTCTACATAAAATAAATTTCGAGGTTCTTTGTCAACTCCAGGCCCACTTATGGAATAGTAAATAGTGTAGTTTTGGGCTGTATCAGATTGAATCTACAAAGTAGACAGTATATACATAAGACAAATTTGTATTTCAGCAAAACTCTCATCTACATATTTTGCAATCACATTGACATTTTTATTACAATAAGTAATTATCCTCTTTAACTTATTATTATGCATGAATAAAAGACAGCAATAGAATAAGCCTAATAATTGAGAAATTCAAGAGTAAGGCATGAGGAAAATAATGAAGCCAGTTTTCCAGAATAACTAACAAATATTTTCAAAGGCTACATGTACCTACATGGATCAAGCATTTTGGACTTTTCTTGTCTTATAAAACAGAGTATTCTGAGTATGAAAAGTTATCCTTTTGTCAATTTTTTTAACACCTGAAGTTTTATTATATATAACATAATATTTGAGACACTGAATTTAAAGTATACTGTCTGCAGGGCAAACATTTGGAAAGTGGTTTCCTTAATTAGTTTTTATTTCTCAGCATTGTCTTTATCATAGGGGTTCAACAGGAGGATGAAAAAGAGTGAAAATGGAAATGACAGAATATCCTGGTGAATTTGCTACTTTGATATTTGATTCAAAAGGAAAATTTTCTCTGGGATTTCTCCAGCAGTCCAAAGGTTAAGACTTTGCCTTCCAATGCAGGGGACACGTGTTTGATCCCTGGTCAGGGAACTAAGATCCTACATCAAAAAGAATTTTTTCCAAAGTGTTTTCATCCTCTTAGTAGGATCTTGACTACCTATCAGGATGATTCACAATTATTTTCAAAAAATTTTTTTCTCAACTTTAAAATGCTTTTCTCTCAGTTGCACTGAATTTATTGGTGGGCTCTAAACAACGTTTCTCTCTCACCAATTCAAGAATTGGTGGAACAGAAACCTAAGAGCTAGACTGAATGGTAGTGACCGCTGATAGTGGAGGAAGGCACAAAGATTTGCTGAGGTTTCCACTGAAAGTTAAAAGAGAGAGAGAATATGTGGACCCAGTGCGATTTAAATAGTGAACTTGGAAAGAAACCATGGAAAGGTGTACCATCTTTCCTTTCCATGGCATTTGATTTTTTATCAACAATTTCATCTTTTATTATGGAAGATGTTTGGGGGTTTTCTAGACTACGTCCAGGCTCTGAGATACACTTGATGATATGAAAATCCATTGAAGAAGCATGTGTTTGAGAGTGCTAGATGGGCTTTACAGTTTTATAAATGGCTTTTACATGACTACAACTGCAAAAAAGTATATGCAGATATAGAGAGATGTATTTATACCATATATTAAGCATATGATAGACACACTCATTCACTCATATATTCATACATACACATTTTTAAAAATAAGTGCATACTCATTGTCCACATTTTTAAAAAAGATGGAAACTATAGACTCTCACAGTGAAAAGAAAGTAAATTGTACCTGTTGAAGAAAAAGTGGGAATGGACCCAAGGAATTCTCAGGCACTGAGCAAGGAATAGGAGCCCATCTTCTCTTGGCACGTCTCAAAACTTTTTCCTGAGAATGCCTTTTCTTTAGTACCTCAATTTAGAAAACAACAACAACAAAAAACAATAAAGTCAATCGCTACTTTATTTTTAAACTTGAAAACTGATACATCTTTCTTCTCTTGTTCTCATGAGGATTAGCTGGGGAGGCGTAGAACCATGGTAGTGCTTGAAAACCAAATGAAATGTCAATACCATTAAAAAAAAATGAAGAAAACCCTGCCCTAACTGTTATCTCAGCAGTCCTCTTGAGAAAATAACTTGGTGGGAACATGGAAGAGAGAGAGATGGAATCGGAAGCCTAGAAGCAAAACTGGAAAAAAAAATTACTGTTGCCACATTGCCATGCAAAAACACAGGAGGAGAGATATGCAAAAAACGTTAAGTGGACAGGTGCCCTTCCAAATTCAGCATAAGCATCTTGCACTCACCAGCAGCTAGGAAGAGCCAGGGGGCCAACAGAAAGATCTGTGTCAGAAGGAGGAGAGAAACATGGTGACAACTCTCAAACGGCTGTCATGAGTAATGGCCAAGGGTTGAACAGAAGTCATTTTGATCTTGAGTGTCACAAAGTCAAATGTGTGCATGAGATCCAAATCGTACCCTAAAATAGTCCTCCATTTTCTAAGAGTAAAAATTATGCTAAGATACATGAAACCTAGTACCTGAAACCTGTGCCTGAATAGGACATCACAGTAAGTCATTAGCATGTCATATGAGTTCCTGAATCTTTAAAAATTACATACTCCAAATTACATATGAAAATCTTAAGCAATAATATTTATTGTTTTGGAAACCTACTCCACAGTAAAGATCAAGAAAAGCTGCTCCATGTCTAATCTCAAGTTCTCCTTCTGTCCCATATGCCAACTTCTTTTATGTCCCAAATAAAAGGAAATTGTAACCTGGGATAACCTAGGTTGAACCACTCTTTTCCATTTCAACACTGTTAACTTGAGTCATGGTTTTCCTTCTTCAAGCTAAACTAACCTCTATCTTTTCTGATTCACATCTTCTCTGGTCATGTGAGTTACACCTGAAGAAAACAATTCATTATACTTCATTTTTTTACTTGGGCATACCTCTGTTTGATGCTCTAAAAGGACAGGTATCTCCTTCTCTTCTTGGGTCTCTGTGTTGGAAAGCAATATGGTAAAAGAGCGCTTCTCTGAGGACGAAAGAATGGCGTGTGTTGTATAGACTGAACCATCTTCTAAGATTTGGAAATCAGGGTCACTTGAGTGAATGAGAGTTGCAGATTTAAAGCACTCCTTCAGGTTAACTGTAGAAAATGCACAGAGCAGTCATTTGTAAGGTAAAACAAAGCAATATATAGTTTTAACCAGAAGCTATGCATTTGAGGTGGTACAATCAAAAACTTTAATTACATTGTAATTAAGTTTTGCATTTTTTAAAAGGACATATGAAACTACATGGTTAATTAAGTTGTTCTTAATTAAACATATCTACCATGGCTTTTACCTACTTCACATCCTTTTTAAAAAAGAGACATTTGTTATGAAATAAAGACATGTAAACTCCACAGTCTGAATATAAAACTCACACCAAAAGAAGTTTTTATTAACTGAAACCAGCCACAGAGCAACACATGACAACACACAAAGTAAGTTAAATAGAACCTAGAAATTAAAACTGGAAGTTACTGAATTATTACCAAACTCTTTGCATCTGTTGTTAAACAGTCATCATATTCTGTCTCTGCATTGATCTGATCTTTTGTCATACATTTGAGTTATATGAAAAAAGTTAATTGGTAAAAAAGCAATGAAAGTGTTAGTCACTCAGTCGTGCCTGACTCTTTGCAACCCCATGGACTGTAGCCCACCAGGCTCCTCTGTCCATGGAATTCTCCAGGCAAGAATACTGGAGTGGGTTGCCATTTCCTCCTCCAAGGGATCATTCCCACCCAAAATCAAACCCCAGATCTCCTGCATTGCAGGTGGATTCTTTACCATCCGATTTTTACCATTCTTTGCCATGTGATTCTTCATCATCTTTACCATTCTTCCCTACCAGAGAAGCCCATTAAAAAAAAAAAAATGTGGAAATAAACCTCAGGAAGATGCCAAAATAGTTTAGGATAAAAATCCAAAAACAACACCTTTATACTCAAGAAATAGTTTCAATACTATTTCTCAATTTCAAAGACATGTTTTGACACATACCATAGCCTACATCTAATGTAAATATTAGTAATTACTCATTAATCAAACTAAAACAATTTTATGTTATATAATCATGTCTTTCAATAAAGAACAACATTTGGTTCATTGGATTGACACCATATGTATTAAAAAATACTGTATTACAGTGTACTCTGTTAGTTTTAACTATTAGTTCCAATACAGTCACCCTTCTAAAGATTACACTAATTTTAAAAGATCACAACAAATTAGGATTTATCACATATTTTGGCAGTTTCTTACCTCTACCAATTAATTTTTCAGCATCTAGTTTAAAGGGAACATGTAGTGTCACTGTTTTGCAGGCATCACAGGCAAACGTTAAGATCTAAAAATAAATCAATATTATGCATGAAATTTGCAGGCATCACAGGCAAACGTTAAGATCTAAAAATAAATCAATATTATGCATGAAAAAGAGCCTTTTCATGTGTACACAGTTTGCACACATCTGTATAATTATAAATCTGTTTATAAAATTATCAAAATAATACCAAGCATATAATGGGATTAAGAATTCAGGGAAAAAAATTGCATAGAAGAGAAGAACAAATCCAACAGAGAGCCATGGTTCCCTCCCTCACAAGGCATGTAAACCAAGAGAATTCCTTATCCTCCTGGACTTTGTTTCCTAGTCTGAAAATGGAGTTACTAATAACTTCACTAACTTAGTGGGTATATTGAGAAGCCAATGACACCCTTTCGTGGGCAAATACTGGAAACTATTAGGAAGGCAGCAGAGATATGCAAAAAGAACAAAATAAAAACAAATTTAACGAGTCAGCAAATCATTTCAATTATCTGTTAACTGCCTATGAGTCGTGGTACCAAATCAAAAATATCCCAATCAAGAAAAGCCCAACACTTTTAAAGACAATCCCTGACTCACTGCCATGAAATGACTTGAAAATTATTTACATGTGACCCCACGCATACAAGCACATGATTTTGAAATATGAACTTATTTTGAACTTCTCATTAACGAGAATTAAGGTCAGTGCTAAAAATATTTCACTTAAAAAAATGTAAATGTTTAGTGATTTATGGTGAACCAGTTACAATACAATACATATCTGAGCACATTGAAAATAAACTCTGTATAACAAATGCTTCTGAAAGATTGCTGGTTGTTTTTATCTTTTCTATATTTTTGCAAAAGTTTTTGACCGAAAGCAAAATAGCTAACCAGTATTTACATTGTTATTTAAAAATCTATAAACATAAATTAAAATCGTCAAAATTGGGATGAAAATTTTTGTCTCCAAAACTCATTAAAGACCCTTTTAATTGTCCAATTTAAATTGTGTATGAAGAACTAAGCATGACAGAGATTACATTTCATTTGGAACTAAGCAAGGACACAACCAAGAGACTACACTCGAATTGGAAATAAAAAGATGGCAAGAATTCTCACTGATTGCCTAGTCTAGAGCAAATAGGGGCAGGACATGTGAAGAGCCCAGCTCAAGGGGACAGAAAGCACACTCCCACTGATTCATTCAACCCACGTTTCTTGGTTGCTGCCTGGGTGCCGGGCAGTGTTCAAAGGCTACCACAGTGAACAAAGAGAATTTCTTGACTTCACTGAAATTATCTTATTATAATAAGAGACAAAAAGTCAATACACAAATGCACAAAGATCACATAACACCATGAGTAAGTGTTATAGGAAAAGTAAAACAGGGAGAGAGGGGGATAAAGGAAAAGACCAGAATGAAACAAGGAAGCAAACTAATTCACTAACTAGGGGAGAGCCTTCCAAGTGAAACAAAAGCCGCACCAAAGGCCCTGAGAGGCGACTTCACCTGGTGTGTCAGAGAAACACAAAGGAGCCCGCAGCGGTAAACACAGGTTTCCCGGGTGGCTCGGCGGTAAAGAATCTGCCTGCCAAGCAGGAAACATGGGTTTGATCCCTGGGTCAGGAAGATCCCCTGGAGAAGGGAACGGCTACCCACCCCAGTATTCTTGCCTGGCAAATCCCACGGGCAGAGAAGCTTGGCAGGCGACAGTCCATGGGGTCACAGAGTTGGACACAGCTGAGCGACTAAATCAACAAACACAACAGCAGTAAACAGAGCGGGAAGAGTGACAGGACATGACACTGAAAAGACAGTCGTGGGCATATTAGATAGGGTCTAAAAGACCACAGGAACGAGTACAGTTTTATTCTGAGGGCAAAGAGAAGCAACTGTGTGTTTAGAGACTATGGCATGACGTTGTGAGCATTTTTACACAGACTCATTCCAGTGGCCACAGGAAAACAGACTGAAAAGTGAAAGTGTTAATCGCTCAGTCGTGTCCGACTCTTTGTGACCCCATGGACTGCAGCCCGCCAGGCTTCTCTGTACATGGAATTCTCCAGGCAAAAATACTGGAGTGGGTTGCCATTTCCTCCTCCAAGGGATCATCCCAGCCAAGAATAAAAGCTGGATCTCCTGCGTTGCAGGCGGATTCTTTCCCATCTGATTTTTAGCATTCTTTGCCATCTGATTCTTCACCAGTAGCCAGGCTCCTCTGTCCATGGAATTCTCCAGGCAAGAATCCTGGAGTGAGAAGCCATTCCCTTCTCCAGGGGACCTTCCCAACCCAGGGATCAAACCCGGGTCTCCTGCATTGAAGGCAGATTCTTTATTTTCTGGGCCACCAGAGAACATACTATAAGGGACCAGAGTGGAAGCAAGGAGACCCACTGGGAGGAATCTAAGAGAGGAGGGGTGGTGACCTGGACTAAGGTAAAAATGATGGAAAAGGTGAGGATGGCCAAATTAAGACAGCATCTCAGATAACAGTGTCCTGGACATCCACTCATTCATTCATTCAACAAATATTTATTAAATGTCTACTATGTACCAGACATGAGCAGCAAACAGGGTTCTCATGAAACATTCAAGTCAAAGGTAAGATATTTGCAATTTCAATAAAGGAGGATAAAAGCTATGACAGGGAAGTTCAGGGTGCTCTGGGGGAGCACCGGGAGCCAGCCCCTTCTAAGGCACAGGTGAAGAGGGGAGACATGTTAGTCACGTCCAGAGAGGCAGAGCTTGTATGTTCCCAACACAGGAACTACATGCGCACAGACCCCAAGGGCCACAGACCTTAAACGTCATTTGCCATGGTTGATGTATATAGCACAAGAGGGAGAGGAACTGAAAATGGATTCAGAGACGCAGGTGTGGGAGAGAGTCTGAACAGCCTTAACACAGTACACACATAGATCTTTTTTCTTAAAGATAATAAGAAACCAAAGATTTGTTTTAAGCAGATAAATGACATAAGCAAGCTTTCCAGGTAGCTCAGCTGTAAAGAATTTGCCTGCAAAGCAGGACCACGGGAGATGTAGGTTCAAGCCCTGGGTCAGGAAGATCCCCTGGAGGAGGGCAAGGCAACACACTCCAGTATTCTTGCCTGGAGAATCTCATGGACAAAGGAGCCTGGTGGGCTACGGTCCATAGGGTTGCATAGAGTTGGACCAGACTGAAGCAACTTAGCACGTGCGCGTGCACACACACACACACACACACACACACACACACACACACACACACACAAATGACATAAGCAACTTTCTACTGGAATAAGGTAACTCTAACCAGTGTGACAAATGAACTCGGGGAACAATTTTCTTTGCCAAAAAGAGACCTAGGGCGTTCAGTCAAATCCCAAGGCCAAAACTAAAAATGACAAATACGTGTTTTTAAACCATCCTAAAACATCTTGCAAGGAAGTGCTAGGCAAAAACTGAGGATAATGATGGAACACCGGAGTAACCAGAAACAACTTCTAATCTGAAAAGATCAGATTCTGGTTTTTTGGCCTCAAATTGAAGGGAGTAAAATCAAAGCATGGACCTGCCTAAGACCTAAGAGAAGAGCCACTCATGTTAATCTGGATTCCCAAATACAAAATCTTCATTGTGGGTATGAGCTAGAAGTGAACTAGCCTCACATGGACTTGTAAGCCACACTCACGTTATTCGGATGTTCTAGGAAACTCAAGCCACTAAGTAAGTAGACCTAGCGTGTGATCCACACCATGGCTGCTGAAAACCATTTGGCCAAATTCAATAACCATTCTTAAACTTTTCTTTAAAAAAAGAGCCCCCAATAGGATTTGATAAGTGCTATTTCAATATGAGTTTTATTTTATAATCACATCACCAATAGAAAAGCACTAGGATAGCCTCACTAAACTTAGAAACAAGATGGACTTCCCAAGAGTCATCACCTATAGTTAACATTACATTAAAGTATATTAGATATACGAATGAAAAGAAGGAGGTAAAAATAAAAATAACTATTTGCATTTGATATGACTATTTATCTGGAAAACCCAAGCAAATTAACCATAAAAGAGTAAGAGAATTTCACTAAGAGTACAGAAATAACTGCTAAAATACACAAATCGTTGGTCTTCATCCACATAAAGCCAGTTAAGCAATATATTGGAAAAAAAGAAATCATTTTCAAAAGTGGTAAAAGAAAAAAAGTTAGAATACCAAAAAGTAAACTTAAGCTTATCTGAGAAAAATCTGAAAATATTTCTGAAGGACACAAAAGAAGACTTGCACAAAAATAAATATGTATCATTATTTTGAATAGAAAAAAACATCAACAATGTAAGTATATCAATTTACACAAAGTTAAATTATGAAATTTATGATCCTAATAAATCCCAACAGTACTCCTTTTCCAGAACCAGACAAGCTAACTCAAAAGAGCATAAGGAAACCCAGAGATTGTCATAATGAGCAAACGAACTTAAGTC
Source organism: Odocoileus virginianus (assembly GCF_023699985.2). Lineage (NCBI taxonomy): Eukaryota > Metazoa > Chordata > Mammalia > Artiodactyla > Cervidae > Odocoileus > Odocoileus virginianus. The sequence continues at coordinate 31,574,841 of NC_069695.1, forward strand.
AGACAGGAGAAAGAGTGTATGACATCCCTTATACACAGAATCTAAAAAGAAATGACACAAACGAACTTACTCAGAAAACAGAAATAGACTCACAGGCTTAAGAGAACAAACTTATGGTTGCATAAACCGGGTGGGAAGGATAGTTAGGGAGTCTGGGATGCACATGTACACACTGCTATATCTAAAATGGATAACCAGACTTCCCTGGTGGTAGAGTAGATAAGAATCTGCTGCCAATGCGGGGGGATACTGGTTCGATCCCTGATCAGGAAAATTCCACATGCCATGCTGCAACGACCGAAACCCCGGCCCAGCAACAAGAGAAGCTACTGCAATGAGAAGGCCACTCACGACAACGAAGAGCAGCCCTGCTCACCACAACTAGAGAAAAAGCCCGCCACGCACAGCAGGAAGACCCAGTGCAGCCAAAAATAAATAAATTAAAAAACAAAAAAGAATTCAGGCTTAAAAAATAATAATAAGATGGATAACCGAGGACCTGCTAAATTGCACAGGGAACTCTGTTCAATATTATGTGGTAGCCTGGATGGGAGGGGAGTTTGGGGAAGAATGGATACAGGTATATGTATCATTAAGTCCTTTTACTGTTCTCCTGAAACTATCACAACACTGTCAGTCAGCTATACCCCAATACAAAATAAAAAGGTTTTTTAAAAATGAAGGGATAATTATATGTTTTTAAAGAGGTCATAAGGAAAAAACAAACAATTAAAAATAGAAAAATTATGAAAAAGAAAAGCAGTGAAAGGATATTAGCTTTAGCTGACCGTGAAAGGTCTTAGGAAGTCTCAGTAATGAAAACAATGCAGCATTTGGTATATCAACAGAACGAAGTGCATACAAATTGGAAAGGAAGAAGTAAAAAAAGTTTCTATTTGCATTTGTTACAACCCATATAGATCATAAAGGTTGTAATTTTTTGTTACACTCACCAACCATCTAAGAGCTTCTATTTCTCCACATTCTTGCCTATAGAGCCTGCTCTCAAACTTTTGGACATTCTCCAAATGAGAAATGACATTTCAATGTAGTTTTAAATTCACCTTTCCCTATTATGAGTGAGGCTGAAATATTTTAAGAGATATTTTTATTACTTTATGGTTTTTCATGTCAAAGCTGGACTTGATTTATAAGAATTCTTTATGTATTGGTAGATTAGCTTTTTCATAAAGGCTTCAATCACAAGATGAAATTGCGTAAGGAATGATTTGAATTTAACAAAGGAGATCCCTGACGACCTTAGAGACAGAAGCTTCATTAGGTGTTTAGGCAGGAAGTCAGTCATGTCTGATTCTTTGAGACCCCCTGGACTGTAGCCCACCAGGCTCCTCTGTTCGTGAGGATTCTCCAGGCAAGAATACTGGAGTGGATTGCCATGCCCTCCTTCAGGGAAACTTCTCCACCCAGGGATCAACCCTGGGTCGCCTGCATTGCAGGCAGATTCTTTACATCTGAGCCATAGTGGAAGTACACTGAGGTGGAGGCAGAGTGCAAATGTGTGGGGTGAGGCAGGACGAGGAAGTTGGGAACTGGTTCATGGAATGGTGAAGGATTACTTGGGTGCATGGGAAGGAGGTGATTATGTCCCACAAGCCATTTTTATTTAGTAATGCTTCTCTTCTCTAAACGTCTATCACACATGAGGCTCACAACCACAACGACCATCTGAGGCTGGCAAGGCTCTGCAGACGTGCACGGGAGCCTCAGAAGAGCTTAAGACACACCAACCCGACCAGCAAAAATGCAGCAGAATGAGGGGTACAGCCAGAGTCACCCCACTTCTGGCCGATGCAGCTTTGAAGCTAAGGAAGGTCAAGGAAAGAGGATTATTCAACTTTATTCCCTATATCTGCTTTTTCTAAAAGGGCCTGAGAAGACACACAGAAACTTCTGTTAGTGTATCAGTGTTAGCTGCTCAGTCGTGTCCTACTCTTTGCGACCAGGTTGACTATATGTAGCCTGCCAGTCTCCTCGGTCCATGGAATTCTTCCGGCATGAATACTGGAGTGGGTTGCCATCCCCTTCTCCAGGGGATCTTCCTGACCCAGGGATCAAACCTGGGTCTCCTGCATTGGAGGCAGATTCTTAACCATCTGAGTAGCCTGGGAATATTTATGGCCTGTGCATTTCATTACCTGAGCCTAATCATGCTTTTTTCCTTCAAGGGCAATGGTTCAGAAAGAAGTGTCCAAAAAAAAGGGGGGGGGGGTCAACTTTACTGAGAATCTAATCAAAATCAAGAGACATTTTATGACCGTTATTTACATATTCCATTCTCTATTTCCTCGACAGTGAACTGTTAATTGTCGTGCACCTGGCCCTTTGTATGTTATTAACTTGCCCCAGGAAATGAGTTAAGGTTTGAAGTCCATAAGGAAAGCCATTCTAATGATAGCAACGGCTACAACTTCATTCATTAAAAATTTCAGGAATTCCGTGAAACAGAAGCGCGGTAGAGTAAGGGAAATTGACTGGATATTTCACGCCGCCAGTTCCACCAGTCCCAGAAGGAATTCTCCAACTGTCTGTTCTCCAGGTTTGTCCCCGTGTCCTTCAGGTTTGCCCGGAGCCCTAACGCCAGCGGCTCGGCTTGAAAAGGACACTACGGGCTTAGCTCCCTTGCTCTTGGTCTCTGACTGTTCTTCTTCCAGGGCACCCCGGGAGCTCTGTCTGGGGAGCCCCTGGTCCCACATTCTCTCAGGGGCTGCTCCGCCGCTCTAGATTCCATGCCTGCAGCCCCCTCCCCTAAAGAGATCCCGGGCTTTTCTGCCCGGGGGTGGTGGGGTGAGGGTGGTGGCGTTGTCCTTTCCAAATAAGGCCACCCCGACTTTCTCTCAGAACTTTGGGGAGGTGGGCTAGTAGCTATTGTGTTTCGTAAAGTGGAAAAAGAAACTGGAGCTGGAGGGCGGGGTGGGGCGGGCGGTGGGAGGAAGAATCCGGATGCCTCCGAGGCGACCATTTCCCCAAAGTTTAAAGGGAATGAAACCTCACGTGTAGACCAACAATGGAAACCTTAGCGGAGGACCATCTAGGAACCGTCTACCATTTTCAAGTGCAGAGGGTCCAGACAGCCTGGTCCCCGCGCTTCCCTCCCCTTCACCCACAGCCTAAGATCAATTCCCCAAAAGGCGCCTAGACCTCTCTTTCACCCCGGGATCTGCGCGTTTGGTCGCGCCCGCTCAGCGGCTCGCCTGGTCCGCGGCCGGAACCCGGCCCTGAGCCGGCCTGGGCTGTCCTCCCCCGCGAGGTGCGCAGGCGGGCGGCGCTCGGCGGCTCGTACCCAGGGGCCACGGATTTCCATGGGCGTTTGCAGCCGCTACCGGAGACACCCTCCTCCTCGTCCCCTGCGGGATCGCAGCGCCCAGGTCGCCGTCCTCTGTCCGCCCTCCCTCTCCCCAAGCGACTGCACTTTTGCAGCCAGCCCCAGGCGCCAGGAGCCCCGCCTGGCTCGCCACCCACAGATCTCTGCTCCCAAAGGTGCCCTTCTCTCCCGCATCTGTCCGTGCGCCCTCCCGGGCCCGGTGTCCAGGCGGCCACTCACCGCGAGGGTCAGCAGGAGTTGCCGGCAGAGGGCCCCGCTCGGGGAGCCTGGGGCTCGGGCTGGCGCCATGGGAGGACTCCGGGGCGGGTCGCCGGCCGAGGCACCCGGAGGCCGGGGAGGGAGGGCGCGGCGGGGCGAAGGGCCGCGGCCGGGGCGCAGGAGTGCGAGGCCGAGGACCTGGCGCGCGGAGGAGCTGCTTTTCTTCTCGGTTTTTCTGAAGCTCCTGCCTCTCAGCCCAAGGGCTTTTCCTCTGACCGAGGGTGGGGTTTCCAGGCGCGTCCGAAAGACACCGATCGGCCCCTCCTAGGTATTTTCTTAAGTCTTCATTTCTGGAAGAACGCAACAGGTGGGAACTCCCTCTCGCCGCCACCCTTTTACCTGCGCTAGGTGTTTCTCACCAGCGGACGCCACCTATATGCCCCATCTCCCCCCCACGCCCCGGTGTCCGCCTGGAGGATTAACAGCTGGCCCTGCCCAGCAGAAGCCCTGACTATACAAAGACTCACTCCCCGAGCGCGCCCGGCCGCGGGAGGGGGCGAGGACCCGGGCGCGCTCCCGGCCCGACTCCGCCCCGCGCGCTGTGGTCAGTTGCAGACCCGCAGACCCAGCCGGGAGGGAGGTGGAGAGGTCGCACTTTGGTGTCACGGCTGCCTAAGGCCCACCTAGTAGAGGGTTAGCCCCAGGGAGCCTGGGCTTCCCTGTTGGCTCAGAAGGTAAAGAATCCGCCCGTAATGCGGGAGACTTGGGTTCGATCCCTGGGTTGGGGAGATTCCTCTGGAGGAGAGCATGGCAACCCACTCCAGTATTCTGGCCTGGAGAATCCCCATGGACAGAGAAGCCTGGCGCGCTGCAGCCCCTGGGGTCACAAAGAGTCGGACACGCCTGGGCGATCAAGCACCCAGGGATACTGTTTTCCACACTCTCCTGGAGTTAATTTCCTGCGGACGACCAGTACGCACACCTTTCTTGGGATCTTGTTTGATCGTTGGTTTCCGGGGGGGAGGGAGGTGTCTTTTTTTTTTTGTAAATAAATGTCATGGCCAGAATAACAAGATACAAGGAAATTAAAATAATTAATTAATTAAAAAAGGGAATCCAGGCATCAAGGGTGAGTTAACTACGGAATCTCTCTGAGATCCTAGACGTTGGCTAAATGTGGCCTCCTGATTTTCTCCAAGACCCTCCTTTGTCACAGTTAAAGCCAACCACTGACCTTCTTATCACTTATCTCCTAAGCTGGACTCCTGGACGTCTCACTGAGATTTCTTCCTTTCCCACCACCCAAACCAGAGTTCGTGGTAAGAAAAGAAAAATAATAGGATAAAATGTATGTTTAGGTTTGAAGTATACTTAAACCAGGTGAATTATAGGAGTACTTAACCTGGAAGATTAAAATATAAAAGCGGTATTCTTGCAGCTCTTCAGCAAGCAATGACGGGGCCTTCTGACTCATTATGCTGTACCTCTTTTCAATTACTGGCTTAAAGAGAGAAGTCTGACCACAAAGGAGAAACCTGTCCCATTTCATTTGGTTTGTCTGCACAGGGGTGTGTGGAGAAACCTATTTGAAAAGCCAGCCATAACACTTAGATTTCAGCTCTTGAAAATACGTGTGGTCCCAATACCATTATACACAGAGCCAAAATTATTATAATATTGAGCATATACTTAAATTCAAGAGTATTGTCAAACAGTACCTGTCTTATATTCTAAGTATTAGTGCCATGCTCTACTTTATTATTGAATGACACATAGTGAGCTGTTCTGTTGTCTCCATGTTTATAAAATTATCACTGAAACTTTGCTTGTAAAAGCAGCCTGGGTCATCGGCATGAGACTCTGGTTGACATCCTTCTGTTTCCACATTTTTTAACCCTCATGTTTTTCCAGCAGTGATTTCATTAACACTCCTTGTCCTGTTAATGATGATATCATGCCAGTTTCATGTTCGACAAATGTACTCAGGCTGTATGGTCTTGGATAATAGAACATTTTCAAATTCTTGCTTACCCTTTAACCTGAAACACCTAAGGGTGACTCATGTTTCTCCACATTCCAGAAGAGGAAAGAGGGCAATTTGAAAAGAACTTGCCTTAGATCCTTATTTTCATCTTTCACACTAGGTAACTGCCTGAAGCTATTAAGATGGTAATTTGTTTGTTTCTTCGTGAATTTCTTTTTTGTGTGTGTGTGAATTTCTTAAAGAAATGAAATATAGACTCTAAACAAGGGACCAGATTTATTTAATAGTTTTAGATTAGACTATATGGCTTCTGAAATAGTTTCTTGTATAATACAATCTTGAAATAGCAGATATAATTTAAAGAGACAATGAAATGTGAGAAAAGGAATTTTTTTAAGAAAGTCTTTTGGCTGTGAACATGATTTTGCTGATTTGAAATAATTTTCGATTGGGCTATAAGTAAAGGATGCACCAGACCAACAGTCAGGACCAAGTTCCTTTGTGTTTTGGGCTGCTCATGTAACCTCAGCCCTCAGCACTCTCATTCATTAAGGGAGATAATTAAAATAATACTGGATGCTGTCTATGGCAGCTTGCACATCTAAAATTAAACTATTTAGACTTCTTGTGGCTGATTTTTGAGAAAGTTGGCTGGAAATGGGTGTTCTTTTTCAAAGAGAAAGTCAGAACCAGAGTTGTTCTTCAAAAGATGAACAATTAGCAACCCCAGGCCCTTTGGGCACATCTCTGCAACCAAGCTTCACAATTCTCTAATTTCAGAAAGTGGAAACTGAATATAAATGGCAAGAACAACAAAATACCACTTCATCACTGATGTGCACACAGCAACAGCTGTCTTTGAGTTGCACAAGGCCACTGTTGGAGCCTGGAGAGAAGGGTCCGTGTGGACACATGATGTTTCGGGTGCATCTCTCTTGGCATGGCCAATGACCAGAATGGAACCTCAAAGCAAAGGAAACAGACCGAAGGGAGAAAACAAAAACAAGATTGAAGGACAGTTAATGTCTAGTTATTCACAGGTGAGAGTAGAGAGGAAAATATCTGATAGCCATGGTAAAAAGAGCACAATTAGACAATTTATACCTCTCAGAATTGTTACAGGATTAAATAAGGTTCATGAAGTCATGCAGAATAAAACCTAGCACATTCTAAGAACTAAGTATTGGTTAACATGGATATCCCTCTTTACCCCACAGCCCCATACCTTTACAACCCACCTCATCCCTGTGACAGCTCCTTAGTTCCTACTTTTCCAGTATCTCTCCTCAGGTCCTGGTCAAGGGCCGAAACCCAGTGTTAAGGCACTCACCGACCCCAAATCCTTCAGCCTCCTTCCTGTTGACAAGACCCTCAGACCTTGTCTGATTCAAAAGGACCAAACGATGCAACCCTAAGATGAGATGCTACAGCTTATGCTAGTTTCCTACCTACTGAAAATTTGGATCAATTTTTTTCAACATTTAACAAACATTTATTGAATGTCTTCCATGTATTTCCATAGCCCTCTTAGCATGCATTCCTAGTATTGTGATTAACATATTCAATAGACATTCTGTTCATTTTTCCTGTCTGTCCACTACACTGTGAGCTTCTTAGGGCAAGGACCATCCAAGTCCTTTTATGATAGGAAAAAAAAGTTGTTTTTTTCTTTCTAATACTGCATTATCCAATAAATATTTTTTTTTAATGCTGCCCTTATTTCTTTGAAGTTTTCTTCCAAATTGTGCTCAGTGAGAGTGTACTCTTCAATTTCGATTACCTTTCAAAATGTATTTTTAAAATAATTAAGTGAAACAAACAGTAAGTCAATTCTTATTATGAACTTGCTTCCCTGGTAGCTCAGATGGTAAAGAATCCGCCTGCAATGTGGGAGACTTGGGTTCGATCCCTGGGTTGGGAAGATCCCCTGGAGGAGGGCAAGGCAGCCCACTCTAGTATTCTTGCCTGGAGAGTCCCCATGGACAGAGGGTTGGCGGGCTATGGTCCAGGGGTTTGCAAAGAGTTGGGCACAACTGAGCAACTAAGCATTCAGTTCAGTTCAGTTCAGTCGCTCAGTCGTGTCCGACTCTTTGTGACCCTATGAATCGCAGCACGCCAGGCCTCCCTGTCCATCACCAACTCCTGGAGTTTACTCAAACTCATGCCCATCGAGTCGGTGATGCCATCCAGCCATCTCATCCTCTGTAGCACAGCAATAAAAAGAAGCCAATGAATGAATTCCCAGGCGGTCGTGGTGAACCTGACCCTATCTGTTCTTACCTTTAATAGATGCCATTGACATGTGCCACCGTGGAGTGCTGTGAACAAATATATCCTGAGAACCACAGAATTTTGAATTATTTGCTTTACTAATTGACTACTTTGACAAGTATTACTCAATATCTACTCTGTCTCAGGCATGCTCCCAGCACTGAGATTGCTGTTGTGCCTAAAACAGAAAGGGCTTGTGCTCCAGGCAAACACCTAAGGGAGCCTTCTTCATCTGCAATTCATCTCATGCTGATGCTAATCAGAAAAGACTAATCTCAAGTTAAGTGCAAAATGATATATAAACAGCATTCTATAAGGATGGAAAATCACCTTGCATAAAAATCTTTTGTTGCGATGTTAATCTCTCAATTTGTCCTTCTCTCTCCTTCCCCCACTGTGTCCACAAGTCTGTTATCTATGTCTATGTCTCTCCACTGCTGCCCTGAAAAATAGATAACCAGTGGGAATTTGCTGTACGATGCAGGGAGCTCAACCCAGTACTCTGTGACAACCTAGGGGGTGGGATGGGGTGGAAGGTGGGACGGAGGATGAAGGAGCGGACATGTGTATACCTATGGTTGATTCATGTTGATGTGTGGCAGAAACTAACAACAATATGGTAAAGCAATTATCCTCCAATTAAATTTATGTTTTTAAAAATCATTTGTTAAATCTGCTCGCGAACTGCAAACTGTTGGCCTCTTTTGAGGGCCTCCCTGGTGGCTCAGTGGTAAGGAATCTGCCTGCCATTGCAGGAGACAGTGTTTGATCCCTGGTCGGGAAAATCCCTTGGAGAAGGAAAGGGCAGCCGAAATCCCATGGACGAAGAGATCTGGCGGGCTACAGTCCATGGGGTTGCAAAGAATCGGACATGGCTCAGCGACTAAACAACAGCCTTCTTCTGAAGTGGACCTAGGGACAGGAAGCTCACGGTTTTCTGGGATCGCTTCACCTAGAGCGTATTTGCTCTTGGCTTCTCTGACAGTCAAGTCCCCTGTTTTCTTCTTTCTCTGCTGGCTGTGTCTATGCATTCGCATTGCCTGGCTTCCTCTGCACGATCGGATCTCTAAATACTGCACACAAAACATCTGCATCTTTTCATATCTTTGGACACAGGAGGCTCCCACCATCGCTGGGTGCTTTGTATCTGCTCTTCCCTCCCCTGGAACTCTTCTCTCTCTCTCCTGTCTCTCCTCCCACTCATCCTATAAATAGCAACTCATTTCCTTCCCCACAAGGTCAAACCCTCTCTGATAGAGTCAAATCTTTCTTACCAAACAGCTGCCTCTTCTTTAGAACACCTGTCACAATTACAATGTTAAATTTGAGTCATTTTTTGATTAATATTTGCAGGAGGCACCAGAGATGTGGGTTCCATCCCAGGGTTGGGAAGATCCCCTGGAGAAGAAAATGGCAACCCCACTCCAGTATTCTTGCCTGGGAAATCCCATGGACAGAGGAGCCTGGAGGGCTATAGTCCATGGGGTTGCAAAGAGTTGGACACAACTGAGTGACTGAGCGCGCGCACACATTCACCAAAGACTACATTTTCATGACTGCAGTTGACTTTTTTTGATTCTGCCCATCTCACCAGTATTAATCATCATGAGTCCTGGCACATAATAGATGCCTAATAAATATTTATTGAATGAGTGAGTAAATGAATTAATGGTTCCTGACAGTCTCTTTGTTTTCCTAATTTTAATGCTTATTGGCCTATTAAAATAAATCATGTCTTGAGTCAAATTCAGCAGAGTGGGCATTTCTAATCTGATCTCAAATATGATGGACATGTATTGGTATATTTGGCAAAATGTAAGCAGGGCCAACCAAGAATTACTAGCATGGTTTTTGCACAAAAACAGACAAATAAGCTAAAGAGCTTTAAATTAAAATTCAGAAAGACACCAGTGCAGAAACAGGAACTTATATATGATGAAAGTATGGACAGTACACACCACTAGAAAAGAAAATTATTTAGTGTTCGTGTTAGGAAAACTGATTCATTATTAGAGAAAAACAAAACTGATTTTCTACTTAACCTCAGTTAGAGATAAACTCATATCCAAGTTCAGGAGTTTCACTTTCAGGTCATGAGCAGTATCTTAAGCAGGCTTTAGAACTGCCCAGTAGTCTTACTCTAATCTAGTCCTTTCACTTCCTCACTCTCCTTGGTAGTAGTTTTGTACTTCCTTACTTCTGCTCAAGCTTCTCAAACACACTCCTTCACCCTCAGTTTCTGTTACTGACTTAGCTTTCTATTTCATAGAGAAAATAGAAATGATTAAGGAAAACTATCAAGCTTCCCCACACTGACCCAGCTGTCCGCATCTGTGCCATATACATGGTCTTTTCTTCTATATGTGGAGGAACTGCCTCTTTTCATAACTAATGTCACCTTTTCCACTTGGGATTCCATTCCCATCTCCTCTCACCTACTCAAGAACATTGCTCTAGCAATTCTTCTCCTTCTTTCCTATGTCTTTAGTTTATTCCATCTCTATCTCCCCTGGGCTTCCCAATGGCACTAGTGGTGAAAGAACCCACCTGCAATGCAGGAGACCCAAGAGATGCGGGTTTGATCCCTGGGTCAGGAAGATCCCCTGGAGGAAGTCATGGCAACCCACTTCAGGATTCTTGCCTGGAGAATCCCATGAACAGAGAAGCTTGGTGGGCTATAGTCCATAGCATCACAAAGACTCAGACACGACTGAAGCGACTTAGCACACACTATGTCCCACAAGTGTATATATATAAACAAAATGAACTTCTAGTTACAACATTGATTTGTAATTACAAGCATAGAAATGTAATTGTCATAAAGACAATTCTATGTAACTCCCTCCAAAGAAACTGATAGGAGGGATTAATTTACTAAACTGAGGTTAAATGTTTTTCATATGATCAGTTTTGGGGAAGCCAGCTTAAAATATGGAGAGATACACAGGTAAATAGATACATAGAGCTATATTTATATAAATAAGATATTTGGGTTGTAGGGAAATAGGTGCAAGCCTTCAATACAAGATGAATAAGCTCTGCAGATGTAATGTACAGCATGATGACTGTAGTTAATAAATTATGATTGTTGTTCAGTCGCTCAGTCGTGTCTGACTCTGTGATACACACAAAAAAATTAAAGTATGTGAGTTGATGAATGTGTTAACTTGATTGCAATAATCATGTCATAAAGTATACAGATATGAAATCATCACATTGTACACTTTAAGCACATCAATTTGGTCAATTGTACCTCAATAAAATTGAAAACAAAAACAATCCAATCAGTCTCCAAACATTTACCTGGCCAGCTACCATGTTAGTATTTTTAGCCTACCCCCACACAGAGTTCAGTCCCAGCAGAGTGGGTTTTCTAGGAGTCAGAGTCACTAATCTAAAAACTGTTTTTAATTTTGAAAAGCTGTTCAGTGTTTCAAATCTTTCCTATTACTAGGGCTCAGGGCAGGCCATCTCAAAACATGCCTCCATGGCATAGTGATTATTTTGAGTTAAAGTTATTTAAGAAATGACCAATGCAAGAAGGACACTCTGACCCTCCTCTCTGTCTCTCTGAAAGTGGGAAATAAATCTCTCTATGCCCTCCTGAATCTGGAGGTAAAAGGTCATCCTTATCACGGAGACAAGGAATTTGGGCCAAGAAACCTGTATAAACAAACTTTTTACTTCTTTAATTGACTACCCCAAGCCCAAACTCTGTTTAGATTCTTTACCAATTAAGCACCAAAACCTAAGCTGCTTTGCCCTGTCAATTCCGCGCAAGTTTCTTGTTTCTTTGTCTAAAAAGTATAAAATTTACCTGCTTTTGCCACAGTTTAGATTCATTTCTATGACACTTCTGTGCTTGCAAATTAAAATATGTTTATTTTTCTCCCATTAATCTGTTTCCTGTAGGTTTTATTATTAGTCTGGGCACAAGAACTCAAGAAGGTAGAAGGGAAATTTCCTCCTCTCTGACACTAACTAGCCTTTTCAGGGGTATTCTCAATACACAGCAATCGCCTTTAAATTGTCTTCTTGGGGACTCTCCTGCTGGTCCAGCGGTTAAGAATCTGCCTTGCAGTGCAGGATTTGATTCCTGGTTGTAGATCTAAGATCCCACGTGCTGAGGAGCAACTGAGCCCTTGCTCCACAAATGGAGAGTCTTTGGGCCACAAGGAAAGATCCTATATGAAGCAACGAAGCTCCCGTGAGCAGGAACCAAGGCTTGACACAGCTGAATAAATACATTTTCAAAAAAATATTTTCTTCCCGTGGCTAACCTTCTGAGTGCCCTTTATACCCTTCTGAGTGCTGGTTCCTGAAAATTTAAATGTACTTTTTTTCTACTTTTTCCTTTCTCAGCCTCAGCAATAACATCATCACATAAATAAAATGAATCCCCTCCTACTCTCTGGTCTTCTTTGTTTTTTCCATCTCTTTTCTTTCATTTTTCAATAAAAGGTTTATCCAGATATAATCCACATCCTTTCTCACATTGATTTTATTTCACCCAATAGTAATCCTCACTGACGTGTCATTGACAACTTGATTTTCATAACAAAACCCTCTAGCTGAGAGTGGGGGTGAGGAGTAGGGGAGTTTGGGGGTCAGAGAATGGAACAGGACAGGACAAAATAAGGGGAATGCCTAGTCAGTCCTCAGCAGAGGAAAGAAAAGATGCTTTGAATATTCATGCAGAAAAAAGTATTTATACCATTTATTAACTAGATAGAAAACTAAATGTTAATAAAAAGTGCTCCCTGCCCTAAGTGAGCATCCAGTGTTTGGAGAAGGATTACATGGATATTAAGTAATAAAGAATGGGAGGTGGGGGTGCAGAGCATCAAGTCTGTTCATTGAACAGGGAGAACCTTCCTGAGACTCCCATAAATACCTCAAGTTAAGAATATTCCAAACAGCAGCCACTATCTTTCCACAACAAAACAGCTTTGCTTCTCTCCTTGCGGTTAATGGTTTCATGATCCTCCCACTTACTCAAGAAAGTACCCAGGGCCTCATCGTCACACCCGCACATACTATGAGTCTCCAGATTCGTTGCTGTGTTTAACCCCTCATCTCTTAGCTGGACCGTCTTCACTGGTCCTCCAGCTCCACAACCCCTCTAGCCGCCCCCCTACCCCCACCCCACCAAACCAATTCTGGGTTTGATATTTGTTTGGACAAAGAGGCGACGGTGTTGTTATTAACAAAGTTAGGGACGGCAGGAAAGTGTTACTGCTTGTAGGAGTTAAATCACCTGCTTTTGAAGGTGCTGCATTTGAGATTTCTGGGAGCCATCAGACCAGAGAAAGCAGTGAAGTGAAAGTTGCTCAGTTGTGTCTGACTCTTTGCTACCTCATGGACTGTAGCCTGCCAGGCTCCTTTGTCCGTGGAATTCTCCAGGCAAGAATACTGGAGTGGATAGCCATTCCCTTGTTTAGGGAATCTTCCCAACACAGGGTTCGAACCGGGGTCTCCTGCATTGGCCGCCGCCGCTGCCGCTAAGTCGCTTCAGTCGTGTCCGACTCTGTGCGACTCCATAGATGGCAGCCGACCAGGCTCCGCCGTCCCTGGGATTCTCCAGGCAAGAACACTGGAGTGGGTTGCCATTTCCTTCTCCAGTGCATGGAAGTGAAAAGTGAAAGTGAAGTCGCTCAGTCGTGTCCGACTCGTAGCGACCCCATGGACTGCAGCCTACCAGGCTCCTCCGTCCATGGGATTTTTCAGGCGAGAGTACTGAGTGGGGTGCCATTGGCTTCTCCGCCTGCATTGGCAGGTGGATTCTTCACCATCTGAGTCACCAGGGAAGCCTGGAATAAGCAGTGTGGATATGGAATTCAAGAGACATCTGCTTAGGAAATGCAAATTTGCTTACTATCAGGATACGAAGAGTTAAGGGCAACTCCAAATGGAAGCCATCTATTTAACCCATTGATTCTGGGGTAGGAAGAATGGCTCTGATGTGAGGAAGATTATGTGTCTTCCTCTTTACCACAGAAATGTCCCAGGTGAAGATCAAAATTTAAATTATAGGAGCTTGTGAGTATGTAAAATATTAATATTTAACACAGATTCATAGGAAGCATATTTTCTTTCAGGATTGATAAGCTAAAAATGCTTTTTCCACTGTATTATGGACCCAAGATGGCCATTTCAGGAACAATGCTCACGGGGTCATCTTTGCTCAGACTTGGATTTAAATCTTTGCTCTATGGAAGCCTAGCAGTCTGATCTTAAGTGAGTTAACCTCTCCCAGCCTCAGTTTTCTTATTGGTCAAAGGAAGAATAAACATCTAAACTTGGAAGTGTGTTAATAGTTTTTTTCAGTGAGAGAACATTTGTATATGTATCCTATAATGTTTTCACATAGTACCGGCTCAACAAATGTCTTCAACAAATATTTATTGAGTTCCTTCCATGTTTCAGGCACTGTTCTAGACACAAAGATCTCTGCCCTCATAGAGCTTCCACTCAAATGTGAAGATGGGAGTGAAGACAATAACAATGACCATAATGAAGAAGCAAATTCCATTGTACAACAAATGGCAACATAATCTATTTTATATTGAAAAGTCATGGAGCGCAAGCAGTCATAACCTTTAAGACCTATAGGGTCCAGGGAAGTAATTAAAATAAACATATTAGGTTGGTTGAAAAAAATAGTCCTTTTTCATTATTCTGCTTTTGAGAGGATAAAAGCACAGAAAACATGTCTCTTTTCTTCACTACATTTACCTTGAGAGAACAATAGTACAAGTGTCATGATAAATGGCAGTTGACAGGCTTCTTGTCTGAGACAGAAATGGCAAGCCTCAGAGGGCACTGGCGCTGGCAGGGGCCCTCAAGAAGTCACTTGTCACTTCTAAGCAATTGGTGGCCTTTGGGAATATGGGTTCAGTGTTGCCACACCTGCCAGTTTTTCAAGGAAAGCCACAAATTTGCACATGGAGTGAAATGTCCTGATTTTTTAACATAGCCGTTTACTCGTAAGTATTTTCTACTGTAAGAGCTTCTCTTCTCCTCAATCTCAACTCCTCCCCACTACCCTCCAACAAAATTTGCAAGTCATCTGGCTTAAGGATGCAAACAGGTTTTAATCTCTGAAAAAACTGAGGTTTTATTTACGTGATTTTAAAACTGTTTTGCAATATTTTTTAAAACTTGACAAGTGAAAGAGCATGACCCTTCAGCCCAACTACTCTGTAGGCCCTTAGCTATCAAATAAGGGATAAATATTTTGCTAAGAATCTTACTTGCCTAAAAAAAGTGAAAGTACTAGTTGCTCAGTCGTGTCCCACTTTTGCGACCCCATGGACTGTAGCCCACCAGACTCCTCGGTCCATGGGATTTTCCAGGCAAGAATACTGGAGTGGGTTGCCACGCCCTCCTCCAGGGGATCTTCCTAACCCAGGGATCGACTCCAGGTCTCCTGCATTGCAAGTATATTCTTCACTGTCTAAGCCGCCAGAGAAGCCCCTTATTTGCCTGGAGCAGGATAATACTGGTTAAGAATAAGAAACCATGGGCTTCCCTGGTATTCCAATGGTTAGGGCTCCATGTTTCCACTGCAGGGGTTGCAGGTTCTGTACCACATGCAGTGCAGCACAGCCAGAAAAATTAAAATTAGATTTTTTTAAAAAGACTAAGAAACCATATTTTTCCATTGTATTCACCCACAGATTGCCTCCTATCATTATTAGACATCTTCCTTAGTTACAGTGCCCTGACTTTGGTCAGCTGAAATACCACATTTCTCACTCTCTCTTTCAGACAGGGATAAACAAGTGACTAAGTTCTACAAAGTGTATGTAGGTAGAATTTGTTGGAGGAAGTCTCTGGAAATGCTCCCTAAAAAGAAAGTCTTCCTCCTTCCTTGTTTTTGTACTCCAGACTCAGATGTGATGGCTGGCATTGCATTAACCATTTCGTGATTGTGAAGCAATTTGTACAGAGGATGGTTGAGCAGAAAAAGGGAAGGCTCCTGGAACACAGATGACATTAAGAAGCCTTCGTACAAGTCCAAGACTCTCTAAACTTGTTTTACATTAGTGAAAATCAACTTTTACCTGTTGATTTTCTTAAACCACTTTATAGGTAATTGATTAAGAAATAATTAGGAGGTAAAGTGAACAGCCTGTAGTTCTATGTGGGAAACTGGGGTGGGGGAAGGAGTCAAGGGTGATGCCCATGGTTCTGGCTTAGACTACTGGGAGACACTATGCCCTGAGCTGGCAGGATCAGGTGGTGCATGACTTAAATATAAATAAATAAATAAAC
Organism: Odocoileus virginianus; assembly: GCF_023699985.2. NCBI lineage: Eukaryota > Metazoa > Chordata > Mammalia > Artiodactyla > Cervidae > Odocoileus > Odocoileus virginianus. The sequence goes on from NC_069695.1 coordinate 31,590,914, forward strand.
CACTTCTCTGTCATCAAGTAGTCTAATGCAAGTCCTAGCTAATTCACTGAGGTCATTTAAAAAATATCTTTTTGTATAGTCTCTAATATGAAAGAATAGAATTCCATCTAAGTCAATCAGCATGTGGAATCACCATTTGTCATACAGCAAAACCATAAAGTTGTCTTCTTTGTCACCTGTTGAAACCTCCTCAACTTCCTGTGTTTGTTAAACTCACCTTTACTCATTGTGAAGTCTAGTTGAGTTGGCATAAGAAGCATTTTAGATTGTGATGTAATTTGTTGGATTAATTAATAGGAAAATAAATTGTATTTATTTTTATTTGTCTGTATAGTAACTGGAGCTTCCCAGTTGACACTAATGGTGAAGAACCCACTTGCCAATGCAGGAGACATAAGAGACACGGGTTTGATCGCTGGGTCAAGAAGATCCTCTGGAGGAAGTTATGGCAACCCACTCCAGTATTCTTGCCTAGGAAACCCCAATGATAGGGGACGCTGTCAAGCTATAGTTCACGGAGTCACAAAAGAGTCAGACACAATTAAGCAACAAAACAGCAACAAATAATTAATACTTTATTTTGTCTCGGGACTGTTCAGAGAACACTGAACTATCTTCAAAATCAACCATTTTTGACATCTTAGCCTAAAGAAAATGAGTTCCCAAAGCAGATTAATTTTAATTTTATTGAATCATGACTTAAGTAAAACAATTATTTCTATCCAAACTCTATTCTCCCTACATCAGATTAAACTAGCTACTTTTAACAGAAAATCTAAAATTGCATTGCTTAAATGCAGAAAACTTTATTCACTCAAGTGGACAATCTAGAGGCATGAAGTCTAGGCCCCACAAAGCCACTAGGGATCCGGGCTTCTCAACAAGTGGCTCATGGTTTCCAATTTGCAGCGTCATAAGGTGGCTGCTGGAGCACCAGATATCACATCTGTGTTCCAGAAATCATGAAATGCAACTGAGGGAAACAAAACAAACACAAAAACTACAGACATCTTTCAGCTAAATCAGCTCCTTTAAAACACCTACTCAAAATTTCAGACACAACAATCCACTTACTTCTCACTGACCAGAATTTAGTTCAAGGGATTAAGACATAATGGTTCCCGATAGCCATTTCAAATGAAACTAAGCTCCATCTATAAGAGACAGCTAGGTGAGGGGATATTTGGTAGACAATCAGCAGTGTCCCCCAGTGGACTCTCATGAACTATCAAGGGATATATGTTTGTCAGTCAAACGTTTGTTTGACGTTTGTCAAACGTCTCCTTAACATTTAACTTTATTTTCTTTAGGATTTTTTCTTTTATGTGGACCATTTTTGAAGTCTTTATTGAATTTGTTACGATGTTATTTCTGTTGTTTAGGTTCTGGTGCTTTGGCTGTGAGGCACGTGGGGCCTTAGATCCCTGATCAAGGATCAAACCCACACTTCCTGCATTGGGGAGCGAAGTCTTAACCACTAGACACCAGGGAAGTCCCTAATATTTAGCTTTAAATACATTCAATATTAAAACATCAATATCAAATTAACCTTTAACTTTTAATAAGTATTTGTCATATTTGTTGTTGTTTAGTAGATAAGTCATATCTGACTCTTTGCAACCCAATGGACTGTATCCCTCCAGGCTCCTTGGACCATGGGACTTCCCAGGCACTAATACTGGAGTGGGTTGCCATTTCCTTCTCCAAAAGATCTTCCCAATCCAGGGATCGAACCTGTGTCGCCTGAATTGGCAGATGGATTCCTTACCTCTGAGTCACCAGGGAAGTCCATTTGTTATATATTTAATATTAATTAATCATGTATAAATATTAAATTATTAAAATGAAAATAACTGAAAATTTGTTTTCATTTTCTTCTGCTTGATTTTCCAGTTTGAAACTAAAAGAAATAATAATGAAAGAATATGTTTACTCAGTAAAATACAACTGGTTCTGACAGCTTCCTAGCCACACCTATGATACTCTAAGTCAGCTACACCCAGAAAAAGAAAAGGTTAAAAAGGTATGTAGTGATGAGCTGGCTTAGTAAGAAAAGAATATGTCAAGACACCTATTTGTTAAAATGATCTCAGGGTACTGCATGCATTGCTTAAACTATCCAAGTTATTCAAGTCGGTTTTTAAACATAATTTGGTAAATTTGTTGCCTAGACATGATTAGAAATAATGTCAAAGTCTACCATCGTATATTCTCCGACATATGGCACCATAAGGTACAAAATTCACAGAGAGTCAATTATCCAAGTACAGAATAACACAGAGTGGGGTGGTGGGTTCTGCTGTGTGGGTGGACCGAAGATAGAAGACAGCTAGTCTTGGATTGGGGTCACGAGGTGAGCCAGGACAAATTTTCCTACCCTTTGACAGCCACAGACCTGCTGTCTGAGACTATCTGTGTGCTCACTTTAATTGGCTAATCGTGTTGTTCATCTATTAGTTTTTTCAGGTTCCAATCAAGGGATCATCTACACAGAGCATGTCAAAATTTCATGTACAGAGGGGTTTCCTGGAGGATCTTGCTGAAGTGCAGATTCTGACTCAATAGGTCTGGGGTGGGGCCTGAGTCCACTTTCTGCACCTGCTCTCAGGTGCTGTGAACAGCACTGAGGAGCAAAGATCTGGTACAGAGGTGAGCTTGGACACTGCAAACACCTGGAGGGCCTCCCCTGAGAGTTTTATTTAGTGAATCTGAGTAGGAACCCAAGAATTAGAAATTCTGGCACATTCCCAGGCGATGCTGATGCTGCCAGTTCAGGAATCACACTTCAAGAACCACCGGTTTAGAATTTCATTATGGATCTCCAAGAGGTGAGAAATATGGTGAATGTAGAACAGTAATCTGTCCCTCTTGTGGAATGCCAAGTATGGACAAAAGGTCTTTGTGAAGTTGGATTTTTAAGTTTTGTGTAAATGAATTATATAAATGTCATTCACTCTTAATTTCTAAGTTTTCTACATATTTTAAGAAAGACAAAATCAAAACAAGAAAATTCTTTCATTTCCACACTGGATCAGAGGGTTCCTTTTAGTTTTCCTTGAACTATACCTGGCAGAAAATAATTCTATTTGAATTTTTGGTATGAATTCTAGGTAGAAACTCAGGTATCTCAAAGGAAGCATTGAAGTTTCTTTTTAATAATAATTCCATGTTTTAGCATTTAACGGTTCCTAAATATGAACAAATAAAAACACTCCACCAATATAGGTATTCACTGTTGCACTCTGACAACTAAACTTTAAACATTTTGAAACCTCCTGTATTCTCAGGCCAAATACAGAGGACAGTCACACTTATTTTTTAATTGCTTTTTCTCTAGCGTTAGTAAATAAACATCTTCTCTACAGATTGATTTTATAGAATGCATTTTATTCCTATTGCTCAAAACACTTACTTTAAGAAGTAAAGATTTTAAAATAATTTGATCTACCTGCATGAAATGCATATTATAAATATACTTGGCACATAACATTTCTTAAACAATTATTCTACTTATATATTAGAAAGTGGTTATCATTTCACTTGCAGTGGCAAGGATATGAGCTCAACTGTGGTTTTTACTTCTCATGCAACACTATCCTTTCACGCTCGCTAAAATTTACTAGGCCCTAAAAAAAAAAAAAAAAAAAATTTCTAGACCCTATAAAGTACACAAAGTTCTATCCATTCTTAGTAATGTTTTCTGCTGCTATAAATAGTCCTCTTTTCTTTAATCTAACCACGTAGTAAGACAAATGCAATATCTGGCCAAGTGAAAAATGTTCCTTCAGATTTATTAGAAAAGCAGATAAAAGAGACCAAAAATATGCAGCAATATACAGTTTGTTTCATTAATCTAATTGAGGAATTTCAAGTAGTACAGGACTTGTATAACTAACACACAACAAAAAAAGTTAGCTTTTCCTCTCTATGATAATGAAAGTCCTCAACTCTAGAACAACTATTGTGAATATTTTCCAAATAACAGCATATTCCATTCTCTAAAAGTAAACATATGCATAGATATCAAGTTTTACAAAATATTTTAAAAAACCTAGGAGGAATTAAAAGTTCAACAAAGTTAAGGAAGTATTTAACAAAAGTTCATTTATAGCAATTATGTCAATTTTCTTCTATCTTAGAGTTTCCATCAAATTTTTCACATGAAATAGTTTGAGATCTTGATAAGATAGGAAAGTTTTAATTGTATGTTTTCCATAACTATAGATTTCATTATTGAAAACAATTCAGAATGATTAACTTACCAACAATTAAGTGAAAATTAACACACATGAGATAATTCATAATATACAATATTCTATTAACTAAGTTCATAAACAGTCCAGCAGAGTTTCATAAATTTCATTAATCATACAATTAACATTTAATTTTGAGTGTAAATAAAGAATGACTTTGAAATTCCTAAGTAAATCAAAAGACATCATAGTTCTTCTATGAGATAAATTTTAATGATATTTTGAAACATCTTAAAATAATCAAAATTCCTTAATATGAATTCATTTCCTACACTTTCTAATAATTCTCGTCATAGTTGTAAAGTATCTTCTCTTGTTGATTTGAGAAATCAGCCTTTGGCCTTTATTTGTACCTTATGTTCAGATTCAAATTTTCTCTTTCACACTTAATTTAAGAAATACAAAGACATAAGCAAACATGTAAGCTAATGTTCAACTAATGATTTTTAATTGCTCAGCAAACATTCTGCATCTATGTTCAAAAATAGAACATTATTATGATATATTTCCAAAATTTTAATATTAGAAAATTTCAAAACTAGCATCATTGTCAGAATAACATGTACATCAGAGAACATATTCAGAAGCTGCATGACTCTCCAAAATTATTTTACTGACAGTGGCCATAAAAATAATACATTGAGGATACCTTATAAAATAAAAATTTTACTTACTAAAGCTACTTATTTATTCTGCTCTACTATTTAATTTCAAGAAACATCTTTATTTAGATCCTGTGACTAAGAAGAAGAAGAAGAATTCACAAAATTTAAGAAAATTAGTCACTCTTTTTTTTTGAAGCTTAAGTAGCTAAAAGATGAAAAAAACTTTTTTGTCTGAATGAAAAATTTCCTTGTGATATATACTGTTAATGTTTTATGAATCTACAGCATTTGGCACAAAAAACTATTAAAATATTATTTAAATATATGGGTTTTTTTTCTAAATTAATAAAATAGAATATCTTATTAAAATGCTATGTATTCAAAATAGCTCATTAACTCATGTTTTCATTCTTTTATCCAGCATCACTCAACAAATGTTTGGTAAGAACTGAGTTAACACATTTCAGTTTTTTAACATATATATGCCAGACACTTTTTTTTATTTAATATTTTCTGAAACTGATTACCTATGTAGCCTGAGTATCCATTCCAGCATGCATAGTCATTCAGTGTTTAGCATATTCAAAGGACTATCAGGGTTGTAAGCCTAATGCCTACTGGTCTAGTTACTCAAATGCTTGAGGATGGTGGGATGGTGTCAAACTAGAGAGAACATGTCCTTGCCAAGGTATTTACATTTTTAAAAGGTAATAATACATCATGGTGGACCAACAAAACAGATTTGGGTATTTCAGTCAACCCATGGGCATTAAAACTGCAATTCTTTCATGGAAATGCTATTTTTAAAAAGTCTCAGTTACTCAAATTGCTGTGAGCCTCTTCTGGTCCACATCTTTCCAACAATTCTAGAACCTGTAGGAACCTGATCATGCATCCACATCAACAGAGATCCCAGGAGCAAGCTGGGAGCACCTCCACAGGGTGAAAACACAATGAAAGATGAGCTCTTATTCACCAATTGAAGACTGCATCAGAGAATGCATAAAAAATTCTTCAGCACAGAGCCATTCAGGTAAAGGAAGCAATTCTGCAGCACCAAAGACAATACTTCTAAAAGCATAATTGTCCCCAAGATTCTGAAGAGAATATTTCATTTTCATCTAAAATAACAATGCATTTTTCTTTAATCTCCACAATCCCTAACTCCCTCACATACTCTTCCAGAGCATACCAAGTAACATAAGTTTTCAAACAGAAGGCGCAAGAAAGCACACAGTGCAGTCCTGGAAAGGGCAAGAAAATGTACATGCATAGAAAAGGAAATTAACAAATGAAACACTGATTTCTAGAGAAGACAAAAGTTATCTCAGACAAAGAGAATTTAAGGTAGCTTCATATTCATAGTATCCATATCTACACACGATTGGAAGTTTACCTCCATAAACAAGTACTTTACCAGATACTGCTATTGTTTTACATTCAATAACCCCCTACATATGTGCTCCTAGATGTTATGCTATTAAAAGGCACATTTATTTCTTTACACATGTCTTCGCTAGCGTCCTAAATTTGGGTTCCAGATGATCTAGGAAGTCAAGCCCCTCTTCTTCCTGCCGATCGCTGCAGCAGCCCACGGAGCCGGCCACAGACCCTTTCCCTTCATAGTTATAGGAGCGAACGTAGTCTTCGCAGAGCTTGTGTTCCTCGTCTTGTCCGCACAGATACACCTTCTGTGTCGAGAAAGAGCACATTTTATTATTTTTTTTAAAAAACACCTAAATGTATTAGCTTAAAAATAATGGCTTTGATTTACCTTTTACTGTTTAATTTTTAACCAGAGTGTGTCCTCTAATGGATTCCTACATATAAAAAATGCACATGATTGGTCTGTATTATATTCATTCTTAAAATATAGCAAATATATAAATGCTCCTAAACACATTGATAAAAACTGAAGCTCCACATGCATCACACAACTAGCTTACAATTTCCCATTTAAACATGAGATTTGTATCATTGAAATGTGTCTACAACTTTTTTACATATTTAGGGGAAACTAATAGAAGCTATGACCCTTATGTTTATATATTATTACATACTTATAATAATATATTTATCTGGCTAATATTAATCTACATTGACCTTAACATATAAAGAGGAACTAAAACCCAAAATAAAAGCTTAATGATCTGTCTGGTTGATGGCGATCATTAAGATTTCATAATCACATGGATGATTCAGCATACTAAGAATATTTATAATTTGTGATCCACATAGTACCCTGTAACGTTTCACTCTAGGTGATTTTCCGGGCAATTTTTAGGAAGGAAGCTGAGTCTTTTTATACTTCCTTAAGTATAGAAATGCCTACATATGCCACTCCTAGGTCAAGTTTCAGAAACCTTATTTTAAAAGTTGAACTTTACGAAGTCATTTTTCTCTTTGGGTTTGGATCTAATACTCATATATCTATAATTCAACATGAAAAATGTGATGAGCTTCAGATGTATAAGGAGTAAAACTTTGGGGAAATCCTGATTTATAAACAGAGTTTAACTTTCATGTAAAATGAACATGAAGACACTGGCACTTACTTCGCCAAGCCGAGGTTGGGTGAAGTTGTGCCAGTCACTGTATGTGTATCTGCCAGTGTCCGTCACTCCCTTAACAGATTCCAGGGTCTGATGTCCACCTCCTTTGTTGGCATCCAAAGTGTAGCCGCCTTTGACCATCTCAAAACTTTGCTGTGTTTTGACTCCCTGGCCACCAAGGGTGCCAACAGACATGTTTGTGTCACAAATGTTGGATGTCTGTGTGGCGAGTCTAATATTTGCATCCTAAAATAAATAAATCAAATTGAAACTAACCATTTTCTTTCATTTATTTCCCATCATAGGCAAATCTGATAGGGCAAATCTGAGGGCTTCCCTGATAGCTCAGTTGGTTAAGAATCTGCCTGCAATGCAGGAGACCCCAGTTTAATTCCTGGGTGGGAAAGATCCCTGAAGAAGGGATAGGCTACCCACTTCAGTATTCTTGGGCTTCCCTTGTGGCTCAGCTGGTAAAGAATCCACCTTCAATAAGGGAGAATTGGATTCGATCCCTGAGTTGGGAAGATCCCCTGAAGAAGGGAAAGGCAACCCACTCCAGTATTCTGGCCTGGAGCATCCCATGGACTGCATAGTTCATGGGGTCACAAAGAGTCAGACATGACTGAGCAACTTTCACTTTCACATGGGCAAATCACTTAACTGCTGTGCCTCTCTATTTCCCCTTATGTAAAATCAGGATAATAATAATACTCATATCATAAGTGCTATAGGTTAAATCACATCCCCCACCCCAATTCAATTGTTAAAGTCCTAACCTTCAAGTGTCTCAGAATACGATCTTATTTGAAGATAGAGTCATTTTTAGATGCAATTAGTTAAATTAAGACAAGGTCCTAATCAAGTAAGATACGTCTCTAATCCAAAAGGGGAAAGTTGGACTTAGACACACACACACAATGTGATATGAAGACTCAATCAATGATGTCATAAGCCAAAGAATTACCAAAAGCTGGGAGGGAGAATTGAAATAGAATCCTAACACCTTCAGGCGGAGTAGGATTCTGTCAACACCTAATGTCTCATTTCTAGCCTTCTAAACTGTGGGACAACTTTCAGTTCAGTTACATTCAGTTTGCTGAGCTTTGTTATCATGTTGCCATGCCCTCCTCCAGGGGATCTTCCCAACCCAGGCATCAAACCCAGGTCTCCCGTGTTGCAGATGGATTCTTTACCAGCAGAGCTACCAGGGAAGCCCCTGTTTGGCATAGTAAGTGCTCAATAAGTATTCAGTTCATTTTAGTTACTCAGTTGTGTCCGACTCTTTGTTACCGCATGGACGGCAGCACACCAGGCTTTCCTGTCCATCACCAACTCCTGGAGCTTGCTCAAACTCATGTCCATCAAGCTGGTGATGCCATTCAGTCATCTCATCCTCTGTCATCCCCTTCTCCTCCTGCCTTCAATCTTTCCCAGCATCAGGGTCTTTTCCAATGAGTCATCTCTTCACATCAGGCGGCCAAAGTATTGGAGTTTCAGCTTCAGCATCAGTCCTTCCAATGAACACCCAGGACTGATTTCCTTTAGGATGGACTGGTTGGATCTCCTTGCAGTCCAAGGGACTCTCAAGAGTCTTCTCCAACACCACAGTTCAAAAGCATCAGTTCTTTGGTGCTCAGCTTTCTTTATAATCCAACTCTCACATCCATACATGACTACTGAAAAAACCATAGCCTTGACTAGATGGACCTTTGTTGGCAAAGTAATGTCTCTGCTTTTTAATATGCTGCTTAGGTTGGTCATAGCTTTTCTTCCAAGGAGCAAGCATCTTTTAATTTCATGGCTGCAATCACCATTTGCAGTGATTTTGGAGCCCAAGAAAATAAAGTTTGTCACAGTTTCCATAGTTTCTCCATCTATTTGCCATGAAGTGATGTGACCAGATGCCATGATCTTAGTTTTTTGAATGTTGAGTTTTAAGCCAGCTTTTCACCTTCTCTTTCATTTTTATCAAGAGACTCTTTAGTTCCTCTTCGTTTTCTGCCATAAGAGTGATATCATCTGCCTATCTGAGGTTATTGATATTTTTCCTGGCAATCCTGATTCCAGCTTGTTCTTCATCCAGCCCAGCATTTCGCATGATGTATTCTGCATATAAGCTAAATAAGCAGGGTGACAATATACAGACTTTTGTACTCCTTTCCCAATTTGGAACCAGTCCATTGTTCCATGTCCAGTTCTAACTGTTGCTTCTTGACCTGCATACAGATTTCTCAGGAGCATTAGCTGTTATCATTATTTGGGCTTCTCAGGTAGCGCCAGTGCTAAAGAACCCATTTCCAAGGCAGGTGATCCCTGGATCAAGAAAATCCCCTGGAGGAGGCCAGGCAACCCACTTTAGTATTCTTGCCTGGAGAATCCCATGGACAGAGGAACCTGGCAGGCTGCAGTCCACAGGGCCACACAGAGTTGGACATGACTGAAGCGACTTAGCTCACATGCAGTGTATCATTATTACTATTTTACATAATAATCAACTATTAACACTGAACTTGGGCTTCAACTATTAACACTGAACTTGGGCTTCCCTGGTGGCTCAGATGGTAAAGAATCTGCCTGCATTGCGGGAGACCTGGGTTTGATGGAGAAGAGAACGGCAACCCACTTCAGTATTCTTGCCAGGAGAATCCCATGGACAGAGGATCTTGTGGGGCTACAGTCCATGGGGTTGCAGAATCCGACTAGACTGAGTGACTAAGCACATCACAGAGCCTCATTGAACTACCATACCAAAAAAGGTGAAATCTGATTTACCATCACTTCTTCTCCAGGTCCTTCAGTATTTGATACAATTAAATTTTGTTGTGCTACATCTTCTGGAAAACACTTCTTTACTGTTTTCTTAACAGTAACACAGAAACATGTGAACAAAATACCTAAAAAATAAAATTATATAAGTAAAATCACATTTTTTTCATGCTGGTACAGTAGATCGTTTGATTTATAGTAAATGATTATAATCATTTGAATTATATAGTAAATCATTTGAATCAATTTTTTTTTAAGTTCTTCACAGAACTTTAAAAAAATTGGTTCCATAAATTGAAATTTCTTTGGGTCATAAAATTTAAAAGAGATTATTAACAAATATATGTAGACTGTCTTAGTGAGGTTATGTTATTAGGCTAAATAAGAAACAAATCAATAAATAGAAAGAGAGGAAGTGAACATAGTTTGTGAATAGCTCTCTTCCCAGGTTCAGAATTCAACGTTTTCCTTCTTCTCTCCAGATTGATATAGTAACTTCATTTGATTGGACTTTAAGCTAGTATTATTGGTATTAAAGTCCATACAGAACAACTCAAAGATCTTAGAATCACAAAACAAGGAACATTAGACATAAATCAAACAGGAAAAGCCATTACATAAAACCAGTGCTCAGTTTTGAAAGCAACCATCAAGTGCTAAGAGGAATATCCAGTTTAGCGTGAAACACAAATCACTGAACACAGACACAGTAAAGGCTATGGGAAAAGTCAGTAAATGCAAATAGATTGCGTGTAGTCAAACAGATTTTTGAAAAAGAAAGAAGGAAGGAGGGAAGGGAAAAGAAGCAAAGGAAGGAAAAAAAGGAGAGGAAGGGAAGGGAGAAGCCTGAGCAAAGATTTCCATCACTTTTGCATCTCCAAAAACCAGTTTGCAGAATGCAAAATCTTCCATTGCTTTTCTTCAGCAGCTCATCGTATGGCCATTTCCCTCACACTCTGGAGTCTAATTAAGATGTATGCTAAATGATGTCATTAATATTCATTAATATCATTGAGCACAAACATCTAAGTAAATTTTTAAACTACTCTTTTCACTAACTCTTTTTGTGCATCCACTCCATGAATGAGGCTGGTTGAAAGATAATCATACTTTGTATGGGAGGGAAACTTAACATTAATTTTATCCAAACTCTTCATTGCACCATTTAAAAAAAGAGCTTAAAGAAGAAGAAATTATTTATCCAGTGTCTCACAGCTAATTATTGGAAGAACTGAGGCCATAGTTCTGAAAATTCCTTTTCTTCAAAGATGCTCAACATCACTCATCATCAGAGTAATGCAAATCAAAACCACAATGAGGTACCATTACATGCCAGTCAGGATGGCTGCTATCCAAAAGTCTACAAGCAATAAATGCTGGAGAGGGTGTGGAGAAAAGGGAACCCTCTTACACTGTTGGTGGGAATGCAAACTAGTACAGCCGCTATGGAAAACAGTGTGGAGATTTCTTAAAAAACTGGAAATAGAACTGCCATATGACCCAGCAATCCCACTTCTGGGCATACACACCAAGGAAACCAGATCTGAAAGAGACATGTGTACCCCAATGTTCATCACAGCACTGTTTATAATAGCCAGGACATGGAAGCAACCTAGGTGCCCATCAGCAGACGAATGGATGAGGAAGCTGTGGTACATATACACCATGGAATATTACTCAGCCATTAAAAAGAATTCATTTGAATCAGTTCTAATGAGATGGATGAAACTGGAGCCCATTATACAGAGTGAAGTAAGCCAGAAAGATAAAGACCATTACAGTATACTAACACATATGTATGGAATTTAGAAAGATGGTAATGATAACCCTATATGCAAAACAGAAAAAGAGACACAGATGTACGGAACAGACTTTTGGACTCTGTGGGAGAAGACGAGGGTGGGATTTTTCGAGAGAAAAGCATGTATATTATATATAGTGAAACAGATCACCAACCCAGGTTGGATGCATAAGACAAGTGCTGCACTGGGAAGACCCAGAGGGATCGGGTGGAGAGGGAGGTGGGAGGGGGGATCAGGATGGGGAATACATGTAAATCCATGGCTGATTCATGTCAATGTATGACAAAACCCACTACAGTATTGTAGAGTAATTAGCCTCCAACTAACAAAAATAAATGAAACTCAAAAAAAAAAAAAAATTCCTTTTCTTCTGTGACTCAACTCCAAGTCATAGAGTTTGCACAAGAATTTTAAAAGGACACATTTCTCAAAGGCTATCAATGTCATTAATGTAAAGAATTGTCATATATTTTAAAAAATATTAGATAACGTTTCAGCTAACACATTCTGTATAATTATACTTACATAACAACAATACAGAACCTAACATCATGGCAAGTATAGCCCATTTTCCAAGGAATACATTTGCTAGTGTCGCCTCTCTCGGAAGTTTAGCAGGCATTCTACATTCAGATGGAATTGTACAATCACATACTCTCACTGATAACATTTCTGTTGCAGAAGCTCCATGTCTGTCTTTTATTTGGATAGGAACAGTGTAATAGTTATAATCAAGATCTTGCTGTCCCCGAAGAATGGCAGTTTTACCTATGCGGAAAAAAAAGAGATCTTGATTTCTTGAAAAGACAGGAAAAGTAATTGATATTGCTTTATACTTATCTTTACTATTCTATATTTACTATGTTATTCAAATATTTTATTAAAATGGATTTGTCTGTTTTCTTAAAGATATTCAGAATAAGAATCTAATCATATTACTCATTGTTTTAAGAAGCAAGGTATTATTCTTTATCTGAGATCAATAAAATAATTTACTAAAATTAAGATTTATTTTAGTATAAGTAAATAAGGTAACAGTCTTAGGCCACCAAACATTCTAAGTTCCTATTGATTAGAAGGTTTAGCATAATTGCATACCATCCCTTGTCTCTACTGTCCAAAGTTTGCTGGCAGAATTATCAAGAATGAATTGAAAAGGTGGCCCATTGTCAGGTCCATCTTGATCTATAGGTTCGAGGACAGCAAAATCCTTATCATGCCGGCAAATTGTCAGTTCTTTTTCTTTTATCTGCGGTGGGTGGTCATTTTTATCTTCCAAAAGAACTACTAACGTTCCGGTGCAAGATCTGCCATCTAAGAAAAATAAAAAATAGGATGTTTCTCCACTTAAACACTTATTTTCAACAATCTCTGTGATGTACAGTTGACATCTGCTTTCTACTAGTTGTCTGAACTTGAATTTCACACACTTTCCAAACCACAAATACCACTGCTACCAGTACAAAATAGTGACATTACTCTTCCCTGGAGATTGGTAGCTGTATCGGATGACATCGTGAAGTGGTTTTTAAAATTAAAAGGTATCAGATTATGAGTAATGCCACTACAGAATGACCGATTTAGAAGATAACTGATTTCTTACACCCTTCTTTGAAAGTGCATTCATGCTTAAAGTATAAAGACTTTATATTAGGTCACAATCACTTCCTGACTTCCTCTCCTGACTCTTTTCCTCATATACTCATTGTTCAAGCTTTGTCACGTGTGTGCTTAGTCACTCAGTCATGTCCGACTCTTTGCGACCCCATGGACTGTAGCCTGCCAGGCTCCTCTGTCCATGGGGACTCTCCAGGCAAGAATACTGGAGTGGGTTGCCATGCCCTCCTCCAGGGGATCTTCCCAACCCAGGGATCAAACCCAGGTCTCCTGCATTGCAGGCGGATTCTTTACCATCTGAGCCACCAGGGAAGCCCAAACTTTGTAAACCTGATTATCAAACCCAGAAACTGTGCTCCATCCTGTGTGCAGCTTTGGCACGTGCTATTGCCACTGCTGGGAATACTCCTCCCCTTTGCTGATAAAACCTCATTATCCTTTAAGCATCCATTCAAATGTCACCTCTGCCTGAAACTTGCCCTGACTTCTATGGACAATGCTTGCACATTCTCCTCCAGTTTCTCAAAACCCTCCTTCATCTTTAGCTCATGCACTTAAATTTTCATCCTAAGGGCTACTTTGTATTCATCTTGACAGCCCAGTGATCTGCCCAGTATTCCCTGGCTAACTTAATACTAACACACTGAACACTTGTAGTTCAGTTGCTAAATTATTTCGAACTCTTTGCAACGCCATGAACTGCAGCACTCCAGGCTTCCCTGTCCTTCATTGTTTCCAAGTTTGCTCAAACTCATGTCCATTGAATTGGTGATGCCATCCAACCATCTCATCCTCTGCCACCTTCTTCTCGTTTTGCCTTTGATCTTTCCTAGCATCAGGGTCTTTTCTAATGAGCCAGTTCTTCACATCAGGTGGCCAGACTATGGGAACTTCAGCTTCAGCATCAGTCTTTCCAATGAATATCTGGGGTTGATTTCCTTTAGAATTAACTGGTTTGATCTCCTTGCTGTCCATAATTTGAAAGCATTAGTTCTTTGGTGCTTAGCCTTCTTTATGGTTCAACTCTCACATCCTTACATGACTACTGGAACAACCATAGCTTTGACTAGTCAGACCTTTTTCAGCAAAGTGATGTCTCTGCTTTTTACTGTCTAGGTTTGTCATAGCATTAATTTTTATTCTTAAAAAAATCAATTGAACAAACTATAAAAAAGTTGCACCCCCCCACTGTAATCTAATTAATATGCTTTTGAGAATAAGAACTCTTACCTCCAGAACTCCACTATTAATGGCCTAATGCTTCAACACATAAATCTAAATAAATATCTTAAATTAGCATAATGCCCATTATTGGTATTTAAGAGATAATGAAGTTTACAGAACATGTTCAAATTTTAAAGCTTGTGATAAAACTACCCTAAATAGTAAGATTTCAAAATTGAAATAAACAAAAAAATAACTGATGAAATTCCTCACTTTTATTGCTTTGAATGCTGGTCTAAATTTTCGTGCATAAACATTGAATTTATCATATAGACTACCATAAATCATGTGAAAATTTAATGTTTTTTCTTTTTAGATTAAAATAACACTTAAGCCATATCAAGTAGTGTATTTCAGTGAAATTTTTTTCTGTTGAATAAGAATTTATTCAAAGTGATTTTAAATTAGTTACTTACAAGGTAACAGCAGTATATACCTATTTAAAAACTATTCACTCTAAACAAATTTAACAACATCTAGAAATTAAAGAGAAATAACCACTTTTGTTTAAAAAAAAAAAAATCGATAATAGCACAGATATCCCCCTGGTGATTCAGATGGTAAAGCGTCTTCCTGCAATGCGGGAGACTCAGGTTTGATCCCTGAATTGGGAAGATCTCCTGGAGAAGGAAATGGCAACCCACTCCAGTACCCTTGCCTGGAAAATCCCATGGACAGAACAGCCTGGTAGGCCACAGTCCATGGGGTCGCAAAAAGTCAGACACGACTGAAAGATTTCACTTTCACAATAGCATGTAATCGTTTTGAGACTGCCATAAATTTGTAAATAAATTTGAGTACAAATGACAACTTCAACACCTAAAAAAGAAGTTGGAAGTTGGAAAAATAAGTTTTTTTAATGTAAAAAATAGTTACAGGTACTAGTGTGAATCAACATGTGTATTAGGATTTTAACTATTAACATATAAGAAGAAAGCTATTTCTCTTTAAGGTACAATAGAAATCACACTTTTAAAAGTGAAATAAAGAAATAGGGCAGCCATCCAGAAGCAAATAAAGACTCATTTAATTCCATATTCAACCAGCATTTATCACATAAATGATTATTTTCCATCACAGTCTCTGTTTTAAGCATATTGTTAAAAAAGAAAAACTCAAAACTGTTAAAATGGATAGTAGGCAAAGCCACAGCTGAAAACAAAGTCCTAGATGTCTTCTAAAACTACGAAAGACTGATGGCAGATTTTTTCCTTCTGGGAAACAGAGCAAAAAAAATTTTTTTTTAAAGTAATTCCTGATAATAGTTGAAGAACTGTAAAAAGGTAGTTAAGTATGTATGTTTGCCTGCTCCCAAACCTTATTTTGGGCTTTCCAGGTGGCTCAGTGGTAAAGAATCTGCCTGCAGTACAGACTAGTTCAGTCCCTGGGTCAGGAAGATCCCCTGAAGAAGGAAATGGCAACCTATTTCAGGTCTTTCTTGGGAAATCCCATGGACAGAGGAGTCTGGCGGGGTCAACAATCTGTGAGGTCGCAAAAGAGTCAGACACAACTAAGGGACTAAACAAGAACAAACCTTATTTTAAATTAAACACATAAGCAAATGCCAAGAATCAGTGAGTAAGGAATGTCATAATCTCCAGGCTAAAAAGTACATCTTGGGTTAACTAAAATCTAAATTTACAACAATAGAAACTCTGAAAAGCAAGAGTTCCCCACTGTTATTTAAATGTTTCTAGGAAAAGAAAGTTTACAGGGTTATAAATTGGCCCACTCCATATACAGAACTCTTTAATTAATGATTGGAAAGTTTTCAGATTCTTTCTTACCAAGCTGTAATACACCTCCTAATCATTTCTAATTTTTTCTTTTTTTTGGACTATACACACAAAAAGTTTACCTCTTCCACATGACAACCCTGAAATATTCATTTTAAGAAAATTCTTTTTACACTCAAGTATATCAAAGCATTTGTAAACTTTTGAACTCAAGTTTCTACATTAAAGCTAAGTGTTCCAAGTGCCTGTTATGCACCTGAATTTGCAAAGATCTAAGCAGTAAAATTCACAACCTGGACCTGGAGACTCACAGAACAGCAGAGAAATGGGAAATACCAGTACCTACACGAAGCAAACATGCCAAGATCTCTGCTAGATGCTTAGTAAAAAGATATTTAACAAAGATAAGGGTCTTTATATGAAAATGAGTTCATAGTCAGCCTAGCTAGAGGGAAAGGCTGTACATGAGAAATAATGAGAGCTCCATTTTATAGAGAAGACACATCATCTATATGTGTCTTATACTTAATTATATATATAAGTATATATACTTATACTGTGATAATTACAGTATTATTCCCAGGGAAGGAGGGTTTAAAAGGTATTCAGAGAGGAACTAAACAAAGATTAGTGAGAGTTATCACAAAAGTCATCTCTGTCATCCATTTGAAGAAGCAAAGGGACCTGAATTTCAAACAGAAGGGGCAGTCTTATTGTGGGTAGAGTGAGTGAGTGAGTGAGTGAGTGAGTGAAGTCGCTCAGTCGTGTTGGACTCTTTGCGACCCTGTGGACTGTAGCCTATCAGACTCCTCTGTCCATGGGATTTTCCAGGCAAGAGTACTGGAGTGGGTTGCCATTTCCTTCTCCAGGGGATCTTCCTGACCCAGGGATCGAACCTGCGTCTCCGCATTGTAGGCAGACGCTTTTACCATCTGAGTTACCAGGCAAGAGCCATTCATTGTAGGTAGAGGGGACACAGAACAGTGCCTTTAGAGTGAAAGCAGGGAAGCAACCTGGTTGACAAAAAAGAACTGACACAAAAAATACAAGAATATTAATTGGATACCTAGATCACCATCATGAACTATATATGAGCATCAAAACTAAATATTCATGTAGAAATATAAGTAATTACTTATATATCTGACCCTTGGAAGCATATATTAAAATGGATTAAAGTTTAAATAAACAAAATCCTTCACCCTATGATCTTCCATTAAAATTTCTAACACCCTGTCTTTCCTTCTTGAGCACACCCAAGTTATCCATGAGCTTGGGACATAGATATGACATTTCATTTCTTTGTACTATGATCACTATACTTACAGACATTCTTTTATCACCAAAAGACAAAGTTAACTTCTTATATCTCTGTTTTCTGTATTTTCCTTCTCCCCAAAGAGTATTTCCTTTTTTATCACCAAGCTTTTGCGTTTCTGTGAAATCACCTCCCTTTATCCTTTCAGCTTGGTAACTGCTTTCCACTTCTTATGATGGTCATACATTCTTTGATGGGGAAAGTTTTTATACCAGAGAATATTTTATGAGAATATAATCATCCTTCAATTGATATTATGTGAAAAATTTGATTTCGTCTTATGAATCCTAGTTTTCATGGCTTAGAACTTAGGACTTAAAAGACAATCAGCATTAATGTAATAAGTGAGTAAATATAAATCCTTGTTTCTCATCAAAATTGTGTTCCTGAACCAATCAGATTTCACCTTTGCTTTTTTATAAGCAGCAAATCTCCATGATTATAAAGTAGTGGCAGTATTAACTGTATTTCTCAGTTAATGTCCCCCCCCACTGTTTAGTAGGGTATTTTCTTTTCCTACTTATACTGAAAGAATTATAATAAAAGATTCTGTGAGAGGTGCCAAGAGGAGAAGAAGGACTTCTCTAGTGGTCCAGTGGTTAAGAATCTGCCTGTCAGTGCTGGGGACACAGGTTCGATCTCTGGTCTGGGAAGATTTCACATGCAGTTAACCCCGCACACCACAACTATTGAACCTGCACTCTAGAGCCCCCAGATCCACAACTACTGAAGCCTGCAAGCTCTAGAGCACATGATCTGCAACAAGACAATCCCCCGCCTAAGAAGCCCTCACATGTGGTTAATTAGAGAGTAGCCCCCACTCACTGCAACTAGAAAAGAGCCCATGTAGCAATGAAGACCCAACACAGCCAAAATTAAATAATAAGTGAATAAATTTAAAAAAAAAGATTACAGGAAGATCATACGCACATGATTAGGCAACAATATTCAAACTGTGGTTTTCTTTCAGACTTTGAAACCAAAATATTTTTGGCTCATGGACATACTTTTTGCAGGCTGCTTGGTTTACTCACTGATTATGACGTGCAACAGACCATTCCCATTCCCAGGCAAAAAGAATGCACTAAGGCTGAGAGAGAAAGTAAGGAAAAAACCTAAATGGGACAAATGTTAATGGACTGGCTTGCCCTCACCATGAACATCATAAGCAGCAGCATCTTTATTGGTTTAACCTTTGTCTGTCAACAGAGAATCTATTTTTTTAAGTAGATGTGGCTTTTATTGTAAAGCTATAGAAAAAAGTAGAAGTATGATACATGAGAAAATATTTGTCTTTATCTTATTATCAAGCTATTAACGGGTAAAATGAACAAGCATGAACAAGTCATTGTTCATAAAATGAACAAGTCAATTCATGACTTTGGACCATTTCAGCTTTTGTTTATTTCCACGGGATTTGACATGTTTATTCATGCACGTGCCCATTCCTACTAAAGAAATTCAATGATTCTATAGAAAAAGACCACAACATTGCTGTACCAGCTTGTTCTGAACATCCAGTGTATAAAAATATGCTAACCATACAAATAGTGAGCACCACTGTAGAGCTCTATGCCAAGATCACAGGCGTGGAACCCTACACCAACGTCACAGGCCAAAAATCTCTGGAGCTGACCAAGCCCCATAGCAACTGTTGCCTCTAGACCTAAACTGGCCAGTTCCTTGACCCCATATTAGGTAAAATACCCACTCTATAGCATCCTAACCAATCACCTAATGCCACCATTTTCAGCAGGAATTTCCTCTGTCCTGAGGCCATAAAATCAGCTACTAGCCCAAGAAACCCACTCCAGTGTTCTTGCCTGGAGAATCCCAGGGACGGCGGAGCCTGGTGGGCTGCCATCCATGGGGTCACACAGAGTCAGACACAAATGAAGTGACTTAGCAGCAGCAGCAGCAGTCCAAGAAAAGGGTTGGTTCTCCCTTGAGCCAACCCGCTGTTCTAACAGCCTCTCCCACTCTAATAAACTTTATTTATCTCTCATCGGCCTCATGTCTGGAAATTCTTTTCCAATCCAGGTGTAAACCATGACAACCATCTTGGATTAAACAGATAGTCAAAAACATAGGCTGTATCATAAAAACCCAAGTTCATTCTTCTTTATCATTTATGGAAATTTACCTCAATGAGTGAGTGTATAACTGATGAGATGAAATGCCATATTGTAACTTTTACTTATTTTCTTATAATCTTCTCTTAAAGTCTATTTTTATAATGTATACATAGTAGTATGTTATGATGTTAGCATATTAGTATATGTATATAAATAAACACACCAATAAGTTTACTGGGGTAGTTGTTTGGCAGGTCTCAGCCTATCAATAATCAAGGTTGCAGCTGAACTGACCCTTGTGATCATAATGATTGCAAGATGCCCTAAGTAAAAACCATCAGGAAGCTTTGGGGGCTGGGGAAGTTTTATTATTTACCAGCCTTGTAAGTCATACATCACACAGCCAGAGTAAGTTTGTGGGGGGCCGTGTGGGACAAGGGGAGTGACACCTGGGATTCTGTTTGTATTGTGGTGGAGGCTGGGGCCTTGGGTTTCACAGACTCACTCTTTATTGATGAATTTAAAACACAAGAGCAAGAATTTAAAGCACAGGAAGAGAAAAACAAGCAGCTCAAATAGTGAGTTACTGAAATCAACCAAGATCTCCGAAACAAAAGAGCTTGGGGAGATGGCATAGGAGTTGACATGATTTTGGATCTAGCTCTGTGGCTCAGAATGTGTTTATTTGAGATGGCGATCAAAGCTTAAGTCAAGCCCTTGCATTGCAAAAAGAGAAACCAACGGACAGAGCATACACTGCAAAGGTTCATATTAAAAAATGATTTACTGCTTGGAGGGTATGTTCAAAGGGTTTTGAGATCACTATTTTAGGACATTTCTTCACAAGACAGGTTATAGAATTAACCTTGGAGAATGATTGCGAATCTTAGTAAAAAAGACTTCAAAAACCATTGTTAGGACATTTATTTAGGAAATAGGATAAATGTTTCATTCCCCAGTAAGAAAGACTCAGAACAAACCTATCTGAACCCAACTGTTTTAGGGAGTTGAACCCCTCCAGCAAGTTCAAATCCGAATAATCTAAACCTAAAATCCTGAAAACAATAGAGATCCTTGATGATGCCACTAGGTCCATGGCAGACTTCAAATAACATGAACCTTGAAACTAAAACCTCCAAGTTTTGAATTAGTGATACACTGAGACCTCAACTGGGTGGTTGCCAAGAAATTAAGGAATCATGATGCAACCATTGTTTGCAATTAAGCAATCACTGTTTGCATTAAATTTTGATGTGGAAACAAACAAATTTAACTCCAAGATTTCCTTAAAAACATGTCCTATGTTTATATTTTATTTCTAGAAATTTGCACTCACCTGCATCGAATGCAATCACAGAAACATTGTATTGGTTGTTTTTAACAAATGTTGATTCTCTATCTAGCACTTTTACAGTTTTCAAGTCACCAGTGTATTCATTAATTTCAAACCAGTTATCTTCATCTCCTATCTTCTTATACCTAGTTTTCAGAAATCAAATGTAAAAGTTCAAACCAAGGAGTGGACATAAGCTCAAAATCTGTCATTCTGAAAAACACATACAATGTTCCCAAATTCGAAATCAATTATCATCACAACTGGGGCTTCCCAGGTGGCTCAGTGGTAAAGAATCTGCCTGCCAGTGCAGGAGATGTGAGTTCCATCTCTGGGGTAGGAAGATCCCATGGAGGAGGAAATGGAACCCTTACCCAGTATTCTTGTCTGAAAAATTCCATGGACAAAGGAGCCTAGTGGGCTACAGTCCATGGGGTCACAAAGAGTCAGACTCTACATAGTCAATGGGGTCACAAAGAATCAGACACTACTGAGCAACTGAGCACAAAGATGAACATCACAATTAAAAAAAGAAAAATTTTAAAATACCTTACCTTAAGTTCTCGCCAGTGCCCCTTTCTGGGTCCACTGCTTTGTATCCAAGGAGTTCTGTGCCTGCGGGGAGGCAATCTTCACTCTGAATAACTTTCACTGGTGGTTGGCATTCGGGGCCCTCATGAATATTTATAACTTTAACAGTGACAATTGTAGTACACATAGTTGTAGTAGTTTTTGAATTTACTGCTTTAGCGAATTGCGCTTCATTAAGTACACCAATTTTCAAAACAACTTGGCGATTGACTTCATAGTTCAGTGGCTGTTCAGTAAACATACTTGAATGAGTCAATATTTAACACTATATACAGAAGACAAAAGTATGATTCTAAGTTTTAGCACCAATGGGAGAATCATTTTTGTGTATAAAATGTTAACAAAAGTTGCAGCTCATGTATTAACAATGAATAATCAGCTTCCTATAAGCGACAAACACTACCAAGTGCAAAATTGTTTATTTTTAAGATTCAACCAATTTTTCTTCTCGCTTTCCTTTGGGAAGTTCCTGCCTCTATTTTTTTTCTTTTTTTACAAGTTTGAATATGAATAGAAATACAGAATACTTGAATGAATTTCAATGGGCTATTTCTCACTATTTTATTATTCATCAAATGGGGTAGCAGTGATAACTAAGTCAGCAAAAGTCCCTCTAAGCTAAGTATATAAAATAATTAGACAGACTGTAACCAAGCAGGACCCTATGGGGCCTTCCCAGGGCAGCCTTGTCCCACATATCCTCTGCTTTAGCTCCTTTCTGAAGTACCTGGATAGTGGCACCTGGTGCACACTCGCTGAGCTCTTTTAAAGATGTGAAACCTCGCCCCCCAACCCACCAAATGGAAGATGTTAACTCCTTGATGACCATGAGCACATAGCCCCCAGACCTGAAGACTGATACTGTGAACTCCCGTGACACCACCCTGCTCCCTCAGCGTCAGCCAATCGGAGCATTGTGCGCAAGCTGACCACGTACCTGGAAGGTCCCTTCCTCACCTCGCCTTTGTAAATGCCTTGTTGACACCCTTAGGGGATTCCCTGGTGCCTCAGACAGTAAAGCATCTGCCTGCAGTGCGGACCTGGGGTTGGATTCCTGGGTTGGGAAGATCCCCTGGAGAAGGGAATGGCAACCCACTCCAGTATTCTTGCCTGGAGAATTCCATGAACAGAGGAGCGTGGTGGGCTACAGTCCATGGGGTCACAGAGAGTCGGACAAGACTGAGGACCTAACACAACACACACACACCATAGGGGAGTCTGGGGTTTGCAAGCACAAGTCAGTCACTCTCCTTGTACTGGAACTTTTACAAGAAAGCTGCACTTTACCACAACTGTCAGTAGATTGCCTTTACCATGCAGGAGTGAATGGACCCAAGTTTGGCTCTGTAATAAGACCACTAGGACATCAGATTTGGCTACAATGGAGCACTTACTATGAGTATCTAAATCAAAAGATATAATCATATTATCTAGCAGCACCTTTTCAAAGTACAATATATTTGGATTTATTCGTTCCCAAAGTGAATAACTAGAAAGAATCTCCAAACAATTAACAATTAGAGACTAAAATCTACCAAAATAACAAAAAAAGAGAACTAAACCTAGAAAAAAAGTCCAAAAATTTTAAAAAGAAAGAGAGAAAAAAAAAGATAGAATAGGTAATATTATAATTAAAGGACATTTTCTAAAAATTTCACGAGGAAGGCAAAATTTATGCATATCCCTTCTAAGAAAATACACTGTCTCTAAGAAATTAATATGGAAAGTTGTGAGAAGTTAGTGAAGACTGCAGTTTGAAGGTCTCAGAAAGAAACCAAGTTCCGTTAAAGTGAACATTCTCTGAGCCAGCAAATGCAATTAAATTTTAAAAATCCCAACACACTTGTTACCTCAAATATAGGAGAATTAATGGGAATAGATGCTGAATGTTTAGTAAATAGTCTGTCTTATAAAATATTTTGTAGAGTGTTAAAACTATAATGTGAGTGTGAAGAGAATCGAAAAGTCTTATACTTCATAAGGAATTAGATAAGTGGGTGTCCAATACACCTTCTAAGGTTAATATTTATTTATTAGTTTAATATTTCTCTGCTTTGGTTTTTCTCATATATAGAACAATCAGTTTTGTACCAACCATGTCTTTCATCTAAGAGAAAATGAGGATAAAGTAATAATAATAAAGCTCATGTATGAAACAATGTAAATCATTTCAGCATTGCATTGCAACAACTCTAGTTATATACATACAGGAATTACTACATACGTACATATATATATATATAAATATTTTTTACCTTGACAACACACAAGACTGCTTCATTTGTATTTGGGTCTGTACTAATTTTGAAGGTTCCATTTTCATTTCCCTGTAGGATCTGGTACACAGCCCTTGAGTGAGGCGTGTTTGGCAAATCATGGTCATGTACCGCCATTCGTAAAATCTCAACATCAATTCTGTTTTCTTCTACTTCTACAGTATACTGAAACAATTGTCCATTGTTACTATAAATTCATAGTTTTAATGTAATTTTCTACTCAAAGTTACATTTCAAGAAAAAGAAAGCAAAGTGATATGGAAATGTGCAAACACAGTGGGAAGGATGTACGCATTTAATGCATAAACTCACTTCTTTCCTCAATAAACTAATAATGCTGTTTCAAATCTTGTCCATTCTTCATGCCTTAACTCTTCAACTTCCTGACCAACAAAGGCCTGTCTAGTCAAAGCTATGGTTTTTCCAGTGTTCACGTATGGATGTGAGAGTTGGACCATAAAGAAAGATGAGCGCCAAAGAATTAATGCTTTTGAATTGTGGTGTTGGAGAAGACTCTTGAGAGTCCCTTGGACTGCAAGGAGATCCAACCAGTCCATCCTAAAAGAAATCAGTCCTGGGTGTTCATTGGAAGGACTAATGCTGAAGCTGAAGCTCCAATACTTTGGCCACCTGATGCGAAGAACTGACTCATTGGAAAAGACCCTGATGCTGGGAAAGATTGAAGGCAGGAGGAGAAAGGGATGACAGAGGATGAGATGGTTGGATGTCATCACCGACTCTATGGACATGAATTTGAGCAAGTTCTGGGAGTTGGTGATGGACAGGGAAGACTGGCATACTGCAGTCCATGGGGTCACAAATATTGGACACAACTGAGTGACTAAACTGAACTGAAAGACTTGTAGATGACTAAGAGAGTACTTATATTCCTTGCATCCTGATTTTCCTTGCATCCTAGCACTGTGATTATTTTTACAGAAATCATATTTTTTTGTGGATATTATTTGTAAATGGTAGCTATTAAAACCAAAATTTCATGGAGCTACCAGACTCCACATTTGTTTTTTGAAGAAGTAAATGAACCTAGATAAATGAATACACATATATACTCACAGAAGTTTCTGTAAAATATGGTGCATTATCATTTTCATCCTCAAGAGAAATAGTAATTGTTCCTGTATTAAATAAACCAAAAGGTTGGCCCCCCATGTCTCGAACTTCCATTATTAACTTGTACGTATCACATTTCTGAAAGAAAGGAAAATGATGAACACATATTTCTCATAACTTGTGCGTCTCATAGCCATTTCTCAGACTCTGATTCTTTCACAAGCATTCTTTTTTTATTAAAAAAAAAGAAACCACCATAAATGCAAATAAAGAAAAGATATGTCAGTCAGTACAATGAAAAGCTGATGTTTCTGATATAATATTTTTAAAAGTAAAGCTATTTTAATATCCACACATCAAACCAGGTCAACAATCTCTGAGACCTTGTATATTCCCACTATTTCTGTAGGGACAAAGGAATAGACCTGAGAAGACTTACACACAGTCTATACAGAAACATTCTTGGAGAGGTGGCCACCAAGAACCTTATTGTACCTTCTCTGGGAAATCATGATCAGTTTAAATATAGTTTAGTGATTGAGAAATTAAGCAATTCATTACTTCTCTATCCAGTAAAGGTGTAGTTGTGGTGATGACACCTGTGTCTGGATGTACGGTGAAATGTCTTGGATTGTTTGGAATTTGCTGCAAGATTTTGTATCTCAGACGAGTATGTAGAGTGTCAGGTTCATCGAGGTCTATTGCAGTCACTTTTCCCACTGAAGTTCCTGTTTAGATAAATCCAATGTTGTCAACAACTTAAAGTAGTGATCTAACTGAATTACAAACAAAAATAAAATCAAGGCATTGCTGTGGCATTTTCTCCCCTAAAACCCCCAGGTTGATTAATTTATCAATAAATAAGCATGCCACCTGATGAGAAGAACCGACTCATTAGAAAAGACCCTGAGGCTGGGAAAGACTGAAGGCAGGAGGAGAAGGGGACGACAGAGGATGAGATGGTTGGATGGCATCACCAACTTGATGGACATGAGTTTGAGTAAGTTCCGTGAGTTGGTGATGGACAGGGAAGCCTGGTGTGCTGCAGTCCATGGGGTCACAAAGAGTTGGACGTGGCTGAGTGACTGAACTGAAGCATGCATGCATGCTCAGTCATGTCCGACTCTGCGACCCCATGGGCTGTAGCCCTCGGGGCTCCTCTGTCCATTTCTCAGACAGGAGTACTGGAGTGGGTTGCCATTTTTTTCTCCATGGGATCTTCCCAGCCCAGGGATTGAACCCACATCTCCTGCAGCTCTTGCACAGATAGGTGAATCTTTCTTATCACTGAGCCAGCTGGGAAGTGTCTAAATGCTCTCCCACAGCTTCAAGCTCCCCTTACCTGGAAACTTCAATTAGGTGGCTACCACTGATAATATGATTTGTATTCTACATAGGTGAGACTATCCACCCCACCCTTGGGAACAGGGGTGCTCAAATTCTTCCTCCTAATCTAGTCAATGACCATTTTTTGATGAGACCTTCTCTATATATCTTGTTTCTTTTATATTCAACTTGATAATGTTAAAGGAAATGAATAGCTTTGCATATGATAACAAAGGTTTCATGCTTTTATACTTTAATAAATGTGCTGAATTGCTAATACATACAAGACAAACATTACGCAACAGTCTGAGTGTCATTTGGACAAGCTTTATGGCTCAGAAATCAGAGTATTAGTAAAGTTACCTTAACAAACCATTTCTTGCGGAGAGTGACATTAAATATGCACACAAAGTGACAACAGAATGGAAAAGGCTTCGACACTAAAAACATATCTTGTGATTTTTAAGAATAAATTAGACTTGTTACACCCTTTGGTTTGATGAGGTCACAATCTTGGCTGCTAAGAGCATCAGACTAGTTTAATTTTTTTTTTTCAATTTGTTTGGAAAATAAGCAAAGTAAAGGAATACATATGTTATAAGCCTGATCAGCATTTCCATACCATAATCTATTTTTGAGTCCTTGAAAAGGTATTGTGACTTTGTAAAGATTCAAAAGATCTATTGCTTTATAAATACATCATGGACACCTAGCACATGATCAAAATAGAAAATATAAACAGCATTTGTCTGTCATTGTGGATTAATCTAACAAAGTTAGAAACTTTGTGGATCAGTTAGCAGCCTTCTACATGTGCCCAGAAAATTAGTACAAAGACTTTGACTTTGAAGAGCCTATGATCTTATAAGACTACAAAGTTTTATGTAGAATATTTTTTTAAATATTTATTCATTTGGCCGCACTGGGTTTTAGTTGTGGCATGTGGAATCTAGTTCCCTGACCAGGGATGGAACCTGGACCCCCTGCAATGGGAGCATGTAGTTTTAGCCACTGGACTGCCAGGGAAGTCCATATGTAAAACACCTTGAATGTCAAACATTTAAAAATATTTTGCCTAACCATGCTTAAAACAGTAATAAAGAATTCAATTGAAGCAAAAAATCTCGTGTTTTCCTAAAACATGAACTTACCAGTTCGGCAATTCTCAGGCACAGTAAAGACAGTCACTTTGCTTTCAAAATATGGGGCATTATCATTGTCATCTTCAACTTTGAATACTAGGGGAAGTGGGTACTCAGGTGCATAACCATCTGCAGTGGTTGCATAGGCATAGATCTGAAAGGTAAATGAACACCATCAGTTGATTCTTAAATAACAATTAGGCACAAAATTGAACTTAGCAGTTGGGGAAAGTCATAATACTAAAAAAAATCATTGGCAAAGGTCTATCTAAGAATGTATGCAACAGAGAGACAACACAGCCGCACAGTCTATGCCTGCCCTCCAGCTTTGATCCTTTCTCATTGTTTTCCCATCAAAGACCACACACTCCAGCTCAATGAGGCTTCTCTGGGCCCTGAATTAACTGTACTGTTTCACTTGTTAGACTTCTCTAGGTCATACTAATGACAAGTTGTTGTTTTTTTTCTAAAGTTTATACAAAATATGATTCTAGTTATTTGTAGACTTATATATGGACAACAGAGGATGAGATGGTTGGACAGTATCACCAACTCGATGGATGTGAGTCTGAGCAAGCTCCGGGAGTCGGTGATGGACAGGGAAGCCTGGCACGCTGCAGTCCATGGGGTTGCAAAGAGTCAGACACGACTGGGCAAATGAACTGAACTGATACACACATATGAAGAAGGAAATAGCAATCCACTCCAGGATTCTCGCCTGAGATATCACATGGACAGAGGAGCCTGATGGGCTACAGTCCATAGGTTTGCAAATAGTTGGATATGATTTAATGACTTAAGAAATAAACAATATATATCAACTATTTCTGGGTGATTAAATTATGCTCTTTTCTCTATTTACCTGTATTTTCTCCTTTTTCTATCCTTAAGATGTATTTCTTGTGTAGTAAAAGTGTTAGCAAAATCATATATACATTCCAAACTCTATCTCAAAAGGATATATCTTGGCCCCAAATGCAATGATTCAATGCTCTTTCTCTTTAAATACCATCAGATTACTTTTGAACTCTTCTTATGTGGTATATGCACAGTGAGTCTTTGGTAAATGGTTATTGAGTTAAACAGATTTTCTCCACTGACAGGAACAGCTAAAGCTGCCCAGAGTGAACTCTGTGTGAATTCAGTTCTTCACCATAGCTAACTTTCTTGATTTCCTTACTGTAACCATTTTCTAGAATGAACCAAGATTAAAATCCCAGGTATCTAACCCCTCCCTCTTTAGCCTTATATTAGTCAATTGCCAGACTCTAGAGAGTGAAGTTTCTGTGCACTAGGTTCTTGAGATTACAGCATTTCTGTGTCTATTTATTATTCATCTCCTCTTTTCTATTTCCAAAGCCACCATCCTCATGTGACCCCAAATGCATCCTATCAGCTTTTCTGTTGTATCCTACACACATGTCCAACCAGTTCAGTTCATTTGCCCAGTTGTGTCTGACTCTTTGCAACCCCATGGACTGCAGTACACCAGGCTTCCCTGTCCATCACCAACTCCCAGAGCTTGCTCAAACTCATGTCCATTGAGATGGTGATGCCATCCAACCATCTCATCCTCTGTTGTCCCCTTCTCCTCCTGCCTTCAATCTTTCCCAGCATCAGGGTCTTTTCTAAGGAGTCAGTTCTTCGCATCAGGTGGCCAAAGTATTGGCTGACCAACTTTCCAACCAACGTCGGACAAACTTTCCTATAATTGTCCTAACTGACCTTCTCCAAACTATGTAGCCCTCAGGAGTCAGACGCATTTCCATAAAGCACAATTTTAATCATGATATTCCTGAATCAGGCTCTTCTGTGATCTCACCATTATCTACCAAAGTAACAGAAAATCCTCATTGCTGTGTTGAAAGGCCATATTTCATCTTCACATGCTAACCTGACGGGGAAGACATTTCTACTTCTAATCTCTAGGAGGGAAGGTTTTGAAATAACCATGCATGTTCCCTCTGTTCCCTTTTTCACTTTTCCCCAAACAACCTCCAGCTGGACTTTTTCAGTAATAAAACTTATACTTCGGTTTCCATCAGCCTGATCCCTGTATCTAAATAAATTCCACACTAAGGGATACAGCAGTGTATTATCACCACCACACTTTCAGCTTTCCTATCAAACTCTCCCTCCCCCTCATATTTGATGTAATTTTTCTCTTTAGACTGCTGTCATTTTGAAACTTTTGGCTAGAGGAAACTCTATAACTATTTTATGTCCCTATTGGTTTCCAATTTTTCTTAGAGTTGAAGCCTGAGACTAAGGATATTTGTGTGACTAAAGCACCTAACATAGTGCCTTACATGGGATAATTCTTCAATAAATAGCTTTTTACATGTAATTCCATCCATCTTTCTTTTTTAGGACAACAAACTACCCCCAAGGGTTTGCCCTCTGTAAAAACTGCCTTACAGGATCACTTGTAATGAATTTCTTTACCTCATCACATTGGCAGTAAAACATCTCCCCATCTAACCTAAGTCCATCCTGCTATAATTTACATTAGTTTTTGCTAGTTTTTCTCCTCAATGGAAATGATAATCTACTTCTTATTGTAGAATCACTTGTAGTTTAAAATTATACATCCCAATGTTTAAAATAAATATCATTATTTCACATTCCACTGATTTTTCAGATGAAGTGATTTTGTTTCTGGTTCTAGTTTTATTTTTCACTATTCATGTGCTGAGCATCTCAAAAAAGATGATTTAAACTGGAGATTCAGCTAACTTTAAACTACAGCCTGGATCCCTAGGATAATTCACTTATGCTCAGATAATAAAGAAATTATAAATATTTTCATAATTAGTTACTACAGCAACAGTTTCAAAAAGTTCAATTAAACTAATGACTTTGTAGGCTAGTAATGGCAATCCACTCCAGTATTCTTGCTAGAAAATCCCAGGGACGGAGGAGCCTGGTAGGCTATAGTCCATGGGGTGGCAAAGAGTCAGACACGACTGAGCAACTTCACTTTACCATTATTCTATATTGAAAGCAATAATAATATATTTAAATATCGCTATAATAAGTATAAATAGAATATTGTATTTTATAATTAGTCATATTTTTAGCTGAGTTAGAAGACTATTATTTAAATTTTATATCATCGACTACAAATTTTTAACTGGTGACTCAGACGGTAAAGAATCGACCTACATTCCAGGAGACTCAGTTCTATCCCTGGGTTGGGAAGATCCCCTGGGGGAGGGAATGGAAACCCACTCTAATATTCCTGCCTGAAGTATCCCACGGACAGAAGAGCCTGGTGGGCTACAGTCCATGGCGTTGTAGAGTCAGACAAGACTGAGCAGCTAACACTTTTACTTTCATCCTGAAACAATTAAATCAGAATTTCTGGGAACTGGCCCAGTCATCAGTATTTTAAAAAAATTATCATGTGATCAGAGCTAAGTTATTATAGAGAACTTTAAATTCAATAAAATTCACTGCTATTGTCCCAGAATTATACACATCAAAACCTGTCCTTTAAAGTTGTTATTATATTTTCCCTTCCCCCCTCCCTTTTTTCCCTTGTAATAATCATCCTTTTTCATCTATTGTACCAATAGAAATTTAAAGTTTGTATGACACATGAACAATCTTTAAAATATTAAGACAAATCATTGATTCTTCTGATATATATAAATAGCTTGAAAATACTAAACCAGTAATAAAAAACATAAATCTGAATTAATGATGCAATCATCTTACCGGAAACTCTTGATATTGCTCACGGTCTATGCTTCTTGTACAAAATATATCCCCTGTATCTTTATCTATGAAGAACAGATTGAAGGGCTCTTTGTCTACCCCTGGTCCACTTATGGAGTAAAAGATGGTGTAGTTTTGTGCAGCATCAGACTGAACCTGTAACAATAATTGACAGTTTAGGAAAAGAGCAAATATATCATGATAAATACTTTCAACCTAATCTCTTGTGATAGTTTATTTTTATTGTTGTTGTTTAGTCACTAAGTCAAGTCTGACTCTTGTGAACCCCATAGACTGTAGCCAGACAGGCTTCCCTGTCCATGGAATTTCTCAGGCAAGATTACTGGAGTGGGTTGTCTTTTCCTTCTCCAGGGGATCTTCCCAACCCAGGGATTAAACCCAGGTCTCCTGCACTGGCAAGCAGATTCTTTACCACTGAGCCACCAGGGAAGCCCTTATTTTTTATTTCTTGCTCTCTTTCCCATATATCTATTCTTTCTTTCCCAGTGTCTCCCATATTTTTAAATTCTCAATTATATCCTGCATTGTGTGAAGCCACAAACTCTGTCACTTATTGGATACTAAACTCTTTGAAGTTATCTGCATATGTATGGAAAAATCATGGCATTGAATAGTCTTTTTCTATTCTTATTCACTTATTCTTATTCCTGTATACAGCCATGATATCAGTGGTTTTTAATTATTTGGAATGGAAACTTTTCTGACTAAAAAACTGGAAATAACACAACTTTCCTCCCATAGTTAATGCATCATGAATTGCACAATTTCAACCAAAGATCATGGCATCCAGTCCTATCACTTCATGGCAAATAGGTGGGGAAACAATGGAATTAATGACAGACTTGATTTTCTTGGGCTCCAAATCACTGCAGATGGTGACTATAGCCATGAAATGAAAAGACGCTTGCTCCTTGGAAGAAAAGCTATGACCAACCTAGACAGCATATTAAAAAGCAGAGACATTACTTTGCCATCTAGTCAAAGCTATGGCTTTTCCAGTAGTCATGTACGGATGTGAGAATTGGACTGTAGAGAAAGCTGAGTGCTGAAGAACTGATGCCTTTGAACTGTGGTATTGGAGAAGACTCTTGAGAATTCCTTGGACTGCAAGGAGATCAAACCAGTCAATTCTAAAGGAAATCAGTCCTGAATCTTCATTGGAAGGGACTGATGATGAAGCTGAAGCTCCAATACTTTGACCAGCTGGATGCAAAGAACTGACTCATTGGAAAAGACCCTGATGCTGGGAAAGATTGAAGGCAGGAGGAGAAGGGGACGACAGAGGATGAGATGGTTGGATGTCATCACCGACTCAATGGACATGAATTTGAGCAAGTTCTGGGAGTTGGTGATGGACAGGGAAGCCTGGCTTGCTGCAGTCCATGGAGTCGCAAAGAGTTGGACAAAACTGAGCAACTGAACTGAACTGAACTGATAATTGGTCTATGCTTACATTCAGTTAAGTGGCAGTAATACCACTTTTTTGAAAACATATATTGGCCTTTTTTTGTGAGGGTAAGTGCTAATGAAAGGGAGAATTGAATTATGCAAAATCTGTAGGTATGTCCTCTATATGTGAATGCTAAATTCTGGCAAGATATTTGGGAGAATCTGGGTGCAGACCTAACAGAATAAGCAACTCAAAATATACCACTTGCTTCTAATGCTAAAATGTGACTTTTGGAGGAAAGTGATAAAATTCAAGCTCTCTTCTACAGGACCCTAGTTCTCATAAATAGATGGTTCTTATTAGTACCAACAGGTTAAAACCCTGATTCAACTCAAATGGAAAGTTTCAAAAACAAAGAAACAAAGCTAACATATAACATCAAATGAGAGGAAATGGACCTGCTGCACATGCTGTGGAAATGGACCTAGAGAGTTCTCCATCAGTGAGCACGGTATAGGCGCCCATCGCCTCTTGCTTCGCCTGAGGACTGTGTCTTTCATATGTCTCCTAGGAGTCTGCATTTGATGAGAAGTGAAAAAATACAGCATTGCTTATCATTCTAGATACAATGATTTTTCACATAAACAGTAACATGAAGAAAATAGGTAACAGTTGCACATAACAACGTTATGGATAGTGCCCAAATTCTTTTTTTTTTGTTAGTAACACACACACACACAAAGGACCAGTTTCACCTATTTCCTGTATCATTTATCACCTAAACAACCAGAACTTTTAGGGTTTTGATGAAAGATACTATCTGAAGAAATACTGAGTCACTAAAAAGAAATAACTCATTAATAAAGAATTGATTTTATTCCATTAAGAGTGGTACAACCAAAATTTGCTGAAATATTAGCTACCTTAAAAGCATTTGTATACCTATATAAAGACACACAGTGTGTGTTCCAGCATATTTTATTTCATGTGGAGACTCTTTACAATTTGGATATAAAATTATATTGTATAAGCCTTATGTTACATTAAGGCTTACAGTAATATTATGTAATTATATAGCATTAAGTCTAAATTTTAAACAAATGTAAAGTATATGTAAAATGTAAGCATATTCTAAATTTGATGAAGATTCTTATATTCAAAAGGAATTGAGCTGAAAATTTTCCTTATAAATCAAATTGCTTATGAATAAATTATCTTGTAAGACCAAACTCATTGTGCATAATTCATTTAAAGTGAGATTTATATGAATTCCAGGAAACTTCTCCCTTCTCACTTCCTAAGCATCACCACTCCCTGCCAGAAGACTAGCTTAGAGTCAGAACACTCGAACCAATCCTGTGGATTCTTTGAAAAGAGGGACCTTGTAAAAGGTTC
The DNA here is from genome assembly GCF_023699985.2 of Odocoileus virginianus. NCBI lineage: Eukaryota > Metazoa > Chordata > Mammalia > Artiodactyla > Cervidae > Odocoileus > Odocoileus virginianus. Next base: position 31,625,127 of record NC_069695.1, read on the forward strand.
TGTTAAGATGCAGATAACTGGAGACCTCATCTTTTCTTTAAAGAGAGACTCAAACCCACAGTCACTTGAGGGAAAGCCATTCAGGGTGGAGTACCACTTCTCCAGCCAGAATCAATCTGCAGTGAGTCTTAGACCTGCCCCGCCTTGTTCTGCAGGTAGGTCACTCTTGTTGCCACACCTCAGAACATTATTTGAAACCTTTGATATTCTGCCTTCGTTCCCTGGCTATGCAGCTGTTCATTTTTACACCACTTATAAATCACTCTCTTACTCATTAAAGCAATCTAGTCTTTACATATGTTTGTTATAAATGGAATAGAAAAAAGTGAGTATTCAAGAACAAGAATTTTAGCAAGGATGAAAATAAAAGATGAAGGGCTCTGGTGAGCAGATTATTGTGCTTAAGTCTTGTCTAATATACCTTCTTTCCTCCTGCTTCCAGTACAATTTCTATCTCCTTCCGCCCCCGTCCCTGACTGTCTGAGAGCAAAATGGAAAAACTCTTCTTTTCAGAAGACAAAACAAGGTCACGTGTTGTGTAAATGGAGCCATCTTCTAGAATCCTGAAGTCAGGATCACTTGACTGGATTAGGCTGGCCGACTGGAGACACTCCTTCAGATTCACTGCAGGGAAGAAATTTCACAGTAATTTGTAAAGTGAAACAAGGATAGAACAGGTTTGACAGGAATGACAACCTCTAGTTGGTGTGCAAGAAGCAAAAAGAGGGAGGTTCTGCTAGGGGTGTGTGGAATACTTACTATTCTAATACTTATAGGCCATAAAAATTAAATAATTAAATGGATGGAATCACTGTCTCCACTGATTTCATTAGCAATTAATTTATGAATAGATATAAAATATTTTTAATGTCACTGGATTTATTGTTTCCACTTTAACTCATTATTATGCACAAATGCATCATTCTCTCTTACATGTAGTATAACTAACTGCATGATGTCAGATTTTGAACTTCTTTGTAATCATCTGTGATAATTACTAATAAAACTGTCTTGCAAAAAAATTAGAAAATTGTTCCATACTTAAATAATATATCTCAGTAATATTGCAAGTACTACTTTTATAAAATCTTTTGGAAGCTTAATAAACTCCATGCTTAATAATGCTTAGTGGTTGTATCAAAATATTTCCTTTGCAGATTAATATTTAATATATTGGATTGGCTAAAAAGTTCATTCAGATTTTTCCATAGGATGTTACAGAAGAAACCCCAATGAACTGTGTGGCTAACCCAATATTTAACATATTTACTATATGTCTTTGGAGTGTAGGCCGTGTCCTACTGAAAGTCCTTTCAGTACTTTTGAAAGAAAAAGAGATTAATTTAAAACCTCCAAACACTGGGCAAAACATTGTCTGTCTTGGAAAGAATACCACTTCTGTATATGAGATGTATTTTTCTAGTGGTAAACTTAAGGTTAGTGAAGAATACTGATGAAAGGGATATTATTCCTGGACTTAGAACAACTCATGCCTCAGGTGTAGCTGTGACAGTGTGTGTATGCATCCTCAGTCACTCAGTCGTGTCCAACTCTTTGCAAACCCATGGATTGTAGCCCACCAGGCTCCTCTGTCCATGGGATTTCCCAGGCGACAATGCTGGAATGGGTTGTCATTTCCTTCTCCAGGAGATCGTCCCAATCCAGGGACTGAACCCACGTTCTCTGGCGTCTCCTGCATTGGCAGGCAGATTCTTTACCCCTGAGCCACCAGGGAAGCCTGGCTGTGACAGTAAGACTACTTAAAATTTTATTTGACTTTCAGAAGCTTTTCTGTAAAATAGATCACATAAATTCTTGCTGGGCACCTGGTCTTTGTCATCAACCTCCAGCATAAATTTTATTTTGGGGCATTTCAATTTTGACATGTCTATTTTCTATCTAATCAATTAAAGAATGTTGGTTTGGCGATTTTGGCAGCAGATCAATCATAGAAAATTAAAATATGTTTTTCATTTTGGTGCTTTGTTGTACTAAACTAAGATAATTTAGCCTTTTGATGTTTGCTAATTTTCCTGGCAAGAAAAGTACACAACTAACTTGGTTCTTTAATTGTTTCTAACCACAAGCAAAAATCAAGTTGTTTATCTTTCATTTCAAGTCGAATTTTAATACCAAATGACTACCGTATGGCTTGAGCAGCCGAAAGCTAAATGTAGCAGCTAAAACTATGAAATTCTTAACATCCTTTCTCACCTTTGCCTACAAGTGCTTCAGCCCGAAGATGAGAAGGAACTTGAAGGGAAATTTTCTGACAAGCATCGCAAAATAATATTAAAACCTCAAAAGAAAGAAAAAAATCAAGAGTTACATTTGATCAGAAGCTTTCACATTACAGTTTTGTCTTATTGATAAAAATATTGTGAATTTCAATAACAAATTAATCTTCTAATCTTTCAATATTTTTCATATTCATTTTAAAAGGAAACAGCAAAGAAAGTAGCTTTAGGAACACAACAGTCATTTAGTAGCAATGAAAAAATTAAAATGAACAGAGTTCTTAGAACCTGAATTGTATTGCATCATTTCAAGAAAATATGTTACAAACTATTGACTTTATGTAGAGTTTATCATCTCTAAGGTCATTTATAAATGTCATTCTGATTTCTCAGCATGAAGAAAGTACTTAACTTTGGAATTCAGTAATTGGGTATTTGCATACAAATCTTCATTTTCACAGCCCCAAGCAAACTGAAGTATAGTTGATTAAGTCAAAAAATACTTGAGGATGTTTTTAACTTCCTCAAGATCAACACCCACCAGTATTCCCTGATCTCAAATTACTCCTCCGAAAGGCTTGGCTCATAAACTTCAAAGCCTAAAAGATCTCATTCACAAAATTAGCCTAAAAAGAAATATATTTCAAATATGGAGAGTAGACTTCAACAGGGTAAAGATTTTTAGTTCAATTCAAGACACAAATATTGCTTTACAAAGCGATATACCTAACTCAAGAAAAAACCGAGACTGTCTAAAAAATAAAAGAATCGCTATCAGTTTAAAAGTGTCTGTAGTAAGTTCAGAACCTATTTTTCTTGGCATTTTCTGTTTATTTGCTTCCTCTACTGTTTTTCAAAATGACTGTTTTGCTATTGCTTAAATATAAAATAGAGCTTTAACAGGAAGTTGAATTTTATAACCAATATTTCTCTGAGGACGTATTTCTAGAGTTAAGTGAAAGTTGCTCAGTTGTGTCCAACTGTTTACGACCACATGGACTGTACAGTCCATGGAATTCTCCATGCCAGAATACTAGAGTGTAGCCTTTCCCTTCTCCAGGGGATATTCCCAATCCAGGGATCAAACCCACATCTCCCGCATTGCATACAGATTCTTTGCCAGTTGAGTCACAAGGGAAGGCCTTCTAGAGTTAGGGGACCCGTTATTTGAGAGAAAGAAAGAAAACCATCAGCTATACTATGGATGTACATTTCTTTCCTAACTCAACCCAAGTCTATTGGATATATCATGTAAGTCCATTTAAATAGTCTGTAATTTTACAGTAGCTCTGTTAGATAACACCAAAAACTGGAATTTAAAAAGTTGTATTTGTATTCTGGCTTTAAATTAAATAATCTCTTTTTAAAAAATGGGTCTTTTTACTACTACTTGACTTTGTAATATTTTCATTTCTAGTGTCAGGGAATATACAAAAATATACCTAAAGAGCTTTCTGTATATAAAAAAATTATATTAATAATGGTCTAAGTATATAACATGGAAGAGCATTTGTAATTAGAAATAGATATGTGTGTATACATACATATACATACATAGATTCATAGATCTATACATCTATACTATATAGTCACACATTATTCTCAGAGAATACATCTACATATCTTCTCATAACTCCATCATTTTTCCTTTCTGCCCTAGGGTCCCCACTTCACTGGTTCTGCCTCAAAGACAGAGCCAGTGCAGGTCTCTAAGACACGCTATATCCCAGTCTTCAAGTTAAACAAGCAGCTTAGTTATTTGGAGGAAGCTGTGGTTAGAGGCATTTTTAGGCATCATGGGCATAAGGAATGAATGGGCAGTGGATGAACCAAAGGGTACTGGGCAGAGCAGAGACCAAAAGTTAAAGAAATCTGGGTAAATATCTTGGAAAGCTTTCCCCTCATTTTACCTAACTAATAATACTAAATAAAGATCTCTGTTCTCCCCCCACACTACCCCCAGACAATTATAGGTTGAGTGTATGACCATTAACCCCACTTAGTGTATTTTTTTAAAATTTATTTATTTGGCTGCTCTCGATCTTAGTCACGGGATCTTAGTTGAGGCATGAGAACTCTTAGCTGTGGCATGTGGGATCTAGTTCCCTGATACAGGACTTGAACCTGGGCCCTGCATTGGAAGCATCCAGCCTTAGCCATGGGGCCACCAGGGAAGTCCCCTAGTGTACTATTTATACAGAGAAAATATTCACCTTATACAATAAAATTTTTAAATGCTGAAAATATAATTTGAAGCTAAAATATTTTATTAAAATGAAAACAAGAAAGAAATTCAGTGCTCAGAAATGCCAGATATAGATATGGAACAACTCCCCTCTTCCTAACCGCCACCAAAGAAAAATTTAGCACCTAAATACACAGTTATAAAAAACATAAGTGGAAGTCAAGTTCACGTATTTTATCAGTGAATTTCACATTTTTCTTTATTATTATTTTTTTCCCAGTTAAACACCTTCCTTGAACTAAGAGCTCCACCCTTCTCTCAGCCCTTTCTGGCTAAAATGAAGCGAGTCCTAGACATTTCACATCTTCAACCAGACTCCTTTTCCTCTTCTCGAAGCTCAGGGGAGCTAAGCAGGTGAAACAAGTACAGCTTATTTAGTGACTAGTAGCAAAAGCAAACCTCAGAACCTTCTGGGCCAAATGCCTGAGGAGTGAATTCATCCCATTGCTCCTTAGAAAAACACCCCAGCAAGATTGAACAGGGGATTCCCTTGAAAAATGAACAGCTTGGTGGCGGAAACTTGAAAAGCAAACCAAACGCCAGCCGTCCTGGGTCACAAGTCCCTCTGGGCTTCCTTGAATTTCACTCAGCTCTGCTCCTGTTCCTCCAGTCTCCCTTCTCTGCTTTGCGCTCCCGCCCTCCTCTCTTTCAAGCCCAACCTGAAGGAAGGCAGCATGCTTGGACTCCCTAATCCTTCGCTTGTTACTCACCAGGAGAGAGAATGGGAGCTGCTTCCAGAAGATGCTCCCTGGGGTGGCAGAGGCCACAGCCATCAGAAGTGGTCCTGATGCTCAGGGATGGTGACTGGATAACAGGGCAGCTTGGGATACACGGGGCGGCTTCGGCAGATTCCCCACGGCTGGCTCCGGGGCAGGGGAACCTGTTGCCACCTTGGCGCGGATGAACTTGGTTTGGAGAAAAGTCAGGAGGCAAATGGGTGAAATGACAGGAGAGGGAGCAGCGGGACAATTGCTTTCCTCCTATTCCCGGGTCAGCCTTCGTCCTTCAATTCAGTTACCTCGGAATGGAAAGAGGTTTACCTACAAGTGGGAAGGGTGGGGTACAAAACACCCCCAAACGCAGCCACTGGCTCCTCCTCACAGCTTTCAAAATTTCTCCTGCCTCTTGACACATCGGCAGAAGCAACAGGGAACACCCTCCATCCTCAGCCCTCCTCCCTTCCCCCCAGGTGGATGCTCTGAAGTCCTCCCCAGTTATTACCCACTCCCACGTCCTCCCCTCCTTCCTGGCCTTATTAACCTGTCTTGCCCCTGGGCACAAACATAGATTGTGCACGAACTCCATGCAAAGAAGCGATGCCTCCTCAACCGCCCTTGGCAAATCAGGGATACACAGGCATGTGCGATCACATGCATCAGGAGTTATCTCCGCATCTAAGCATTTAGGAGTAGTCTGTCTCACACAGCAAAGCCGCTCTCCTGGAGATCGGGCGCCGCCGTCCACAGTAGCAACTTCGCAGACGGCGTTGTGTCTGCTCCTTATTATTAACTGCACACTGGTTTGATTCTCTAGCTGTCAGAGGAATTTACTACAGTGTATATTGATGTTATAAAAGTAAGTGAATGAGATGTAATTTTCTTATTGTAGTCTTCAATTTTTTAAAATTCCATTTATTTAAACTGGAAAAAAAAAACAGAAAAAAAACCCTGAATTCACCCATTTCTTCCACCATTTCCCACCTCCTGCTTCTTCTTCTAAAGCACCAATCTGTTCTCTGTATCTATGAATTTAGCTTCCCATCTATTTATTTTTTTCTTAGATTTCACATGAAAGTAAGATCATGGACATTTGCCTTTCTCTGTCCTATTTATTTCATTTAGCATAATGCCCTCCAGGTCCATTCATGTGTTCACATGAATAATATTCCACTGTATATATACACACCACAATTTCTTTATCCACTCGTTCCTTGATGGAGACTTGATCAAAGGAATCCAGGTTGATTCCATAACTTGTCTATTGTAAACAATGCTTCAAAGAACATGGGGGTGCATATATCTTTTCAAAGTAGTGTTTTCATTTTCCTTAGATAAATACCCAGAAGTGGAATTACTGGATATGGTAGTTCTATTTTTAATTTCTGAGGAACCTCCATACTGCTTTTCATAGTGGTGGTACCAATTTACATTCCCATCAGCAGTGCAGAAGTGTTCCTTTTCTCCACATCCACACTAACACTTTTTATTTCTTATCTTTTTGATGATAGCCACTCTAACAGGAATGAGGTGATATCTCATTGTTGTTTTGATTAGCATTTCCCTGTTGATCAGGGATATTGAGCATCTCTGCATGTACCTACCAACCAATCTCTATGTCTCCTCTGGAGAAATGTCTATTCAGATCTTCTGTCTGTTTTTATATCAGATCATTTGCTTTTCGGCTGTTGAGTTTCATGTGTTCTTTATATGTTTTGATATTAGCCCATTATCAAATATATGATTTGCAATTATTTTCTCCCATTTAGTAGATTGTCTTTTCATTCTGTTGATAGTTTCCATTGCTGTGAAGAAGCTTTTTGGTTTATATAGTCCCACTTGCTTGTATTAGTATTTGATTTTGTTGCTTTTGCTTTTGAATTAGATTAAAAAAAATCATGGCCAATATTTAGTTCAAGGAGCTTACCACCTCTGTTTTCTTTTAGGAGCTTTATGCTTCCAGGTCTTATGTTCAAGTCTTAGTCACTCTGAGTTTTTGTGTGTGCTGGAAGATTGTGGTCCAGTCTCATTTTTTTTTCTTTTTTTTGTTTTCATTTGGCTCTCCAGTTTTTCTAGCACCATTTATTGAGGAAACTCTTTTCCCCATTGTATATGCTTAGCTCCTTTGTTGTAAATCAATTGACCACATTAACTGTAGGTTTATTTCTGGGCTCTCTATTCTGTTCTATTGATCTGTCTGTTTTCATGCCAATATCATACTGTTTTCTAAAAAATAATGTTAGGCAGTACTTCTGATAGAATGCATCCTGGTCGGGGTCCTCCTCTCCCTCCTTGAGGAGGTAGCGCCCATTGACCAACACCCTCCTCCCTTGGCATACTTACCTAAAGGTTCACTCAGGAAGCCCTGAGGCTGACACCCACCCCTGTGGGCCTGGGGAGCTGCCCCTTCATCAGCAACTCCATGGGCACATGGACCTGCCTGCTCGAGATGCCAAGCCTTGCTCACTGCACCACTGGGTCCAGATCCAGCTGACCAGACCTGCTGGGTCTTTAGCTCAGCTGCTGCTGCTGCGACTGCTCCACTCTGCTCCTGCTCCTGCAGCCACTCTCTGAGTGCAATACCACACTATTTTGATTATGATAGCTTTGTGATAATTTGAAATCAGGTCCCATAAAGTCTCTAAATTTATTGTTTCTCAAGACTGCTTTGGCTCTTTGGGGCCTTATGTGGTTCCATACAAATTTTCTTTTCTTTTTCTCTTTCTGTGAAAAATACCATTGGAATATAAAATATCAATTTTCTTCTTATTGCATTCTTTGCATTACTCATGTAGAGATGTTGTCCCTTGACTATCTTTATTTGAGAACACCTATAATCTAAGACCAACTCTTTTTAAAAATGACTCCATTCATCCAAATTACTTGTACATTACATGCAGGACGTTCTTGCCTAAAAGTACATTTTCCCATCAAGCTTAGTTTTTTTAATACCAATGACCCCTGCAATGGCACCTTTAGCATCATTTCTCCCATCATAACTCAACGAGTTCAATACCAATAGCAACTGAACACCCACAGCAGCAATGGAAGCTAGGAAAAGAGGGTAAATATTTTCATATGGTAATTGTTTACTTTGAAGCATCAAAAGGAAACTTAAATTCATATTTAATTAGCCACTACTAAGAATCAGAGGCAGAAGGAAGTGGCAACCCACTGCAGTATTCTTACCTAGAGAATCTTGTGGACAGAGGAGTCTGGTGGGCTGCTGTCCATAGGGTCGCACAGAGTCGGATACAACTGAAGCAACTTAGCATGCATGCATGCATTGGAGAAGGAACTGGCAGCCCACTCCAGTATTCTTGCCTGGAGAATCCCAGGGACAGAGGAGCCTGGTGGACTGCCGTCTATGGGGTCGCACAGAGTCGGACACGACTGATGTGACTTAGCAGCAGCAGCAGCAGCAGCAGCAAGAATCAGAAACCACTGACAGGCATTTCACTAAATCCTCCCAAACAGCCCAGTGAGGGCTCCTTTTAGGTACTGAAACCTTGTGAAAGGAAGTAACCAACCTCTGCCCATTAACCCAGAAAAAATGGAGAAGTAAACATGTGAACTCAGGTCTGACTGTCATCAAAGTGCAACTCCTTTCGCTCTTTCATGCTATTCTGACAATAAATGTATGTCAATATACTGAAAATGGGCAGAAAATGATGATCAAGAATGTGAGAGTTCTGTCTTGTTGAACGATAAGCCAGTTTGAAACCAGTGAAATGTATTCAGAAGCAGTTATATGCTACACTTCTTAATTGCAGTCAATTATTCTAGAATAGTATGGGCATCTCACCTCCTTTGTGAGGGTCTTTCTACAGGCAAAGTAAAATGGCTATTCAACTACTTACTATACAGATGTTTATACTTGAAATGGAGCTTCCCTGGTGGCTCAGATGGTAAAGCATCTGCCTGCAATGCAGGAGACCCAGATTTAATCCCCGTTTCGGGAGGATCCCCTGGAGAAGGGAATGGGTACCCACTCCAGTATTCTTGTCTGGAGAATCCCGTGGACAGAGGAGCCTGGTGGGCTATGGTCCGTGGGGTCGTGACTGTGGGATTACAAGTTGGACATGACTGAGGCACTAACACGCACATATACTAGAAACTAGTCTGCTTGCTCTTGTTATTTATATTTCTACCTCATGTTTAAAAAGATTTTAAAAAGGTACAGTTCAATCTCCATGCTTCAGAGAAAGGAAAAATGAAGGATTTTCTTTTGATAATCTGACAGAATGTGTAGAGATGGAAATAATAATATAACTGGAAAATAAAAGGTCCTGGAAAAAGAACTGAATGATATTTTGTAGTATGTTATTGCCAAAGATAAAATCACCAATAAATACATATTCTGAATCTGTGTTGCAATTGATTTTCACTAAGAAAATAAAATCATTTCAATTGGAAAATTTTATATTTGATGTTTTGGAAAAAAAGAATGAAAATGTAGAAACAAGAATAATTACCTAAATGTATATGTGTAAATTCAACTGAAATTCTGTCTGTGTATGTTTAAGCATAATTATCTAAATATAGATTTAAATAATAAACATATATTTAACTTTATATATGTGTGTGTGTGTGTGTGTGTGTGTGTATTCCTGAATTCAAAGACTAAAGTTCTTCAACTCTTGAATCCTGGAAAATTGGGTTATATTTTCCAATTAATGAAGTCATAGTTGCAGCTTCCTATATTATGACATTCTCCACTGAAATGGGGAAGAATGCATTGCAAAAATTAAATTGGTGATACTGAAAAAATTAGTATGTATGACCTGTAGAAGAGATGCGAGGCATTCATCACTAAGTTCAAGTTAATCCAGAATATTCTCCATGGTTCTGGAATTTTTTTTTTTTTAATTCATACTTCTTTTAGCTGGCCTGGTACATGGTTTTTGTTTTTCCCCCAATTAACTCTTTCTTGAAAGTAATTTAAAAAACTTTTAAAAAGGCTAACTCTGAATCATTGGTTTGCAAACTTACCACATCTATTTTCCCTGCATTTGCTACTTAAGCACAAAATTTTCCTTAAAAAATTTAAGCACTTTATATGAAAACAATTTATTTTTATAACAAAATAATATTATAATAAATCAATTACCTTAAAATCAAGTTAAATGAAAATAAAATGCATCCTGAAAGGGTTTCCTGCCATCAGGTTTTTCAAAAAGAGCTCTATTATATTTTTATGTGTACATTTGTTGTATTTTGTTTCTTTTAATCTGTGGCTGAATTAACAACATAACTGACTGGTAGTATTGTACTGTGGTTAAGAGCTTAGACTCTGGCTTCAACTCCTGGCTTTACTACTTATTCACAATATGCCATTAGGTAAGTCACTTAACGCTCTGTGCCTCAGTCTCTTCATAGTAAAATGGGGATAATAATAGCTGCTAATTTATAGGCTGTTATGAGGGTAAATATGATATTACATAGAACACTTTGAACACTGTCTTGTTCATAGCAAGTACTAATGTTTTATACCATTTAATTGCCCAGGAGTGTAATAAAAAATCAGAGACTGAATTTTAAATGAAATAAACACTAACTTATTGTAAATCCGAGGTCTCTTGAAAACGCTATCTAAAGATATGTAAGCAGATAGATTCATTGAAGAAATATTTAAAGGTTTGTATACTGAGCTCTGACCCCTGCTAGATGATTAGCACCATATACAGAAAGAAAAGAAGATGAAATCTTACTATTTAAAAAGGCATACTTTGTGGAGCAAAACACAAATGTATTCTCTTTTAGTTCAAAATCACAGCACAGCACATAGGTTAAAAAGAGGTCCTTTAACAAATATTAAATATCTTAACAATTTAGAGAGAAAATAAGAATAGATGAGGATTATATGCTTAACAGAGAGACTCCTGTAAAAGAAAATAATTAATTTAAAATATGTATATATTGTATATTTTGTTTTCCACCATAGATTTATTTATTTCTCACACAGAGGAAGATTTAAGTCTAAAGATCCACCTGAGCTTTGCAGTTCTTTAGTTTTTAGTTTAAGAGATGTCAAGAATATATGCCTTCCTATGAATTTCAAAGAATGTCTCTTAGAGAAGCACAGTGACAGATTTCATAAAAGGTATTTATTCACAGCCAACTTGCAGAAAGTGCTGCTTATGAATAAAATCTAGGCCTCAGAATAGCCTCTTGCTCATAAAATATTATCTATGTCAGGTTACCCAGTTTATTCTGAAAGACTGTGGACTGGGAAGCCCTCACAAAGCATTTTTAGGTAAAGTGTACAGGCCTGAAGAAAACAGAAACTACAAGAGTAAAACAGAGTGTGTGCACTTCATTTGGAAGATTAGAAAAGTATAAAGAAATTAAAAAGAAGTTAACTGTAGAAGACATCTGACTCTCAGAGATTCATGTGCCATGGAAAGTCCCTACAATTCCAGTGAACTCGTGGACTTTTATCTGGGTAAAATGTTACTAAAAATTAGAAGTAACTCATAGCTATTGACAGTTACTAAGGAATGATTTCTTAAGGTTGTTTGCATAGAGGACTGACTAATTTTATGAAAAATGACCACTTCCCATTATCATCAAAATTGTTGGCAGACTTATGAAAAGAAACATCAGCATAAATATATGTATAATTTAGAACTCTCTCTATTCAGCACACACACCCAACTTAAATTGGCTTAAGAGAAAGAAAACAAAACAAAATTGTTGAGGATAAAGGCATTTGTTAGGTCATGTAATTGGGAAGTCCAGGGACGTCCTAGATTCAAGCATAGTTCAAGTCAAGCGATCAAATGATGTCACCAAGATACTGGCTGTGTCGGACTTCCCTGGAGGCCCAGGGGTTAAGAATCTGCCTGCCACTGCAGGGGACACCAGTTTGATCCCTGGTCCAGGAAGATCCCACGTGCTTCACAGCAACTAAGGCCTTGTGTCACGACTACGGAACCTGAGCCTGCACATCACAACTGCTGAAGTCCATGGGCCTGAAGTCTGTGATCTTCAACAAGAGAAGCCACCATAGTGAAAAGCCTGTGCACCACAGCAAAGACCCAGCACAGCCAAAAATAAGTGAAAAAATAAAGCTATTGGTTCTCTCCCTCTCTTAGCTCTGACTTTCTGTTGGTTTCACTGTCTTTCCGTTTTCTCCATGCAGAGCCAAAGACGGTAACCAGAAACTCTCAGAACACAGTCAGTTGTTCAGTAATCCATAACTGGAAGAGCATGTCTCATTTTTACTAGTTGGAGTAAACACAGTCCCACTGGAGAATCTTTCCCCAAAGGCTAAACTCAAGGGAAGGCTAGACCACGTGGGCAAGAAGCGGTAAGGAGGATCTTGCTCCAAGACAATTGTCAGCTATTGACAGAAAAAGGAGTCCAGAAAAACAAATTATATGATGCCCAGTACTGACCTTTTCTTTATTCTATTTTCAACAATGTCAGTGGATTATCCATCACATGAAGCTTACAGTCAACTATCAGTTTTTAAAATTAAAGTACTTCAACCTGGTGAAAGAAACACAATGAATATTTTAGACTTTTATTCTCTTTCTGATATTTCCTCCAATTATTATTTTCTGTGCTAGTTTTCAAAATTAAGTTTTTATAAAGTATTTTTAAATGACAGATGGAATTTTACTGTCAGTTATTCATATTACATATGAAAAATCATATTTTTAAATGTTGACTTTTAAACATAAAAATATATATTCCCTACCTAAACTTTGTTAAGATAGAAAATGAGGAAGGGAATCTTCACCTATGATCTAAAGATAATCTTCCAGGGTATATACTCTAGTCCAGTTTCTGTATATAGAATTTTTTAACATTGTTACACTATGCTACAAATATAATTACATAGCATGCCTTGTCCACTTAAGAAAATAAAACAAACATTTGTCCTATTTCATAAGTCTACATAGATTTACCAGTGACTGTATTAAACTTCTTCAAATAAATGATTTATGATTTAACTCCTTAATATTGGGTATCTAAGTCATTTTCAATTTTTTATTTTTATGGTTATAAAGACCATCTTGATAGATAAACACTTCTCTAGATTTGTTTGCTAAGTTGTCTCAGTTGTGTCTGACTCTTTACAATGCTATGGACTATAGCCCACCAGGCTTCTCTGTTCATGGGATTCTCCAGGCAAGAATACTGGCATGGATTGCCATTTCCTCCTCCAGGGGATCTTCCCAACCCAGGGATCGAATCCACATCTCTTGTCTCCTGCATTGGCAAGCAGGTTCTTTATCACTTGTACTATCTGGGAAGGCTCTCTCTAGACTTAGGAGCATCTTTTCAAGATAGAGTCCTACAAGTAAAAGTTCTAGGTCAAAAATATTTCGTGGGACTTAATACCTTTTGGTATATGAAATCAACTTGCATCACAAAAGCAGAGTACCAATGTACATTCTTTTTTTGTTTTCTAATTTTGTCAACCTGGGTATTTTCCTTTTTTTAATTAATTAATTAATTTTAATTGGAGGATAATTACTTTACCTGTGGTGGTTTTTGCCATAGATCTATATGAATCGGCCATGGGTGCACATGTGTACCCCATCCTGAACCCCCTTCCCATCTCCCTCCCCACCCCATCTGTCTGGGTTGTCCCAGAGCACCGGCTTTGAGAACACTGCTTTGTGCATCCAACTTGCACTGGTCATCTATTTTACATTCAGTAATATACATGTTCCAATGCTATTCTCTCAAATCATCCCACCCTTGCCTTCTCCCACAGTGTCCAAAAGTCTGTTCTTTACATCTGTGCCTCTTCTGCTGCCTTGCATATAGGATCATCAATACCATCTCTCTAAATTCCATACATGTGAGTTAATATACTGTATCGGTGTTTCTCTTTCTGATTTACTTCACTCTGTGTAATAGGCTCCAGTTTCATCCACCTCTTTAGAACTGACTCAAATGCGTTCTTTTTTTTTTTATATAGCTGAGTAATATTCCATTGTGTATGTGTACCACAGCTTCCTTATCCATTCGCCTGCCAATGGACATCTAGGTTGCTGCCCAGTCCTAGCTGTTGTAAGCAGTGCTACAATCAGCATTGGGGTACATGTGTCTTTCAATTCTAGTTTCCTCTATGTGTGGGAGCAATCCCCCAGCAGTGGGATTGCTGGGTTGTATGGCAGTTCTATTTCCAGTTTTTTAAGGAATCTCCACACTGTTTTCCATAGTGGCTGTACAGTTTCCTTTCCCACCGACCGACCAAAAGTGTTCCCGTTTCTCCACACCAGCATTTATTTTTTGTAGACTTTTTGATGGCAGCCATTCTGACCAGCATGAGATAATACCTCATTGTGGTTTTGATTTGCATTTCTCTAATAATGAGCTCAAAATTCTCCAAGTCAGGCTTCAGCAATACGTGAACTGTGAACTTCCAGATGTTCAAGCAGGTTTTAGAAAAGGCAGAGGAACCAGACATCAAATTGCCAATATCCGCTGGATCATCGAAAAAGCAAGAGAGTTCCAGAAAAACATCTATTTCTGCTTTATTGACTATGCCAAAGCCTTTGACTGTGTGGATCACAATTCTGAAAGAGATAAGAATACCAGACCACCTGACCCACCTCTTGAGAAACCTGTATGCAGGTCAGGAAGCAACAGTTAGAACTGGACATGGACCAACAGACTGGTTCCAAATAGGAAAAGGAGTACCTCAAGGCTGTATATTGTCACCCTGCTTATTTAACTTATATGCAGAGTACATCATGAGAAACGCTGGGCTGGAAGAAGCACAAGATGGAATCAGGATTGCCGGGAGAAATATCAATAACCTCAGATATGCAGATGACACCATCCTTATGGCAGAAAGTGAAGAGGAACTAAAAAGCCTCTTGATGGAAGTGAGGGAGGAGAGTGAAAAAGTTGGCTTAAAGCTCAACATTCAGAAAACTAAGATCATGGCATCTGGTCCCATCACTTCATGGGAAATAGATGGGGAAACAGTGGAAGCAGTGTCAGACTTTAATTTTTGGGCTCCAAAATCACCGCAGATGGCAATTACAGCCATGAAATTAAAAGATGCTTATTCCTTGGAAGGAAAGTTATGACCAACCTAGATAGCATATTAAAAAGCAGAGACATTACTTGCCAACAAAGGCCCGTCTAGTCAAGGCTATAGTTTTTCCAGTGGTCATGTATGGATGTGAGAGTTAGACTATAAAGAAAGCTGAGAGCTGTAGAATTGATGCTTTTGAACTGTGGTGTTGGAGAAGACTCTTGAGAGTCCCTTGGACTGCAAGGAGATCCAACCAGTCCAGCCTAAAGGAGATCAGTCCTGGGTGTTCATTGGAAGGACTGATGCTGAAGCTGAAACTCCCTAACTTTGGCCACCTCATGTGAAGAGTTGACTCATTGGAAAAGACCCTGATGCTGGGAGGGATTGGGGGCAGGAGGATAAGGGGACAACAGAGGATGAGATGGCTGGATGGCATCACCGACTCAACGGACATGAGTTTGGGTAAACTCCGGGAGTTGGTGATAGACAAGGGAGGCCTGGCATGCTGCAATTCATGGGGTCGCAAAGAGTCGGACACGACTGAGCGACTGAACTGAACTGAACTGAACTGAATAATGAGTGATGCAACCACTGACAATGAATGCAACAATAAACACTCTCACCAGGGTCAAAAGTTATCATATCACTAAAAATCTTTCTATGTTATTAAGTAAAAAAATTATAATTTTAATTTTAATTATTTACATAATCATGATATATAGCACTTTTCACAACTACCAAGCCATTGTATTTTTTTATGATTCCTATGTTCTTTTTTATGTATTGGCACATATTTGAAACTATAAGGAAACTGGCACACCAGTTTGTGGACTAAGTTACATTTGTGGCACACCAGTTTCCTTATAGCTATAGAACACAACAAACAAGTTAATAATTAAAAGGCTTTCTTCAATGGAGCTTCTCCAGATAAGAAAGTTTTTACACTTAATTTCTAGCCTTTTGTAACTTTGTGATTGAGTCAACAGAACACATTGAGTGCAAAAGTATTTCTGCCTTATAAGTCCATTGAAACACTAATCTTCCCTGAGAAACTACTGATATTTTCTGAAGTAACACCCATGAATTTCACCCAGAGCTTTATAAATTGATTTTTGGCTAGATTGAAATTTGTGTTGTCCTTTCTATAGCAAGTGTGATTCACACTCAATGGAACCATTTCTAATTTCCTTCTTTCTTGAACTAAAAGTAAAACCCATTCCCTAAGGTTCTTGTAGCTTGTTTTGGATGTCATAAAAATAAATCTCTATTGATCAGATTTTGTATAGTGTTTCATGAAATGCCCCTAAGAATTTGTTCTTATCTAAGGTTAACTGAACAAACAGACTGTCAAATCATCAAATCAGTGGTCCTGCTGCTGCTTAAGGCTCAAAGAGTAAAGAAGAGGGATTAAATTGTTGGTCCTTACAAGGGTTGCTATGAACTGCTGCTATTTCTCATATGCAGTGTTGCTGTTTAGTTGCTTAGTAGTGTCTAACTCTTCTCAACCGCATGGACTGTTGCCCAGTAGACTCCTCTGTCCACGGTGGGATCTCCCAGGCAGGAATATAGTGGCGGGTTGCCAATTCCTTCTGTAAGGGATCTTCTTGACCCAGGGATCGAACCCAATTCTGCTGCATAGGCAGGTGGATTCTTTACATCCTGAGTCATATATAGGAATATAATTAGAAAAATGAGAATGGGAAATAGAAACTGCTGTGCATGATCAAACAAAACATGTTCTCCTGTGTGAATAGAGAAACACTTCGTAAAGTGTTTTGTCTTTTAGTAAAAGTTTCCCTATACACATTTGAACTAGACTGTTTCTGAGAATATTTGTACTTCGAAGATGTGCCTGGCTGCCCACTGTGCTTCTCCTGAGGCTGATCAGAGGTCTCAGGTACAGTGAAAGAACTCGGCTTTATCTCAACTTGCTCTCAACTATTGTGCTCTCTTTTGCTATTTTACCTTTATTCAGAAAGAAAAGAATTCTACTCTCTGTTTTGCTGAAGCCCTGATGGTGTTACTTTCATTAATAGAATGTGTAAGAATTTTTAACTCATATAATACATAATGCATAAAATAGTGATTGATAGAGAAAGGGAAGATAGTGCCCATGAATATTTGTGGACTAAGTTACATTAAAAATACACATCTACACTTTACGTTTGTATTAACTGTGTAAACACATTCCTTTATGTAAATGGATTAAGAATCATTAACATTAAACAAAAGAAACCACACCCTTTAAAGCATACTCCCTTTATGAAATAGCCTCAATTAGCCACTGGACTAAACTTATTATTGCATTGTAGATGATTCTGCAATCAATTGGTAACATAGAATTCTCCAGCTTTGGAATAATTTAGGGAAAGTGAGTCTAGAAAGTGCTGACTGTAGGAACTCCCAGACTTAACTCGCAGAGTTTGGATTCAGATTGGAATGGGCCCAATATTTTGCCAGGTCATCAGACAGTGTGAATTAGAATAAGACCCCTATTTATTCATAAGGATTTGCTATGTTTCTATCACACTGCCTGGGAATGTGAGAAAAACAAAATTTGTAGGGGAAAACACTTATGCCCTAAAAAATGCTTACAATGCTGTGAAGTGGACAAAATGCCTACGTTTCAAAGAGAGAACAGAAGAAGAAATATATGAAAAAAAGAAAGTGTTAATTCCCAGTCATGTTCAACTCTTTGCAACCTCATGGACTGTAACCCATGAAGCTCCTCTATTCATGGAATCCTCCAGGCAAGAATACTATAGTGGGGTCCCATTCTCTTCTCCAGGGGATCTTCCCAACCCAGGGATCAAACCCGGGTCTCCCACATTGCAGGCAAATTCTTTACCATCTGAGCCTCAAGGGAAGCCCCATGAAGTACATGAGCACATGCTAAATATTGGTCAGAATTTTAGTTTTCCAGCATTCAGAGGAAGGACATTCACAGAAGAACAGGAAAATCAGAAAACCAGACCATCAGAACATCTTAGCCAGCATTAGGTGACCAAGCATAGACACCAACCTGTTCTTCAAGCCGAGACCAAGGACTTCAAGCATAGATCAAGAAAATGGTCCTGAAATCAAAGTAAGTGTGTATTAAAACATGGATAAGCAAGTTAACGGTGCCTCACTAACTGTAAGTGAAATGGAGGTTCAGAAAGAAAGTGTATCTTGTAAATGGAGAATTGAAAGGTAGATAGGAATTAGATAAGCAAAAAGAGGATGCAGAACATCTGATCTAAAAGAGGCACGTGGACACAGTGTCCCCACCCATGGTTGCAGTTAGCTCCTTGGATTCCAACCTGTGGATTTCAAGACCCAATTGTCCTATGTCATTTTATATAAGGGACTCGAACACCCACAGGTTTACATATCCTCAGTGGTGTGAGTGGGGCGTCCTGGAACCAGTCCCCCTTGGATACCCAGCGACAACTGTAAATTTGAACAGAGAACTGACCAAAATGGATTAGCGTTACCGGCTAGTCTAGGTAGGACCAACTTTATCAACTGATAATCAGCATGCCCCTTCTTTGTATCTGGTGCTTTTCTAGGTTTTCCAGGATTACATGTCTGTTGAGAAAAATTATAACACTGCATAATGTAACAGGAGCTATGAACAAATGTCACGAGAGTACAGAGAAGAGAGGCACTCGGCACGGTGGATAGGAAAGCGGTGCGTTAGATTTGGTGCGTCACAGACGAGGAGGTGCTGTTTGAGTGGCTCTTGAAAGATGAAGTGAAGTTAAGCAGCTCAAGGGATCCAAAGGAAGAACAATCTTCAGAGATGTTTATAACCAAAACCAAAAACAGTGTGAAGAACAATGCTTATTCAGGAAATGATGAGAAACTCCCAGGATGGAGGAACTTGAAGATGTAACACATAAAGGATCATTAAAGAAACTGGGAATTTCCATCCTATAGAAGAGAGGATTCAGTGGTGATATTATATAATAGTTTTTTCCAAATATTTATCCCATAGGGAAAATCTTACACTTGAATTTTTTTGTTGTTGTTCTTGTTGTTACATTTTAGAACAGTTTCAATCTTCTAGAAAAATTTCAAGAAGAGTACAGAGTCCCTAAACATTCTACGCTCACTTTCTCCTATTATTATCTTACATTATTGTGGTACATTTCTTATAATTGGTGAGCCAAGATTGATACATTATTATTAACTAAAGTCCATACTTTATTCAGATTTTTCTTTAGCTTTTATTTTGCTTCCTTTTTCTGTTTCAGCCTCCCACCAGGGATATCATATAACATTCAGTAAGTGCATCTTCTTAGGTTCTTCTTGACTGCAGTAGTCTCTTACATTGTCCTTGCTTTCAATGACCTTGACAGTTTAGAGTACTGGTCAGAGACTGTGTGTCCTACTGGATTTGTCTGATATTTTTCCCATGATTAAATTGCAGTAAAAGTGCCATTTTCATTACATCATATCAAAGTATATGCTAGGACCATGACATACTTTACACTTGTTTTGAAACATGCTGAGAAGCAGATAACATTCAAAAGGAGATGGTTATAGAGAAAGATTTAAATACATTAGTCAGAAGGACTCAGGATCAGAGAGAATGAAGTTCCTTGCCTGAGTTCATATGGCTAGTAAGTAGCTAGACCAAAACCCAAACTCAATTGATTTTAAGTTTCTTCTTCCACTTTATTAGGTTATAATGGATTAAATTAAATGAATAAATGTCATAACGTTCCCACCAGGGATGCACTGAAGGCGTGTGTCCTGGTTCTTTATATCCAGCTATGCACAACTCTTCCAAAATCTGCTCTCAAAGACATCACGTTGGTAGCTTGAAATCAACAATGGTGGGAGTATTTAACCCATGACAAACATCACAGGCTCTAATCAGAACATATTTTCAAAAATATTTTTTTCTGGAGAATTGGTTGTTAAACAACCAACAGGGATAACACTGATTATTTATTCTATTTGTTTTGTTTTTAGACTAGGACAATCTACTCTATTTCCAATTGTGAGGGGGAATAAAATGAAAGAAAATATATCAATATGTCTCACTTTCTTGTAAAGAATTAAAACAAAATAAACATGTTGGGGTCTAAATAAAAAATCTAACTACAGAGGGCCTGAAGATTCAAGTGAAAAACAGCAGTAGGTAAAAGCAAAGAGTACAACAAAGAAGGAAAATAGAGAAAGAAACTCTGTGGGTTCTTGCCCCTTTATTTTGTCATTATTTTCATTGGTGATGATGCTGTTCTATTCATTTTTGTTTGTTTGTTACATCTGGAAATCCTAGCATGCTTGAAGCAGCAACTTGAGGTTTATTTCCTGAATACAAGTTCCAAAGAAGTCTTTCTATGTGAAATGCATACTTCTAGAACTCCATGCTGATTTAAGAAGTACAAATGTGCTTAATAGATACTGTAAATTAGAATGCTGCTTATAACATTTAAACTATGAAAATATAGATGGAATTCCTTCCCTCTCACCCCACCCCAGAAACTTGGTAGCTGCAATTTGAGTCCTGGCTGAAAGGCACCTGTCTAACAAGAAACAGCTTTTACAGACTCTCACTGGGCAGAGTCACTTGAAAAGTCTAGTCAGCAGAATGGAGCTTCCTTCCCAACCCCAGTTAGTGATGAAAGTGTTAGTCGCTCAGTCATTCAATTTCTTTGTGATTCCATGGACTGCAGCTTGCCAGGCTCCTCTGTTCATGGAATTCTCCAGACCAGAATACTGGAGTGGGTTGCCATTCCCTTCGCCAGGGGATCTTCCCAACCCAGGGACTGAATCCAGGTTTCCTGTTTTGCAGGCAGATTTTTCACCATCTGAGCCACCAGGTGTTACCTGCCAAATGAGGATGAGGACCAGGTGTTCTGACAGGGGGGACTTAAAGGAAATTGAAGGAAAGTGCTTGATCGTATGCATTCTATATTCAATGCCAGACTCTGAGAACATCATTTAAGAATCCCAAATTCATGTGGATAGAACATGGTGATTCAATCAGTAAAGAAAGTAGCATCTGATTGCAAAGCAATTTTCCCTAAAGAAAAATATCATTTAAAAACTTCTTTCCAGTATTTAGAGTGATTAAAAATACACAAATATTTTGCCACTATTTAGTTTTTTTTTATGTTGTGGGCATCTGTGACTGTGTGTGAATAAACTGAATATTGAGAATTGGTCCTTGAATGCTCTGAAAGGGATGGATGGTTAGTTAAACCAAATACACATGCACAAAAACATATGCAAGGAAAAGGTAGAAAATTTTAAAAGAAAAACTTTGCTTTTTTAATGAGAGGCAGCAGTAAGATGAATTGGAGGGAATTTTGTCATCAAACAAAAAACAGACCAGTTCAGCTTGTTTAGCATTTTTATTGGACGTCTCCTGTGTTTCTCAAACTTGGCTGATTATCAAAACACCCAGGGTGCTTGTTAAAAGCACAGATTCCTTTGGTCCACTTCAGACTTAAGGAATCAGATTCTTGAGGGAGTGACCAAGGAAGCTACATTTTTAACAGTTGCCCCTGGTGATTCTGATGACTAGCCAAGGAGGAGAAACACTGCTTAGGTCAGGGGTTCTCAACTTCAACCAGTTATAAAGTTAAAAAAAAAAAAAATTACTGATGTCTGGGCCCCACCCCAGGCCAATTAAATCCAAATCTCTGGGATTTGAACTCAGATACTTAAATAAACAAAGAAACCAAACAAAGATATCCTTCCAGGTGATTTTAATGAGATGCCAAGGGTGAAGACCACTGGCCAGCTAAATAAGCTAAGAGAATCCTCCTCTAACAAGAACTAATAAACTTTTCACAAGAAATGCCTTTCATCCAATCTGTGGATATCTTTAGAAATTTAAAATAAAAGGTAGCAAATTTGGGGCACTTCTGCGTGTTTTGATGACTACAAAGAAATGAGTAGTCTACAAAGTCTACTACAAAGAAATAGTTCTTCCTCTTGTCATCTCATGTATTAATTTTTAAATAGAGAAATGGAAGGTAGAGAGGGAAAAAAAGTGGATTCACTTCCATGTATATTCTGAGTGTTTAAAATCTCTAAGGACATCTCACTCATTCCCCAAACGATTTAAACCAGAGCATACATAGCAACTCACTCCAGTATTCTTGCCTGGGAAATTCCATAGACAGAGGAAATGGGCAGGCTACAGTCTATGGGGTTGCAGAGTTGGACATGACTGCGTGTGCACTCACGCACACATGCTACCCTATGTACGCAAATATCTGCTTGCTATTTAAGAATTTTCTTTTTATTTTCATTACCCAGTCTTGCAGAGAAAATTCTCTTCTTTAATTTTAATAAGGTCCAATGAACATTAAAATAAATAAAAAGTGGCTCATGGCTAAGATCAACACTATTGGAGAAAACCTTCTTTTAAAAAAATTGTTTCTTTAAAATTTCCAGTTTAGACTGGTTGTGAATCCTAAGTGCTACTTATGCAATAAAACATAGAACTAATGTAATTACCAAGAACAAGATACAAAGCTGCAGATTTACCTATAAAGGTTTTCTTTGAACAGTCAAGAGAAATGTCATGCTTCGTATTTACCAAATTAGGAAGATTTAGCTTGCTTTCGCATACTTTGTATATTCTAATTAAAGGGCTCTAAGAAACAAGGTACAGTATTTTTTAAAGTAAATCTTTTTTAAAAAGTTTTTTTGGTTGTGTGAAATGTGGGATCTTAGTTCCCCAGTCAGGGCTTGAACCTACACCCCGTGAACTAGAAACATGCAGTCTTAACCACTGGACTGACAGGGAAGCCCCAACCTTATTTTCAGAGCAGATTTAGGGTCACAACAACCTTGAGAGGAAAGTACAGAGAGTTCCCACATGCCTCCTGCCCCCACACATTGTAACTTCCCCTATTTGCAACATCCCCATCAGAATGGAACATTTATTATAGGCACACAGATAACACTGTTATCCAATGTCCAGGGTTCACAGTAGAGTTTTTTTCCTGTGGTATATACTATATGGGTTTGGTGAATGTAGCCTCCATTACAGTATTGTACAGAATAGTTTACCTACCCTAAAATTAGGCTGTGTTCCACCTATTCATCCTTCCTCCCCACCTCAACCTCTGTGGACCACTGACCAATTTACTGTCTCCACAATTTTGCCTTTTCCAGAATGTCATATAGTTGGAATTATACAGTGTGGAACCTTTTCAAATTGGCTTCTTTCATTTAGTAATACACATTTAAGTTTCTTCATTGTCTTCATGACTTGATAGGTCATTTCTTTTTAGTACTGATGAATATTCCATTGTCTGAATGTATTGCAATCTGTGAATCCATTCGACTGCTGAGGGACATCTTGGTTTCTTCTAAGTTTTGGCAACGGTGAATAAAAACGCTATAAACATCTGTGTGCAGGTTTTTGGGTGGACGTAAGTTTTCAGTTCTCTTAGGTAAACACAGAGATACAATTGTTGGATCATAGGAGTACGCTTGTTGTTCAAGTCACTCAGTCGAGTCCAACTCTTTGCAACCCATGGACTGCAGCCCACCAGGCTCCTTTGTCCAAGGGATTTTCCAGGCAAAAACATTTATGCTTGCTGAGTCACTTCAGTTGTGTCCGACTCCGTGTGATCCTATGGACTGGAGCCTGCCAGGCTACTCTGTCCATGAGATTTTCCAGGCAAGAAGAATGGAGCGGGTTGCCATTTTCTTCTCCAGGGGACCTTCCTGACACAGGGATCAAACCTGTGTCTCCTGCTTTGGCAGGCAGGTTCTTTACAGCTGAGCCACCTGGGAAAGAAACTGCCAAGCTGCCTTTAGCACAGCTGTATCGTTTTGTTTTCCTTTTGTCCCACACGCTTGTCAGCATTTAGTGGTGTCAGTGTTCCAGATTTTAGCCATTCTAATAGGTGTGCAGTGGTATCTCGTTGTTTCAGTTTGCATTTCCCTGATGACAAGATGTGAAGCATATTTTCATATGCTTATTTGCCATCTGTATATCATCTGGAGAAGGGAAGGGCAACCCACTCCAGTATTCTTGCCTGGAGAATCCTGTGGACAGAGGAGCCTAGCGGGCTACAGTCCATGGGGATGCAAAGAATTGGACAGGACTGAATGACTAAGACACACACACACACACACACACACACATATCATATTTGATGAGGACTCGGGTTCTTTGGCCCATTTTTTAGTTGACTTGTTTTTTTACTGCTGAAGTTTGAAACATTCTTTGTATATTTTTGGCTACCAGTCTTTTATCAGATACATCTTTCACAAATATTTTCTCCCAAAGGTGTAATATTTTTGTTTGTGTGTGTGTACTTTTAGGATACATTACCAAGTTATAGGTGAATATATATACATTCTGTGGCTTCCCAGATAGCGCTGTGGTAAAGAATCTGCCTGCCAATGCAGGAAATTCAAGAGACTTGGGTTCAATTCCTGGGTCAGGAAGATCCCCTTGAGAAGTAAAAGGCAACCTACTCCAATATTCTTGCCTGAAAAATTCCATGGACAGAGGAGTCTGGTGGGCTACAGTCCATGGGGTTGAAAAGACTTGAACACAAATGAGTGCTTACACATAACACATATACTTTCTGTATATTCCTTTCATTTAAGACAATCATGTAAGTATTTTCTAGTTTATGTTTATATTAGCTTAGTAGGGCTGCTGTAACAAAATATCACAAACTGGGTGACTTAAACAACAGAAATTTATTATCTCATTGTTCTCAAGATGTGAGAAAAGTGTTTTTTCCGGGGGACAGGATCTGTTCCAGTCCTCTCTCCCTGGCTTAGAGATGACTGTCTTTTCCACATGGCCTTTCACATTACCTTCCCTTTTTATGTATTCCTGTGTGCAAATGTCCCCTTTTTATAAGATACCAATCAGACTGGATCAGGGCCCATAATAATAGCCTCATTTTAGCTAATGGGCATATGCTATGACCCTGATCCCACGTAAGGTCACATTCTGAGGTATCAGACCTCAGCATATAAATATGCATGTGCGTGCTAAGTTGCTTCTGTCGTGTCTAACTCTGCGACCCTATGAACTGTAGCCCACCAGGCTCCTCTGTCCATGGATTCTCCAGGTAAGAATACTGGAGTGGGTTGCCTTGTCCTCCTCCAGGGGATCTTCCTGACCCAGGGATCAACCCATGTTCCCTGAAGCTCCTGCATTGCAGGTGGATTCTTTACTGCTGAGTCACTGGGGAAGCCCATACAAACATGGGGGGAACACAGCTCAACCATAGAGATGTTGAAGTCATTTATTCAACTCTTCCAATCCAATGAAAGGAGACAATTACACCCCCTGTGTTTCCATGCCCTGTTAATGATATGTAATTCCCCTTGTGCCCAGCTGTCTGCTTGGACGTTACCTGTGTAGGCAAACCTTTCCTGGTTCATTACCCCCACGTGAATTGGTAGTAGGTATGCTTCTCATATAAAGCCTCTTTTTACTCTGATTAGTCATTTCCAGTTGACTGACAAGTTTTCCTTCCTGAACGATAAATTCTTTCTGTTCAGGGACTGTTTATTCCCATTGACTAGAATTATGCCTCCCACATAGAAACAAATAAATATTTGTTGCATAAAAAAGAAAATGACAGGATTAGGTGTTGAGAAATTAATTGGTCCCCAGGAGACCACACAGGTAAGTCATCGTTCTTGCCTTGACTTGGTCATGCCCTATCCCTCTGTCTCGAATTCCTGCTCAGCAGCTAGTTCACTCCTGGTTCATCCCCCTTTCCACGGTGGTGGTGATTTAGTCACTCAGTCGTGTCCCACTCTTTTGTGATCCCATGGACTGTAGCCCGCTGGGCTCCTCTGTCTATAGGATTTCCCAGGCAAGAAACTGGAGCATGCTGCCATTTCCTTCTCTGGGGGATTCTCCTGACCCAGGAATCCAACTCAAGTCTCCTGCTTTGCAGGTGGATTCCTTACTACCTGGGAAGCTATGAATCAGCTTGTATCTTCCTCTCAGAGAGCTTCTCCTGGCCACCTAACAGAGCAGATCCCAAGATCCCAATGACTTTCTCTGCCAGTCCCTTCTTTGATTGCTTCTTAGCAGTTATTATGATTGTACACTGTATCTCATTTATTTTTGCCTCTTTGTCTATCTTCTCCATTAGAGTGTGCCCTCCGTTAGGGCAAGGACCCAGCAGCCTTGCTGATCATCGTATCCACAGAGTCCAGCAGTGTTCAGCACACAGATTTTGTTCCTTCCCCTGTGCTGGGGTTTCCCTGGAGGGGGGGAAGAAGCATATGATGAATAGACTATTTCTCTGTCTCTTTAGGAAAAATTTACAGGCTTTTGTATTCTGAGTTTGGAATTCCTTGCCGAAAAATCTGTTGCAGAGTCCTAAAAATTCTTTTCAAGCAGCAGACTTCCCTGGGGGTTCTCTCTGTGCTCCCAGCGCAGGGGGCCCAGGTTCCACCCCTGGTCAGAGAACTAGATCCCACACACTGCAACTAAGAGTTCGAATGATCCCACCTGCTGCAGCAAAGATTGAAGATCCCACATGCAGGCACAGCCAAATAAGTAAATAAATTATTTTCAAGCATAAAAAGGAGAGAGATAAATATAGAAGAAAAAGGAAGAAGAGGGATAGGGAACATGGCCGAGCTCCTGCAATAACGCTCTCATTTAGAGTAATTCGCTCATGCTAAGTCATTTCAGTCGTGTTGGACTCCCCTGTCCCTGGAATTCTCCAGGCAAGAATATCGCAGTGGGTTGCCATGCCCTCATCCAGGGGATCTTTTGGACCCAGGGATCGAACCTGAGTCTCCTGAATTGCATGTGGATTCTTTACAGTCTGAGCCATCAGGAAAACCCCATTCAGAATAATAGGTAATGTCATTTAGCCATTTAGTCATTTAAGGGGTAGGTTTGCCTCTTACACTTGTGTACGTTGAGTTAAAACACTTCTCTGCACATGAATTGCTTAATCTGTGAAACTTGCAGTTACCTGGATTAAATATTGAATTTGTTACAACACTGTTTCTCTTTTATACTTTGGTTTGTGAGTCAGGTAGCATGTGATATCTTAGCTCCCTGACCAGGAATCAAGCCCCCACCTCCTGCATTGGAAAGCAAAGTCTTCACCACTGGGCCACAAGGGGAGTCCCTCAAATATTCATATATAAATCTAAAGGCAAGTACATTTCACAGCAAACAGCATCCTGATATAAGGTTGCAAAGTTTCTGTTTTTGTTTTCATTTTTTACCTCTTCATTTGTATGAGAGAGAACATTTTAATAAAAAACATTTGATTTATTTTTATTTTATTGAGGATATTAAATATTAAACTCTAGTTTTAGCATAGCAACTTAGTGGAATTGCATTAATAAATAGAGTCAAACAATATTCTTAGGAAACTTATTTATGAAATCATTCCAATAAAGTAGCTGCTAGGCTTCTTGGGAGAATTTCCTTCAAAAAGATGACTCCTACCGTTATAAACTAGAAGTCTATTAAAGATAATATAACAACATAATATATAAACTCCCAATTATCCTCCATGTACAACATGGAGGTATCCATGTTTAAATTCTGCTTATAACCCATGCCATTGTTTTAAATATTATAAAATTAAAATGACATTTTCTGAGCAATAATCTATTTAGGACTTAAAGTCACTCCAAACCTGTGTGATGGGGATATGGAAGGGACATGGCAAAAAACTCTGTATGATCAGGAGGCAAGATGCCCTTTGTATCTGTGTTAAGTCAGCCAGGAAACATGCAGATCTGAGAGCGAAACAAGAGAAGGCAAGGCTAAGAGATCGAGGGTGGAACATACAGTGCATCCCGTGCATTACATTCATTTCTCAGAGATGAATTTAGGCTCTCAAAGACCTGATGCTTTTAAACTGTGGGGCTGAAGACTCTTGAGAGTCCTTTGGACAGCAAGGAGATCAAACCCATCAGTCCTAAAGGAAATCAACGCTGAATATTCATTGGAAGGACTGATGCTGAAACTCCAATACTTTGGCCACTTGATGTAAAGAGCCAACTCATTGGAAAAGACCCTGATGCTGGGAGAGATTGAGGGCAGGAGAAGAAGGGGATGACAGAGGATGAGATGGTTGGATGGCAACACCGACTCAATGGACATGAGTTTGAGCAAACTCCGGGAGACAGTGAAGGACAGAGAAGCCTGGTGTGCTTCAGTCCATGAGGTCACAAAGAGTCAGACACAAATGAGTGACTGAACAATAACAAAGGAGAGCTGTCTTCCCAAGGGAAGAGAGAATTTTAAGATTCAGCAGTGATCCCTGTAAGCTCTCAGGATTCCTGGCTTCAGACAAGAGAAAGGAACACCAGTTAATATCACAGAAAAGGAATTTGATGAAGCAATAAGACATACATGACAGAATCAGCATAAAAGCTAATGAACCAGGTTCAGAAAACTGGGAAGAGCCAGGGAGACATCACTCTGAGAAAGTGCACTGAAGACCCTATTACAGGATGCTTCTGCCTAGGATGGCCACCTGCAGTGACAGGACACAACACTGTCACCCTCACAGGCTTTTGAAGCCTCTGATATAGCAAGGAATATCTTCTCAGCCTTTGTTTCCCTTGCTCAGGTATCAAATCCCCAGGAGAGGGAGTCTAAACTCCTAGCTCGCATGCCAGAAGGCAGGGACAGGGGATCCCTCACCTTTGCATTGCCTCCCATGAAGTCTCTCAATAGATGTATTCCCTGCATCAAGAAGAATAATAGCTTGCGATTTTTGGCCTCACTGTGCGGCATGAGGGATCTTAGTTGCCCGACTGGGGATTGAACCTGCATCCCCTGAATTGAGAGTGTGGATTAAGCCTTAACCATTGCACTGCTAGGGAGGTTCCAATAACAACTATTGCTAATATAGCTCATATGATGTTCTAGGTCCTGTTCTGAGCACTTCACAGACATTAACTTCTTCTCACAACCACCCAGTGTGATGATTATTATTATTTTCCATTTTCATAGAGGTTAAGCTGAGAAATCCAGTAGCCAAATAACTCCCCAAATGTTACACTAGTAGAAAGTGGCAGAGCAGAAATGGAAAGCCAGCAGTCAGTGGGTTACAGAGTGCTCTTGGGACAGGGTCTTATACATTGACTGGCACCTGTAGGTAGCAACAGGTGCGTTGATCAAGGAAGCAAGAGCAAATGTTGAACTCTTAGATTTAGATAATGATACAGAGTGCCTTCTGAGCTTAAAGGAAAGGAGGGGAGGATGGATGAAGATGCCGTAGAGGATGGTTTTGAGGTCCTTATCTTGATTCAAGTTTCTGCTCAAAATAAGTAAGAACATCACTCAAAAAAAAAAAAGAAAGGTGAGATAATGAAAGTCAACTGCAAAGGGCAAGACTTTGCAGTGACCACTGTGTAGAAAGGTCTTCCTTGACAGCTCAGCAGTAAAGAATTTGCCTGCAATGCAGGAGATGCAAGTTTTATCCCTGGGTTGGGAAGATCTCTTGGACAAGGAAATGGCAACCCACTCCAGTATTCTGCCTGGAAAATCCCATGGACAGAGAAGCCTGGTGGGTTACAGTCCATGGGGTCGCAAAGAGTTGGACATGACTGAGCAGGCACACAATGACTGTGTAGAAAAAGTAGACTTACCCTACCCTCATCTTAAGAAGATGAGTAAGTACGAGCCCTAATCTTCCTTTTTTGGTAATTATACTTGAAAAGTCCAACTAAGATGAAGAGACCATAAATTCAAATTTGACATTTATTGGTTAGGACCAGCAGAAACCCAAGGGTCAAAAGGTGAGAGAGTAAATTAAGTGAGTGATGAACTGTAGTGCCTGAGCTAGACAAATACCCATCATTATTATAATTACCATCATAGTCATACTAGCTGTCATTTATTGACTAGTTTCTATGTATCAGACCTTGCTAAATGCTCTATGTGCATTATCTCAAACCATGCTCATAACAATTTTATAAAGTTGGTACTGTTATTACCCCATTTTTATAGACAAGAAAACTAAGGCCTAGAGAGTTTAAGGTCAGAGAGCCAGCAAGTCATGGAGATAAGATTTGAACTTACTTGGAAGCAGTAGAGCCCTGTGAATGGACAAATTGTAAGAATCAAGGATTAGAAATTGGGGGAAGAAAGATTACAAGTTGGAAAACTGGTCAAATAAAAGTAAGAAAGAGAGTGGATTGAATTCCAGAAGATTGGTTAAAGTCAGAGAACAGAATGTTTGGGTTACTATCTTACCCCTCCAGTGGCTCTGGGTGACCAGCTCCAAGGTTCATTATGGGATTAGTAAATACACACAAAATTAAAAGACACTTGCTCCTTGGAAGGAAAGCCATGACAAACACAGCAAATTTAAAAGCCGACATCACTTTGCTGACAAAGGTCTGTATAGTCAAATCTATAGTTTTTGCAGTAGTCATGTACAGATGTGAGAGTTGGACCAGAGCAGGCTGAGCACCAAAGAATTGATGCTTTCAAATTGTGGTGTTGGACAGGACTCTTGAGAGTCCCTTGGACAGCAAGGAGATCAAACCAGTCAATCCTAAAGGAAATCAACCCTGAATATTCATTGGAAGGACTGATGCTAAAGCTGAAGCTCCAATACTTTGGCCACTTGATGTTGGGAGTGGACTCATTGTAAAATACCCTGATGCTAGGAAAGATTGAAGGTAAAAGGAGAAGAGGGCGGCAGAGGATGAGATGGTTAGATAGCATCACCAACTCAATGGGCATGAATTCGAGCAAACTCTGGAAGATAGTGAAGGACAGGGAAGCCTGGCATGCTGCAGTCGATGGGGTTGCAGAAATTAGGATATGCCTTAGTGATGGAACAACAAAAGCAAATACATGTGATGCCCAAATATGCACAATCTTAAACAACGGAGGACACAAACTGGTGGAGAAGTAGTTCTCCCTTTTATTCTCAAAAGTTTTAGGGGATATTTCATAACGCCTCTCAGAAATTGACATGGGATTGAGGGCCAGTCACCTACAGTGGTGATCAACCCAGTAATGTCCCCGTGTATTGGTTCTTCCTCCCCCATTTTTCTCTCTCCCATCCTTTACTCTGTCTTCCTCAAATAAGTAACCTGCACTTAAGAGTCTACATTGCCTCAGGCTTTGCTACTGGGAGAACCCAAGCCAAGACAATAGACAATATAGTATCCCTCGAAGAAAAAACTTTAAGATGAGTGGGCCTTCCTGGGAATAAGCATTCTCTTTCCAAATCTACCCATTCTCTTCTCATTGCCTTCAAACCTATGATCAAGTTTGGGTTTGGGTTAGAGTTTTCAGAGAATCAGAACCAACAGAAAAAATATATATCAAACACTCTGTGTGTGTGTGTGTGTGTGTGTGTGTGTGTGTGTGTGTGTGTGTATGCAGACTGAAAGAGAAAAAGAGGTCTATTTTAAGGAATTGGTCTGGATGATTGTGAGGTCTGCCAACTTGGAAATCTATACAGCAGGCCAGCAAGCTGCAAATTTATGAAAGTGTTCAACATGAGTCCAAAACCGGCTGAGGAACAAACTAGAAACTCAGGCGAGGATTTTTATGTTGCAGCCTTGAGGAGAATTCCTTTCATTTCAAGGAAACTTTGTCTTCACCCTTAAATCCTTCAGTGGATTGGACGAGGGTTGCCCATATTGTGGAGGGTAATATGCTTTATTTCAAGTCTACTGACAATTTACAACTAAAATATACCTTCACAACAACATCTAGACTGGTATTTGGCCAAACAACCGACACCATAGCCTAGCCAAGTTGACATATAAGATTGAGTATCACAGTTCTCACAGGGCTTTATGGAGAAATACAATCTCTGCTGTGGGGAGAAATAGCTTACACACCAAAGGAACTGAAAGAGCTTGTCTATCTATACAGGTAGGAACTTTGAGACCACATGTAGGAGTAGATGTTGGGCTTTAGAAGGTAGCATATAAAGCTGGTTAAGAAAGGCTCAGACTGTAAAGAATCTGCCTGCAATGCTGGAGACCCAGGTTCAATCCCTGGGTCAGGAAGATCCTCTGGAGAAGGGAATGGCTACCCACTCCAGTACTGTTGCCTGGAAATTTTCTTTGACAGAGGAGCTTGGCGGGCTACAGTCCGTGGGGTCAGACACGACTGAGCAGCAAACACTCTTGCTACTTCTGCTGCTTCACTCAAGGAAGAATTATTTGATATGATAATACTCCCTTGTGGCTCGGGATTTAATGTCTACAAGAACAGTTGGAGCCATTCCTAATATGCTGCTGAGAATATTCCTTGGCATTTGGATACGGAAATGACCTACAGTAAATGAAGTGGCAATGTTGAAGTTTGAGGATTAGAAGGTTTGGGAGGTGGGAATATTTTAATGAATGTGTTATATGAGATGATAGAATCCACTATCTGATTATGTCCTTGAGAAGGCCTACATGGTGCTCATGCTCAATCATGTCCAACTCTTTGAGACCCCATGGACTATAGCCCACCAGGCTCCTCTGTCCATAGGATTCTCCAGCAAGGATACTAGAGTGGGCTGCCATGCCCTCCTCCAGGGGATCTTCCTGACCCAGGGATCAAACCTGCATCTCTTATGTCTCCTGCATTGGCAGGAGGATTCTTTACCACTAGCGCCATCTGGGAAGTCCCAAGGCCTACATGGCACTACTTAGACAAGGAAGTAAGGACTACACTGGTGCAACGATACTGGCATCTTTGAGACTGACAGTGCTTGTCCCCTTTTGGCTGGAGTTTACTGTAAAAGATGCTGCCACCATTACCGCTATGGTAATGACATTCCAGAATGGCAGAGGCTAGAGCTAAGTATGACACAGTTATTACAATGAGTGGCAAGGCTGGAATGACAATTATTAAGGTCTGGAGAAATTGGTATCTGTGGTGATGGACCACAGTTTGTGGTGTTCTCAGAGTGGAAGGAGATAATCAGTCAAAATAAGCTTCATCAAAAGATGGTGAGCAAAAGACTGATAGTCATCAGGACAGAAAATTCATGGTCCCTCATCCAGTTTTCAGATGGAAGAGAGCTTATAGACCCAGAGTCCATTCATTGAAAGGTAAATTGGGTCTCTTTGAGGAAGGACCCTGCAATTGAGTCTTTCCATCAATAACCTGGGTATTATAAAATCCACCAAGAAATAAGACCTTGGTCTTACTTGTGAGAACATGAAAAATTTATTAGCTGATGGAAACTGAAATTTTGGGATGGATCCCAAGAACGCTCAGAAAACACAAGTACATGATATGATTAGGTGGTCCTGACTGTTGTGGCCCCTATTTCCTTTGTATTCTTGTTCTCTTCCCCAATTAACACAGATAGCCTCATGGGCATCAATTATGATCCACAGATGAAACAGGGCAAAAACAAAAACAAGATTAGAAATAAAAGCCCCTGGCTCACAGCTGAGTCAGCACACTATGTCAGAGCCAGTTGTAGGAGGACTGTGGCCACATTACAGCCCCACTCGGGGGTGGCCGCGCTGGTGAAGGGAAATCCTCCCAAAGGGCAAGGCCAAGAGCAGTGTACCCAGTTTTTCACTTTGTGTAGAGGAAGGAGGAGCCTGAATTAGGGATATTCATGAACTCCTGGGTGGGGATGAATGGCTAGGCTAACTGGTCAGCGTTGTCACAAAAACCAGATTAGACGATTGGAGAAATTCAGAATGAAAGATGATGGTAATAGTGATAATAGTGGCAAAAGTAAGCAATGACATCTAGACCCATCTGCTAGCATTTGTTCCATCTTACCATCTGAATAGCGTCAATCTATTTGTCATAAATACTCACCCTTTCAGCCTCCTTTCTCCTTTCCCTACTGCTTATAAGATTTCTCCATTTCAAAGGCAGTTATTGAGACTTGGAGAGCTGAAGAGGGTGAATATTTCTGTGGGATTGTGTTGTGGTCAATAAAGGGTCAATAGTGAATAAAATAAAATAGATAATTAGTAAGGACCTACTGTAAAGCACGGGGAACTCTATTCAGTACTCTGTTTGGTTTAGTCATTCAGTCATGACTGACTCTTTATGACCCTGTCCATGGGCTTTTTTCAGGCAAGAATACTGGAATGGGTTGCCATTTCCTCCTCTAGGGGATCTTCTCAACCCAGGGATCGAACCCGTGTTTCCTGCATTGCAGGCAGATTCTTTACCCGCTTGAGCCATCAGGGAAGCCCACTGAGTACTCCATAATAACCTATATGGGAAAAGAATCTAAAAATCAGCGGATATATGCATATTTATAATTGACTCACTTTGCTGTATACCTAAAACACAGCATTGTAAATCAACTATACTCCAATGAAAATCATTTTAAAGTAAACTAATAAATAAAGTTCAGA
The DNA here is from genome assembly GCF_023699985.2 of Odocoileus virginianus. Taxonomy (NCBI): domain Eukaryota; kingdom Metazoa; phylum Chordata; class Mammalia; order Artiodactyla; family Cervidae; genus Odocoileus; species Odocoileus virginianus. Next base: position 31,659,615 of record NC_069695.1, read on the forward strand.
TTCACTCATAATAAAAAAATAAAAATAGAAATTAAAAAAGAATATTGAAAATCAATTATCCTCTAATAAAAAATAAATCAATAAAACAATAAAAAAGAGTTTTATAATCTAAAAAACACCCTTTACATCCCCCAGAGCCTCTGCTGCAGAACACACTATTTTAGTTGGAGTTTCCAAAATCTGTCAATATTTGCATCAACAGTTGATGTGTTTAAAACTTTTAATCTTCCAATTTAGTTACAAGCTATGATTCTCAATTTATTATTTTATATGTATCAGTAAAGTTTTGAATTTTTTTCATATGGATGATGCATATATCTTATTCAAGTCATCCTTAACCATATTATATTTTATTCTTATGGTTACTAATAAGTTCTCTTTCCACACATCTGCTGTATATGTTTGTTTGGGTTGATCTCTGAGTAGGGGGACCCGGGGAAGGGCAAGCGGGAGGTGGAAGCTGGCCATGGTCTCCTCACATCAACTGTGTGCCCTGGTGTGAAGCTGTATCTGCCAAAAGGAAGAGCTCCTTTGTCTATTTCACACACAGGTACCTCCTGGACCCCATGTGTGTGTATGCTTCTGTGTGTGTGTGAGAGTGAGAGAGATTTTAATAATCATTTATATCCAAAATATACTGATTTACATATTCCTTTTCCTTATCATCCATTTTAACAAGTATATTTTTAATTATTTTTTCCACTGTCCACTGAGATGGAAATACTAGGCGGTGTTGCTTAGTTTCTGGGCATTCATTTCAACTTATCAAGACCCTGTATTTAGAGTTCACAGTACCTTGAGGGTTAAACTTAAGCCCTATAATAAGACAAAAGAGTTTATAAGAATGAGTAAACCTATATTCTATATTGGAACTGTAGTCAGCCTACTATAAATGTTTCTAAAAAACAAATTATAAAGATGTGTTTCACAGAGATTTCCGTGAAGCATCAATACACAACTCTCTACTGGTTGTTTACTAATTTCACGCACGGTAATATGTGGATCCTGCAGTGCAGGAGACACGGGTTTGATTCTTAGGTCAGGAAGTTCCCCTGGAGAAAGAAATGGAAACCCACTCCAGTATTCTTGCCTGGAGAAGCCCATGGACAGAGAAGCCTGGCAGGCTACGGTCCACGGGATTGCAAGAGTCAGATACAATTTAGCGGCTAAACCACCACCACCAGTATGTTGATTAAAATGTTATGTGCAAACAGCAATAATTTTTCTCTATTCCCTTCCAATTTTTCTAATTTTCTATCTCTTTTTCTGTTGTGGATGTTATTATACTTGTTGGAATATTATCTTACTATACTTGTTGGAATATTATGGATCTACAAAATTGATCAAATGGGGAAGGAAGAAGGTGGCACTGCCCACTCCCGAGTCGGGGCGACCCTGCAGCTGCGCCTCCACACCCCTCCGCTAATCCACAGGCTGCCAGTGCTTTCTGCTCTTCAGCACGTGGAGCTCCCTGGCCACGCTTTCTGTGAGTCTGTCCAGTCAGCCCCATTGTCCCAGCCTTTTACTGACCACAGTGCCAACCCCGACATAAACGCACAGGCACACCAGGGGTTCCTGGAGGTTTGGAGAGATGAGGGAGTGGGTAGGAGAAGCCAGGAAGCAGAAACAAGAAGACAAAACATCACAAAATTTAAAAATGCTTCTTTTTAAAATTTTGGGATTTACTCAAACGCCTGATAGCTTTTGTCATTCTCTGGCTCCAACCCATGTGGTCATGCGTGAATTCCCTCTCTTTTCTCTGCTTTCTAGTCTTTCCTTTTCTATTTTCTGCTCTGATCTCTTCTCTAGTCCCCTCTAAATTCAGGTTTACTTCTAATGTAGAATGGTTTATCCATTTAGGGGGTTTGTTTCCTTAACTCTTCCCAGTCTTTGCTTCAAGTCCTCACTTCATGTCAACAAACTTATCAAAGTATATCCTTGAACAAGGGCATTTTTCTCCTAAGGCAAAGGTCTGGTGTCAGAGGCCAAGATACCCTCATGACGATGGTCAACCACCAGTAGGGACACAGATGAGGCAATACAGCAGACAAATGTGAGCTCACAGGTTAAGCTGGGAGGATTTGGCTAAAGTTAAGGAAATGTATTTATCTTCCTCATTTAAAAAATTACAGTAAGGTTATTAGGAATAGTTGCCAAATTCTGTCAAATGGCTTTCTGTGTATCTTTTGAAATAATTCTTTATTACTGTTTTACACATTGATAGGAGACACTCCGCTTCATTCACAGATATCTCACTTATTTCTACAGTTCTCCCCTGCCTTCTTTAAGTTGGTTATTATGCCTAAGTATGGATTTATTTATGTTTATAGAGAGGAGCCAATGGTTCCTGAAGATTAGTAAAAGGAACACTTCTTTCCTTAAATCCAAGACTTAAAGCCTCATTTGTTTCACACCAGGTATTTAGGCCCAGAAAACTGGCCCACTGGCTTAAATATAACAAATCATAAGTAAAACTTATTCAACTTTAACATTTTCTTTGTGCTATTTTAAACTTTGGCTACCTGATGCGAAGAACTGACTCACTGGAAAAGACCCTGACGCTGGGAAAGATTGAAGGCAGGAGAAGAGGACGACAGAGGATGAGATGGGTGGATGGCATCACCGGCTCAATGGACATGAGCTTGAGCAAACTCCAGGAGGTGGTACTGGACAGGGAGGCCAGCTGCAGTCCATGGGGCTGCAAAGAGTCAGACATGACTTAGCGACTGAACAACAAGCCAGCAATCCTGGCTTCAACTATTACACAAAACTTCTCTAACGAAGAGTGGAGCAGTTGATGAGGAATATGTTTCAGGAGTACCCTCTTATGGTGAAAGCACTTCCTTTGAAAGGGATTTACTGTAAATTCCTAGCAGTTATCATCCTAGAAAAATGAAGAGAAATTGGATCTCATCTGAAGGGCCCATGGGTGGAGAGTAGATTTGAGGGAGGAGCTGATAGAAAAGGAAGCGAGAAAATGAAATGTTACAGTTTTGGTTCTATCCCTGTGGATCTCCACCCTGGCTGGCCCAGGCTATGAGAAACATTTTGTTGCTACCTTAGCCACACCCGTCTTACATTTCCAGCTGCTGTTCTAGTCACTGATAACCTGCAGGTGTGTTCTGGAGTGGCATCTGGATTACAAGCGTTGGGAAACACCCAGGTGCTCAGTAAACCTGATATTCCTGATCTGGTTCCAGATCAGATGACTGTGTCCTAGGGTGGGGGGAGGGGAGGGATCAAGGAAAATGCACTTTGAGCAAGAACCTCAGGCAGTATTTCAAACTACAGGTTGCAAACCACTGCTTGACCACTTTTTGCGGGTGAGTTTTTCGTGTTGGTTAGCAGTGGGGCTTCCCTGGTGGCTCAGATGGTAAAGAATCCGCCTGCAATGCAGAAGACCTGGGTTTGATACCTGAGTTAGGAAGATCCCCTAGAGGAGGGCTTGGCAACCCACTCCAGTATTCTTACCTGGAGAATACCCATGGACAGAGGGGAGCCTGGCAGGCTACAGTCCATAGGGTCACAAAGAGTCGGATATGACTGAGTGTCTAAGCACTGAAATAACTGCAAAGGGGTCTCTTTACCTAGAGTCTACAGTCCTGGGAGCTTGTGTGCTAAGTCACTTCAGTTGTGTTCGACTCTTTGTGACCCCATGGACTATAGCTGGCCAGGCTCCTCTCTCCATGGGATACTCCAGGCAAGAATACTGGAGTGGGTACCATTCTCTTCTCCAGGGGATCCTTCCGGCCCAGGGATCGAACCCACATCTCACATTGGCAGGTGAGTTCTTTACCACTGAGCCACTAAGGGAAGCCTTCCTGGGTACAGAACCGCAACGTAAATGATGAGCTTCTTCACCTTAGGGCTCAAGTGTTCCTTTGATGTAGCAAATAAACGGACTGGAAAATGCAAAAAATCTCTTTTCCTATGAAAGAGAGCCAAAGGTATACCTCAAAAAGATTAGTATAACTAACCTAACCTTAATAAATCTATAGGTAAATAACTTTACAAAATCAAAAATCCATTAGTCTCCTCTTGTAATATCTTTTACTAGTATTTGTAGCTGCTCTAACGGAGGAGGAAATGGCAACCCACTCCAGTATTCTTGCCTGGGAAATCCCATGGACAGAGGAGCCTGGCGGGCTACAGTCCATCGGATCACAAAGAGTTGGACACGACTGAGCACACTGCACTCACATAGGTGCTCTAAAGCATCTTTTGTCACTTATGTACGAAATGATTGTGTTAAGTGTCTCACAGTACATCCTTGGGATCAAGTATTTTGATGTTGATTTTTTGGATTAAAATATATTTTCACACACCAAGCAAGAAAAAATGTCCGTAAACATAAATGTCTGTTGCTACATTAAGCACTGTATTATAATTCTACCATTTAATCTAGTACCCGGACACTTCAGATCATCCTAAATATAACTGAGCCAAAGAATGCTGCTCCAAATCTGCACATTGGTGGAAACTAAGGAAAAGAGATTAACTGAATAGTCAAATCATTTTTCCACATTGAATTTTATAATTTTATATCTTTAATTTGCATAATAACTGACAGACTATAATCATTTTCAACTTATTCTTTAGTTTTAACATAAAGTGACAGTATACCTTTTATGATGTAATTTTAAAATATTCTATTTATTTTTAATTGGAGGATGATTGCTTTACAATACTGTGTTAGCTTCTGCCATATATCAATATGAATCAGCCATAGGCATATATATGTCTCCCCCCTCTTGAACCTGCCTTCCAAATTCCACCCCACCCCACCCGCTAAGTTATCACAGAGCACCGGGTTTGAGCTCCCTGTGAGACTTGTTAAGTTTTTGAAAGACAGCACAGTCCACAGGGTCGCACAGAGTTGGACCAACTGAAGCAACTTAGCATGCACACACACAGGCATGAAGTAAAACTGGACAAGATTCTATTAATTTGGCTTATCCAATCTTGAATCATTTGGGATAATGCTGACAACATCAGAGTCTACTTCTGTTTGAGAGTTGGGTCTTCCAAGGCATATAATTGAACAAGTTTCTACTTGTATTCTTAGTGCTTATCCCAATTCAAAATATGATTCAGTCTATCTGTGCATGCAGAACAAGTTTTAGTTTCTTGTTAAGTAACGATCACACAGAGCATTTGTCATTATGAATTGACTAAGCATTTGCTAATGCAAAATAATGAAAGTCATTAGAAGATACACCAAGTGGATATTTGAGGTTCCTTGCTTCAGATGGTGTTCATGTTGAGAGAGTGTCACAAATAACCCTAAAGATACAATCCCAGGGCCTGTTGATGATAATAATATCTTACAAATCATCTTTCATCAGGAATCTCAATTGGATTCTATAAATACTAATTTCACCTTTTCCTGAGATGTGTACTGATAGCAATTGTACAAGAGAGAGAAAAGAGCTAGGAAACAGCTCCAACGTGTTCAACCCTTGGGAAACCCAGTGAAAGAGAAACCAAAAGTGGGCTGGCACCACGACAGGCAGAACTGAGTTCCATCCCAGCCACTGTCCTGGGAGAGTTAAAGAAGCTCTCTTTTGTTTGGAATTTTGTTGGCAACTCAAGCAGATTTAGGTGAAAATGTTTCCCTTGGACAAATTAAAACATTTAATTTCTTGAGTGGATGCTGATATAAGAAGATATTTTCTTATAATGTGCATGGAGATGGTCCCATGAAAGTTAGAAATGAAAGATGGAATTACTATGATCAAGTCCCTAACCTACAGTGCCCCTGGCTAGGACTTCCTGTTGGCTTAGATGTGACTTTATGTTATGTTGACCCCAAGTTCCAGAACCCCCAGACAGTCCTAGTCTCTACCCATTACTGCAGCATAATAACATTAATTTCCATCAACTTCAAAAGTGTTCTGGATTAGGTGGGAACATATATGATCACAAAGATCACTTCAACCTCAGTGCATAGTTCTACGTGTAAAGATCCTTTTTTAGAAGAAAGGAAATAGACAGCCTCAATGAGTAAAGAGAGAATGTTCAGCTCTGCTTATCCTTTCTAATCCTTAAGTTTCTCATAAGGAATATGAGTAATGTCATCTACTTTACAGTGCTGTTATGAGGCTTAAATGCAGTAATACAAGTAAAGTGCCTCCTTCCCCCTGCCTCCACACACCCTCCGAAGGGCCAGGCATATCTCTCTCAAGAAGGTCTAATCTCAGTTTATTCATTTCCCTTTTCCCTTTGTCACACCAAAAGAAACTTCTAAGAACCATTCTATTCTAAAGAAATGTTGAAGAGTTGAAGCATCTTCTTCACCTTATCAAGTCATCAGTGGCACAGAGATTTTCTGTTCCGAGAAATCTCAAGGTCCCTAACTCTCCTTTTTTGGAGGAACACTGGACTGCAAGGAGATGCAACCAGTCCATCCTAAAGGAAATCAGTCCTGAATATTCATTGGAAGGACTGATGCTGAAGCTGAAACTCCAATACTTTGGCCACCTGATGCGATGAACTGACGCATTGGAAAAGACCCTGATACTGGGCAAGGTATCAGGTGGGAGGAGAAGGTGGGAGGAGAAGGGGCTGACAGAGGATGAGATGGTTGGATGGCATCACTGACTCAATGGACATGAGTTTGAGTAAACTCCGGGAGTTGGTGATGGACAGGGAGGACTGGCGTGCTGCATTCCATGGGGTGGCAAAGAGCCGGATACGACTGAGCCACTGAACTGAACTGAAAATGAGCAGACAGGAGCTTAGTAACTCTTAGCAAGGCTTCAGATATATCTGCCGGCGGAGGGCAGGGGCCCAACTACCAGATGGGGCCAAAACTTCAGATCAATCTCAATTAAATATAAGAAAGAGCCTTCTAATTACAGTAAGTCATCTACATATGAACCTTCAAGTTGCGAACTTTCAAAGATGCAAATGTATGTTTGCATGTTCAATCACTTAAGTTAGGTCACACGTCTGGTGTACCCTGTCACATGAGCACATGTGCTTTTGTTAACTGTACAGTACTGTATAGAATGATGCTGCTGCTGCTAGGTCGCATCAGTCGTGTCCAGACTTTGTGAGACCCCATAGATGGCAGCCTACCAGGCTCCTCCATCCCTGGGATTCTCCAGACAAGAACACTGGAGTGGGTTGCCATTTCCTTCTCCAATGCATGAGAGTGAAAAGTGAAAGTGAAGTCATATAGAATACAGCAGCACAATATTTTTATTTCTTGCCTGTTAACTCAATGCCAGCCCCTGTATGCTATCTGTTATACCGTATTACTGTACTTTTCAAGGTATGGTACTGCAAGATTAAAAATGTTTTATTTGTTGTTATAAACCTATTACAGTACAGCACTATATAACCGATTGTGTTAGTTGGGTTTGTAGGCTAACGTTGCTGGACTTGGAATGAACATTCTCATGGAAAGAAACTCATTTGTATGTAGGGGACTTACTGTACATTATTCAGGATGGAATGAGTGTCCCCACAAGCTACTGAGTTCCTTGCCATCACTGAGGACAAATATGGGTGGGTTAATCATTTGATTGGGGTATTATTCAGGCTTCCACTTCAGAGAGGGCTTAGCTCAGTACTAAGAAGGCCCCTTTCTTTTTTTTTCTGTTCTTATACATTTTGGTACCTTACAGTTCCTGTATTTTCCAACAAACTGTTTTATCCTGTATTTTTCCTTTTCTGACCTTTCAGTCAAAAGTACAATTTAGTCTTGTTTTTGGGTGTTGTTATTCAAAAGGACCATGCCTGACACACATTTTGACTCTCCCACAGTTGTGATCTCAAATGCTGAGCACTTTCAAATATTCAGCAGGCATTTTACTGACTAGAAACGCAGCCACAATCAAGATTTTCCCATTCCTGTTCTACTACACAATGACACTGCAGTCAGCATCACCTGTGGCTTTACAGTATCTTTCCTGTCTTCTCATGAGGCAAGACACATGGCATTAGGCAAACTCTAAAAATGCTTTGGATCTTTGATTATGACTCAAATTCTTGATTCTAGAGACTACAATTCTGGGTCAACAGGGCAATGGTGAATAAAAACACAAAATACATAAACATGACAGAAAATATGACAAGTGGAACTTGATAAGCTAATAAAAAAACAGCATTAAAAACTATTATAATTATTGTTCAGAACATTAGACATCTTGGGCTACTTTGTTGCTTGAAAGTCTGAAAATATTTCATATGTTAGGTCAAACAGAGTCAGAACTGAGATTATAGCTAAAAATGTGATGAAAGTGACAGACTCTGGCAAGAACATGGATCATTTCAAATCATTTAGAAGATTTTTATAAAATATTATTTATTACTATATTATTTTGTTGGTCAGTTGCCAAGTCATGTCCAACTCTTTGTGACAACATGGACTGTAGCATGCTACATTCATGGGGTTCTCCAGGCAAGAATATTGGTGTGGTTGCCATTTTCTTCTCCAGGGAATCTTCCTGGACCAGGAATTAAATCTGTGTCTCCTTCATCAGCAGGAAGATTATTTAGCATGAACCACCAGGGAAATCTGTATTATAATTAACCAATAGATAAAATACGTTTGAATTGAAAAAAAAGCACACCTAACCTTCTATTGGAATTTATAACTATATGAATAATAAATTTAACTTAATTGGGAAGCTTTTCCCAAAATCACTGGTATTTTGAAATTAAAATACACCAAAAATTCTTAAAAAGGGAGGGGGGACTTCCCTGTTGGCCCAGAAGTTGAGGCTTGCACTTCCAATGTAGGGGGTGCAGGTTCAATCCCTGGTCAGGGAACTAAGATCCCACATGCTGCAGGTATGGCCAAATATTTTTAAAAAATAATAATACACAATATGGCATTAAATTTAGTCTATAGGAAACTGAAGTATGTCAGTGCAGTTATGCCAAATACAAAATATTATTTAGTAATAACTGTTGAAATCTACTCTCATATGTACTGTTCCTCTCTTGGCTTTTGTTGTTGCTGTTTTGAGCTTCTTATTTTTCTAGAAAATAGCCAGCAGTGAAAACTTCTGTGAGAACAGCCACCAATATATTTGCCTCTGCCATCCTCTCTGTACTCAACAAGTGCATTCTATGAGAAAGTCAAATAAGGTGAATTTTCCCCAAATCCTAAGGGTATTCTGAATTTTTATTGTTTTAAAACTCTTTTGGCTGCAAATTACATATATGGAGTCCAAACTGGTTTTGAAACCAAAAATAAAAACGTATTGATTCACCAAAACAAAGAAACAGGGTGGACAGGCTGGGTAGGAGACTCATGGGATGACGGGACAAGGACTCCAGCCCTGCCAACCCTCCTACCCTATTTCCAGTCCCTCCCTTTGCCTTCACGTTCTCCCACAGAAGATGATCCCGTGCCTTCACCAGCAGAGGTGAGAAGGCTTTCTTCTCTTAACTCCCATTTTAATCAATTCCAAAGAGACCCTGTGCCCATATTCTTAAGCCATGTGTCAACCCCTGTGTCTTAGTGAGAAGAATATTATGATTAATACCATCCTCTGAACACATAGCTTAAAAGGAAAGGAAGATGAATTTTCAGAAGAACAGAAGTGTTGCTCCCAGGATAGTGGAAAAGTGTTAAGGGGAGAAGGCTATAGTTGTCCCCTATAACTAATGACTGTCTTTGGAAGCCTATTTGAATCATCAAAACGTGACACCATTAGGAACATCTTTTTTGGTCTTTTAATTATGTAGCTCATTGAAGTGATGAAAAGGGGCACAATTAGGAAGTAAATGGAAAAGACTTTAGAAAACTGGGGTTTATAAAATCCTATGTGAAATATATCCGCTACACTAGCAGTCCCTATCCCCCGGGGCATGGACTGGTACCAGTTGATCCATGGACTTTTAGGAACCAGGTTGCACAATAGAAGGTGAGCAGCTGCCAGCGAGTGAAGTTTCGTCTGTATTTACAGATGCTCCCCATCACTCACATTACTACCTAAGCTCCCTCTCCTGTCAGATCAAGGGTGGCATGAGATTCTCATAGGAGCATAAAACCTACTGTCACCATCTCCCATTATGCCTGGATGGGACCATCTATTGCAGGAAAACAAACTTAGGGCTCCCATTGATTCTGCAATATGGTGAGTTGCATGATTATTTCATTATATATCACAATGTAATACTAATAGAAATAAAGTGCACAAATAACTATGATGCACTTGAATCATCCAGAAACCATCTCGCCCCAGTCCCACCCCCAAACCAGTCCGTGGAAAAATTGTCTTCCACAAAACCAGTCTTTGGTGCCCAAAAGGTTAGGGACCACTGTTCTACACATCAAGCTTGGTCTGTGATTTTGCCTAATGTCATTAAGTCAATTATTTGGCCTAAGATGCTGTGGTTTCTGTTTTTTGTTTTTTTTATGTTATTCTTTCATAGACATCCTTATATTACTATTTTTAAAAATGCACCATTCATTAATTCCTATTGGGTTATTTATTCAGAATTTAGTCCAAACACTGAGTTCTCAGTTTAAAATATTCCAAGATGTATTTTGGTGATAGAGTCAGTTGTAAAATCCTCAGTGAAAATTAAGTGGACATGCCTGTTCATTAAGCTCAGAGGTTCTCTTACCGAAGCTAGAAATCACACAGTGACAACAAGGATCCTGGAAAGAATCAGCCTGAAATTAAAAACTATTGGAGTTTCACCAGACTAAAATTTTACAGCTGCATTCCTTAAGTAGCCAGATACTTGAACCGCCTTGGAAAGCAAAGTGTTGCCTATTCAATATCCTCTATTTCTCAAACAGTGGATCCATATTCATCACTTTAGCAACACCCAGAGAGTTTTCTCATCATATACTAGTGCCTGGGTCCAACCTTACCAACCTGAGTCAGTTGGTCTGTGTTGGATCCCTTAGCTGTTTATTTTCTTGCTTTGTTTTTCTGATTTCTCAGGTGATTCAGAAGCACTGCCATCTTGGGGAAACCATAAATGTAAACTCAAATGACTAATCTTTCTGCAGATTTCATTAGTAATAATTTGCAGTGTGTATTCATTTTATATAACTCACAAAAGAATGCTGTTCTTAAAAATCAGAGTATTAGCAGAGGAGATAATCCTGGGTGACAGTAGATATGGCCTCTATTTTGCTCATCTATAAAATGAGAGGTATAGATGACATGATTCTTAAACCTTTAAGTCATAAATTTGCTTAACCTATATAATCCCAGAGAATTAGACATTAAAAAGAAATGCAAGTAGAAGCATTTATTACAATTTTTTCAAAAGTGTACAGGTCATATAAAATTGTAGAAAAAAATATAGAGCAAATAAAAAAGCCATACATAAATGAGATTAGTTGTTGAATTAAAAAAAAAATCCATATTCAGAGCTGAATCTATCACAAGAGCCAGCAGTAAAGTCATATAATGATTTAAGCTGACTTGGTCAGCATTTTCATATAATTTCTTTGCCAATCCAGAACAACATGGTGACATGTCTAGAAAGTGGTTGTCAGTATGCTGAGCTTGGGCAAAGAACAGTTTCCAGGATGGGTGGAGTAAACCTTTTTTTTTTTTTAAAGTGAGATGTCATGCCTGTCTGATTAGGACGCCGTGAATCACTGTATTTGGCATACTCTCAACTGAAACACTCATCTGCTTTTCTTCCTTTGGTCTCTCTCTCACTTATCATCCTGGGAAAAGACACAATTCACAAACTACAGATGAAGCTACTACCACTCAAAAGAAACATTCTGTTTTAGAAGTACAGAATCTTACCTTGTTTAGATTGCCTTCAATCTAAAAATATTACCTGTGATAAAATGGTCTAAATGTTTGCATTGCTCTCTTATGCCTTTCAATTGAACTGTGAGGATATTTACTTTTCATTCCATTCCACTGGTTAATGGTTGTAGATCAAATATTAAATAGGGACTGCTAGACTTTCAGGTGGCAATATTACAAACCATTTCTTAACCTTTGAAGATTATTTCCGCCTTTACTCTCTTGCACCCTGAATAACCCACTTCCATTCCTTTGCTAATAAATGCTATTATATAGATATCAGTCCCACAATAGAGAATAAAAAGAGAAATAGTCATGAGTTTTATTTAGAGTGTTGTGTGTGCTCAGTCGCTCAGTTGTGCCCAACTCTTTGTGACCCCATGGACTGTAGCCCATCAGGCTCTTCTGTCCGTGGGATTTTCCAGATAAGAACACTGGAGCAGGTTATTACTTCCTCCTCCAGGGGATCTTCCTGACCCAGGGATCGAACCTGCATCCCTTGTGTCTCCTGCATTGACAGGTGGATTCTTCACCGTAACAGCTTCATCAGAGTAAATGCTACAAGATCTTGGTTCCTCTGTCTCCACTTTTTCATTTACTTTGAATGAAAGTCAAACTCACTTCCCTTAGAGTCATTCAACAAGGGTCATTTTCCTTATTGCAAGCCTACCTTCAGACCTTGGCAATACACTGCCCTCAGTGAGACAATTCCAATGAGCTGCAGAAGGACGCACATGAAGAAGGACCAGGGAGGACAGGGCAGAGGCAGGTTCCAGGAGAGGTGGCCTGGCTCTAAGACAACACCCAGAAAGTCAAGAAGTTACAGCTGAGATTCTAGACTCGTCATTTGAGGTCTGAATGGAACATATCATAAGAAAAAAAAATAATTTATAACTATGTACGGTGACAGATGTTAACTAGACTTTTTGGGGTGATCGCTTGTGCAATATTTACAAACATCCAATCATTATGTTGTACAGCTGAAACTAATATAATATTGCATGTCAAAGAAAACAAAGACAATTCCATTCCAAGTGTTCTCTCTGGCCCACTGACCCTGCTGTACAGATCTAAGATTTCCTCTCTTGACGTTAAAGCAGCTCTGATGTCACCACCTCCTCCTTTTCTCTCTTTTGGGTCTTTTATTCTTCAAATCCAAATGTCTCCTTGCTCTGAAGAGCTCAGAAATGAGACACTGGACTTTTAGATTGATACAAGCAGATAAAACTTGATTTTCTTCCAAGACTCCAACTGGCTTCTCTTGTTCCTTTCATCAGCAACTGACTTCATTTCACAGCTCACAAAGTGGTGACAAATTCAGGGTTGGCACGTCAAAGAAACACGCCACCTCTCGCACCAAGCAAAAATGATCCTGTTGGCACATTTAAACCCATCCTGAGGTATGAAATGAGTACTTTGGTCAAAATTAAAGTACACATTTACTAAATGTACCCCACCTTGTAAAAATCCTTCCCAAAGCAAAACTTTCGGTCTATATAAAATCTAAAACGTCTGACACATGTATGGAATGTATGCATCAGACTTTAATAATAAAGTGCAAGACTGAGGGGTGTGATTAACATTTACATGGAGGAATGGAGGCTCTATTGCTGGCTCGCTGCCTGTGCCCATTTTCTGAAGAATGAAGCAGCCATCAGCCTCCAGGTCTCTCCCAGGTGTCCCGCTCGTGATGATTTCTTTCCTGTCCTTTCTTTCTTCTCTTCTTTTTTAGTCTTTTGGCCACACCACATGGAATGGGAGATCTTAGTTCCCCGACCTGGGATCGAACCCGTGCCCCCTGCATTGACAGCGCAGAGTCTTAACCACTGGACTTCCAGGTAAACTCCCCTGCTAGTGATGGTTTCTATGCAAATCCATCTACATAAAATTCTCAAGCACCCAAGCCCATACCTCCTCCATGTTGAGACCTTGTCCCACTAGTCTTCCAAGGTCGCACTAAATGCAGGTGAAAGTCCTGATTGCTGGCTGAGATAATCTGGAATAACTTTATTGCATTTTGCAACTTCTCAGCTGGGCGGTGGTGGTGGGTCAATCATTATAATTGAGGGATTCCATAATGTCTTCCTAGAGATTTCTATCTGTATCAAAAGCCCTCACCTAGACACCATGGGATTTGTCTTGGAACTTTAAACTCTGCAAACTTCAGGAAGCCTCTTATATAAAAGCTGACAGTTTTGTTTACATTACCCTTGACCTGTAGCTTGGCAAGAAAAATGCCTTTATTGCTTCCCCACGTGAGAATGTTTGATATCATAAAAATACAGAATACACAGCAAGAGAAACCAGTGTTGACGCACTGGATGTAATATTCCAGACACACTGTCTTAAAAATATACTTTTCTGAAGTAAAATCATCTACAGTTACAAATTATGAGTATTTTAGGGAAATGTATATTCTATAGCCAGGAAAGGCACTTTGCCCTAAGTTTACCTACCTGTTTCCTTTTTAAATCAGTTTCTTAACATGTCTTGAAATTATTTGTAAATGTTATCATGTATAGACCAAACACAGTGTTCATTGAATTTATGCTTAGAAAATGCTCGTATTCTCCTTTTTTGGGAAGTAAAATATTTCCTTTCACTTTCCACAATATGTTGTGTCTAAAACAGAAGTTCCCAAATCAAGTCCTTAAATTCTAGAACATAACTGTCAGAACTTTTAAACAGGATCCATCTACTGTTATGTTTAAGAGTGCTCATTTTTGTACATTGGTGCAAACACTCAGATCTTGCAGAAATAATTAGTATCATGCAAAAACAAGAAATACAGAAATAATTATATGCATGCTTGTAGTATTATGGCAGAATACAATTTGCTGGAAAGCTCTGCTCATAAGCGCCATTTTTTCCCTGAGAAGTTGCCTTTGCAAACTGTAGAATTATGCTTCTGAGCATACTTTTACCCTTTCAACAAATATTTATGGAGTGCCTGCACAGCTGTTTGCTGGGCCTGGAGTTAGGATGAGGGGACACAGTGCTGAACTGGGAAGCTGTGAGCCCTGCCTCGAAGGAGGGATCTTAGGGGGGTGAGGGGGTGGGGCGTGTAGGAGGGTGGGTTGGGGGGAGGGGGGAGTGAGAAAGGGGGTGGGGAGAGCCAAGGCAGCAGAGCAGTGAGCTGGCGTTGGGAGCACCCACCAGCAACTCCAGTGCAGACTTCATGAAAAGGAGACCATTCCTGCAGGCAACTTGCAAGCAACTGTCTGCTTGTTAAAACAATTACCGATGCAGCAAGAAAGGCTGCCACACCTTCAGCCCACCCCTACTTCCTCCCACAGCTGCCCGTCTTTGACATCTCTATTGTAGACATCAAATGCCAACTGTCGCTGGAGAAGCCCAGTTGTCTATGAAGCCTCTATTGCAAGATGGTGTCTCCTCTTTCCTTTGAACAGGGAAAGTAAGCAGGAAGCCCAACTGCGGAGAGCTCAGCTATTTTTATTCTCAGTTTTCCGTTGCCTTCCTTCTACAAGTATATTAGAGAACCATTGGAGAGAGAAAACTATGAAGTGTTGCTTTTTAGAAATGACAATGAAAGCTTTAATCACTGCTATATCCTTAAGAGCCTAAGCTCTATGCTTTTTGAAATTTTAGGGAGAGTGAGCCTATAATTTCAAGATACCTAGCAAAATTTGAACCATATCTTCTAAGTGCCATTCTTCATAAATCTATTTAGAATCAAGCTTAAAAACTACCACCAGCAAATCATTTTCGAAGCCTATATGGCAACTGAACTTTCTTCCATTTAATTTTTCATCTCTGCTTTATTATAAGACATAGGTTGCAAAAAAAATAATAAGTTATTTGTATTGTAAGCTGAAAAGAATGAGAATCATAGAGTAGATGTGCAGCAATCTCTTCTGAGGATAGCAAGAAAAACAGACATTTCAACTGTGCCTTTAGATTCGCAGTCAGGTTGATGGAAACGAATAGCCCAGGTCATTCACCTTAAAACCTAAATAAAGAAACAAGCAATTGGCCCACCAGAGGTGTAGAATCGGTATAGAATTTAAAGACTCAAGAGACAGTTTTCTATAACAGGTTAACCTGGGGTATTCTCTAATGCACATTAATGATGTCTCCTTTATGTACAGTTGGGAAGGTCCCCTGGAGGAGGAAATGGCAACCCACTCCAGTATTTTTGCCTAGTGAATCCCATGGACAGAGGAGCCTGGTGGGCTACAGTCCATGGGGTCGCAAAAAGTCAGACACGACTGAGCGACTAATACCACTTTTATTGTAGACGTATCTCCTGAGGCATCCCCACCCACCCCCACCCTTTGTAAGTGAAGCAGGGAAATTGTCCTGTATGTTCAGATCCTCCAGGGATGGAGGATCTATAAAAAGCTTGTCAAGCCCAAATGGCCACCCCCAACTGAGCCCAACAACTTCCTTTCCTGGCAGTGGAACATGTGATAATTTTCACATCGTGCTAAGAAGTCAAGCTGAGTAAATACTGAACAGCTGTCCTGATTCCTAGTTCCTCGTGTCTGTACATTGTACATGCAAAGGGCACTGGGTTTGGAAGTCAAAAGATTCAAACTTTAGTGCTAGCCTTGCTACCAGGCAGCTCTGTGATTCCAGCAAATAGTGTAACAAGTGTAGCCACATGCCCTTCCTCTGTGAAACAAATCACACTCCTGTCTCAGTGACTTTGAAAGGACATCTGAGATAACTGAAAAGAAAAAGCATCTAAGGTAAAACTTAGTGGCAAGAGCTGTCATTTGTTGTGTCTGGCTATGCTATATACTTTATTTAATCCCCATAACACCTCCTCATAGGTATCACTTTTCACTTTCTGCAGGTGAGGAAAAAAACCCTCTAAAGGGGTTAAGCCACTTGCCTCTAAAGCCACATGGCTAAGCAGACGAGCTGGAATTTGAACTGGGTTCTAGCTTATATTGAGCTTCCCTAGTTAGCTCAGATGATAAAGAATCCGCCTGCAATACAGGAGACATGGGTTTGATCCCTGGGTTGGGAAGATCCCCTGGAGAAGCGAATGGCTACACACTCCAATATTCTTGCCTGGAGAATCTCAGGGACAGAGGGGCCTGGCAGGCTACAGTTCATGGGGTCCCAAAGAGCTGGACATGACTGAGCAACTGACACATTCACTTTTTCACTTTTAGTTTATACCAAAGTCTCACTCTTCACCCCAGAGAAGTTCTCTCTCCTCTTCTTTCCTATTTCTTACATTTCAGCCACATAGTGCTATAAATACTGAATACAAACATTTTAATCATAAAACCCCAAATACTACTTAGGTATGCACATCATTTCATGAGCAACACATTTTTGAAATATAATTAATTCAAGTAATAATTCTGTCCCACCCCGATATCGGGTCTGTCCCTTTCCCAATACCATCTTCCGTGTCCCAGAGAGGTGCAATCCTGTGCTTGCTCAAGAGAAATAGACTCAGCTGCTTCTGGGCCACTCACCCCGCCAGCGGCGTGAAGCCTTCTGGCCGCCTAAGTGAGTCATAAGAGATTAAAGACAACAGAGAAAGGAAGCAGGGCCCTGATAATAGAGCCGCCAGAGAAGAAGACATTCAAGCCAACTGGAACCACTGCAGATGATTTATTGGGAGAGCCCCACCCCGCCAAGCCCAGCAATTTCCCATTTGTCCCTTCCCAATCCTGCCCCTCCCATGTCTCCACCTCCCCACCCCACCCCCGCCCCGGGCCACCCTTCCCAGGCCCCTCCCGAGTTTTAGGGTGATGGCACCTCTGCAGCTCCAGGCTCACACGCCACGCCCTGTCTACCGCACTAGCTCTGACTCCAGCAGATCCTCTGCGCCCCAACCCTCAACCCCCACACCCACCTCCCCCCCATCCCCACCCTCCGCTTCTACCTTAATGAAGCCTCCCATTAAGGGGTTCTCCTTAACTGCTCCGCAGATAGTTCTCACCTAGATTCTTCAGCCTGTCTCCCTGAATCTCCCTTCTCATCTTGGATTCTTTCCAAATTACTTCAACTCACCAGCAAACCGGATCAACTGAGGAAACCTCCAGGACGACTTTTTCCAAAGACAGATCACCTGGCAAGCATGGACGGCTGGACTCAACTGGTCAATCCAGCTTTCCCGGTAATGAGGCAATGCCTCCTATAAACGCTGTATCATGTCCATTCCAGTGCAGATAGACAACCACATACCACTGACTAACAATTAGGATGGTTCTTATTTCCTCACAGTAGCCATCTAATAACAAGAATAATAATAACTTCCATGTATTGGTCCAGAACTCATTGTGTGGCAGGTGCCTTTCATGTAGTTGCTCACTCAGTCCTCATAAGCATCCTGTTTAGGTAGGTTATTTTTATTTCACTATAGAGATGTGCTTCCCTCATAGCTCAGTCGGTAAAGAATTTGCCTGCAATGCAGGAGACTTGGGTTTGATTCCTGGGTTGGGAAGATCCTCTGGGGAAGAAAATGGCAACCTGCTCCAGTATTCTCGCCTGGAGAATCCCATGGACAGAGAAGCCTGGCAGGCTATAGCCCATGGGATTGCAAGAGTTGGACACGACTTAGTGACTAAACCAGCACAGATGTGAAGGAAGAGAAGTGGGTGACAGAGGATGAGATGATTGGATGGCACTGTTGTTGTTGTCACCCAGTCTTGTCAATGCTTTGTGACCCCATGGACGCCAGGCCTCCCTGTTCCTCACCACCCCCCAAAGTTTACCCAAGTTCATGTTCACTGCACTGGTGATGCCATCCAGCCATCTCATCCTGTGATGCCCTCTTCTCCTCTTGCCCTCAATCTTTCCCAGCATCAGGGACTTTTCCAATGAGCTGGCTGTTCACATCAGATGACCAAAATACTGGAGCTTCAACATCAGTTCTTCCAATGAATGTTCAGGACTGATTTCCCTTAAGACTGATTGGTTTGATCTTTTTGCTGTCCAAGGGACTCTCAGGAGTCTTCTCCAGCACCACAGGTTGAAGTCATCAGTTCTTTGGTGCTCTGCCTTCTTTATAGTCCAGCTCTCACAACCATATGTGACCACTGGGAAGACCATAGCCTTGACTATATGGACCTTTGTCAGCAGAGTGATGTCTCTGCCTTTCAACACACTGTCTAGGTTTGTCATAGATTTCCTGCCAAGAAGCAATCTTCTTATTTCATGGCTTCGGTCACTATCTGCAGATTACTGACTCAATGGACATGAATTTGCGTGAACTCCAGGAGATAGTGAAGGGCAGGGAAGCCTGGCATGCTACAGTCCACTGGATTGAAAAGAGTCGGACACAACTTAGCAACTCAACGACAATAATAGAGAAGTTCAAAATAAGACAAAGAAATGAAGATAGATATTTGTTATATGGAATTAAGTACCAGAAACAGATGCAAACCCAGTCTCTCCAAATGTATAGCCTCCCTAATGCCACCAACATCTGCTCTTCCCTCAACCCATCATCAGCTTCTCCACCCTCTCCATCACTTAACACCACAAACCACACAGTCATGGGTGGTTTCTCCTTATTCATCACCTTCCTTAAACAATCCTTGCTAGAATCATATACCTTGTATCTATTTAACACTTTTTATATTGGTCTCTTTTTTTCCTTCTAACTGTAACCACCCTAGCTCAGACCTTCATTACCTTTCTCCTAAACTATCCCAAAGAGCTTCTCTGGTGGCTCAGTGGTAAAGAATCAACCCACCAATGCAGAAGACATGGGTTCAATCCCTGTGCCAGGAAGATCCCCTGGAGGAGGAGATGGCAACCCATGCCAGTATTCTTGCCTAGGAAATCCGATGGACAGAGGAGCCTGGTGGGCTACAGTCCAAGGGATTGAGAAAAGTCAGACATAACTTAGAGACTAAGCAACAACAACAAAGTATCCCAGTGCTCTTCTGATTCTGATTGTTCAGTCTCTCTCTCCAAATCCAGTCTTCATACTACTGCATATCCTTGTTACTTAAAAATAAATAAATAAATAAAGTCAGTATCTTTCTTCTTACTTAAAAAAAAAACATGAGTATCTTTTCTCTGCCACTTGAATAAGGGAAAAGTCTCACTCTGGCCTTGACCCAAAAAAACCTTCATAAAATGAGATCTGACCCATGTGTTGCCATATTTACCTAAAGTAGTCATAAAATATCACAGGAAGGGCTTGGAAACAGAGACCAACCCCACAGACAGATTGAGGATCATGACTAAAACGTCTATAAAGGACCGATTCCACAGGCAGAGATATTGGGCAGGAAACCCAAGACTTAGCTTCAGGCAGAGAGATGAGAGGTACTGAGGCCCATAAATTTTGTAGTGGCAGGAACAGCACTCACAAGGAATGGGTTCATTCAGAAGATACTGCAGAGAGAGGACTGGGGCAACTTAATGAGAAATCATGATGGTGGTGAAGGAAGTAGTAAAAAGAATAAGTCAGAGATGGTGTGGCTTTGAATCTAAGTGAATGAGAAGGTGCCTGTGATGCAAAGCGGGAACAGCAAAGAGAACATTTGACCTAGAAAGACTGAAATTTTGCTTTAACCCAATTTATCCCTAATCTTGAAATGATAAACTTCTGGTGCTACTGACATATCCTGGTACACCTACCAAAATGAATTAAGCAAATACACGTTTTTTGCTTTCACCATCCAAGACATGTCTCGTTTCTAAAATTTGCATGTTGAGGAACTTCCCTGATGGTCAAGTGGTTAACTCTGCCTTTCCAAGGCAGGATGCACAGGTTCGATCCCTGGTTGGGGAGCTAAGATCCCACATGCAAAGCGATGAGGTCAAAAAAACCCAACAGAGCAACGAAAAACTGCTTTTTGAGTCTAAAAATTAAATCCTAGATTCTATATTAAAAAAAGAACCATTTTATGCTTCAGTCAGTCAGAAACTCACCAGCATATTTAGAATCCATTTTCATAGTTTATGATTTTCTTTGCCTTTAAATAGTTGCTACAGGGCTTTCCCCTCAATGCTTATTGGTAACAATAATATGTTATGAATTAGGAAAGAAAGAGTCCCATCTCAAGCTCCTGTCATTAACCTCCTCTACACTTTAAATGGAATAGTTGCGTTAAGATAGGTGAACTTGGGCTAGTGATTAAAATATTTCAAGGCTATTGATTAATGAAAATGTGTTACAATATATGAGTACTGAATCCAAAATGAATATTTGTTGAAAAATAGCTCCCATGGTGCTTAAACTTCCATTATTTTATTCATTCTTTTTGTATGTACATCATTCA
Organism: Odocoileus virginianus; assembly: GCF_023699985.2. Lineage (NCBI taxonomy): Eukaryota > Metazoa > Chordata > Mammalia > Artiodactyla > Cervidae > Odocoileus > Odocoileus virginianus. The sequence goes on from NC_069695.1 coordinate 31,680,583, forward strand.
AATAATTCAGGAAATATTTCAGAGGAGTTTTTACAAATGTGAATAAAGCTGATTATAATAAAAAAAATTACTATTATTCCTTTGGAGAGCAAGGCAAGGTAAACTGAATAGTTAAACCATGTAATTATGCAAATTATTTAGCAAGAGATAGTCACCTGGAACATACCTCATTGTTCTTTAACACTCCCACAAGGATTCCTTAGTGAATGAACAATCTGATGCCTTGTAAAATGATGTGGAGAGAGTGACAATGGATATTTGTGAGGAAGAAGAAAAGGATTAATCCAAATGTTAAGTAATTAAGAAACAATTTTTTTAATTAGCAAATATTATAGCACACATTATAAAGAATCTGGCTAGGTCCTATTCATTCACATTTTAATTTAGTGTTCTCTGAAAGGTAGGGCCACTTGAGAAGGCACTCTCTTGGAATTTCAACTTGGAATCATTTAGACATTTCAGAGTAAGAATAGGGGACTCCCTCTTTAGTCCAGTGATTAAGACTCAGATTTTCAATGCAGGGGATGTGGGTTCAGTCCCTGGTCTAGGAACTAAGATCCCACATGCTGTGGGGTGAAGCCAAAAGTTAAAAAAAAAAAAAGTAAGGACAAATTATGTATGTATTGTATACTTGCTAAACATCACCCACCCTAAAAACTACTCTGATACCAAAGTCTGTGTACAGAAACAAAAACAATTCACCTCTTTATTTTTTAATGTGGTTTTATACTTATACACAGTATATTTTGCTCTATGTGAAGATTAGTTCTAAGCCTTTTGACAAATACATTGAGTCATATCCACCATCAAAATCATCCCAGGGAACAGTTCCATCACCCTCTCTCCCCAGGTTTCCTTATCTTGCCTCTTCGCAGGGAGTTCTTCCTCCCACTTCCAATCCTTATCCACTGATAAGTTCTCCATCCTGTGCTGTTTGTTATAGTGTTTAGTTGCTAAGTCGTGCCCAACTCTTTTGCAACCCCACAGGCTATAGCCCACCAGGCTCCTCTGTCCATGGCATTTTGAAGGCAAGAATATTGGAGTGGGTTGCCATTTCCTTCTTCAGGGGATCTTCCAGACCCAGGGATCGAACCCACATCTCTTGCATTGGCAGGCAGGTTCTCTACCACTGAGCCACCAAGGAAGTCCTCTCCATCCTATAGTTTTGCCTTTATCAGAACGTCATATAAATAGAATTCTACTGTATATAGTTTTGGGGGTTTGACTTCTTTCACTTAGCAAATGTATTCAAGGTTCAACTATGTTGCTCGTGTGTACCAAGTCTGTTCCTATTTATGGCTGAGTAGTATTTTCTTAGGCTTCCTGGTTGCTCAGATGGTAAAGAATCTGTCTGCAATGCAGGAGACCTGGGTTTGATCGCTGGGTCGGGAAGATCCCCTAGAGAAGGAAATGGCAGCTCACTCCAGTACTCTTGCCTGAAGAATTCCACGGACAGAGGAGGCTGGTGAGCTACAGTCCATGGGATGGCAAAAAGTCGGACATGACTGAGTGACTCACACACACAGTATTCCATCATATGAATGTACCATAGTTTGTTTTGCAGGCAGATAGATTTCTATAGAATGGATGCTTAAAGTATCATCATAAATGCTTTCTTCTTCTTGGCACATAGTAGCACTGTCCTTCCTGTGTCCTTTTTGGTTAGGCATGACCACATGGCATCTTCTGCCAATCAAATGTGAGCAAAAGTGATGGATATCACTTCTGAGAACTAGCGGCTCTCAGCCTGGGTCTTTTTCTTTAAAGTACTTTTATTTATTTATTTTTAAATTTTGGGCTGTGCTGGGTCTTCATTGCTGCACCGGTGCAGGCTTTTCCCTAGCTGTGTTGAGCAGAGGCCACCCTCTAGTTGCAGTGCACGGGCGTCTCATTGTAATGGCTTCCCTTGCTGCAGAGCACGCACTCTACTCTAGGACACGCAGGCTGCAGTAGTTGCAGCTCTCGGGCTCTAGAGCACAGTAGTTGTGGCACACAGGCTTGGTTGCTCCCCACCATGTGGGACCTTCCCAGATCGGGGATTGAACCTGTGTCTCCTGCATTGGCAGATGGATTCTTTACCACTGAGCCACCAGGGAAGCCCCTTAGCCTGGATCTTTAAGTGACTACAATCAGTCTTCCCAGTCCACTTATACTGCTACGGAGCCCTAATAAGCCTCTATTGGCTTAAGCTTCTGGCATATCCATTTGCATATGCAATATAACCTAACCTGTCTCAACAGATACACTTTCAAAGAGTTAGAATCTTATGTCAATCTTCTTTAAGAAACTTTAATAGGTAGTACCAAGATACTTTCCAAAGAAATAGTACCATTCCATAAATTCACCATTTTTTTTTTCAGCTGCTAGGACTGGAAATTACTATTCTTTAAAATTTTTGCCCATCTGATAGATGAAAAATGACATCTCACTGTTCTTTAATTTTTGTTTCCTTAACTACTATTGACTTTGAGATATTCATGTATTTATGGGTAATTTGTATTTCTTCTTTGAGGAACTGTTCATTTATATCCTTTGCTCATTGAGTTACTTTTTCCTTTTAAAAAAAATAATTGTGGAGTTCCTTTTTATTAATTCTGTTAATACTTCATACCTCAGACACATTGCAAACATTTCATTAGATCTATTTGTCTTTTGATTTTGTTTCATCATTGTAGAGGAGGAAAGCTTTTCCTTTCTTCCCTGCTAGGTTTTTTGGCTGGTTGACAAATTGACATAACACAGATTCATAGGAGAAAAACAAATTTAATTTTGTATGCACAGATGCTCATTAAAAAATGTGAGACTCAAAGAAGTGACCAAAGCAGGCAGCTTTTATGCTTTTTAGACAAAGGAACAATAAATTTGTTTAGAACTGACGAGTAAGAAGTTTGTGTTGGGGTAATAAATTCATGAAGAAGTAACAAAGTTTGTTTATACAGCCTTCTTGACTCTGAATTCTCCATCTCTGGTGATAAGATAATCCTCTAACTCTGCCTCTCTATCTCCTGGTACTTGGAGGGTAACTTTCACCTGTGAGCTTCATTTCCTGCTTTGAGAGGGAATCTACCTGCAGTGCAGGAGACCTGGGTTCGATCCCTGGGTCCGGAAGATCCCCTGGAGGAGGAAATAGCAACCCACTCCAGTATTCTTGCCTGGAGAAGTCCATGGACAGAGGAGCCTGGTGGTCACAAAGAGTCGGACATGACGGAGCAACTAACAATTTCACTAGCTATCTCTGGCTCTAGCCACCCCATTAGATATAAACTTCTTCCATAATTAGAACACAATCATCTCCTTTCCAAGGGAGAAAGTCTTAACATCTGATGCAGTTATTTCATCCAGCTCAAAGTTCAGGATCTCTGATTGAAGTACAATCCTCTTTGTCAAGTCAACATATTCTCTCCCTTCCATAGCCCTCACCCCCTAAATAAACAGCAGAAGAGCAGGTACAGTGTTGACTGCAATAGAGTCTCCAATTTGGAAAAGGGACATTTGAGAACACACTGGGCAGAGTGGCCTAGCACAACTTTTCCTCTGCTTGAAGGGAGCTGTGATCCTCCTCTGCTGACCGTGGAGGTCCTTGGGGGGGGTCCATCTGGCTGTGTCCCTGGTTCTGCTCCTGAAAGTTTCTGAAAGCAGCTCTTCTGTTCAGTGTACTTACTGACCTTGCCTTCTGCGAGCTGTTTCATGTCTGGAATGTGCTCTGGAGAGGCGAGCGGCTGAGAGGAGACACCCCGTGTCCGAGGGCAAAGGAGAAGCCCCAGTAAGACAGTAGGAGAGGTGAATTCGTGTTTAGAATCAAACCCCATTCCCGCCAGAGACGCTCACAGGGCTCCAACAAACCTTGTGCACACCAGGACCCAGGAACCCCACAGAGATGGAGACAGACTGTGTTTGAGCGTCTCCTGTGGAGGTCCGTGTCGGCAGTGGTCTGCCGCAGGAACAGGGGCTCTGGGTGTGGCTGTGGCATAAGTCCTCTTGGGGGAGGTCGCCATTAACCCCACCATAGAGCTGCCAAAACGTACACAGGACTGGGAAATAGACTCTTGGAGGGCACAGCAGAACCATGTGCACCAGGACTCAGGAGAAAGGAACAGTGACCCCACAGGGAACTTGCCTGTGGGTACTCGGGAGTCTCTGGCAATGGCATGGGTTGGTGGTGGCCTGCTGCAGGGCTGGGGGCACAGACTGTAGCGGTACATGCCTGGGATCTTTTGAGGGAGGTCATAATTGTCTTCACTACCTCCACCATAGTTTGGCCCCAGGTAAACAGCAGGGAAGGAACACAGCTCCACCCATCAACAGAATATTGGATTAAATTTACTGAGCATGGCTCTGCCCATCAGAACAAGACCCAGTTTCCTCCTCAGTCAGTCTATCCCATCAGGAAGCTTCCATAAGCCTCTTATCCTTCATCAGAGGGCAGACAGACTGAAAACCACCATCATGGAAAACTAACCAATCTAATCACATGGACCACAGCCTTATCTAATCAATGAAGCTATGAGCCATGCTGTGTAGGGCCACCCAAGACAGACAGGTCATGGTGGAGAGTTCTGACAAAATGTGGTCCACTGGAGAAGGGAATGGCAAACTACTTCAGTATTCTTGCCTTGAGAACCCCATGAACAGTATGAAAAGGCAAAGCTAGGACACTGAAAGATGAACTCCCCAGGTCAGTAGGTGCCCAATATGCTACTGGAAATCAGTGGAGAAATAACTCCAGAAAGAATGAAGGGATGGATCCAAAGCAAAAAACAACACCCAGTTGTGGATATGACTGGTGACGGAAGCAAGGTCCAATGCTGTAAAGAGCAATGTCGCATAGGAACCTGGAATGTTAGGTCCATGAATCAAGGCAAATTGGAAGTGATCAAACAGGAAACTGCAAGAGTAAATGTCAACATTTTAGGAATCAGCAAACTAAAAAGGACCGGAATGGGTGAATTTAATTCAAATGACCATTATATCTACTACAGTGGGCAAGAATCCCTTCGAAGAAATGGAGTAGCCATCATAGTCAACAAAAGAGTCCAAATTCAGTACTTGGATACAGTCTCAAAAATGACAGAATGATCTCTGTTCGTCTCCAAGGCAAACCATTCAATTTCATGGTAATCCAAGTCTATGCCCCTACCAGTAATGCTGAAGAAGCTGAAGTTGAACGGTTCTGTGAAGACCTACAAGACCTTCTAGAATTAAAACCCAAAAAAGATGTCCTTTTCACTATAGGAAACTGGAATGCAAAAGTAGGAAGTCAAGAAACACCTGGGGAAACAGGCAAATTTGGCCTTGGAGTACAGAATGAAGCAGGACAAAGGCTAATAGAGTTCTGCCAAGAGAATGCACTGGTCATAGAAAACAACCTCTTCCAACAAAACAAGAGAAAACTCTACACATGGACGTCACCAGGTGGTCAACACTGAAATTAGACTGATTATATTCTTTGCAGCCAAAGATGGAGAAGCTCTATACAGTCAGCAAAAACAAGACCGGGAGCTGACTGTGGCTCAGATCATGAACTCCTTATTGCCAAATGCAGACTTAAATTGAAGAAAGTAGGGAAAACCACTAGACCATTCAGGTATGACCTAAATGAAATCCCTAATGATTATATAGTAGAAATGAGAAATACATTTAAGGGACTACATCAGATAGATAGTGCCTGATGAACTGTGGTCAGAGGTCTGTGACATTCTATAGGAGGTAGGGAGGAAGATCATCCCCAAGAAAAAGAAATGCAAAAAGAAAAATGGCTGTCTGAGGAGGCCTTACAAATAGCTGAGAAAAGAAAAGAAGTCAAAAGCAAAGGAGAGAAGGAAAGATATACCCCATGTAGAGTTACAAAGAATAGCAAGGAGAGATAAGAAAGCCTTCCTCCATGCTCAGTGCAAAGAAATAGAGGAAAACAATAGAATGGGAAAGACTAGAGATCTCTTCAAGAAAATTAGAGATACCAAGGGAACATTTCATGCAAAGAAGGGCTCAATAAAGGACAGAAATTGTAGGGACCTAACAGAAGCAGAAGATATTAAGAGGAAGTGGCAAGAATACACAGAAGAACTGTACAAAAAAGATCTTCATGACCCAGTTAATCACAACGGTGTGATCACTCACCTAGAGCCAGACATCCTGGAATATGAAGTCAAGTGGGCCTTAGGAAGCATCACTATGAACAAAGCTAGTGGATGTGATGGAATTCCAGCTGAGCTATTTCAAATCCTAAAAGATGATGCTGTGAAAGTGCTGCACTCAATATGCCAGCAAATTTGGAAAACTCAGCAGTGGCCACAGGACTGGAAAAGGTCAGTTTTCATTCCAGTCCCTAAGAAAGGCAAGCCCAAAGAATGCTCAATCTACCACACAATTGCACTCACCTCACACACTAGAAAATTATGCTCAAAATTCTCCAAACCAGGCTTCAGCAATACCTGAACTGTGAACTTCCACATGTTCAGCTGGTTTTAGAAAAGGCCGAGGAACCAGAGATCAAATTGCCAACATCCATTGGATCATCAAAAAAGCAAGAGAGTTCCAGAAAAACATCTATTTCAGCTTTATTGACTATGCCAAAGCCTTTGACTGTGTGGGTCACAATAAACTGTGGAAAATTCTTTCTTTCTTTCTTTCTTTATTTTTATTTTGGAAAATTCTTAAAGAAATGGGAATACCAGACCACCTGACCTGTCTCTTGAGAAATCTGTATGCAGGACAGGAAGCAATTGTTAGAACTGGACATGGAACAACAGACTGGTTCCAAATAGGAAAAGACTGGTTCCAAATAGGAAAAGGAGTACGTCAAGGCTGTATATTGTCACCCTGCTTATTTAACTTACATGCAAAGTAGATCATGAGAAACACTGGGTTGGATGAAGCACAAGCTGGAATCAAGATTGCTGGGAGAAATATCAATAACCTCAGATATGCAGGTGACACCCCTCTTATGGCAGAAAGTGAAGAACTCAAGAGCCTCTTAATGAAAGTGAAAGAGAAGAGTGTAAAAGTTGGCTTAAAGCTCAACATTCAGAAAACTAAGATCATGGCATCCGGTCCCATCACTTTGTGGCAAATAGATGGGGAAACAATAGAAACAGTGGCAGACTATTTTTTGGGACTCCAACATCACTGCAGATGGTAACTGCAGCCATGAAATTAAAAGACACCTGCTCCTTGGAAGAAAAGTTATGACCAACCTAGATAGCATATTAAAAAGCAGAGACGTTCCTTTGCCAACAAAGGTCCGTCTAGTCAAGGCTATGGTTTTTCCAGCAGTCATGTATGGATGTGAGAGTTGGACTATAAAGAAAGCTGAGTGCTGAAGAATTGATGCTTTTGAACTGTGGTGTTGGAGAAAAATCTTGAGGGTCCCTTGGACTGCAAGAAGATCCAACCAGTCCATCCTAAAGGAAATCAGTCCTGAGTGTTCATTGGAAGGACTGATGTTGAAGCTGAAACTCCAATACTTTGGCCACCTGATGCGAAGAGGTGACTCATTGGAAAAGACCCTGATGCTGGGAGGGATTGAGGGCAGGAGGAGAAGGGGATGACAGAGGATGAGATGGTCGGATGGCATCACTGACTCAATGGACATGAGTTTGAGTAAACTCTGGGAGTTGGTGATGGATAGGGAGGCCTGGCATGCTGCAGTCCATGGGGGTCACAAAGAGTCGGACATGACTGAGTGACTGAACTGAACTGAATGTGTGTGTGCACATGTGCTCAGTCGCTCAGTCGTGTCCAACACTTTGTTACCCCATGGACTGTAGCCACCAGGCTCCTCTATCCATGGGATTCTCCAGGCGAGAATACTGGAGTGGGTTGCCATTTCCTTCTCCAGGGCATCTTTCAGACCCAGGGATAGAATCCGCGATTCTTGCATCTCCTGCACTGGCACGCAAATTCTTTACCGCTGAGCCTCCTGGGAAGCCCCCATGTCTCTAACACTCTATGGTAACTCTTAAGTGAATATTGGAAAGTATGCACTCCTTCAGGATGGCTTCAGACCTTACAGTCTGGGTTTTGCAGGCTAGGGTGATGGCTAATTTAGTAACACGATCCCTTAAAAACAGTAATCTGTGTTTTTTGCTTATAGCGTATTTGTGTTGCTTTTGCAAAGATTTGTTTGCTTATAGCATATTGCATGCTCCAATAACCTCACTCACAGTTTTTTGTTTTTGTACTTTTTTAGTCTTGATCATTTCTGTTTTCTGACTCCTATGTTGTAACCATCATTTCTCAGTTTATCACGCCAGAAATTTCCAACTACTTCACCTTGAAGTGCAAGCTCAGTGGGAAATTTGTCCTGCAAATGATCATATGTAATATCAATACTTTTACCAAATGTTGTCACAGCATGAACAAGGGTAACCATCTTTGCAGTCTACTATATGTATACCCTTGCTGTATACTCAACCCAATATTGCATCTGTGTTTTTAGTGACTCCACCTCACTTTTAGTACTAATTTGTCTGTTATGGCAAAGCTAAGCTGTAGTTAATACAGAGACTCCCAAATACAGTGACTTTATTAAAATAAGCATTTATTTCTTTCATATGTAACATAACAGCCCCCAAATAGATGATTCCGTTTTCCAAGGTCACTCTGCTCCATGTAGCTGTCCAGTAGCCAGGTTCCTTCCATTCTGTAGTTTCATCACATCTCAGACTTTATTCTTAACTTTTTGGCCAAAGCTGGCATGTGAACATGTTTGTATTCAGTTTGCAGGAAGAGGAAAACCACTTTTTCTTTAATTTATAGCAGAGATTTTTCATGTCACTTCTGTACAATCCACTGATGTTAACTTAGTCACATGACCACAAGTAGGCACTCTCTTTCTCTTATGCCCTATGGTTAGCTTTCTATTTTTAAGACTCACAAATAAATTAATATTTCTCTATTACTAATTTAAAATTTTAAAATTTTTATACTTCCCCCAATAATTTGTCTATCTCCTACACTGAAAAAGAAACTTTTAGAATGCTTTTATTTTCCACACTTTCTTCTCTTTCTCATTCTACCCATAACTCTGGTGCTTTCCTAAACCAGTTCTAAAAAATTATTTCTAAACCATTACTTAGTTTTCTATTTGTACAATGTTTCTCCTGGTTAAAAAATAAACCTAATGTAAGGGCAAGAATTGTGTTGATCTTAGTATATTTCCTGGCATCCATTATACATGTAATAAATTTTTACTGATTAAATGAATAAGTACTTTTTCCCACTGAATCATCATGTCACATAAATTATTATATATATATTTATATCTAACTATATTTGGGCCTTCCCCAGTGGCTCAGGGGTAAAGAACCTGCCTGCAACGCAGGAGACACAGGAGACATGGGTTCGATCCCTGGGTCAGGAAGATTCCCTGGAGGAGGAAATGGCAACCCCTCCATTGTTCTTGCCTGGAAAATCCCGTGGACAGAAGAGCCTGGCAAGTTACAGTCCATAGGGTTGCAACTATATTTATTATATACATATCAATATACCAATATGTAAATATTCACTGGGATCCCCTGGTGGCTCAGTCAGTAAAGAATCTGCCTGCAATGTGGGAGACCTGGGTTCAATCCCTGGGTTGAGAAGATCTTCTGGAGGAGGGCATGGCAACCCATTCCAGTAATTTTTCCTGGAGAGTCCCCATGGACAGAGGAGCCTGGTGGGTTGCAGTTCCATGGAGTCACAAAGAGTCGGACACAACTGAGCGACTAAACACACACACACACACACACACACACACACACACACACATATATATATAATAGCCATATAATTCTAATACTATATATAACCGGGAGTGAAACATAACAGTGAAAATATACAGGATTTTATTAATATCATTTAAAAACTTTAAAAAATAATATATGTTATGCCAAATAATCAGTAATATTTTATTAGTATATGGCCAGGTGTTTTTTCCTTTCACTAATTTTGAGTAACACTTTGTATGCTGTTCAAAAAAAGTCTATAAACTGTTTTCTTTCATTGGTTCTTTGATTTTTGCTTTATTGTGGCTATGTTTTTATTTATGATTAGCAATTACAATAATACCACAAGGCAGATCATTTTTCACTTGAGAATATAAGTAAAGATATTTTGTATATCAAATATTTAATCAAGTCAACAGTGAGTAGCCAGTTTCCTTTTAACTGTGCTGCATTTTATCAGTTTCTTTGCATTGTTTACAATAGGCCCTACCTATTGGTCTGCTTGGCAAGTCACCAAGCCTGAGGGATTTATGATCATTTTATACACATAAACAGTTCTCATTCTAACAATTTCTTGGAACAAGACAAACACACACTGGAATATCTCCATCTGGCCAAAGAAAAAAGTGAAACTGGAGATGTATAAGAAATAACAATAACCAAGAGGTAAGGAAAAGATATTCTAATTCAAGTCTCCTAACTGAAATTTGCAGTTTGACTGTGAGACAAAACTATCTCCAAGAGTTAATTCACTTGCCTGACATTACAAAATACCGTACTGTCTGTAAGTCTGTGAGAATTAAAATAGTCCTGCAGTTTTATGATAAATAATAATGCATTGCTTAAAATATCACATACTTTTATTGATCATAGTGAAATTATTTTCCACTTTACTTCTATTATTTTCTCTACACTTTTGATTGTATAATGACCCCATGCTGTAACTCCTAGGTATGACTCAGAGGTATAAATGCACAGTAAAAGAACAGCAGAATTGTCATCCAGGTAGCTATCTGTTTTAACTAAATAAGATTAACAATGCTCTGTTTAAACAAGTTTTCTTTTCAGTAATGAAAGACGGCCTTTCTGTTCAGTGAGTCATACCTAACCAAAGACACGCCAGAATAATGCAGTGAATGTATGGGAATAATATATGCTTTGTCTGACTTCTCTGAGAAAGGAAAAGGTAACCTGTATTTGTTAGTCAAGTAAATTTTGGATTAGGTGCGACATTTAATTGCCAAATGAGTATAAAAGTGCTTCAAAATAAATTTAGTAGTTTATTTTCTAAGTACATATACAGTCTTATTGTGGTGAGTCCAATTCAATGGAATGTCAAATTCAGAGTGATTCATAGATTTATAGAATTCATAGATTTATGGAATGTCAGATGATAAGTAAAGTTGTTTTGAAAATCAGGGGAAATACCACACTCTTTTAAAGAAGTGAGCCTATTTCTTTTCAAAAAATTCAACTTTAAAATCTTTCCCTAGATTTTTATTTAATAATTTTTCTAACAGAATCTTTATTTAACTAGAATTGGCAAGAAGATAATAATGAAGTTGTGGACTGGATGGATGTCATAAAATCAATAGACTTAAAGCACAGGCACTTTATGCATTGAAGATTCTGTTGAATACTCTGTCAGAAACTGTTTACTTTTACTTTGAACATGTTTAGATAAGCTTTATTAATTTGATTTCAAGTCCAGTAATGATTAGGATCACTTCAAGAAAATTAGAGATACCAAGGGAACAATTCATGAAAAGATGGGCACAATAAAGGACAGAAATGGTATGGACCTAACAGAAGAAGAAGATATTAAGAAGAGGTGGCAAGAATACACAGAAGAACAAAAAAGATCTTTATGACCCAGAAAATCACAATGGTATAATCATCAACCTAGAGCCAGACATCCTGGAATGTGAAGTCAAGTGGGCCTTGGCCTTAGGAAGCATCATTACGAACAAAGCGAGTGGAGGTGATGGAATTCCAGTTGAGTTATTTCAAATCCTCAAAGGTGATGCTGTGAAAGTGCTGCACTCAATATGTCAGCAAATTTGGAAAACTCACTAATGGCCACAGGACTGGAAAAGGTCAGTTTTCATTCCAATCCAAAGAAAGGCAATGCCAAAGAATGCTCAAACTACTGCACAATTGCACTCATTTCACAGGCTAGCAAAGCAATGCTCAAAATTCTCCAAGCCAGGCTTCAACAATACATGAACTGTGAACTTCCACATGTTCAAGCTGGATGTACAAAAGGCAAAGGAACCAGAGATCAAACTGCCAATACTGTTGAATCATCGAAAAAGCAAGAGAGATCTAGAAAAATATCTACTTCTGCTTTATTGACTATGCCAAAGCCTTTGACTGTGTGGAGCACAACAAACTGTGGGAAATTCTTAAAGAGGTGGGAATACCAGACTACCTTCCCTGCCTCTTGAGAAACCTGTATGCAGGTCAGGAAGCAACAGTTAGAACTGGACATGGAACAACAGACTGGTTCCAAATTGGGAAAGGAGTACATCAAGGTTGTATTTTGTCACCCTGCTTATTTAACTTATATGCAGATTACATCATGAGAAACGCTGGGCTGGATGAAGCACAAGCTGGAATCAAGATTGCTGGGAGAAATGTCAATAACCTCAGATATGCAGATGACACCACCCTTATGGCAGAAATTGAAGAAGAACTAAAGAGCCTCTTGATGAAAGTGAAAGAGGAGAGTGAAAAAGTTGGCTTAAAGCTCAACATTCAGAAAACTAAGATCATGGCATCCGGTCCCATCACTTCGTGGCAAATAGATGGGGAAACAATGGAAACAGTGACAGACTTTATTTTTTGGGACTCCAACATCACTGCAGATGGTGACTGTAACCATGAAATTAAAAAACACTTGCTACTTGGAAGGAAAGTTATGACCAACCTAGATAGCATATTAAAAAGCAGAGACATTACTTTGCCAACAATTGTCCGTCTAGTCAAAGCTATGGTTTTTCCAGTAGTCATGTACAGAGGTGAGAGTTGGACTATAAAGAAAGCTGAGTGCTGAAGAATTGATGCTTTTGAACTGTGGTATTGGAGAAGACTCGTGAGGGTCCCTTGGATTGCAAGGAGATCCAACCAGTCCATCCTAAAGGAAATCAGTCCTGAGTGTTCATTGGAAGGACTGAGGATGAAGCTGAAACTCCAATACTTTGGCCACCTGATGCAAAGAATTGACTCATTTGAAAAGCTCCTGATGCTGCGAAAGATTGAAGGCAGGGGGAGAAGGGGACGACAGAAAATGAGATGGCTGTATAGCCTCACCGACTCAATGGACATGAGTTTGAGTAGGTTCCAGGAGTTGTGATGGACAGGAAGGCCTGGCATGCTGCAGTCCATTGGGTCGCAAAGAGTTGGACACAACTGAACGACTGAACTGAACTGAAATGAATGATTAGGAACAGTCAAATAGGAAGGTTAAATACATATTTAAAAGGACAATGATTGTTCATAATGTTGATTCTGAATTATTAACAAAAAGGAGAAATAATGTTAAAAAGAGAGGAAAAGGGCAATGTACATTTTTCCAGATTTTCATACATGAAATTTTTTTATTTATTTAATTTTGGTTGTGTTGGGTGTTCATTGCCGCCCACGGGCTCTAGAGTGCACAGGTTCAGTAGCTGCAGCACGTGTACTTAGTTGCAGCATGTGGGATCTAGTTCCCTGACTAGGAATTGAACCTGAGCCCCCTGCATTGGGAGCACAGAGTCTTAGCCACTGGATCACCAGGAAAGTGTTCATATATCTCAGATCTGAACTTCTGATTCCTGTACAAAAATTGAATTTGATTAAAACTTGCTCCTCTCATATACTGTATCTTCTCATGTTAAATAATTCTCTCAAAAAAAATTCTCTCTTGCAAATAAATCATCAAAATTATGCAAATAAAACATAAAAAGCTTTCCCCAAGTATGAATGGAAAAACTGAAACCTAGACTGTTAGCCTAAGGACCTAAGATTGTACAATTAGGCTATTACCATATAGAACAGAAATGAATGTACAACTAGTAAAGTGTTTCACAAAGGATATTAGAACTATATTAATGAAACTAATCATATTCATTGTATTTCATTGCTGTTTTCACAAGGTATTGTTAGCGAATTTATCTTCATTTCTCCTAAGGAAAATAGCACTGGAGATTAAAGTGAACAAAGGTCCACTGCACCACCTGCTTCCCAGCTTCCTAATCCCTTAGGCTGAATTATGAGAGCAAAGCAAGGAGACTATGAAAAGACCCACATAATCAGTTTAAGACTAAACTGGTAACAAGAGGAAAATTATGATAATATATAATGATAAAAGGATTCATAGAGAAGATATAACAAGTAAATACATTTGCAACCAACATATATACCAACCCAACATATATTAATATATATACCAATACCCAACCTACATATATTAAACAATTACTAACAAATCTGATGGGGAAAACAGGCAATAATATAATAATAGCAGGGGGCCTTTAATACCCCTCTTTTAGCAATGGCTAGATTATCCCAACAGAAAATCAGTGAATAAATATTGAACTTAAATATTTGAACAAGTAGACTTAATAAGGCATGTATAGAACATATCATCTAACAGAAACAGAACACACATTTTTCTCAAGTACATACAGATCATTTTCCAGAATAGACTATCTGATAAAACATGAAACAAATGTTAGCAAATTTAATAAGACTGAAATCATAACAAGTATCTTTTCTGACCACATGATATGAAATTAGAAATCAACAAGAAGAAAGTTGGAAAATTCACAAATATGGAAATTAAACAACATACTCTTGGCTAACCCATGGATCAAAGAAGTAATCAAAAGAAAAATCAAGAAATATTTTGAAAGAAATGGAAATAGGAGGACAATATAACAAAACCTATGGGATGCAGCAAAAGCAATTCTAGTAGGAAAGTTTATAATGATAAATGAATGATTAAGAAAATAGAAAGATTTCAAATAAACAACCTAACTTTATGCCTCAAGAAACTAGAAAAAGAACTAAGCCCAGTTAGCTTTTGGATTTGCTGTCATCTTACTTCCATTCATGTGAATAGTGATGTGTTGGCACAAATGGCAGAAGATCATCTTGAGTTTTAAAGCAATGAACCGTGTGAATGATGTACATGGCCATTAAAGAGACAGAAAAATAAATAAAACATCACATTCCAAACTAGCAACAACAATTGAAACAATATACTTGGCATCACATAACAAAATTAGTCTATTAAAATACCTTTTAATATTTGTTGAAGACTTGTAAATACTGCATTTAAATGGGATAGGCGGGTAGAGGCTCAGCCCCATTTAGTGTTTGCCTAGATTGAGAATGACACAGATTTGACTGGAGATTATAAAATCTTCAGCAGAGCACAAGGAAGTCTTCGTGATTTCCTCTTCTCTTGGGGGTCTTCTCATGCCAGAAGTGCATGTGCAGAGGGCCCCAGCCCAGAGAACTTTCTGGTATATTTTAGAAGAGGAGTAAATATGGAAGGGAGATTTTCATGTTTCCTGTGGATTCAAAAACTCATATTTGTTTTATTAACAGCAGCCTATCTTAAGGTCAACTGCAGTATCTCTGGGTATTAATTCTTTGGGGGATAATATCTTCCTTTACTAGAATTGCTCAGTCTTCGGTCATCTGGAATGAAGTGCATTTAAGCCTAACTGTGGGGCTTCCCTGATAGCTCAGTTGGTAACGAACTTGCCTGCAATGTGGGAGACCTGGGTTTGATCCCTGGGTTGGGAAGATTCCCTGGAGAAGGGAAAGGCTACTCATTGCAATATTCTGGCCTTGAGAATTCCATGAACTGTATAGTCCATGAGGTTGCAAAGAGTCAGACACGACTGAGCAACTTTCACTTTCAAGCCTAACTCTTTAGACAAAACCTGTCCTAGAGTAAACAAGTGAATTTCCACTCACTGTGTCTGTATAAGAATCATAGAAGGTTTTGATTTGCATTTCTCTGATAATGAGTGATGTTGAGCATCTTTTCATGTGTTTGTTAGCCATCTGTATGTCTTCCTTGGAGAAATGTCTGTTTAGTTCTTTGGCCCATTTTTTGATTGGGTCATTTATTTTTCTGGAGTTGAGCTGGAGGAGTTGCTTGTATATTTTTGAGATTAATCCTTTGTCTGTTGCTTCGTTTGCTATTATTTTCTCCCAATCTGAGCGCTGTCTTTTCACCTTGCTTATAGTTTCCTTTGTTGTGCAAAAGCTTTTGAGTTTCATTAGGTCCCATTTGTTTATTTTTGCTTTTATTTCTAAAATTCTGGGATGTGGGTCATAGAGGATCCTGCTGTGATTTATGTCGGAGAGTGTTTTGCCTATGTTCTCCTCTAGGAGTTTTATAGTTTCTGGTCTTACATTTAGATCTTTAATCCATTTTGAGTTTATTTTTGTGTATGGTGTTAGAAAGTGTTCTAGTTTCATTCTTTTACAGGTGGTTGACCAGTTTTCCCAGCACCACTTGTTAAAGAGGTTATCTTTTTTCCATTGTATATCCTTGCCTCCTTTGTCAAAGATAAGGTGACCATAGGTTCGTGGATTTATCTCTGGGCTTTCTATTCTGTTCCATTGATCTATATTTCTGTCTTTGTGCCAGTACCATACTGTCTTGATGACTGTGGCTTTGTAGTAGAGTCTGAAGTCAGGCAGGTTGATTCCTCCAGTTCCATTCTTCTTTCTCAGGATTACTTTGGCTATTTCCAAACTATCCATGTTTTGCCATCAAATTTGTCCTAAGAGTTTGTGTAGGTTTCAGTGTAAACTCTGAATTTTAAACTGAAACTGAAACTGGAGGAGAAGTAGGACTACTGAGGGGCTTTCCAGGTGTTGCTGGTGGTAAAGAACTCGCCTGCCAAAGCAGGTTAGACTTATGAGACATGTGTTTGACTCCTGGGTCGGGAAGATCCCCTGGAGGAGGGCACGGCAACCCACTCCAGTATTCTTGCATGGAGAATCCTATGGACAGAGGAGCCTGGTAGGCTATGTTCTGTAGGGTCGCAGAGAGTTGGACACAACTGAAGCGACCTAGCGTGCACACACACACACACACACAGAACTACTGAAGGAACTTTCCCTATAAGAATGAACCAAAATTTGTGGGTGCATGCGTGCTAAGGGGCTTCAGTTGTGTCAACTCTCTGCGACCCTATGGACAGTAACCCACCAGGCTCCTCTGTCCATAGGAGTCTCCAGGCAAGAATACTGGAGTGGATTGCCATACCCTCCTCCAGGGGATCTTCCCAGGGATTGAACCTTCCATCCCTTACATCTGACCTGTATTAGCAGGCAAGTTCTTTACCACTGGCACCACCTGAAAAGCACTAAAGATCATTTAAAACCTCAAAATTCATTTCTGGGCAAAAAAGGTAATATTAACTGAGGGCTCAATACATTCTAAGCACTACATGGAGCAGAGTACATGGGCCATCCTCTTTAATCCTCTAATAAGAATCTCCCAACTTTGGTAAAATAATCACCTTATGTTACCGATGAGGTACTTGAAGGTTGGAAATGTTTAGTAACTTGCTTGAAGTCATACAACCAGTAGGTGTTAGAGCCTTAGTTGAATCCAAGAAGGCTCTTCTTCCAGGACTTTTAACCATTGGTGTTTATAATATTTGATGGAATATCTTCAAGTACCATCCATTTTCTGGGCACATTAACACTGTGGAGACTAATAAAAGACGCAGACTAATAGTTGTAGGAAAGGAGTCCAGTTTTTTAACATTTGCCATGTATATGTAGTTCCTATGTTATGATTTGTTCTACAGAAAAAGAAAAACTTACTGAGTAATGAGTGGTACTTAAAACTGCTTCTTTTTTAAAAAATTTTTACTAGAGTATGGTTGCTTTCCAATGTTGTGTTAGTTTCTGCTCTATAGCAAACTGAATCATCCATATATATTCATATAGTTCCTCTCTTTTGGATTGCCTTCCCATTTAGGTCACCACAGAGCATTGAATAGAGTTCCCTGTGCTATAAAGTAGGTTCTCATCGTGGGCTCAGTTGCTCAGTCATGTCTGACTCTTTGTGGCTCTATGGACTGTAGACCAACAGGCCCCTCTGCCCATGGAATTTTCCAAGCAAGAATACTGGGGTAGGGTACCATTCCCCACTCCAAGGGATCTTCCCAGCCCAAGGATTGAACTGGAGTTTCTTGCATCTCCTGCATTGGCAGGCAGATTCTTTACCACTAGTGCCACCTGGGAAGCCCCAGGCTCTCATGAGTTATTTATTTTACATAGTAGTGTATATATGTCCATCCCAGTTTCAAAATTTATTCTACACAATCTCTTCCCCTCTCGGTGTCCATACCTTTGTTCCCTACAACTGCGTCTCTATTTCTGCCTTGCAAATAGGTTTGTCCTTACCATTTTTCTAGATTCCACATATATGCATTAATATATAATATTTATTTTTCTCTTTCTGACTTACTTTACTCTGTATGGCATTTTATAGATCCATCCATGTCTCTGCAAATGGCACCATTTCATTCCTTTTTATGGCTGAGTAATGTTTCATTGTACATATATGCCACATCTTTGTCCATTCCTTACAACTGCTTATTCATAAATAAATGTTCATAAAAGAGATCTGGACTTTATATTGTGCCCCATTAGGGCTACTGAATGGGTGAGTGAATCTGCCTTTCTCATTTCTAAAAGCCAAGTAAGAGTTGAAGTAACCTACAGCTTGCCCTTGGTCCCATACAAAGAAAATGTCAGTCCTCTGTTCCAAACCTGACATTTTTTTCCCACTCATATTCCTCTTCATTATTTACTTCCTCAGGTAAGCGCTAACTAAAGAATGAACAGATGAAATGAATTTTAGAGAAGAAAATATGAAAACAAGAAAACACTTGTTTAAGTTAACTAATACAAATTAGGAATAATTTCCCAAACAAGGATGCATTTATCATCACTTCCCTATTTAAAGATGTGCTGATCTGTTTCCCACTATTAAAATCAAATATGGCAAAATTGTAAAAGAATGTCTTTCTTCCTCTCAGTGTTTCCTTTCTTTCCCACAAGATGCCCTCTTTAACTTCAATAGAATCACAAACAAACCAAGCATCTTGAAACTTCATGCTTTCTTTACAGTTCAGTTCAGTTCAGTCACTCAGTCGTGTCTGACTCTGTGACCCCATGGACTGCAGCATGCCAGGCCTCCCTGTCCATCACCAACTCCCAGAGTTTACTCAAACTCATGTCCATTGAGTCGGTGATGCCATCCAAACATCTCATCCTCTGCCGTCCCCTTCTTCTCCTGTTTTCAATCTTTCCCAGTCTTTTCAAATGAGTCAGTTCTTCACAACAGGTGGCCAAAGTATAGTGCTCTCTTTACAAAGCATCACCAAAGTACCCCAGATTTCTATTCTTACTTCCTTCCTTAAAACTGTTCACCTCTCTTCCTTTTCTTCAAACATCCCCTTTCTCAGGGAGATTGATATGTTATATTCAGGAAATATGTCTGAATAAAATAATTCATACTAAGATGTGAATCACTAAAAATTCTAACTAGTTTGTTTAAAGGGCACTGTCTTTACAGTCAGAAAGATCTAATCTTGAACAGTATTTTAACTAATGAAAGAGTTTCTCTCAACCTCAGTTTCTTATCTCTGCAAAATTGGCAGAAAAGTATCTCACAGACTCATTGTGACAATTAAATGTGATATTATTTATGCAAAGTATAGCAACTTGATGTACTGGATTACAAAAAAAATGTTATCTTCCTACTTGAGTCTATGACAATGTCTAAGTATGTTAAAAAAGAAATCTGTTTACATACCTAAATCTGAAATTGACAGTATTATAATGTGAAGTCCTTTTTAGATCACTCAACTCATTTTATTTCTTACTCTACCATAGGCTTCATGGCCATATTCAATAGAATGCGTATTTGTAAAACATTATAAATAGAAACATACAGAGATATTCACGCACTACACCCAACTTAAGACAGCCTTAGATGTAGTTAGTAATTCATTCAACAAACCACTTGCTAGACCCCTCCTCGTTCAGGCTGTATGCTGGACACTTGACACTGATAAAAAAGACATCGTGAGCTATGAAGACCAAGAGGAAGCAGCCAATCCTGTTGGAGAGGGACTAAACCAAAGTCTTTAAATCAGATCAGAAATCTGTATATCTGCATTCATATCTTTGCTATGTTGCAATCTTCCAATTCATGAACATATATGCAATCTCCATTTAGTTGGCTCTTCTTTGATTACTTTCAGCAGCATTTTGTAGGTTTCAGCAGACAAGCTTTATATGTGTTTTGGCTGATTTAAGCATAAGTGTTTTGTTTTTTATTTTGAGCAGCTATAAATGGAATTGCATTTTTAATTTTGATGTCCCTCTGTTCATTGCTATTGTATAGAAATAAAATTGACTTCTGTATGTTAAATGAATTAATTAATCACATCAAACTGTTAACTTAGTTGTATTTTTAAAATTATATTTCTCCCTTTAAGATCTGGGGAAGAGGTACTTGAGGACACAGAATTTCTGCTGAAGTTCCCAGAAAACTATGTGAAAATGGTAGTTGTAAAAAGGATATATCTCCTAAGTCTTTGTTGCCTTAAAATTTTTATTTTTATTTTAAAATTTTTATTCTAAAAAGAATAATGATGAAGGAATCAAGTATGCATATTCTTTGGTTTTTACAATATAAGAAAGGTTGTTTGCGGTTAGTATCTGCACAGGCCTGTATGTAGAGTCTCTAAACAGAACTTCAGTGAGTAATATTTTATCATGATCTTCCCACAGTAATACATGGCATATTTCCAACTTTTCTCCACATATTCACATCTTAAAAACACAAAGAAACTTTAAACATGTCCTTTTAGTGAGATGTTTGATCAACAATTTTTTCCAATGAGTCAACTCTTTGCATGGGGTCGCAAAGAGTTGGACACGACTGAGCGACTGAACTGAACTGATCAACAATTAAGGCATGCTCTTTAGTTCATTTTTAAATATAGTTTTAAAGACTGGAAATTAAAGGAAGTCCCATTTATTTTGTCATAGCTACTTGTCTTTTCTCTCTTCTCTCCGTGTATAATTTTTACATAAAATAAAGTTCTCTGTTCAAATGTGGCAATGTCTCTTTAAAAGTCTCCACCAAACAGCCAGCAAACCAGTTTAGCAACTTTCCTGGGTGGATTCTCCTATGAATAATTAGCCTTGAGCAATGAAACTGTTCTGCAACACCTCCTCTTGAAATCTTTGATCTGTGTGAGACTGCAGGATTCACAGGAGAGGTGTTTGTTTCATGGTGCATCAGAATATTGACCAAGAAAAGGAAATTCTTCCTTTGCTTTAATGCTCCAGATTTAGGTCCCAGTCTATGCAATTACTCTGTGTGGTGGAGAGGGAACCCCCCACTAAGGCCCATCAGGCCTCTCCATCTCACCCACTGCCTATCTTGAAAGTCTTCTTTCTGGTTTCTCAAACCCTACTCTCAAAAGCTCAAATTATGTGACTCATTTATTTTGATACCATCAAAGTTCTGCTGACAACATGGAAATTCTGCCTGCCTTATGTTAACAAGTATATTCTTCAGGTAATTAGACTGACAAATTCAGGCTCTGGTTAAGGGCCTAGAAAAGGAAACTTAAGCCATTGTTCATTCCAGTGTCCCCCTCACCCTTCATCAAGGCAGTCATTAGGGAATCAATGAATTGTGTGACAAAAGATGGTACAGGGTCAGAACCTACAAAAAGTCCCATCCAGTAGTTCCAGACAAAACGTCATACACTAACCATATGTCCATAGGACCCGAAACAGTATCTTATATGATAGACATATAGGTAGATGCATTTGGTAAAAAGTATTTATACACGCTACAATATAACTGACTTTTTACCAAAGTGTGTTGAACCAAGTTGCTGTGTCACTGATGGATTTGCCAAAGATTCTGTGGCTTTATTAACATTGGAAGAGCAATCATTTGAAGGAGTAGTTTCAGTAGATAGGCTTTATTGTTCTTATGAGATAATAAATTCCTTGCAGCAAGAACAATGTTATTTCATTTTCTGTATGAGGTGCCTGATAGACTGACAATCAATAAGTACTGTCCCAGTGAATGTTTTTGAGTAGGTGACCACTTGAAAGTAACCAACACACAGAAAAGAGGAGGTGTTTTTTTTATCCAGATTCATTCATTGCTAATTGTGAAAATTCTTAAATCACTTAAATGTACTGGGTCTCAATGTTTTAATACACAAAGAGTAGGGTAGATAAAAGTGTTATCTGATGATTTTTATTCATTCAATGTTTATTTAATGCAAAGTAAAATAATATTTCTACTCTAATGGAATATATATGATAGGTGAATGGGATTGTTGCAGGAAGGGGGACCCCTTCCAGAGCCCGAAACTGGGCTCTTGTCTAACACTCGGAAATGAATTGTCCGAGGAGACACATGTGCTGATAAAGCAAGAGATTTTATTGGGAAAGGGCACCCGGGTGGAGAGCAGGAGGATAAGGGAACCCAGGAGAACTGCTCTGCCGCGTGGCTCACAGTCTTGGGTTTTATGGTGATAGGATTAGTTTCCCGGTGGCTTTGGCCAATCATTCTAATTCAGAGTCTTTCCTGGTGGCGCACGCATCGCTCAGCCAAGATGGATGCTAGCGAGAGGGATTCTGGGAAGTGGACAGACAGGCAGGGTCTCTTCTCAACCTTTCCCGAACTCTTCCGGCTGGTGGTGGCTTATTAGTTCCATATTCCTTATCAGGATCTCCTGTCATAAAACAACTCATGCAAATGGTTACTATGGTGCCTGGCCAGGGTGGGCGGTTTCAGTCAGTGTGCTTCCCCTAACAGGATGATTTCTAGCAGTAAGAACTGCTATGAAGACAGGACCTCAAGGGAAAGGAATAGAGTTAAACCCCTAAGATGTCTTTGCTTTTTGGTTTTGTTTTAAATTTCTCCTTTCTCTTCAAATAAAAATCAATAGACCTTGATAGTTAAGGGCGACTTTAATTATCTGAATCAACACTGGAGTGTTCTACAAATGCAGGTTTTAAATGTTTCATGGGTGAGTATGGCAAACACTAAGGCTATAGAACTGCAGCCCTAAAACCTCTAGTGTCTTCATAAAGTCTCTGAAGACAGCTGGTATCTGCTGGAGGCAGTGGACAATAATGTATGTATGTGTCATTTATATTTCAGTTATCTCTAAGTGTGAGGCTCTGTAAGCAATGCATTTTGAAAACCACTCAAGTTTTCCTCACTGTGACTTCCTCACTGTCCTTAGCCAGTACAACTATGGACTGAGTTGACTTCTAAAATACCTCATTACAACTGACTTGAATACATTTGATAAACCCAAAGCGTTAAAACTCATTAATTTAGATAACTCACTTCCAGGAGAATCTAGCAAATTGGAAACCAGACTTGGTATGTGAGCTCAGAGGGGTAGGAATGCTACACTCTGGTCATTGTGGTTAGCCAGGTAAGACTTCCTTATTTAAACTTGGCACATGAAGCACAGACATGAACAGAAGATGGAATCACTTGTTATCTTTAGCACTGTATGCCTGCTCAAGAACTGCAGGATGGGGAAACCCCACAAAACAGAGCCAGAGCTTCAATCACCCAAGCTTTGGGGCAGATGGAGTTGACATCACACTTTCTCTGAGCGGAGAACTACAGCAGCCTTCCTGGCTTGCTCCTTGAGCTCTCTCCCCACATCAGACATTGGCCATGCATCGTAGGGGTTTTCAAGGTATGAAAAAAAGCTCTCCAAGAATGCTTTTAAAAGGGATGGTAGGACTTCCCTGGTGGTCCAGTGGTTAAGAATCCACCTGCCAACACAGAGGACATGAGTTCGATCCCTGGTCTGGGGAGATCCCACATGCCGCAGGGCAACTAAGCCCATGTGCCACAACCACAGAAGCCTGTGTGCTAGAACTCGTGCTCCAGGACAAGAGAAGACTGTGCACCAAACCTAGAGGAAGTCCACATGTGGGTGTTAGTAAATAAAATTTTTAAAAATAAATACAAATAAATTATGGACTTAAAAAAAGGGATAGTGAATATGTTTTCAACATATCTATGTTTTTATACTATCAGCATTCTAAATTTGCACTTATCGGAAAAGCCCTTTTCCTCTCTTTCCTACATTTTTCTTGGCCTTTGAAGGATGTGCTAAGTAAAGATACCCTGGATAATAAAGAAACAAACCAAACAAACAAAGAACTCCACTTGAACTGGAATGGAAGCTGAAGGTAAGAGTCTGAAATGGCCATTTGCCAGTCTTGAATATGGCTAAGTATCTGTAACATGTGGATATTATCCAACCCACAGAGGTTTTGTGAAGATTAAATAAGAAATACTTTGGATATGAAAATGCTCTGTAAGATTCAAATGCACACTTAGAAGACTTGAACAGTTACTGGCCTGTTCTTGCATACGGCATGTGGGACACTTATCAGAGTCTGAACACAAGACTGGGCTAAAAATAGCTTATTCGAAGTCAGCATCAGGTTTTTGAGATAAGAGCTTTAGAAAAGGACTGGAAATGAAGGTAATCTAATGTCCCTGAGAAGGCCATTCTAGTAAGGAAAGGCAGTGATACCCTGAGCCTCGTGGTCTTGGCTAGCTTTGGCTAGTCTTATGGTGGCTCAGTGGTACAGAATCTGCCTGCAATGCAGGAGATGCAAGAGACGTGGGCTTGATCCCTGAATCAGGGAGATCCCCTGGAGGAGGAAATGGCAACCTGTTCCAGTTTTCTTGCCTGAAAAATCCCACGGACAGGAGGAGCCTGGTGGGCTACAGTCCATGGGGGTCACAAAGAGTTGGATACAACTGAACACACACACATACATGGTTGAAGAAATCTGGCAGGACTGAGGGCAGAAGGAAGTGGAAAAACACACAGATTCAGGAACCACGTTTCTGAAGACCAGAACCACATTCAAATTGCCAAGCAGCAGTGTAATCTGTAAAGGCCCAGGATGCAATAATATATGAAGTAAAATAATAATAGGGAAGTGAAAGATTTACAGTAATAGTCTACCTGACTATAGAGTCTAACAAATGACAAAAATGGAGTCTCTCTGTCAGGGTTCATAACATACATTTAATTTCTTACATAATAGTTTCTCATCTCTTTCGCACTCATGATTTGACTTGTCTTTTGGGACGTGGCTTCTTAAACTGGAAAGGAAAACTGCTGAATTTCAAATTGTACTTTGCCAAACAATGACAGTCTTCATTGCCAACATCAAGAGCACTCCCTTCTTTAATCCATTCTACCTGATCAAGCACAGCATTTTATATATCCCTGAGTTGTTCGAAGAAGGCTTGAAACTGCAAACACACAAAAAGAGATGTTTAGGATGAAATGAACTATAGGTTAATTGGTAAGGGCTTGAATGAAGGCCAAAATAGGAACTCGTGTAAATCAAACTTTCAAAAAGAAACCTATGCTAAGAGAGTAGAAAACAAGCAAAAAAACTGGCTTCAGTCTTTTATGTTTATTGGTAAAAGTTCCTAAAAAGTCTTCAGAATGCACTTCAGAACTTAAACATTATTTTATTTTATAGTGAATGTCTGAAGGTCTATTAGAAATTGGCCTAGTTAGGAAAGAAAACAGGGACTTCCCTGGCAGTTCAGTGGTTATGACTTTAGCTCAGTTGATAAAGAATCCACCTGTAAAGCAGGAGACCCTGGTTCGATTCCTGGGTTGGGAAGATCCACTGGAGAAGGGATAGGCTACCCACTCCTGTATTCTTTCTTGGGCTTCCCTGTGGCTCAGCTGGTAAAGAATCCGCCAGCAATGTGGGAGACCTGGGTTTGATCCTTGTGTTGGGCAGATCCCCTGGAGAAGGTAAAGGCTACCCACTCCAGTATTCTGGCCTGGAGAATTCCATGGACTGTATAGTACATGGGGTCACAAAGAGTCAGCCACGACTGATCAACTTTCACAATTTAAATTTAAACAATAGGGAATGAGAGTTTGATCCCTGATCAGGGAGCTAAGATCCTACATGCCTTGCAGCCAAAAAAAAAAAAAAAAACAGAAACATAAACAACAGAAGCAATATTGTAACAAAGTCAACAAAGACTTAACAAATGGTCCACATTAAAAAGAAAGAACCAAAGAAGACAAGGAGGAGATAAAAGGGCTACCCTCAGGGAAAAAATGGCTCAGATTGGGTAAATTTTGATGTTGGCTGTGCCTCAGAGAAACACCAGACTAATTAACCAACTGCTACGATCTGATTAGAAAGCAGGAAGTAAAGAGATCTTGACCACCTTTGTCAGAGACAAAAGCAGGAAGAATTACAAGCAGAGAGAAGCTTGTTAGCCTGGGAAGTTAGCTGAGATTCTTCTCCAACACTTAACAAACACATTCAGAAAGCTGGAAGACAGCTCTCAGGGATGAGCCTTGCCTAATAGCCCTGCAAAGAAAGAAAGAACTAGAGGATTTTTGTGAAAGAAACAGGATTTGTAGACTATAAGCTACAGAAACTGTGAATCTTTGCCATCATAATTATATATAAAACTGGCAGTTCATTAAGATTTTAAATACACCTTTATGGACTACTGTTTGTTTTGTATGCCTTAAGGAGTGATGAGGATGAGAATTCAGCCACTTGGAAATAGTCCATGAAATTAACACCCTCAGAAAATGCATAGAATATGGAATATAAAGAGGTGCTATCACAGCATTGACAATATATGTCATCATCCCTGTCTTGGGAGAGAGCTAGCTCTTCTAAATAAATCATTGATTTATCCACCTTTAAGATGAATCAACTGAGGAATACGTCTTGGATTTTCTCTTGCTCATGACAGAAAACGTATATGTTAGTTGCTCAGTCATGTATAACATTTTGTGACCCCATGGACTGTAGCCCACCAGGTTCCTTTGTCCGTGGGATTCTGCATTTTTCAAGATATGTACTTTTCTTTCTTCATGTTCTTCTTGAATTCACTCCTCAGAGAAAGCATGTGTTTGCAGAAAGAGCCACCACTGATCTCCTTGATTACTTACTCTCAGAGAGTTTACGTAATGGTGTTACTACAGTACGTTCCTGGCTTTGTGGGATTGTGTTGGGGGTTCCAGGATGACGTTTTGCAGACATCACCCTGGGGATTGACTGTACTGTTTTTTATTTCTTCTTTTAGAGTTGGCTTCAGGGTCTACTTGATATGGAATTTATCTAAAGAAGACAAAATTGTTCCAATTGCTTATCATCCTCTGAGAATCACAGATTTCTAAGATCTTATGTCTAATCTAGGGTTAGGTATGACAGATATTTATGGTTAAGACAGTATAAAAAAACACACAGTATACTTAACCTTTATTCAGTCTGCATGTCTGCATTACAAATGTGGAGCCCAGGCTTTTTACCAAGCTAGGGTCAAGAATCAGAGCTGCCAACTAACATTTAAGCATTTAAAACAACCTCCCTTCCTCTGTGAAGTCTTAATGGGCTCAGTCCAGCACCTGGCATGCATCTGTCTATATCACACATAAAATAAATTTAAATTGGCAGTGCCAGCAGAGAAAATGAGATTTCATGGGTGTGGAGATAAGCCAAACATTCAGGTGAGAAGTGACTTCAGTACTAGAGAAAGATAGTCTCCTCTTGATGCGTTCTGAGAAGCCAAACATTTTAAACACCTTCCTCACTGTCTTCTAACCCATAAAGAGCAGGTACAAGAAAGGATGCCCTCGGACCTCCTATGATGAGAAACACATCAAATTCCACAAGCATGTGTAGCTATTGTGTAAGAGTAGTGATTACACACTTACAGGTTTATTTCTACTTCTCTTTTACTCATTTAAAACTCATTTACTCTCATAACAGCAGGAGCTAAGTGGGAGTGTGTAGGTGTCAACTATTGTTATGCTTTTTCCACTTTTCAAACAGAGGTATTTGATACCCATCCTTGCTAAAGAAAATATACAAAATCAACACGGTAATCTGGTTAACACTTTGATATATTCTAAACATCCTCTTGAAATATGACCTAGGTGTTAAAATGAGCAGCTCTTCCTTAAAAATGTTGACTGAAACCTCCAACAGCACGTGAGTTCCTACAAATGGTCCTAACGGCTTTGTATCTCTTTCAAAACATGTCAGCTAAGATAGAAGCACTGTAGTTAATACTGATAGGAATAATAAGAATAAATACCAGTGTGTCTTTTGTACATGATCTCATTTCCACTTTCTCTCAGATGTTATCACGGTGGTGTA
This sequence comes from Odocoileus virginianus, assembly GCF_023699985.2. Taxonomy (NCBI): domain Eukaryota; kingdom Metazoa; phylum Chordata; class Mammalia; order Artiodactyla; family Cervidae; genus Odocoileus; species Odocoileus virginianus. Next base: position 31,708,569 of record NC_069695.1, read on the forward strand.
GGGCTTCCCAGGGACTCAGTGGTAAAGAGTCTGCCTGCCAATGCAGAAGACCAGGAGACTCAGGTTGGAGTCCCTGGTTGGGAAGTTCCCCTGGAGGAGGAAATGGCAATCCACTCCAGTAATCTTGCCTGGGAAATCCCATGGACAGAGGAGGCTGGTGGGTTACAGTCCATGGGGTCACAAAGAGTCAGACATGACTGAGTGACCAAGTGTACACACACTATTTAATGAATGTCTGCACCAAAATAATTGCCTCAGAAAGCTGGAATAATGGCATAGAACATTATAGAATTTTTTTTTTTTTTTTGGCCATGTGGCGCAGCATGGAAGCCTAGTTCTTCCACCAGGGATGGAATCCGTGTCCCCTCTGCCCCCCACCCACACACACTCAGAGGAAGTGTGGAGTCCTAACCACTGGACTACCAGGGAAGTCCCGGCATAGAGCGTTTTTTTAAAGTACTCCTTTTAAAACTATTTGTAGACTCAATTAATGTCACAAGAGAGACTATTATTTTTATTCTAAAATATTTCCTTACATCTAAAAATGCATCACTCAACTTAAAGAACTAATTCAGAAACTTGTTTTCTGAATGATTTTTGGTCATTGTTAAAAATCAATCCACCTCAAAGCACAGAAATTTGACACCAGAAATTTTGGCACAAGCTTTAAAATCAATTGCAGAGTAATCCTAAAACACTGAGAGATATGGCCAACAATGGACAATAATTGGGTAGTTTTCCAATATGAATACATTGAAGGAATATCACTAATTTTCTAGGTATATTTTTGTATAAACAAAATTAGCCATATCAAGGAGAGGAAGAATATTGAGTAGTGAATATTTTTTCTTTTGAACATTTCATTTAATAATGTTATACTATTAGCATTATTTTTAAATGTTCTTAAATATTTTAAAAGATATAAATAAATCTTTTTTTAAAAGGACATTCCACTTATTCATTGGAAATGCTAAAATCCTTTGACAATCTGTATGCTAGACCAGTAGAAATGTGATAATTTCTTCATAGTCTTTAACCTGGCAATAATATTACAATGATGGAGAGTTAGACAATGATTATAGTAGCAAAATAAGCATTTTTTTTAAAAATAGATTTTTTTAAAAATGTGGACCATTTTTCAAGCTTTACTGAATTTGCTACTTCATTGTTTCTGTTTTATGTTTTGATTTTTTGGCCCCAAGGCATGTGGGATCTTAGCTCGCCCACAAGGGATCAAATCTGCTGCACTGGGAGGCGAAGTCTTAACCACTGGACCACCAGGGAAGTCCCAGATAAGTATATGCTTTGAACACTGCCATCTGTCACTGTCATGTTCCTAACCATATAAAGTATACTGTTTAAAATGGAAAGTAAAAATACACAAACGTGCTAAAAAATAAAATAGATAAATGTAATTGTGAACAGAAATACAGACATTGTCTAATGGATAGACTGTTAGACATAGTCTAATAAAGCTAAGCTGCAGTAGAGTTCTTGCCTTATTTTGGAAAAGAATAGAAATTACAAAATAACTCTAGACTTCTTAGAAAAAAAGATGTTTGGTGTGTGTGTGTGTGTGTGTGTGTGCACGCTAAAATTTGAAGATAAATACTAAAACTATAGATATACAACTTTTGCTTTTAGAAGTACCCAGTGTGAGGTAGAATACTGGAGTCCGGTTAATTGCCTAAGTTTGGATGTCATAGTGGAAATACCCACCACTTTTTAAATGAGCCTTAAAAGGTTCAAACTACTGCCTAGAGTGAAAGCTTATACAAAGTCACTAGGGAAATTGGGAGAATGGACACTTTTGCAGTCAGTAACTGGGCTGAGACATCTCCTAGCTTAGTAACTAGTGCAGCATGTTGCCAAAAATAGTAGAAGATTCATAAAACATGGATATAAGCCCTGATTTGATGTGATGCCCTCCAAGTCATCTCAAAACTACAAAAGACAAGAAAGCGTCAATAAGGAGAAAGGAGGAGAATAAATAAGTGTTTTAGTGAGTTCACAAATCAAGACTTCTAAACAGACTCATGTTTAAGCAAACATGGCAGTAAGAAAGACAATAAACAAAATCAACAATCAGAAAAGTAATTATTCTAGATAAGATGAACATGTAGGAGCAGTCCATAAATAATTTAAAAATAATTATGATTAGGATATTAAGAAAGATAAAAGAAGAAATTTCTGGTAGAGTAGGAAATCAAGCAGCGATATGAGGCAGAAATGAGACAAGGACAGAAGTATATGCAAGTGCAGATTTGCGAGTTCAATTATAAATAGGTATGCCAATAAAATAAACAAGAGTTTGCCTTGAAATATTCTTATCAATTTGACTGTAGTAGTCCCATTGAATCATAGAAAGTAAGTTTATTTTCCTTGTCTTCTTTTATCAAAACTTAACTCATCCCTAAAAAAGAGTCAACTGTGTTAACTGATTATATGATGTTTCCAATTTTACATATTCATATCATATAAGGAGGAGTGATACTAAGACTTTGTAGATTTGTAGCACTGAAGGTTTTTTTTTCAAATATTTAAATTTTTTTATTCATTAAAATCCAATTCATGTTGTACATGGAATTATTATTTTTTTAATTAATTTATTTTAATTGGAGGCTAATTACTTTACAATATTGTAGTGGTTTTTTGCCATACATTGACATGAATCAGCCATGGGTGTACATGTGTTCCCCATCCTGAACCCCCCTCCCACCTCCCTCTCCATCCCATCCCTCAGGGTCATCCCAGTGCACCAGCCCTGAGCACCCTGTCTCATGCATCGACCCTGGACTGGTGATCTATTTCACATATGGTAATATACATGTTTCAGTGCTATTCTCTCAAATTATCCCACCCTCGCCATCTTCCACAGAGTCCAAAAGTCTGTCCTTTACATCTTTGTCTCTTTTGCTATCTTACATATAGGGTCAACATTACCATCTTTCTAAATTCCATATATATGTGTTAATATACTGTATTAGTGTTTTTCTTTCTGATTTACTTCACTCTGTATAATAGGCTCCAGTTTCATCCACCTCATTAGAACTGATTCAAATGCATTCTTTTTAATAGCTGAGTAATATTCCATTGTGTATATGTACCACAGCTTTCTTATTCATTCATCTGCCAATGGACATCTTGTTTCCATGTCCTGGCTATCATAAATAGTGCTGCGACAAACATTGGGGTACATGTGTCTCTTTCAATTCTGGTTTCCTCGGCGTGTATGCCCAGCAGTGGGATTGCTGGGTCATATGGCAGTTCTATTTCCAGTTTTTTAAGGAATCTCCACACTGTTCTCCATAATGGCTGTACTAGTTTTCATTCCCACCAACAGTGTAAGAGGGTTCCCTTTTGTCCTCACCCTTTGCAGAATTTATTGTTTGTAGACTTTTTGACGGCAGCCATTCTGACTGGCATGAGATGGTAGTTCATTGTGGTTTTGATTTGCATTTCTCTGATAATGAGTGATGTTGAGCATCTTTTCATGTGTTTGTTATCCATCTGTATGTCTTCTTTGGAGAACTGTCTGTTTAGTTCTTTGGCCCATTTTTTGACTGGGTCATTTATTTTTCTGGATATACATGGAATTATATGCATTATATTGTAGATATAAATAAGATGTCTAATTATTGTTGAAAAATTAAGTAGTAGTATTTGTAAATGAACTATAATACTTACTAAATAATCTAATATTGATTCTTGAGAGTCTCAGATATTATTTTATAAATGTTATTAATTATACCATGGTCCTATCATGAGTAGTTGCATAAATTATATTCATTTTTTCTGCCCTTGAAGGAGTTGATTTCTTTTCATATCAAGATTGTAGATTAATTGTTAAGAGCACAGGCTTGGAAGACTATTTGAATTTTAGGTTTAAATTTTATATTTGAAATGTGAATCCATTAGGATAAAGCCAGGAAACAGAAACCACTTTTTGAATAAAGAAAATTAAGTAGAAAGTTACTCATATGACAAAAGAGCTGAGAAGTCAATCTACAAGGCTATTTAGAGATTAACAACAATAGGAAGAAGTTCCCTCCTTGATGGCTGGAAGGAGGGGATAGGGTTCTCAAGGATTTAGAAGCGTAGTGGGAGCTAGAACCATGGAAGAGATGCCAGGTAGGGCTGAGACCTTGAAGAGAAGGCCATCTGGTAGGAGCTAGAACTAATGAGAAGAAGCAACTGTTTCTGGAAATGTCCCAGGAAGCAGAAAGAGGAGAGATATACCTACTTTCTCCCTTTCTCCCACCCTCCCATGTTCCACCAAGACCTCTCATTGGCCATATCTCCCAGAAGTCAAAGAGAGCAGGAAGACTGGGAAATGTAGTTCTCTGTGATACATGGCAAAAAAAGGGGCAGGAAATATAGATTTGAGGAAAAACAGGATACTTCACATTTTTTATTAGTTCTATTTTATTTTCTCTTATGAAGTGATCATTGTAACCCAGTGTTGTTGCTAACATTGTTGTTCAGTTGCTAAGTTGCTAACATTAAATTATGCATTTAAAGCACCAAGTGGAGTGACTGTCATATTACAAGCTCTCATTAAATGTTAAGTATTTTTATGATAATTTTAAGTCCCTGTGTTGTTTAAAATCTTTATCTAATCTTAACTGTGTTTTGGTTTCTGTTTATGCTTTTCTAAATTATAACTTCATACTCCAGAAGTAGTCCTTTGTCTTTTCTCTTTATAGCAAATATGACTTCCTTCTCTTCAGTTCCAAAATCCTTATCAAAGTAGTGTGTTGATGGTTTCATGGGCAAATGATATCTAGAATTTCTATTTGACTTTGAGAAATAATTTAAAAATTATTTGAGAATAATTTTCTTGAGTGTTTATGATATGTCATGTTTGAGGCCTTAAACATGGTATTTTATTTAATCCTTGTCATAATCTACTTCATATATGATGTAAGTACTGTTATCACCATTTAAGAGAAGAGAAGGCAAAAGATCAGAAGTAAGATGACTTGCTTGGAGTCAATCTAACCAGACCCAGTGCTGAAATCCAGGTTTGTTCAACTTCAAGGCCCATACTTTGACCACTGTGATACCAACTGCCTCCCCACTACTTTGGTCCATTTTTTCAACGTTCATATATTAAATTATCATGGGGATTTCTCTGCCATTTAAAATGTTTCATAATCCAGTTATTTTCATTCATTCCTTCAACAAATATTTTTACAGCATTTTAAATTACTTATTATTTTATTTTTGTCTTTGCTGGATTTTTTTTGCTGCACGAGGGCTTTTCTCTAGTGGCAGCAAGTGGGGGCCACTCTCTAGTTGTGGCGCACGGGCTTCTCGTTGCATGGCTTTTATTGCTGCAGAGCATGGGCTATAGAGCTCAGAGGCTTCAGTCGTTGCAGCATATCTGTTCAGTAGTTGTGGCTCGAGGGCTCCAGACCAAGGGCTCAGTAGTTGTGGCACAAGGGCTTGGTTGCCTAGCAACATGTGGAATCCTCCTAGACAAGGGATTAAACCTACATCCCCTGCATTGCCAGGCAGATACTTAACTACTGGACCACCAGGGAAGTCCATCTGCAACAAATATTTTTAAACACCATGTGACAGGTACTCTTCTGAATGCTGAAGTTTACATCCCGCTGGAGAGAGACAACAGACTGGCGTCTTTACATTCTCTTGTTGTGTAACCAACTACCACTCACTTAGCAGCTCAAAACAACACACATTTAATATCGCATAATTTCTGTGGATCAAAGGTCCAAGCACAGCTTACCTGTTCTCTGATTAGAGTCTCAGACAGCTGTAACCAAGTTACTGACCAGACCCAGCTCAGGGTTTTTCCAAGCTCATGTGGTTGTTGGCAGCATTTATTTCTTGCAGGTATAGAACTCCAGGGTTTATTAGCTGCTAGCAGCTCCTGCAGTTCCTTGCCACATGGCTTTCAGAAAACATGACAGCTTCTTCTTCAAAGCCAGCAAAGATAAAGTCTCTAAAGCAAGTCTTCTAAGGAAATGGAATCCTTTATAATGTACCCTAATCCCAGAACGATACTCCATCACCTTTGCAATAAAAGGTGACATCCCATCACTTTTGCCACATTCCATTGGCTAGAAGCAAGTCAAAGGTCCTGCCCATACTCAAAGAGAGGAGATTATTTATGCTTTTTAGTCCCTAAGTCGTGTCTGACCCTTTTTGACCCCATGGACTGTAGCCCACTGGGCTTCTCCATCCATGAGATTTCCCAGGCAAAAATACTGACTGTGTTGCTATTTCCCCCTCTAGGAGATCTTCCCAACCCCAGGGTTTGAACCTGGGTTTCCTGCATTGGCAGATGAATTCTTTACCACTGAGCCACCAGGGAAGCCCTGGAGGAGACTATACAAAAGTATAAATACAAGATGAAGATGATGGGGGTGGGGGTGGTACCCTGAAGTCTGTCTGCCACACCTGTAGATAAATACATGAGGATAATAGCAAATGGAAATAAGTACTCTGCAGAGAATCAAATATGGTGCTATGATTGTGACTGGCATCTCTTGACTGAATGACCAGAGAAGGCCTCCTTGTGGAAATAGTGTCTGAACTGAGACCTTAATGACTAGAGGAAGCTAGCTAGTCTGGCTATGTTGACAGTGAGATGAGCTGGAGAGGAATGGATGACAGGGAAAGTGGCATGAAATGAAGTCAGACTGGTAAGCAGAGGCTGGGCCATGTAAGGATTTACGGATGAACACATTTCTTCTCTACGCTATTATTCAGTTCATTTCAGTTCAGTTGCTCAGTCGTGTCCAACTCTTTGCGACCCCATGAATCGCAGCACGCTAGGCCTCCCTGTCCATCACCAACTCCCGGAGTTTACTCAAACTCATGCCCATCGAGTCAGTGATGTCATCCAACCATCTCATCCTCTGTTGTCCCCTTCTCCTCCTGCCCCCAATCCCTCCCAGCATCAGGGTCTTTTCCAATGAGTCAACTCTTCACATGAGGTGGCCTATTATTAGAAGGTTTGAAATAGTGTGAGGGTGTGATCTGGTTATACACACACACACACACACACACACACACACACATATATTTTGAAAGGTCATTTCAATTGCTGTAATGAAAATAGAGCCTAGGGATTTACCAGCGGAAGAAAAAAAATAGTCACTCAGTCATGTTCAACCCATTGGGACCCCATGGACTAGAGCCTGCAAGGCTCTTCTGTCCATGGAACTCCCCAGGCAAGAATACTGGAGTGGGTAGCCAGATTTCCTAAAGGAAATCAACCTGGAATAGTCATTGGAAGGACTGATGCTGAAGCTGATGTGAAGAGCCAATTCATTAGAAAAGACCCTGATGCTGGGAAAGATTGAAGACATGAGTTTGAGCAAACTCTGGGAGATGGTGAAGCACAGGGAAGCCAGGCGTGCTTCAGTCCATGGGATCTCAAAGGGTCAGACATGCCTGAGCAACTAAACAACAATCGGTAATCCAGAGTGATAAATATTTTGATGTAAATAAGGAGAGCTGCATCGAAATTAGATTACTTTAAAATATTTAAATTATTTTTGCTTTTCTCTCTCTTCATGTATATATACACACATATGTACATGTATGCATGTGTGTACATATGTAAAACCCTTTAGTACATCCATATTGGGAATCTTTTTGATTTCTGAGCTCCTTCTCACTCATCCAGTTTATTTGAATCAGAGAGTCAGACCACATAGCTAAGGTTCCCAGAGATGACAGGTAGGATCTTGCCTTCAGCCTATCAGGCAACTACATTCCTTGTTTTGCCAGGATTGCTGATTCAAAGGGGAGCCCCCTAATCAAAGGCGGAACACACCCTCAGCTCTTAAAAACATCAAAATGCTCACTGGAGTGTTCTTTCAGTCCGTGTTTTCTTAAATCTTAATAAATCTGGATTCTTTTTTCCTCTTTTCATGACTTCTGAAAAAAAGTTACATAAATATCTTTATCAAGAAGGCCAATGAAAATATGTTTAGCTAATAGAAATATAAAACTAATTTATTATGAGACGTTTATAGACAGAGAAGTAAGAATGCCAACACTGGCCTGTCCCCCCACCACCAACCCCAGTCCCACGTTCACTATTTCACAACTGTTTGTATCCCCACAGCTTGTCTGTACTTGTTGGTTATACTTTCAGGGGATGGTCCACTTCTTAGAGTATTCATCCCTTTTCATATTACTCTAAGAAAAATCAGTAGGATTCTGTCACATTATTCATAGATAATGTACAAAATTATTTCTTTTTTTTTTTTTTTTTTTTTGCCAACTTTGTATAAACCATGAATATCTACAAATACAGAGAAAAGAGGGAAGAAGCAGAATACCTCTCACAGACAGAACTCCAAAGGGACAGCAAACTGACATTGACCCTGGGGTGTAGTTATCCCCTTTTAACCATGTTAGTAATCATGCTCATTTGAATTTACTCACTGTCTTGGGGGTGAGCAAACATAGCACACACACATCATCAGAGCTTGCCTCTCAGATCCTCCCACAGAGGAGGACAGAATGTATTACATCAGTCATCCTGAATTCTACTGCACAGCGGACTTCTCTTTAATCATGCAAACACTCCAAAGGTTACAACATAATACTTCTCTTACACACTTTAAGAGAATGGCTCCCTCTTGATTTCATTCATTCATTCATTTGCCATAGATTCCTGGAATGCCTAGAACTACAAACACTTGGTGAAGAGTTGAAGATACAGTAGTGAACAAGACATTCTTTGCATCAGGAGCTCACCATCCACTGGGTTTCCTCATTCCATAGGCTTTCTTGAGCATCTGTCATATGCCAGACCATGTTCTAAGTGTTGGGACACAGCAGAGAAGCAGATAGAAAATAAAAAGTTTTCGAAATAGTGTAATTTTAGGAACTGATATGTCCTATGAAGAGAGTACTGCAGAGGAGGTGACTGCAGGTGCTTTTTTCAGTAGATGGATCACAGAAGCGATGTTGGAGTAAGGACCTCCATGACTAAAACAATGAATCAACCAATTTTCCTGTGAAAAAGTATGCTGGGAAGTTGTTGCTGTTGTTCAGTCACTAAGTCATGTTTGACTCTTTGTGACCCCACAAACTACAGCACACCAGGCTTCCCTGTCCTTCACTATCTCCTGGAGTTTGTGCAAACTCATGTCCATTGAGTCAGTGACGCCATCCAACCATCTCATCCTTTGTGGCCCCCTTCCCCTCCTGTCCTCAATCTTTCCCAGAATCAGAGTCTTTACCAATGAGTTGGCTCTTCACATCAGGTGGCCAAAATATTGGAGCTTTAGCTTCAGCATCAGTCCTTCCAATGAATATTCAGGGTCGATTTCCCTTAAGATTGACTGCTTTGATCTCCTTGCTCCCCAAGGGATTCTCAAGAGTCTTCCCCAGCACCATTGTTCAAAAGCATCAATTCTTCAGCGTTCAACCTTCTTTATGGCCCAGTTCATCTGTACATGACTACTGGAAAAAACCATGGCTTTGACAATACGGACCTTTGTTGGCAAAGTGATGCTGGCCAGAGAGAACACAAAACATGAGACCTAAGCAAATGAGGACCATGAACTATTTCTTCTGAAGCTTGACTACATTTTTAAGGTCATATGAACAATGTCCAACTTTGCTATGTTCAAACTTAAACCACATTGCCATTAGGTCTACCATGCAAAGTCAACACTAATACACTTTTGGTACACTGAGCTTAAAGTTTGTACAGCTTGCTATCTCATGCTTTTCTCTGCTTTGTTTACTGAGATTGTAGGTACCTATCATGCCTGGAGTCTCTGGGAGCCATGCAAATCATTCAACTGTATCACTAGTCTATAGAAATCCTTGGAGACAAATCCACCAGAGTTCTCTATCCTCCTCTGACCTGAATAGTTTGCTCTTCAGGCTGGATATTCAGTTATCATACTGAGTCTTTCTTTCACCAGCATCCTGAGCATTTTCTTCTCTCCTGTTCTGGATCTCCTGATTCTTGGTCCAATGTCATCCTCCTTCTTAGTTTAGTTCTCATTGTGATGAATAATATCCTCTAGTAGCTTACTATAAAAAACACGAGAGAAAAAACATGACACATTTGATATCTGAAGATTTCTATATTCTAGCCTTATAATAACCTGACAGTTTAGCTAGGAATATGATTCCAGGTTGGGAATCATTTTCCCTAAACATTTCAAGGGTACATCTTCTCTGTTTTATTGCTCTCAAGTGGGCTGAGAATTTTGACACCATCCATTCATACTTTAGAACAAGGCAATGAAAAGCTGAATAGAAGTTCCATGCATGTGGATAGAACTTATCAAATTATAGACATTATAGGAGGGTATCTATCTAGGAAATTAAGTTAAAATGCTGCTGACTCTTAGTGCCTATAAGTCTCTGGTGAGGGATAGAACTGGTAAGTTTTTTCCAGAGAAGAATCGTCTCTCATTTTTCTACCTTAGAGACACAACTGCTGGCAGTCAATATCTCTGAGCTAGTGAAGGAAGGGGTTAGGATGTAACCATTCAGAATGTAGACATTTAATCAACTCCCATTTTCAGCATTTGAGTAGGAAATGGCAACCCACTCCAGTATGTGTTCTTGCCTGGAAAATTCCAAGGACAGAGGAGCCTAGCAGGCTACACAGTCCATGGGGTCTCAAGGAGTCAGACACAACTGAGCACACACACACACGTTTTCAGCACAGGGGTGACTGCAAGTCCAGTCTCTCTAGCTTAACCTCTCCAGAGAGTAAACACTAATCTTCTTGGGTAAAAGAGGGCTATCCATGAAATCAAAAGACACTTGCTCCTTGGAAGAAAAGCTATGACCAATCTAGACAGCATATTAAGAAGCAGAGATATTACTTTGTCATAAAAGGTCCGTCTAGTCAAAGCTACGGTTTTTACAGTACAATCATGTATGGATGTGAGAGTTGGACTATAAAGAAAACTGAGTGCCAAAGAAATGATGCTTTTGAACTGTGGTGTTGGAGAAGACTCTTTGAGAAGTCCCTTGGACTGAAAAGAGATCAAACCAGTCAATCCTAAAGGAACTCAGTCCTGAATATTCATTGGAAGGACTAATGCTGAAGCTGAAACTCCAATACTTTGGCCACCTGATGGGAAGAACTGACTCATTTGAAAAGACCCTGATGCTGGGAAAGATTGAAGGCAGGAGGAGGAGGAGATGACAGAGGATAAGATGGTTGGATGGCATCACCAACTCAATGGACATGAGTTGGGTAACCTCTGGGAGTTGGTGATAAACAGGGAAGCCTGGCATGCTGCAGTTCATGGATTCACAGAGTCAGACACGACTGAACAACTGAACTGTACTGAACTGATCCATCAACAGTGCAGGATTTAGAAGATACAGTATTAATTACTCCAAACATCGACTCTTACCCTTGTTTTCTCTCCATCTGCATCTTTCTCCAATCTTTGAGGCCTTGGGATTTTGAGGAATGAATTCATCTACTCCTGGTTTCAACTTTCAAAGGTCTACTGATTCAAATACCACTTTTCCATATGATGTTTTCATTCCAAACCACAATTGAAACTGTTGGCTTACTCTCTGTCTTTGTCCTTGTACATAGACAGTTGTTTTAACCCCATTAGGTTGTTTAAATCATTTTAGTTTGATTTGGGGCATATTAACATGCAGGATGTAGCTAGAAACTTCCCCCAAATGTTTTTCCCCACAATCTAATTCCTTACCACAAAGAATTTCTGATAAATAGAATTTTATTCATCTCATCTCATTTCATCATTCTGCAGAATTAAGTGGAAGTTATAAAAGAGAAGTGCTAATGTGAGAGATAAGAAGCTTATGTTTCAAACTTTATATGTTTGAGACAGAAATTGCTAGACCTATCAGAAGCTATATCTCTTTACATTCAATCTGATGCTTGTGGATTTAAGCTAATAGAATTCATGAACAGTTACGAGGCTCAAGGATAAACATAAAGGGTATGATTTCAATGTCAGAGATATATTACTAAAAATGTTGTTTCACAGATGAAGTGTAACTAAGGATTTTACAATGGAACTCTTTCTGTAACATGTGTCTATCATTAGTCTTTAAAAAATCTGAGTTTTAGAAAGTTCCAGTAACATAGGAACAAAACTATAGAACTGGCCAATTTTTAGGCTTCCATCTTAAATTTAAGGGCCATAAAAAAAGCAATAACTACTCAATCAAAAAGGTTATAAAATATTCAATAATGCCAAAGGTCTTCTGATATTTTCTGGAACTCTCCTGATCTCTTTACTTTCTTTTTCAGCTGTATTGTAACACTGCTCTATTAAAACTTGCTTTCATTTTTTACGAATTATTATTCATGTTATAATAACATGCTGAAAGTACAAATCAATGCTTCACCTCTTGCCCTTTAAAAAAACATCAGGCATGCATGAACAGATCAAAAATATTTGAGAGAATAAGAAATCAGTGTGGTGTAATAAAGAGGATTAAATATCACTGACTGAACACAAATATGTATTCTCTTTGCCAAAATCCCACTAAATAAAATTTTGTACAACAATCTTGGAAGCCAGAAGATAATGGTGCAATATATTTGAAACTCGAAGGGAAATTAATTTCTTACCTAGAATTCTATATCTAGTCATACAATCAATTAAGTGTGAGAGTAAAATAAAGGCATTTTCATAAGGTCAAGTCTCAAAATGACGATTTCCAATGTGCCTTTTCTCAGAACCTGCTCTCTTCAAGGAATAAATTAAGAAGCAAAAAGATGAGACCTGGAGAACAAGAGATCCAGCAGAAGAGACAGGAATAGAAAATGCTAAGACTAAGAGAAAAGTGGTGCCCTAAAGCTAATATGATAAGAACAGCAGGTCAAACTGGAGCTGAGAGAGTATACCCTAGAAGGTCAGCTAAAAAAAAAAAAAAAAAAACAGTCAAACAAATGAACAAATAAACAAAGAAAGTTGTTTTCACTCACCTAAGTGAATGATTATCTAAGTTTTCAGAGCTCTGTGAAAGTCCTGGGAATTATTTACTGAAAAGTACATAGAAATCTAAGCAGAGAGATGACTGCTAACAAATTCCAAGGAAAATGGAAAACTGCACACACAAAAAGGAAATGTGATCATAGTGTGCTGTGTAATTCAGCTGTGAACAACACAGACAGAATAATGGAAGCACTGAATTTTCCTCCTGGCCCAAATGATGGCATAGCTGCATTGGGACCATGCGTTGAGAGAGGAATGTCTGTACCAAAACCAGGTTGTTGTTTTGTTTTGTTTTTCCATTTGTTGGTTTTAAAGAGAGCTGAATGATCATGTCATATTCCATAAAAGGAATTTAATGCTTTGTACCTCTATTTTTAAACTGAAGCATACATTTAAAATTTGAAAGAAATCCCAGAAGAAGCAGACTTGCAAGTGGGTTGCCCCTGGTAGGCAGGTCACGAGGAATGGGCATGAGATTGCTAATTTTTCTCACAAAACACTTTGTCATTTTATTAGACATGTTAAAGAATATTGATGCTTTTTTTTTTTTTAATGAGTAGGGACCACTTAGATTTAAATCCTTGCCCTGGTCTGTTTATTCAATAGCCTAGACAGGTTTATTGACTCTCCTGAACTGCACCCGCATAATTTGAGGGTAGTTTTTTGAAACAAAAAGTCTCCAAATATTTTCTCCCTTGACACTTAGGCACGTTTTAAGCATATTTTCTAAACCCAGAAGTTCAAAATTCTTGACAAAGCACAACTTGACCATATCTTCTTCCCATATCAAGGTTTCAAAACATTTTTGCTCAATTAGACTTCCGCCCTCCACCCCCAGCTCCCTGTTAAAAGGATTCCACAGAGGCTGAGGAATAGTAAAGCCCAGAGTGACCCATAACTCTTAAGAGATAATTCCAAGATAAGGGACAAAAAGAGGAATTTCCAAGGCATCTCAGATGTCCCAGGATTTTAGAGACTCTTCAAGTTTCAAGTCCTTGCAGCAATTCTGTATGAGCAGCAGAAGGGGTGGCTGTTATTGGTCCAAAGCCAGGAGGATAGGAAGTTAGGCCCCCTCATGACGTCGTGTGTCTATTGGTTTAAGGAAAAAAGAATATGATTTCTTCTTAACTCAAATTTATATCTATGTATCAGATATTTTTACAAGAATGTTTAAAAACTTTTATTTCACATTTTAAAAGATGGAATGTATTTTTCCATTTCATTATTCTTAAACTAATACCTTTGGAAATTTGCAGGCAAGTAAAATGAAAATAGAAGATTGAAGCAAATGTTCTAGAACTCATCACTGTTTTTCTGTTTCATTTGCTATTTACAGTCGCTATTGACAAAGCTAACTCCACCTCCTTAACAGTTCTCACTCTGAAAAACAGATCCACATTCTTCTCTTATCAGGGACTGGTCCCTTACACTCAGCTTAATGTTTAACTAGAGTAACTCACACTTGCTTTACTTATTTACACTTTACTTACTCCAGGAGAAAGAATGCACATTGAACTGTGCTTGAGTATATATTTTATTCAACTGCATTTAGATGTTTTACACTTATAAACACACATAATTATATTGTCTCCAACCTATTTATATTACTTGCAAATGGATGTAGCAACTGCCTGCTTACCACCATATGATTCTAAAGTAATCTCCATTAATGCAAATTACAAAAAATAAATAATCAAATATATCAATTTATATTTGTGTATAATGAGTCCTAAATTTTAAAAGTATTATAATTGAGTATTTTATTTTCATTAGGACCTTGATATTGGGCAAGATTTCAAGTCAAAACGGTTTATCCCCTATTATTCCAGTAGAGATGATCATTTCTCCTTCTACAATTAGTTACTGGATTTTTAATTATCCAAAAGCCTAAAATAAACTTTCAACTATAGCAGTCAATAAGGTGTTTCATGGTTTAGATTTTGGGTTGCTGTTCCCGGTCAGTCAAGGATACAGTCCTGAGTCAAAATGAACCATGTGGAGGGCTTTACCCTAATCTTAACTATTCCAATATCTCCCCCCACCAAAAACAAATACACAACCAAAATGTGATATTGTTTGCCCTGTAGTTTACATAGAGGAGAATGCATAAATCTTTATTGTGCAGTTCAATGAATTTTGAGATAGGTACCCAGTTAACCAACATCCAGATCAAGGTATAGAAGAACATGTCTGTCATTCTAGAAAACTTCTCCATACCACTTTCCAATTGCCAGGATTTTTCTGATTTCTAACATCAAAAATTAATTTTGCATATTCTTTGCATGAGCTCAATAAGAGTAAAATTATAAAGTCTATACTGTTGGGTGCCTGGCTTCTTTTGATCAATACTTTTTGAGATAAATACAAAGCCTGAAGTTTGGAAAAAGAGAAGTAAAAATGGTTTTTCTTCACAGATGGCATGACTGTGTGTAAAAGTCATAAGGCATCAGAAAAAAAAAAGCTTATAAATACTAAGAAAGTCAGTCAAGGGCTACAAAGTCATCATATAAAAATTATTACATCTAACTATGCCTTTTGAATTTGCTAACAAATCCATATTGTCAAGACTATTGAATAATTTTATGGTTGATTAAGAAATTACTCGCTGAAATAGAGACCCAGGGACACACAGAAACATAACACCAAAACAAACATGATTAACAAGGTTAAAAAAAAAAAGACCTAAAATATCCATGAAACCTAGCAAGCAATTAAGATTTAAAAAAAAAAAAGTTCCAGGCCATGCATAGTAAAAAGTGTTTAGCTCTTGTATCCATCAATTTGTCCTTCTCTTGAAGAACCTTTGTTTTCATATACATATCCTTATTTCCCTATGAATACAGTTTTTAAAAATCAAGTTGCAAACTATTTTACAGAGTATGATCAACTGGAATTGGGACTTTGTGCTTCTTCCCTTTGCTTATAAAACAAGATACTTTTATGAGTAAAGAATTAAATGAAAACATTTAAATTGTCTTAAAAACTGAGCTACCTCTGCATACTTGATGTATGTGTACATGTAGGCACATATTCTGTCTTTAGAAGGTATCAACACTCACAAAGGTTACCTGGTCAGATGAAACAAGTGCAATCCTTAAATAATTGTAATCCAGTGTTTAAAGGTTGGCTGTAGACTATCTTCAAAACAAGACTCCTAGATCATTCATTTTTCTATAACTAACTGAATATAATGTAGAAAATGGCTGTAAATACATTTGTTTTGAAATTTTCAATGCTAGACACTCTTCTAAGAACTTTGTGTTCCTTATCTCATTTAATCTTCACAAAAACTGAAGCACATAATAGTTCCCTTATTTTATAAATAAGAAATCAAGGTTGAAGGAATTCAGATAACTTCCCCCAAGTTTTCACAATAATTAAGTAAAGAAACTAAAACTCATTCTGAGTTAACAGCTTACTTCCATGCCCTGACCCCCTTTGGTATTTTGCTCTGTGTAAATCAATATTCTCCTTTTTTTTTTTTTTTTGAACATCCATCTCCTAAATGAAAGTAAATTTGTATGTATAAGTAAATTTCTTACATGTGTTAATTGAAATGAAATAAATACTTAACCCCATAAGGACAGTGTGATATAGAGATTAAATTCTAATAAAGGAGATCTTAATAACTGGAATAAAAATCCATGATAGTCCAATTAAATTATTTTATTTTTACATGTTGAACAAGTAGTGATTTCCTATATGTGATTTTCATGTAAATCTCACAGTAATTGAATGGGAAAAGTATTTCTACAATTTTACAAAGAAGCACACTTGGGCTCAGAGGTAAAATGATTCTCCTTCAAAATCACAACTGCTGCCTGTCACTGGACAGTTACAAAGCTCATTCAATTGAGGATGTGAACAGAGTTCACAGAAAGAAAAATGCAAATGGCCAATAGAAACATTAAACCTCAACTTCATTAAAATCAGACAGATTACCATTTAAGCCACAAATAACATAAACATCTGTGTTATGTTTATAAACATAACATAAACATAACTTAAAGGGCCACTGATGGCCCTTTCAGCCATCAAATGGGCCAACATAGGTAGTTCAAACTTTCAAAACAATGAAAACGATGTGCAGGTAATGGAATCCTGTCTCATTCCTGGTAGGAATGTGAATTGATACAACATCATTTAATTAATATCTACTAAATTTTAAAATTTCTTCCATTTTGATTATTAAATTTCACATTACAACCAATCCATCACAAATACAAACTTTGGATATATGTACCAGGATTTTTTTTACAGCCTCCTTTGTAATAGTATACGTAGTGAACTAAAGAGCCTCTTGATGAAAGTGAAAAAGGAGACCCTGAGTCAGGAAGATTCCCTGGAGAGGAGAATGGCTACCCACTCCAGTATTCCTGCCTAGAGAATTCCATGGATAGAGGAGCCTGGTGGGCTAAAGTCCACGGGGATGCAAAGAGTTGGACACAACTGAGCAACTGACACTTTCACTTCACTACATCAGTTCAGTTGCTCAGTTGTGCCCGACTCTGCGATCCCATGAATTGCAGCACGCCAGGCCTCCCTGTCCATCACCAACTCCCAGAGTTTACTCAAACTCATGTCCGTTGAGTCAGTGATGCCATCCAGCCATCTCATCCTCTGTCGTCCTCTTCTCCTCCTGCCCCCAATCCCTCCCAGCATCAGGGTCTTTTCCAATGAGTCAACTCTGCACATGAGGTGGCCAAAATATTGGAGTTTCAGCTTCAGCATCAGTCCTTCCAATGAACACTCAGGACTGATCTCCTTTAGGATGGACTGGCTGGATCTCCTTGCAGTCCAAGGGACTCTCAAGAGTCTTCTCCAACACCACAGTTCAAAAGCACCAATTCTTCGGCACTCAGATTTCTTCACAGTTCAACTCTCACATCCATACATGACCACTGGAAAAACCATAGCCTTGACTAGACGGACCTTTGTTGGCAAAGTAATGTCTCTGCTTTTTAATATGCTATCTAGGTTGGTCATAAGTTTCCTTCCAAGGAGTAAGCGTCTTTTTATTTCATGGCTGCAATCACCAGCTGCAGTGATTTTGGAGCCCCCCAAAAACAAAGTCTGACACTGTTTCCACTGTTTCCCCATCTATTTCCCATGAAGTGATGGGACCAGATGCCATGATTTTAGTTTTCTGAATGTTGAGTTTTAAGCCAACTTTTTCACTCTCCTCTTTCACTTTCATCAAGAGGCTTTTCAGTTCCTCTTCAAACTTTTTTAATCTTTGTGATCCGGGGTTAGGTAAAATGTTCTTAGAAGTGACACAAAAAACACAATCTATTCAACAAAAAAATGATGAATTGAACTTCATCCAAATTAAAAATGCTTGCTTTGTTCAAGACATTACTAAGAAAATCAAAAGGCAAGCTACAAACTGGGAGATAATGTTTGCAAATCACATATACAATAAACTACCTATATCAAGACTATATGACGAACTTTCAAAATTCAACAGTAAGAAAACTTAAAACTTAAATAAAGATGTACAAAAATATTGAACAGACACTTCACCAAAGAGGATCTACAGACAGCAAATAGCACTTGGAAAGATAATCAATATCACTAGCCATTAATATCAATATATCAATATCCAATATCAGTGTTACTACCCCATGGTATGTAGCCCACCAGACTCCTCCATCCATTGGATTTTCCAGACAAGAATACTG
Organism: Odocoileus virginianus; assembly: GCF_023699985.2. Lineage (NCBI taxonomy): Eukaryota > Metazoa > Chordata > Mammalia > Artiodactyla > Cervidae > Odocoileus > Odocoileus virginianus. The sequence goes on from NC_069695.1 coordinate 31,727,200, forward strand.
GAGTGGTTGCCATTTCCTTCTCCAAGGAAACTTCCTGACCCAGGATTCAAGCCCAGGTCTCTTGTATTGCAGACAGACTCTTTACCATCTGAGATATCAGGGAAGTCCCATCACGAGCCATTATGTAAATGCAAATTAAAACCAAGGTAAAATACTACTACAAAACTATTATAACAATGAAAATAAAAAATACTGACAACATCAAGTGCTGGTAAAGATGTGGAGCAACTGGAACATTCATATATTGCTTCCTGGAATACAAAATGGTACAGCCAGTTTGGAAAAGTTGGGCAATTTCTTCAAAATTAATCCTTTACTGGAGAGAAATAAAAATTATTTTCACACTGAAAGACCTGTACCTGAATGTTTATAGCATCTTTATACATAATAATCAAAAACTCCATCAACCAAAAACTCCATCAATTTCTAATGGATAAATAAGCTTTTGTAAATTCACATCAAAGGAACAAACTATTGATAAACTCTACGGCTTGGCTGAATCTCAAAGACATTGTGCTAAGTGAAAGAAATGATCAAACTTTAGCTTTTGTAGTCTCAAAAGGTGTATATTAATGACTCCATGTATGCAATTTTCCAAAAAACTAAACTACCAGTTTGAGAACAATTCAATGGCGACCCCATGGACGGCAGCTCACCAGGCTCCTCTATCCATGGGATTCTCCAGGCAAAAATATTGGAGTGGGTTGCCATTTCCTTCTCCAAGTGACCTTCCTGTTCCAGAGATCGAACTACTTCTCATTATGTTTCCTGCATTGGCAGGTAGGTTCTTTACCACTAGCCCCACCTGGGAAGCCCACACAGGAAGCATGTGACTATAAAAGGATAGCATGAGAGTTTTTGAAGGTGATGAAATTGTTCTGTAATCTGATGTAACCTGTAAATTTCTTACACAAATTTAAAATTAAAAAACTGTACACCCCAACAATCAATTATACTGTATGATAATTTAAAAATCAGAAATAGAAGCTGAAATTATTGAATAATTCTTCTGTGTGTATAAAATATTGTATAGTCATGAATGTGAATGAATTAATCTATCAGTACCTAATAATCTGAATGGGTACCTCCAATATTTTGCTAAGTGATACAATCAATTTCAAGTATTATGTTTATAAAATATGATCCAATTTTTGCAAAAATTAAAACAAAAATAAAATTTATATGTGCATGTATACATATATGTATGTGCATGAGTATGTGTATGAATGTGTGCATCTGTTTATATGAATAATGTTTCTATCAATACCATTGAAGAGAAAGATACTTAGAAAAGAGATAGAGAGGAGTTTAGAGGTGAAGTGGAAAAAATGGTTAACTTTTGTAATAAGTGTATCATTTCAGTGATTAAATACTTAGTTGGCAAAAAAGTTCACTATGAAAAAACCTGAACAAAATTTTTGGCTAATATTTGTTCTTTTTATTGAAAAAGAATAAGGAATGAGTGTTTTGAAAAAAATGTGACTTCCACAGTAAATAAATATTATTGTTATTATACACAGAAAGATCTTTAAAGACATGTCTTTTCATTATTATTTATCTGTGATTTTAGTCTTCAAAACATGATGAGAATTGAGGAAATCTGAGGAGTTTATTGTCAGTTACAAAATTCTATAAATCCTTAGATTTAGGTAGATTTACATTGTAGTGAGCTATGACCATGAACATATTTCAAAATAATTAATAATATTTCAACTCAGTATTGAGTGAAAGATGATTTTTGAAATAACAGCATAATTTTCTTCAGCACATCTTACAGAGTTAATGAAGCATAACTATATTAGTAGCTACATGATTAAAGGCATAAGAAATTGTGAGTAAACTGCTTTATCATTTAATCCCTTTAAAGCAGGAATATTATGTAGTTATTTATCAAACCATTTGGACTGATGTTTGTATTTTGCTAAGTCAGGGATATTTTAAAGTATGCAAAATTTACATTATATTTTTATTAATAAAAATGATTCCTTTTTCTTAATAGAGTAACATAGCCCATTTCAAATGATTTCCAAAATAGAATTTTTTTATATAAGTAGTACTATTCAATATTCTGTTATCAGGTAAAGTATAATTTGAACACAGAGAATGTTTAATGCTTCTTAAACAGGAATATGTTCCTCAATATCATGTACACAAATTACTGTAAGGTAAAATTTCCTGAAGGTGGCAGCATTCTAAGCAAACCTGTCCTCAACTTTTGCAGCAAGCTTTTATTTATAAAGCATTATTACATTTGCTGTTTAAAATGGCTGGTAATATTATAAACCATTAGTAATTATGAAAACAATCTCACTGTAACCATCATGCTGATGGGATTTCAAAAGAACTCCAACTAGTTATAGTCTATACTTTAAGTTATTCTTCTATATATAAGCATATGCTATATATCTGCTGTCCCTAACTAGCTTTTTAGCACCAGGGACCAGTTTTGTGGAAGGTAATTCTTCCACAGACTGGGGTGGGTGGGGATGGGGTGGAGATGGTTTCAGGATGATTCAAGCACATTACATTTATTTTATACTTTATTTCTACTATTATTACATCAGCCCCACCTCAGATCATCAGGCATTAGATTCTAATGTTTGAGGCCTCTGGTGTGTATATATATATATCCTGCACAAATATATGAAAGAAAGTGAAAGTGAAAGTTGCTCAGTTGTGTCTGACTCTGTGACACCATGGACTGTAGTCCTTGGAATTCTCCAGGCCAGAATACTGGGGTGAGTAGCCTTTCCCTTCTCCAGGGGATCTTCCCAACCCAGGGATCAAGCCTAGGTCTCCCACACTGCAGGCAGATTCTTTACCAGCTGAGCCGCCAGGGAAACCCTGTGAATGCCAGGAAGACCAGGGAAGCACAAATATATATATATCAGACTAAATACTCAATATATATATTACCCAAACACAAATATATACTTTTAAGGGCTTATATATCTATGAAAATTTCTGTTCCCTGAGATATTACATTGATTTTTTTACTAATAAATGTTAGCAAAGTGACAAGGTGCCAAAGATGCTTTTCAATATTCCAATTTTCAACTTTGAATAAGAAGAAATTAATTTTTATGCCAATTCTTTCTCTACATTTCTTGAAATATGAGGAAAATAATCATGATGAATATTATGGTTATGACTCTTGAAACTAAGAATGGCCCTGTAAATCAGAGGACAAATCTAATTTAACATTGAGCTTTAAAGCATTTATTCAATTCCATTCACAGCTTTAAATGAAAACCCGTAAAGGTTCATGGCTACCAATAAAATATTATTTGATGATATACTTTTGAAGCTATAATTCTGCATATTGATGTTTGTGACTGTTATCTTTATATTAAAAGGCAAGTTTCCTGACCTATACTTTGCCAATAGGGACTCTTCTAAGAAGAGTTCATAAGTATGGCTAGATAATCACTGTCATCCCTGTAACTCCACCAGAGATCACAGTCACCTCAAGGGAAATGTTAGCCTGTAGAAACAACTGAAACATATGGCTCTTTAGTAAGAATCTTACAATACCCAGTTCTTTCCATCCATCCGCATTGGCTTCTACCTAAATTCTCCTATACTCACACAACCCCTGAAAAAGGAATCGGCATTTTCTCAGGAATGGCAGCCATTAATCCTTTGCTGTGTCACTCATCAATGGAATTCCTCTGGAAGATCCCTTGGAGAAGGGGAATGGCAGCCCACTCCAGTATTCCTGCCTGAAAAATCCCATAGCAGAGGAGCATGGTGAACCACAGTCCATGGGGTTGCAAGAATTGGACACGATTGAGCAACAACACACACACACACACACACACACACACACACAATCCTTGGCTGTGTCATTCATCAGTGGAGTTCCTCCGGATTTAGGTTATTTTTCATTTAAGATGAGATGTGCTTCTCCATTCATAGTTGTTGTTTGGTTGACTTCTAGCCGTTTGTTACTCCTTGCCTAAATTCTACTGTGTTTGTCAGTAACCTCCTGTGTAAATGTTAAGGCGGATTCATCAAGTATAAATTATACTGTCATACAATGAAATGTTTCTTAGAAAGAGAATGAAGTCTTTTGTGCCATGAGTACAAAGACATAGTGTGTCTCTGCAGATGGTAACATGCAAGCCAGCTAATCCATGTGTGACCATATAGTTTTTACCAAAGAAAAATCCCTGGAAGTCAGTAAATGCAACCTCAGCAATTTTTTCTTTCCATCTAGAGTTTCCCCAATGGAGAAGACAATGGCACCCCACTCCGGTACTCTTGCCTGGAAAATCCCAGGGACGGGGGAGCCTGGTGGGCTGCCGTCTATGGGGTCACACACAGTCAGACACGACTTAAGCGACTTAGCAGCAGCAGCAACAGAGTTTCCCCAAACAAGCTTTCCTCTTTATTCCTATTGGTTTTCATTTTTCCTTCTTTCCACATCTCCCTTTACTCTTCTTCATATCATTTTTCTTCCATTCGTTGTATCTTTTCTCCTCCTTCCTTTTTTTTCTTTTAAACCTCTGTCCCTTTTCTCTGCAGTTTATGATTCTGCGAGCATAACACAATTTTTTTTCTGGCCTCTAAACCACTTTTTTATCTCCCTCTCTGTCATTCCCTAACATTATAATATTGATTATGTTTTTTTTTTCTTGCTTTCCTCCAAGGAAAATTTGAGAAAACACAAGGTTTGGGACTTGAGGTCACAAAAGCAATAATAACATAGATTCTGGTTGGTGATGGACAATGATTGGAATGATGATTTATCCAGATATCATCAGAGAATAGGGACAAGGAAAGTTCTATGAAGTTTACTTATAAATTTAAAACCAAAAGTTTTCCAACATAACTCATCCAATGAATCTTATTTTTTACTTACTTAGGACTAGCAAGTTTAAAATTCTTAAAATGTTTGGCTTGAACTCCTCAGTCAGTGCTATAGAGTACACTAAACAAGATATTATACATACAGATGAAGAAGTGGATTCTTTTTCTATATTTTGCTAGACAGGGCTTAATGAAGAAAAGATTTAAAGAAATAAATGAGAAGGCTATTTTAAACAAAATGAGATCACTTGAGCATGAGTGACAGAAGACAGAAGTTTAAAGAAGAGAAAATAAGCATGATTCTAGTATGAGGAACTTGAAAGAGATTAGATAGGGATGAAAGTTGAAATACAAGAAACAGTGAAAACATTCATATATGCAATTAGCAATTGCCTTGGAGGAAAGCAAGAAAAAAATCAATATTTAATATTAGGGGATGACAGAGAGAGGGAGAGAAAGAAAACTGGTCTAGAGGTCAGAAAAAAAAAAATTCTTGTTGACTGCAATAGTAAGAAGGAAATAAATTTGGAACGTAACATGGTGGAAGGGACTTCCCTGGTGGCTCAGTGATTTAAAAAAGTGAAAGTGAAGTTGCTCAGTTGTGTCCGACTCTTTATGACCCCATGAAGCCTACCAGGATTCTCCGTCCATGGGATTTTCCGGACAAGAGTACCCGAGTGGGTAGCCATTTCCTTCTACAAGTGATAAAAAAAAAAAATCTGCCTACAAATGCAGGAGACACTGGTTTGATCCCTGGATCAAGAAGACTCCCCTGGAGAAGGAAATGTCCACCCACTCCAGTATTCTTGCCTGGAAATCCCTTGGACAGAGGAGCCCGGTGTGCTGCAGTCCAAGGGGTCGCAAAGAGTTGGACGTGACCGAGGGACTAGGTGGAAAAAGCAGTAAGATTTTGCCATGAAGGCTAGTTAGATCCTCTGCCAAGTGGAGAAGATTTAAGCATCTGAGCCAAACAGAAGAAATATCCATGACTGTCGCACAAGAAGTCAGTTTTGCCCTAAATCAAGTATAGTGAAAACACTGGTTCTAGCCAGCAAGCTGATTTTTATATCGTGCGTGAAAAGAACAACAAATACATAATCTAATTATCACTGAAAGCAGAGATGACACTAATTATGTTTTAAACTCTTCATAATCTCATGGAATGTGATATTAAGTGAACTGTGGACAACATCAAGCTCATTCTGATGCCCAACTAAAGGCACACAATGAAATTAAAGGTAGTAAGAAGGAATTTGTATTATTAGTCTATATTAGCTACCTGGAAAATCTTAGGTACTTTGCATTTGAGACAGATTTTCTTGTTTCCTGATCCTTCTAGCAACATAAAGGTAATATAAGCAGTTCTTTGCCAAAGTGAACACAGAAAGGAGAGACAGGGCAGAGTCACCCTAAGCATATATCACTCTCCTCCCTAGCCTACGTGTAGAACAAACTAGGAGAGGCAAGAAATGTTGGTTTGATCCCTGGGTCTGCAAGATACCCTGGAGTAAGGAAATGACAACCCACTCTAGTCTTCTTACCTGGAAAATTCCACGGGCAGAGGAGCCTGACCAGCTTCAGTCCACAGGGTCACCAAGAATTGAACAAGACTGAGCAGACAGCACACATCAGAACAAGTCAGTCATATCAGAAGTGGGGCATCCATTACCTCCACCCATTTTCAAGTTTCCCATTGGAATACTGACTCCTCTATGGACCTCCAGTACAAGGAAATGAAAACACAAGAGTGGAACATAAGCTCTTAATTTTGGCTATTGGGAGAAATTAGTCGATATTAATTATTCCCGAAGCATCCCCGAATTCTTGACCTCTTTGGAAACAGTTGTGGTGTCAGAGGAATTCCATTTACAAGAAGGGTCCCAAGACTTTAAACAGGGTGAGTAAACACTAGAGCTTACCGCCAGATTCTACTGTGACTGAGTTAGAACACTAAAGATTAGGGAAAGGTCTACTTTTTCTGTTTTTTTCTTCAAACTCTTAGATGGTAGCCTTAGAGTTGGGCTTCCAGATGGAGAAGAATAAATGTGGATGCCTCTTGGACCCAAGAAGTCCTGGGCTTAGGAAAGGGACTTCACAACGTATTTTGCTGCCTGCTGTAAAGAGATTCAAAAAGTTCTTTATAAAAACAAATTTGTAAGAAGTTCTACATAGACTCATAGAGAAGTTTCAGTTACTTTTTAATTTTTAAAAGGTTTTTTCTTTGATGTGGACCATTTTTTTTAGTCTTTATTGCTTTTGTTACAATATTGTTTCTATTTTATGTTTTGGTGTTTTGGCCGTGAGGTATGTGGGGTCTTAGTTCCCTGATCAGAGATTGAACCTGTACCCCCTGCACTGGAAGGTGAAGTCTTAACTACTGGACCACCAGGGAAGCCCCTAATTGCTTTTTAAATGAACATATAATATAAATATGGTATATCTATTGTGCCTCTGAAAAGTGGACCTATCTATCACAGGTGTATGACTCAGTGAATTTTCATCCTATAATTACATCTCATGTAACAAGCTCCCAGATCATGATCTAGAGCACTAACAGAAAGGACTTTAAGTGTAACTACTAGCCTGAGTTCTAACAGCAGAGCTTTGCCTATTTTTTGCTTTTAAACTTTGTTCATTTATTTTGAATAAATGAAATAATGCTACGTGTTCGCATATTATCTGGCTCCCATTCAGATATTATGTTTGTATGTTTCATTCATATATTTGGGGGTATTATGGACTGGAAAGGTTATTCTCATTGCTGTATAATAGTCTATATAGTAGACTATATACTATATACTATATACTATAGTCTACAGTATATGAACATACTGTAATATATTATCCATTCTACTACTGATGAACACTTGAGCAGCTTCTAATCTGGGGATGTTATGAACAGGGCTATGATAAACATTTTCATATACATGTTTTTTGGTGCACATATCCATTCATTTAAGATAGGTATATATCAAACAAGTGGAATTGCTAAGCCATAGGGTAGGTACATGTTTAATAGATACTGCCAAACAATTTTCCAAAGTGTTTCTACCAATTTACATTGCAACTGTCATATGTGAGAGTTACAATTGATCTACATCTTTGACAATCTTTTCCACTTTTTCACTTTAGCCTTTCTGATGGGTGACCATGGGAATTTAGAAATGTACTCTTAACACTGGTTGAGGACTCTTGGACCCAGATCTTGATAATTCCACTTGTAAATGATGTATTTTGTGTCTCAGATCCCACTATTACATGCAGCATCTTTTAAGTGAAAATAAATCGATTTTAAGAAATCTACCCAAAAAACCAACTTTACCCATCAACCAACACTTTGAAAAACAGTTGAGGGGTCAATTCTTCAATTCAAGCACATCAAATGAAGCTGCAATTTCAAGGATATATAGTTTTTTTATTTCATTTCTTCCTAATACTTTAACTTTTAATCAATCTGATTATCTGTTCCTTTACAGATTTATCCAGACTTCATTGGTGCTTTCCAAAGCAGAATATAGACTCAATGGAAAACTCGTTCTAGCTTAAAATGTTACTTATTATATTATTACTACCTGATATTTTCTGTGATAATTATCAGAGATGCAAAGATCATTAAAATAGAATCCCCCTTTTCAGTAACTCACAAACTTAGGAGAAAGATAACAGCTTACTTATTTTGAGTCTTTGGTGTATGAACTTCACATGCTTATCTCATTTAATCCTCCTTAACAACATAGGCGCAGCGTCGATTATTGGCCCTTTCTGTAGATGAGGAGAGTGAGCCACAGAGATGTGAATAAACTTGTCCGAGGTGGCAGTGATGTAGAAGTGGCATTCAAAGCCACTATGCTTTTAACCATGACACCATCCTATGCCTATGACAAAAGACAGAATAGGATATGTGCTTTAAAATAGGGCTGAAAACAAAGTTATCAAAACAAAAAGAGATACAAGTGGGAAAGATGAATTGTGACTGAGGAAATTGGAAACTTTATGGAAAACACATAGGATGAGCTGGGTCTTCAAAATTAGGTACTACTTTGAAGGAATAAAGTGAGAAGGAATGGACCCTCATGTAGAGGAAATAATACAGATTCAAAATTCCTTGGAGAAGGAGGTGTAACCCAAGAGACCAGAAAAAAGTGAGTTAACAAACGGACACAAAATGGACACAGAAATTTAGAGGATGTCAAATATTTTATGCAGGCTTCCCAGGTGGCATAGTGATAAAGAATCCGCCAGCCAATGCAGGAGATGTAAAAGATGCAGGTTCGATCCCTGGGTTGGGAAGATACCCTGGAGGAGGGCATGGCAACCCACTCCAGTATTCTTGCCTGGGAAATCCCATGGACAGAGGAGCCTGGCAGGCTATAGTCCACGGGTTCCCAAAGAGTTGGACACAACTTAGCATGTACACATGCAAGTATTTTATGCATCATGTATTCTTGTACTGCCGTTCAAGTAGCTGACAGATGAGAGAGTGAATAAGTGGGTAAAGGCTACATTCAGGAAAGCAGCTCTTTAGGGTCTGCATAACCAAAGAAGAACCTCAGCCTAAGGTTACAATTTCTCATTCTGTACAATTTATTTTATAATGTTGGGATCTTCAATTTAAGCAACTCTATTCAAAATTCTGGGGGTGGTTTGGCTAAAGAATTGTTAAATTTAATTGTATAGAAACTAGGCCAAATTTCAAATCACTTTCAGTAGTGTTATCTTCACCTAGTTGTTTTAAAAAATTTATTTTAAAATGATAGAGAAATCACTGACCCAAAATATTATTTTGGCATTAAGGAGAAGAAATAGATATTTTAAAATTATTACTGCAAAAGTATTTGGAAAATGTCCATCCTTGCTTATAATCAAAGAAGCACAAATTATAACAACCTGGAGATGATATAGTACACTTATAAGAAGTCCAAAAATATTTTTGATGATAATGATGGCTATGCTGAGGTGATACTGGCCCAAGGAAACACAGTTAGTAGCTCTATAAATTATGCATGCTTTTTGGGAACAATGTATTCCAGAATCATGAATAAATCTATATTATAGTTATTCTATTTCCAGAAATTTGCTCATTTGTTTATATAGTATATGGTTATTGAGCATCTATGGTAGGGACCTAGAATATAAATATCAACAACATATAGTCCATTCCTTCAAGAAGCTAATCTACTAAGTGAAAGCAAACTTGAAAAATAAAACAAAATACTACCTTTCAGTTTAGTGACTTTTATAAAGTATGGTATGAATGGAGGGAAGAGAAAACTCAAAATAGGTTATCTTAAGGAAACCATCTGGGACAGCAAAAAGAAATTCATGAGGCTGTTAATTGGGCACCTGCAATAATACAAACGAAATCAAGAAGAATAAAAAAGGTCAACCCCCCAATATACTGACTTAATGAAACAGTTTAAAGCATTATGATAAGACAGAATGGAGTGTGACAATATCTTTAAAAATGAAAAACCATATTCATTACAAATTATCATGCAAAATTTTTACACAACATGCTTGTGGCATGTAAAAATACACAGATATAAGGTAATGAATAAAAATTGATCAGCGTGACAAAAAGATCATTTTAATAAAAAATGGCATTTAAGATTGTATTTTGTTTCGAATAAAAGGTAAACTTTACTCATTTAATAATTTCTGGAAAATTAAAGGGAAAATATTCAGATGGTAAAATTATAGAGATTATACCTAAATATTAAGGTAAATATTAAGGCAAAATATTAATCTTAAGGTAAATATTAAGGTAAAAACTCTGATAGGTTGCAGAATGTTGACAACCTAATATTTTTATATTTGTACCAGATCTTCCCAGTTCAAAACCTTCGTCAATTATTATCATTATGAACACAATATTTCTGTTAAAGAAGTGGGTGTTGATTGGTGACTATCTCCATATTTCTCAAGTGACAGAACTGAGATTATTTCAGTGATGTGTCATTTGCTTGATTACAAGGGCTGAGGTCTCTCTATCTTAAGTCAACAATGATTTCCAGAGGGCTCAGTAGCTTCTAATCAGAACTTTCCAAACTAACTTTTTCTTTACCTGCCAAACTTTGAATTTAGAACTCCATGTTTTCTCCACTGGAGTTTATGATATAGCACCATAGAGTTATTCTGGAAGTTCAACGATGACTATGTTCTAATAAAGAACATAAACGTAAGAAATTAAAAATAACTTATTAGAGAATATGACTTTCTTTTTCAACTTTTACAGTTAAAGAATTTATGGAAATATTAGTGGATGTAATAACTTTATTGTATACAATATTTGCTTGAAAGATGGGACCAACATAAACTGTTACGTTGGTCCCATGTTCTGTATAAAATACAGAGATACAAAATTTTGAAAATAAGTTTGGCCAGTAGAATTTTTCTCAAGAAGAAAAAAATCCTATGAGGTTTTGTTTTCAATATATGTGCACACAACATATTTTCATGATCAGAGCAAGTAATTGTTATTACAAGAAAAGTAGCTCTCAGAATTATACTATTACTGGATCGACTTTTCAGCATTGACCTCTACTGTTATTAGTTGGAATAATACACTAAGACTTTAAAGAACTGTGGGTGAAGCCCTTGTAACTAATTGCACTTATGAATTAAATAATGATGCTTGGGTTGTGCCTTTTTTCCCCCCAAAGCTATTTGAAGTGTGACCAACAAGCTTGATGGGTACAATTTGACTTCTTACTCATAACACTGAAGACAAGTATACCACGTACATTTTAGGCAACTATCTATAACAATTTTTGTTGGTCCCATCTTTCAAACAAATATTTTATACAATAATGTTCTTATATACTCTAACAATCCCATAAAATTCTTTAACTGCAAAAGTTGAAAAACAAAGTTATGTTCTCTATTAGGTTATTTTTAATTTCTTAAAGAAAATACCTCAAGTAGTTATTAACTTGATTTTGCATAGTCTATTAATAAATAGAAAACTGAAATAAGATTCTTTCTTTAGGAAAAAAAGGAATTATTTATTCTAAATATTGAGAATACCTAACTTTCTAGAATTTTTTATCTACCTATGCCTTCACAAAATGAAATTTGTGAGACAAAAATTATAATACTAATGTTTTTCTTGTTCTTTTAAAATGATGATTAATAAGAAAAGTAATAAAGGCTCTAATTATCTCTTCTGAATGTTCATTTTGATCTATCCTAATTATCTTAGAACAAATATTTAGCTGTTCGTGATTTAGTTTTTTTTCCTCTTAATCACTTCTTACCCACTCCCAAGTCTATATTTTAAGCAATTTCAATCAGAGCAGATTTTAAAATCCCAGCTTGTTCATGGGAACATACTGATTCACAGTGAATCTTTCCTAATTATTTTGTGTTCACATGGGTGTTCACTTTGGCCCCTCTCCAAGCTTGCAGCCAAGAGGGAAAATTACCTTCCCACACCCAACTAAAAACAGAGTCAAAGAATAATTCCTTTGGTGAGCAGCGTCACTGAATAAGCAGTTTTCGCTTGGTGTGTGTGTATTTTTCTGAATGAAGATCTGTTTGTAGATTAAGCCAACAAAGTAGCTTTCACATGGAAGAATATGCACTGCTGTTGTTTTTTTCTTTAGAAATCAAATTCTAAAGTTTACAACCCTTATTACCAAGTTTTTAAAATGCCAAATGACATGTGTTTTACACAGCATGAAACAGTTTTCTTAAAAGACAAGTTATAATTCTTCTCTTAATCTGTTTTTTAAGTCCTTCATCTTTACCTTTCCAAAATAACATCTTTGATATTATCATCTTTCATGCTGTTCTAAATGAGCATATCTTTGAGTTAGTTCCTTTTTAGAACGTGAATGTACTCAAGCCATGGTCTAAAAAAAGAACCCCACAGCATTAAGGCACAAAACAGTTTCCTATCCTTCTGAATATAAAAGTTCAGGGTTAATTTTGTCTTGTTTGACCTGGGAAAAATATCCAAGCCCTCTAGAGAGGCCTGGTCCAAGCTTTCTCTATCAGGAATTGCTTTGATTTAGAACAATACAGATTGTGTGCTTATGAAGAAGAAAAAAGAAAAATCCCCATGAGCTGAGTTGATATTCTAGAGAAAGATGGAGAGGTTTTTACAGAACGATGAAGGCAAATGATGAGGTTTTAAAGTCTCCAATTCCTCTTCAAACCCACCTTCAGAAGTATCACTCACACGCACATGCACACACACACACACACACACACACACATACCCGCCGTTTCCAAGATGATGAATCAGACAATCCACTCATCTCGGGAGTGGTTTCTGCACTGGTAACTGGCGAAGCACTCCACTTGAAGGTTGACGAGCACTTTTGAAAATGGTAGTGATGACAGACTTGGATGAACTTTTGCCATATGGCTTAAAGAGTACAATTTTAGAGGCAAGATTTGAGATGAATGCCACTGTAAGTGAAAAGGGCTGAACAGAATTAATAATGCGTATGGATGTAGAAATAAAAACAGAAGTTTGAAAATGTTTCTGTCTTCCACATGGTCATAGACTTTACTTTTGACCTAGAAAATGAATTACTTCCTTTCACGTTAAGGTACTTTTGACTTAAGATAAAATACATAAACATTGCATTACTATGTCATTTGTATCCTTCTTGAGTTTGGAACAGGGGCAAAATCCTAAAACACAGATCTTGCGGTATTATTGACCAGTTGCGAAGAGCTGACTCATTTGAAAAGACCCTGATGCTGGGAAAGATTGAGGGCAGGAGGAGAAGGGGACGACAGAGGATGAGATAGTTGGATGGCATCACCGACTCAATGGACATGGGTTTGGGTGGACTCCGGGAGTTGGTGATGGACAAGGAGGCCTGGCGTGCTGCAGTTCATGGGGTCGCAGAGTCAAACACGACTGGGTGACTGAACTGACTGACTAACTGACTAACCTCCAGTTGGAAAAATTAAAAGAACTTGTCTGACACCTTATTTCTGAAAATTCCCCCATTTTATAACTTTAGTCAGCTAAGAAACCTAGGTTTCATTAACTTTGACTATGCCAAGATCTTAATTAAATGAAGTAGCTTCTCCCATTTTACTTTTTACAGAATCTAGTACATGCAAGCCTGCCTATTTCCAGGTTATGCCCTGTTCAAAACTGAATCTCAGGGAGCATTTTAAAAACAGCAGAGTAGATCTTTCCATTTTCCTTAACCATATTCCCTTTCTTCCCTCATAAAATGTCCTTTTATGAAATTAAAGTTGTTTAGTCATGTCCAATTCTTTGTGACCCCATAGACTGTAGTCCATGGAATTCTCCAAGCCAGAATACTGGAGCGGGTAGTCTTTCCCTTCTCCAGGGGAACTTCCCAACCTAGGGACTGAACCCAGGTGTTGCACATTGCAGGTGGATTCTTTACCAGTTGAGACACAAGGGAATACCTATAAAGTATCCTTTTATAGTAAATTCTTTATTAAAAAGAGAGACACGTAAACACTCTACTCTGATATCCCCAATTCAAGGCTGTATAAATGGTGCTATCTATCTGAATTTCTCATCTCAATAAATTCTGTGCCAAATATCTCTTTGTTTCCTTATTTTTTCATCTATTATCCTCTATTCTAAAAACAATTGACAATTTACTAAGCACTTTCTGTGTACTCATTCTCCAATATTAATTTCCTCCTTTTCCAAATGCTTACTAAATTACAATATAAAAGGCTCTCTAATCTTTTTCTTCTGAGCTTACATTTGAAAGTGTGCATGTGTGTGTGTGCGCGCACATGCACATGTCTGCACATATGTGCCCGCTCATGCATACACACGCATGTGCCTTCAACTTTCCCAGCATCAGTGTCTTGTCCAATTCGTCGGCTCTTTGCATCAGGCAGCCAAAGTACTGGAGCTTCAGCTTCAGCATCAGTCCTTCCAATAAATATTCAGGGCTGATTTCCTTTAGGACTGACTGGTTTGATCTCCCTCGCAAGAATGTTCTCCAACACCACAACAGGAAAGCATTCCTTCACTGCTCAATCTTCTTTATGGTCCAACTCTCACATCCATACATGACTACTGGAAAAACCATAACTTTGACTATATGGATCTTTGTTGGCAAAGTGATGTCTCTGCTTTTTAATACACTTGTCTAGGTTTGTCACAGCTTTCCTTCCAAGGAGCAAGTGTTTATTTAATTTCATGGTTGCAGTCACCATCCGCAGTTTATATATATATGTATATATTTTGTATTGCATGCTCAGTCATATCCGACTCTTTGTGACCCCATTTACTGTAGCCCACTGGTCTCCTCTATCCATAAAATTTTCCAGGCAAGATACTGGAGTAGGGTGCTATTTCCTACTCTAGAGGATCCTCTGAACCCAGGGATCAAACCCATGTCTTTTGTGTCTCCTGCATTAGCAAGCAGATTCTTTTTTTTTTTTTTTTAGCAAGCAGATTCTTTACCACTTGCCCCACCTGGGAAGCCTTAGAGCCCAAGAAAATAAAGTCTGTCACCGTTATCACTTTCTCCCCTTCTATTTGACATGAAGTGATGGAACCAGATGCCTTGATCTTAATTTTTTGAATGCTAAGTTTCAAGCCAGCTTTTTCACTCTCCTCTTTCACTCTCATCAAGAGGTTCTTCAGTTCCTCTTCACTTTCTGCCATTAGAGCGGTATCATCTGTATATCTGAAGCTGTTGATATTTCTCCCTGGCAATCTTGATTCCAGCTTGTGAGTCATCCAGCCTGGCATTTCGCATGATGTACTTTGTATAGAAGTAAACCAAGCAGGGTGACAATATACAGCCTTGACATATTCTTTCCCAACTTTGAACCAGTCCATTGTGCCATGCACGGTTCTAACTGTTGTTCTTGACCTGCATACAGTTTTCTCAGGAGGCAGGTAAGGTGGTCTGGTATTCCCATCTCTTTAAGAATTTTCCACAGTTTGCTGTGATCCACATTCAAAGGCTTTAGTGTAGTCAGTGAAGCAGAAGTAGATGTTTTTTCTGGAATTCCCTTGATTTCACTATGATCCTATGAATGTTGGCAATTTGATCTCTGATCCCTCTGCCTTTTCTAAACCCAGCTTCTATATGTGGAAGTTCTGGTTCACATACTGCTGAAGCCTAGCTTGAAGGATTTTGAGCATAACCTTACTAGCATGTGAAATGAATGCAATTGTATGGTAGTTTGAACATTCTTTAGTATTACCTTTTTTGGGATTGGCATGAAGACTGACCTTTTCCACTCCACCTCCATTGCTCCAATACTAATACTAGCACACAAAATCTTTCACCTGGGTTTCTGGAATAACCTCCTAGATGGAATGTCTGTTGCTCTTCTCTCTCTCTAAAGTCTATTTTCCACATTGCAATGTAAGGAGTCCTTTGAAAATGAAAGTCAAATCCCATCATCACTGTTTACAACCCTGGAATATTTTTTCATGTAACAGAATAAAAGTTAAATTACTCATGATGCCTTTAAGGTGGCCCCACATCATCTGTCCCGTGCACTATCTCCTTCCCCTCAAATCTATGTAAGGAATTTCTGCTTTAAGATATTTGCCTGTGTATTTCCTCCATCTAAGATTTTCCTCCAGCAGATATCTGCATGGACAACTCCCTTTCTACCTCAAAGCTTGGACTCAAAAATCATGTGTTCAGTACGTTTATCCTGATCATCTATTTAACTCCCCACTCTTAAATTACTCTTCTCCTGCTCTAATTTTTCCACACACTTAACACTTTCTTATGTATACAATTTATTTATTATTTTTTTATACTTATCTTCTCACCCACTAGACTATAAATTCCAATAACTCAGGAATTTTTTGGACTGTTTGTTTACTCCTTTGTCTGTTTATCCCAAATGCCTAATATAGTGCCTAGCAGATGGCAGGAACTGAAGGCTTGCTGAATGAATAGATATGAAAATAACTACCCTTTCTCAAGCTCTAGCTTTCTAGATGGAATACATATGGGTGATCACATTAAGTCTACTTTCCAACATGAATAATTTTTTATGATTCTCCTCCATATTTTCTCCATATTCTCAGAAGCTTATATGTTATGTATCCAAATGAAGTTTAACACTTCAATAATGTCTGTAGTCTGAGAGTAGAAGAATATTCACAATGAAATTTGCCAAGTATTCTTCCATATTTATCACAGAATTCCTACTGTATTTCTGATATTATTCCAAGAACTAGAGACAAATTTGTCCCGGAAGAAGAAACAATAAACCTGAGCTCTTTATTCAATGACAAATACACCTGGCTTCTGATAACCATATGATTTTAATGGCAGACTATTTGTTCTCTAGTAAAACATCTCCCTGACCTCCCCATGGATTCTTTCTGCTAGACTATGAAACCCTATGGTTTTATATACAATAGAATCTAGAGTAATTATCTACCAGCTTCATACATCAGTCCACATTAGTACCATTTGTGCTTCAAAAGGACACATGACCCTTTTCTGTGGCTTTTCTTATTGCCAATGAGAAACAGCTAGAGTACTCTGAAAGATATACAAGGAACTCATTTGCTACTTGAGGGTGATGTGTTAAAGAACTGAATGTGACCAAGTTTCAAAGTTAATAACAGCTGAGAAAACGAAGCCTTGAATCTACCATGTTTACCTTGATGCCACCTTACTATCATCTATCAAAGTTTTTAAAAACATTCTTTTTTTATTTGGTGGGAAGGTGGGTAGAGGCATGGGAGGGTGGTAGAGTTTTTTATTTTCATATTCTTGGTCTTTTCATGTATCATAGAGTATGATGCCTTGGCAGCAGAATTTGACTATAAATTTCTGTTTACTTGGCTAAAGTGACATGTTGGTTTTCCCTGTTAAGATTTTACAAGAGATCTTCTCAGAGATAGCAGCTAGAGCACAACTCCTTTTGCCTTTTCTGTCTCCAAGGGTTTTCCTGACCCAGGGATTGAACACGAGTCTCTTATGTCTCCTGCATCGGCAGGAGGGTTCTTTACCACTAGCGCCAATGGGATGAGGTCAAAATATCAACATTAACAAGAAACTGGAAGAAATTAATTCCAACTCTTATGAATGACTTTGAGAGGTTCAAGACTTCAGTGGAGGAAGTAACTGTAGATGTGGTGAGAATAAGAAGTGGTGCCTGAAAGTGTGATTGAATTGCTGCAATCTGGTGATAAAACTTTGATGAAAAATTAGTTTCTTATGGATAAGCAAAGAAAGTGGTTCCCTGAGATGCGATCTACTCCTTGTGAAAATGCTGTGAAGATTGATGAAATGCCAACAGAGGATATAGAATATTCCACAAACTTAGTTAATAAAGCAGTGACAGGGTTTGAGAGGACAGACCACAATTTTGACAGTAGTTCTACTGTGGGTAAAATACTGTAACCAAGCTCCAAGTTATGGCTATGGTATAATAAAAAATTATATTGAAACTATAGTTCTTTCTAGGATGTCAGGGAATACTGCAAAGAAGAAAAGCCTTTTGAGATGTATTTTAAAGATTAATAAAGAATTTGTCAGACTGAGAAATTAGGTGAGGGTTGGGGGAAAGACAACCCAACAGAATGAAACCACATGAGCACAGTCATAGAGGAATGAAAAGGCTCAGCAACAGGAGAAAAGGTTAAGTAGTCCAGTGGAGCACATGTTAGTCATGTCTGACTCTTGGCAATTATATAGACTGAAGCCCGCCAGGCTCCTCTATCCATGGAATTCTCCAGGCAAGAATACTGGAGTGGGGAGCCATTCCTTTCTCCAGGGGATCTTTGGAAGTGATGAGAGAAGAGAGGAAGATTTGGGTCAGATATTTAGACTTGAGATAGCAAGTGAAGAAAACTCTTCCATCCAGTAACCTGCCCCCTCACTGGTCTAGAGAAATACAACTTCGTGTAAGCAAACGTATGGGGCCTGTGTAGGCAGTTCATTGGGTATTATATTATGCTAATAGTAAGATTTCAAGTTGTCAGTCTCAACTCATTTTCCTCCGATGGGACCACAGGACAACCCAGAAGGATTCCGGTGCCGTTTTCAGCACTGCCTCTGTTATATTGGGACTCTAAGACTGTTTGCATAAATAGCTCTCTTTCTCAGCCATCCTATATGTTCTTCCTTACAAGAGATGTACATATGGTATTTATTGACCTCCAGGAGATATCTGAACCCATTCGACTAATTTATGACTTATCTAACAGACTGAAAGACCCAAACACCCCTGCACACAGAACTTTGGTACACCTGTTGTGTTGGTTCTTGTTTCCAGCTGTTATGAGAGGACCTCCTTTCCCTATGAAGTTTATCCCGCACCCCAGCTATGCCTAGAACACCCAGAATTCCCAGGATGTCTCCTGCATGTTCCTGAAAGTGCTCAGCTGACATCTGCCATTTTCTTCCTCTCCTTGCTGACCTCCTCAGGTGTTGTTTGCTCCAGACATAAGCCACTTTTACATTATGATCACCACCTTCTGCCATGTGTGACTGTTTCCTCCTGGAATCCTCAACCTGTACAGTCTACAGTGGGTTCTGTAAAGAAGAGGTGTCACACTCTTTTTTCCTACCGGGAGTCATGTTTTAGGTTGCCAGTAATAGGTTTTAGTGAAGATATCATTTCAGTTTTACATTCAACCCCTGCTTTTCCAATAGAATCGGGTATGCATCAGAATGTCAAGAGACAGATCGATGTATGAACAACATGGTGTATTCATGATTGTTTCTGCTTCTCTGACAGTCAGTGCTTTGTTTCCTAGACCAAACTTGTCCTCCTGTCTCTGTTCATGGGTGAGAACCTCTCCTAGGTAGCTCATCAGGCCCTCATGCATCTCTAAATTTCTGATGAGCCTATACAGACATAATGAAGCCAGAGGCACATAACTGGGTGAGAGAAAGGAAACTTTACTTGCACTTCAGTTCACGCCTCTACATGTCAGCAGCCATTGTCTGTGAGGAAGTGCCGCAAAAGGAGAGAGATATATAGTTGTATGTTTATTCATTGAAATTACCAAATGCTAAAAGAGCTTTCTATGAAAAAAAAAATTCTTTAAAGGCTCTAAAGTGAAAGCAAATCATTTTATTTATTTCCTCTTAGCATCTTTTGAAGGTAAAAGGAGAAGGGGGTGGCAGAGGATGAGATGTTTAAATAGCATCACCGACTCAATGGACATGAGTTAGTGAAGGACAGGGAAGCCTGGTGTGCTGCAGTTCATGGGGTCACAAAGAGTTGGAGACAACTTAGCAACTAAACAACAACAGCATCTTTTGAAATGTGTTTCAAAAATAATCAAGTGGAGTTGTTTACAAAAGATACAGAGATAATAAGTATGAGGTCAGGAGAAGAAGCAGAGGCCTCAAGTGCTGGAATGGGACCAGCATGGCACAGCCCAGGAGCAGAGCCTGTCCTGGGAGTGGAGCACTCTTGAGAACAGGATGGTATGGGTCACTCAGAGTTCTTCCTGCCTTGCCCACGCCTGAGACTGGGGGAGACTTTGGCACAAAAACCTTCACCTTTGAAAGATATTATAATGCATCATTAATTCAATGTCCCTCCATAATAAAGTGTTTCCCTGGTGGCTCAGGGGGTAAAGAATCTGCCTGCAATGCAGGAGACCCAGGTTTGATCCCTGGTCAGGAAGATCCCCTGGAGAAGGAAATGGCAACCCACTCCAGTATTCTTGCCTGGAAATCCCATGGACAGAGGAGCCTGGCAGGCTACAGTCCACGGGGTCACAAAGAGTTGAACGTGACTGAGCACTAACTCATTCACCATTAGAAAAGAGGATGACATTCTTTTTTCCTCTCACCAAGACTACTGTATCATGGGATCCAACCCTCTTCAATGGGAGACGGGGCGTTGACTGGGCAAGGGAAGTGGTCCACTTGGCATCACCAGATCTGCTCAGGAAAACTTTGAGGAAATCCTCCAAGAAATCTCAGAAATGCTTGAGGGTTCAAAGAGTGGTTTGTTCACAATTGAGGCCTGGGTGTGTATTAGCAGATGGGTGCTAATGATCTGTCTGATGAAAGATCAATTTCAATTAAAAGGACCAGATCTATTCATCCACCCCCTTTCCCCACAGCCTGTCCTTTATTGCCTCTCTACGATTTTGTTTATCAGTTTTAGTACAACCATAACCTTTGGCAGCTTTCCTGGGTAGTTCACAATCTCTTTAGGAAAGTCTCTGAACAGATCGTACTGAAAAGCGCATCATTGCCCTTAGTGCTTCTTCAGTTCACTATGAACTCTACCATCGGACAAAAGTTCCTCACCAGCTACAGAAACCAAATTTGGGATTTTAGCTTTTTGTCCTTATATACTGCATCCAGGCCAAATTAGTTCAATGAGCTCTTAATTGGCTTCCGAGCAGTGCCTGAACCACATCATCTTGAGTCATAAGGAGTCTAGCGTGTCAAGATTCTTATTCAAGTGACTCCAATCTTTCCTTATCTCTTTCAACTTCTTTCACACTTTCACTCCTCCCCCATCCATCCATCTTTTCACAGCAAGTTTTCAAGAGTGCTAACCTTCTCAGAACTGCATCTCACACCATGAAAACATTAGCCTACTTAACTTTTTTTCTCTCCCCTTTCTCAACCTGCCTCTTTTCAAGGACCCAACATGCCTAATCTCAGCAGAGCCTCTCCACCCCGCCTACTGCCCAACCCAGAGTCAGAGCACAGGTTGCCGCATGCTCTGGGCTTCTCCTCCTCCCACCATCCCTCTCCACCCACCGCCCCTGTCCCCCCGCCCAGTCTACACCCGGAGGCGATCCCCTGCTCTCCCAAGCTACTTAGACCATTATCTTCACTGCCCATCCTGAGAGCCAGTTTTACTGCTCATTGTTTACTAGAGGGGAAAAAAAAAAAAAAGCAGAAACCACTGAGACAGCACCCAAGTAGCTTTGAGGAGGCAGCTGAGGAGGAATACAGATGCTCTAGACAGTCACTTTCATTTCTTTTTTTTAAAACCATAACTCATCACAAGAAAACAGTATATAAAATATAGTTTATATAGTGATCCAGTTGTTGTTCAGTTGTTAAGTCCTATCTGACTCTTTGTGACCCCAGGACTGAAGCCTGCCAGCCTCCTCTGTCCTCCACTATCTCCTGGAGTTGGCTCACATTCACATCTATCGAGTTGGTGATGCTATATAACCATCTCATCCTCTGTCGCCTTTTTCTCCTCCTACTTTCAATCTTTCCCAGCATCAGGGTCCTTTCCCAATGAGTTGGCTCTTTGCATCAGATGGCCAAAGTATTGGAGCTTTAGCATCAGTCCTTCCAATGAATATTCAGAACTGATTTCCTTTAGGATGGACTGGTTGGATATCCTTGCAGTCCAAGGGCCTCTCAAGAGTCTTCTCCAACACCACAGTTTGAAGGCATCAATTCTTCAGCACTCAACCTTCTTTATAGTCTAGCTCTCACATCCATATCCAGTACATGCACATATACTGAAGAATTTATAAATTAATACAACACACCAAAGGAAAGAATCGAATATACCAAGTATATCATCAAGCACAGGATTAATTTACATCAATTCAATCACACATTATAAAAAACTGGAAACTTACATGGTATGTGCATAATGTTTATTATATTCTGTACATTTCTGTGTTATAATAATAATAATTGACACTTATTCAGTACTTGTTCTATGCTTGGCACATATATTAAATCATGAAATTCTTCTAACACTATGAGGCAGACACTGATATTAGACTTACTTTAGCAGTAAGGAAACAGGCACAGAAAGGTGAAAGAACCTTCCCAGGGTCACAGGGATTGAAAATCAACAGACTAGGATGTGAAACCAGGCTGCCACACTCTGAGACAAGCGCTCCATCCTCCTACACTAAACATGTGTAACTTTATGTCACTATGTAGGGCTATGTTCACAAAACAAAGTGTATTGATGTTGATAGGTAACTTAAGGGTTTTTTTGGAGGTTATTATCAATGTGATTTTGGTTCCATCCACTTACTTTACAATAATCTAACTCCTTGCAAGAAGAAATTCATAATGGAATAAGTTGATGTTAAGAATTAATATAGTGTTTATAGTTAAATATAAAGCAGTTTTAGTAAACTACATTTCTAAATCTCAGGGCAGATCAATATTATTAATAAAATACAAAAATAGTAATTAACCAGTGCATCTTTCTACTATTCTTTTAAATAAAAGGGGTAAAATTTACATTAATGCTATCATTTTCAATCAAATAACAACTAAAAACCTACCTCTAAAAACCAGAACTATGTGCTAATGACCAGGCAATCTTAACATCATAAACCTTGGAAAACTGAACAATTCCAACTTCTATCATTAATAGAATGAAAACAATAATGAAATTTTTTTGATATTTTATCAATAATAATTTTATCAATTATTAACTAAATTTTCCATTCTTTTTATAACTGTGAAGATAATATAACTCTTTCACTTCCTTTAATTCTAGGAATGCCTAAGGGCTATCTTTATCCATCATCCTGGTTGTCATGATCAGTCAGTTCAGTTCAGTTCAGTTCAGTCGCTCAGTCGAGTCCAACTCTTTGTAACCCCATGGACTGCAGCACGCCAGGCCTCCTGGTCCATCACCAACTCCTAGAGTTTACCCAAGCTCATGTCCATTGAGTCGGTGATGCCATCCAACCATCTCACCCTCTGATCGTCCCTTTCTCCTCCCGCCTTCAATCTTTCTCAGCATCAGGGTCTTTTCAAATGAGTCAGCTCTTCGCATCAGGTGGCCAAAGTACTGGAGTTTCAGCTTCATCCTCAGTCCTTCCAATGAACACTTAGGGCTGATCTCCTTTAGGATGGGCTGGTTGGATCTCCTTGCAGTGAGACTGCAAGGGATTCTCAAGAGTCTTCTCCAATACCACAGTTCAAAAGCATCACTTCTTCAGCGCTCAGCTTTCTTTATAGTCCAACTCTCACATTCATACATGACCACTGGAAAAACCATAGCCTTGACAAGACGGACCTGTGTTGGCAAAGTAATGTCTCTGCTTTTTAATCTGCTGTCTAGGTTGGTCATAACTTTCCTGCCAAGGAGTAAGCATCTTTGAATTTCATGGCTGCAGTCACCATCTGTAATGATGTTGGAGCCCCCAAAAAATAAAGTCTCTCACTGTTTCCAATGTTTCTCCATCTATTTGCCATGAAGTGATGGGGCCAGTTGCCATGATCTTAGTTTTCTGAATGTTGAGTTTTAAGCCAATTTTTTCACTCTCCTCTTTCACTTTCATCAAGAGGCTCTTTAGTTCTTCTTCACCTTCTGCCATAATGGTGGTGTCATCGCATATCTGAGGTTATTGACATTTCTTCCAGCAATCTTGATTCCAGCTTGTGCTTCATCCAGCCCAGCATTTCTCATGATGTACTCTGCATATAAGTTAAATAAGCAGGGTGACAATATACAGCCTTGACGTACTCCTTCTCCTGTTTGGAACCAGTCTGTTGTTCCATGTCCAATTCTAACTGTTGCTTCCTGACCTGCATACAGGTTTCTCAAGAGGCAGGGAAGGTGGTCTGGTATTCCCATCTCTTTCAGAATTTTCACAGTTTATTGTGATCCACACAGTCAAAGGCTTTGGCATAGTCAATAAAGCAGAAGTAGATGTTTTTCTGGAACTCTCTGGCTTTTTCAATGATCTAATGGATAATGGCAATTTGATCTCTGGTTCCTCTGCCTTTTCTAAATCCAGCTTGAACATCTGGAAGTTCACTGTTCATGTACTGTTGAAGCCTGGCTTGAAGAATTTTGAGCATTACTTTACTAATGTGTGAGATGTTCAACTGTGTGGTAGCTCAAGCATTCTTTGGGATTGCCTTTCTTAGGGATTAGAATGAAAACTGACCTTTTTCAGTCCTGTGGCTGTTGCTGAGTTTTCCAAATTTGCTGGCATATTGACGCATCATCTTTTAGGATCTGAAATAGTTCAACTGGAATTCCATCACCTCCTCTAGCTTTGTTCATAGTGATGCTTCCTAAGGCCCACTTGACTTCACATTCCAGGATGTCTGGCTCTAGCTGAGTGATCACACCATCGTGATTATCTGGGTCGTGAAGATCTTTTTTGTACAGTTCTTCTGTGTATTCTTGCCACCTCTTCTTAATATCTTCTGCTTCTGTTAGGTCCCTACCATTTCTGTCCTTTATTGAGCCCATCTTTGCATGAAGTGTTGCCTTAGTATCTCTAATTTTATTGAAGAGATCTCTAGTCTTTCCCATTCTATTGTTTTCCTCTATTTCTTTACACTGATCACTGAGGAAGGCTTTCTTATCACTCCTTGCTATTCCTTGGTACTCTGCATTCAAATGGGAATATTTTTCCTTTTCTCCTTTGCTTTTCTCTTCTCTTCTTTTCTCAGCTATTTGTAAGGCCTCCTCAGGGGATGGTCTTGATCCCTGTCTCCTGTACAATGTCGCAAACTTCCATCCACAGTTCATCAGGCTCTCTGTCTATCAGATCTAGTCCGTTAAATCTATTTCTCACTTCCACCAATTTCAATCTTACATCTCAGTGGTATTTTTTCTGTCAATAAAAATGGCTCAATTTATGAAATCTTACATTGACAGGCTAGGCTGTTGTAGAAAAAAGCATTAAAAGAGTCTAAGACCTGAGGTAACCTTGGACAAGTCTTTCTTGCCATCTCAGGCCCTCATGTGTCTTTTGTGAACTGAAGAGGTAGAGCAGGCAATAATCACAGTTGTTCCCGAAGATGTGATTATTCCAAAAATATATTGAGTTCATACTGTATGATAAGTACTGTGGCATAAAATAATAATAATTTACAACTATACAGGATAGAAAAGTTTACTACACAAATTACACATAACCTTAACCTTGCAGCTTCACTTAATGCAATTGCAAAGTTCCCTCTCTCTTAAATTTATAACAAAATGTACTTATAAAAATATTTCTTTCATAGAATCATAAACTATTAGAATTAGAAGAAACCTCCTTGCACCTGATACAACATAACATTTCTTTGTGGGAAAGAACTTTGCCACCCAGAAATATGTCAGCCTCATTCAAGGTATGACTTAAAAACGAGTGGTAGAAGAGCTTAATAAACAATCATAATTTTCCTTAAATATTTCCAAGGAAAACTCACTTTTAATATCACACAAATTTAAATAGGACTTTTAAAATACAGTTTATCTTCTAAATGTTTCCATGTCTTTCAACTATGTGAAATGCTTTGTTTTCAAAACTAAGTTCTACATTGGACCATAATTAGAAAGTTGGTGGTTATAATTTCCAAAATCATTGTAAATTCCACTTCCATTATCTCCACTTCCACAGTTGGCCTAACTACATCTAGAGCCCACCCTGGTTGCCAAATCCAGGACCTTCATCACCATATCTTCCTCTTCCTCCCCATAACCAGAGAGATCTCCAAAATTACCTTCTCCAGGTCCTCTTCCGTAACCATGACAGCCATGTTCCTAGTAATCTTTGTAAGAGTGTTCATTGTGTAGTCACTAAATCATGTCTGATTCTTTTGTGACCCCATGGACCATAGCCCACCACGCTCCTCAGTCCACGCGATTTTCCAGGCAAGATTATGGGTGTAGGTTGACATTTTCTTCTCCATGTAAGAGTACAGAAGCATTCCTTCTTTGATAATGTTTCAAATGACAAGTGAAACCTTTTTCAAGGTTTTTCTCAAAGTTTTGAAAAACTATTAACCAGGAATTTGGTGTAATGGAACATAACATTATTCCTTTAAAAATGTTAAATGTGTATGTAGAGTTAAGAAGCAGTTATAGGGGAAAAACCTAAGTTCTATCTGAGTAATGTAAGTTGTTACAGAGAATAATGAGTATGCCTGTGAAGTTATATTAACTGGTCACACCCACCAGAATAGAAAGCTTGCATTCTTGCTGAGAACATACATTTATAAGACTTACTAATCTAGCAAAATAATATTAATATAAAGCCCGGTGACAAGTGGTAAGATAATAAGATAGCAACAGACATGAAATAATAGTCAAACCCACAAATTTGATTCCAATTCACCACGTACATCTCCTCAGGCTGAGTGAGATAACATTTACAGTTATGGTCAGAGCTGGGAGGCAGAGCTCTATAGGGACACATATGGAGTTAGGCAATAAAAGAAAGTCCATCCCATTTCTAATAGTGTCCCTGTTGAGTCCATTGTCTCTAACTGAGTCCATTCGATTTTCAGCAGTTTCTCTATTGAGCTCATCATTTCTGTTGAGTCCATTCTGCTTCTAGTAGAGTCTCTATTGAGTCCATTATCTCTGCTGGGTCCATTCAGTTTTTAATAGTGTCTCTATTGAGTTCATCCTCTCTGTTGGGTCCACTCAGTTTCTATTAGTGTTTCTATTTCATTTTAAAATTAGAATACTATTTAAATCAAATATTCCCCCCAACTTAGAGAATCTGATGACCATACATCACCACTTGGTCCTGAGACTGCTTTCAGGATGGGGTCTGGGAGAGTCTAGCGTGTATCAAACTCACAATTTATCAACCGTCAAAGTCTGAAAAGTCACAACCTAGCCAAGATTCCACAAATACCATCTTGATATATTAATAACCCCTAGTAAGCAACAAGCTCTGAATAAAGTTATCTATGCAGTTAAGTTGAAAAGATGGGTAAACTGTCACAATGTACTCTTTCACTCATTGCTAAAAGGAATCAACTGACTCTAGACGTAACTCAACCACTGGAGCACTCACTTATCTTTCAGCAAGTTTTGATA
This sequence comes from Odocoileus virginianus, assembly GCF_023699985.2. Lineage (NCBI taxonomy): Eukaryota > Metazoa > Chordata > Mammalia > Artiodactyla > Cervidae > Odocoileus > Odocoileus virginianus. Next base: position 31,754,710 of record NC_069695.1, read on the forward strand.
GCCTTTCATTTTAAGTGAAATACATCTTGAAATTCAGAGACAGTTAAAGAAACTATGTATCAGATCCTTAAAAAGAAAGATGCTTTTAAAAGTGGTGAACGATTCATTTCATCATGCCTGCCAAAGTAGTGAATGTTCATTTAAAGTACACTTTAACTTTAGGAGTAAAGGAGGTTTTCAGTACTTTCATTAATTCTGAAAGTCTTTTGGTCTGCTATCTCTATTGCAATAAAATACATGTGGCAGATAATCACATGGGATTTTATACTCAGTTTTCATCTTCAGTGCTTATATTCTACTACTAATTGTGAATATAAAACAATATTGGACTTCCCTGGTGGTCCAGTGGTTAAGAATCTGCATGCCAATGCAGGGAACACAGGTTCGATCCCTGATCCAGGAAGATCTGACATGCCACGGGGCAACTGAACTCATGCACCACAACGTCTCAGCCTGCGCCCTGGAGCCTGTGAGCCGCAACTACTGAGCCTGCGTGTCCTAGAGCCTGTGCTTTGTAATAAGAGAAACCACTGCAATGAGAAGCTCGCACACGGCCAACAGAGAGGAGCCCCCAGCTCACCGCAATCTGAGAAAGCCCACGTAGCAACAAGACCCAGCGGAGCTAAAAATAAAACAATTAAATTAAATTTTAAAAATACTACTAGAGACTATTTCAATAAATCTATTAAGTTTTGAACTTTGGAAAGCTTAAAACTATTTAACATTTTTGTATCAAACATGCGGTTTAAGAAGGTAATTCAAGTGTTAGGCCGAAGAGCAACTGAGAGGAAGTCTAACCATATTTCCAATTTCTGTTATTTAAAAAAAATTTTTTTGCTTCATTCAATTTTTTTTTTTTTTTGCATTCATATTGAAGACCATATTGTTTACCAGGGTCAATAACGTTTTATTTGAAACACTAACAACTTTCTGTAAATTTATGAGAAAAGCAAACTGATCACAAAAAAAGGAATTTATATCTTCTTAAATAGTTACTCTCTGCAATATTTGTCAGGTTGTTGTGTAATATTTTGTGCTAGATACAACACTGAGTGCCTAGTTGTAGGCATTCAATAAATACTAGTGGAATAAATGAAAGCATAACATTAAATTCTCAAAAACTCTTGGAAAATTCCTTGTGGGTAAAAAAAAAAGAAATATTAAGGGACTACTCAGGGTTTCCCTGGCAACCCACTCCAGTGTTCTTGCCTGGAGAATCCCAGGGATGGGGGAGCCTGGTGGGTTGCCGTCTATGGGGTCGCACAGAGTCGGACACGACTGAAGTGACAGCAGCAACAGGGTTTCCCAGGTAGAACCTGCCTGCCAATGCAGGAGACGTAAGAGACAGGGGTTCGATCCCTGTATCGGGAAGTTCCCCTGGAGGAGGGCATGCAACCCACTCCAGTATTCCTGCCTGGAGGATCCCATGGACAGAGGAGCCTGGTGGGTTACAGCCCATGGGGTCGCAAAGAGTCAGACATGACTGAAGCGACTTAGCATGCCGGCGAGCGATTACTCATTATTTGTTTTAAAATAAACATGACTTAGGCTCACTCATGTTAACAGTTTAACGGTCAGTGGTTCTGAGTGGTTTCTGTTTTTAAAGTATGCAGTTCTCCTTTTAAACATTTATATAGTTTGCATTTATATAAAAGCTTTTTATTGGATTGTAATATCACTAATGAATATCTGCCAAGAAAATACTCAATTACTGAAATTACAATTAATTAATTTTATTTGTATTTTATTAATTTTATGAAAAAGATAATTTTTATAATATTTGAAGTATTTTATACATATGTGAAAATTTGAACTAATTTTTGAAATTACCACTGTTTAGCTAATAAATGGAGAATATATAAATTGGGGGTCTATCTACTTAGTCTACAATGATGGGAAAATATAAGCTATCAGAGGTTCCTTGCAATAACTTTAGCCTGTCACATTCCTGGCTTGCAGAATATGACTTAAAGCAAAGTGACTCCACTGACTTAAAGGAAAATAGATAATACAAATATAAAATAATACTGTCATTTTTTTCCACAAGGGCACCACGCTCTTCGAACTGTGACCTCCATATGGATATGCTGACTCTCTAACATCGAGCATAGCATATGACATATAATCAGAACACAATCCAAGTTTATTGCATGAGTAAATTATTGAATTTCATTCATTGGCAGGCATCTATATATTCATTATCCACCACTCTCTCAAAATATTCCGCTGACGGAACATTTTTTTGTTTGTTTTAACAATTGATGGATATTCTTATGCCAAGTATTTGTTGGGATCTGAGTGTGGGGGGGAAGAGGGACCTTTTGAGGCACGGGTGGAATCCTGGCTGGCTCACGGACCATAGCAGGCTGTGGGTGTGGCCTTCTTTGTACCACCTGCCTCATCAAACAGAAGGCCTCTGGGATATACTCTCTTTAAAGAGAAAATGACTACCAGAGGTCAAACCTCATTTTATAAAACATCCCATCATGGAGGAACCCCGACCCTAGCAGGTTTTATAAGTAAGGTCTCATTCAATGCCAAAAAGCCCCTATTTCTAGAATTAGAAAGAAAGACCTGTGGAGATTTCACAATGGAATATCTAGCCCCGTGAGACTATTTCTAAATCCAGAAGTCCTGACAATAAACAAAAGACAATGAGAGAAAAAGAATCTTCAGTATAGTGTGAGGAGTTTATAGCAAAGACATACACACCAACATACACATAGGCTGAGGTCATCCATCCTCCAGAAAGAAGATACAAAACAGATAAGCAACAGTATTAATGGTTAAACAAATGTTTGTAGAGGAAGACCCAGCATTTAAGAGAGTTGTTTTAGACCCTGATTGTATAAATAAAATGGGCATGAAACTTTCCCATCCAGAGACTCATCCCCAGCTAGCATGGAGGAGAAGCAACTTATCACGGGGCATCTTAAGATGCCTCACAAATGAGTAACATAAACCAACTGTTGAACAAACACCAGAAAGTATTGCTGGGCCTTCAGAAAAATAATTCTGATGTGGGCTGATGTGAGCAAGTGGGTGATGATTGCATAGACACCTGCTAGGGTGTGTCCCAATGAGGCAATGATGGAAGGAGGGGAAAATGATAACCCACGTGGCGTGCCATCCCTGGAGGGCCTTTTGCAACCCACTCTATGGCAGAAAGAGCTTCCCTGGTGGCTCAGTGGTAAAAAATCTGCTGCTAATGTGGGACACTTGGGTTCAATCCCCTGGAAAAGGAAATGGCATCCCACTCCAGTATTCTTACCTGCGAAATTTCAAGGAAAGAGGAGTCTGGGGTTACAAAAGAGTTGGGCATGACAGCAACTAAACAACAAGAGAAAAAGGAAGTTCACCCATGTGTCCTCTTGGAGTAAACAAAACATAGCCAGTTACAGCAGAGCTAAGCCAAAGAACAATCACTTGTCAAATCCTGTCTCTTTCAACTGTCTAGGCTTTGGTTCATTGTGACTTTGGCATAATCAGTTCCCTCTAAGATGATGCATTTCTCCTACCCCTACATTTCCTCTTCATCTTACAGACATCCTTCACATCCCACAGTATTCATCTCAAATGCTAACTCCTCTGTGAAGATACCTCTCATTCTTTAAAGCAGATGATTGTTTGCCTTTCACTCTTCTCCTGGAGAATTTTGTACAAACTTCTATTGCAGAAGTGGCCATGCAACATGTTAATTCCTTTTTACCTCCATATATTCACCCAATAGATTGTGTTACTTAATAACCCACGAGTGCATGAATGCATGCTAAGTCACTTCAGTTGTGTCAAACTCTTTGCGACCCTGTGAACTGTGGCTTGCCAGGCTTCTCTGTACATGGATTCTCCAGGCAAGAATACTGGAGTGGGTTGCCAAGCCCTCCTCCCAGATATCTTCCTAAGCAGATCAAATCTTGTCTCCTGCATCATTCTTTACCATGAAGCCACCAGGGAACTGACTCCAAAGTTTGTCTTCTTTGCAATTTCAGGCAATTTCTCCTTATTAACAGAAACACTGGTTGGCATCCGGGCCCATCACTTCATGGCAAATAGATGGGGAAACAGTGGAAACAGTGACTGACTTTAGTTTTTGGGGCTCCAAAATCACTGCAGATGGTGATTGCAGCCATGAAATTAAAAGACACTTGCTCCTTGGAAGAAAAGCTATGACCAACCTAGACAGCATATTAAAAAGCAGAGACACTACTTTGTCAACAAAGGTCCATCTATATCAAGGCTATGGTTTTTCCAGTAGTCATGTGTAGATGTGAGAGTTAGACTATGAAGAAAGCTGAGCACAGAAGAATTGATGCTTTTGAACTGTGGTGTTGGAGAAGACTCTTGAAAGTCCCTTGGACTGGAAGGAGATCCAGTCAGTCCATCCTAAAGGAAATCAGTCCCGGGTATTCATAGGAAGGACTGATGCTGAAACTGAAACTCCAATACTTTGGCCACCTGATGCAAAGAACTGACTCATTGGAAAAGACCCTGATGCTGGGAAGGATTGGGGGCAGGAGGAGAAGGGGACGACAGAGGATGAGATGGTTGGATGGCATCACCGACTCGATGCACATGAGTTTGGGTGAACTCCAGAAGTTGGTGATAGACAGGGAGGCCTGGCATGCTGCAGTTCATGGGGTCGCAAAGAGTTGGACACGACTGAGCGACTGAACTGAACTGAACTGAACTGAAACACCAGAACCTTCTCCACTGCTGAAAATGTCAGAAACTGGCAATAACAACTTAAATCAGGGAATACTCCTGGGATCACTGAGTCTCTATTCATCTGTGTAACAGTTGTGATGTCTACACCAAGACAATCTAGGAATAAAATCCTTAATAAGTAAGCTTCTATATCAGAGGCTCTCAAATTTTAAGGCACATACAAGCCACTTTGGACACAAATTAAAAATATCATTATCTGGCTCCCCCTCTCTAGAAATACAAATTTAGTAAATACAATGACCTGAGAATCAAGATTTTAAGGACATTTTGAGACACAGTTTTCTACTTAATTTGCAGAGAATCAAACTTAACACCTCTGAATGGAAGTAAATATATTTAATGGTAAAAACTTTAATAATATCTTATAGTTATTCTCTGATACGATTAGTCCAAGATAAAGAGTTGGTGATGTGACATTGACACAATTTCTGATAGGACTCAGCATGTCTCTTATGCTTACTTCACAATCAATAGCTCGGAATGGATGCAGATTTTTCTTGGGTGTTCTTCTCACTGACTCTCAGATCACAGTTCTATGACTCATAATGTACTAGTTTGACTGCTTGGATGTGCAGTTCCAAGGGTTAGTCATCAGCATTTCATATTAACTAGTTAATTATATCATGAAATTTTGATGAGGTCTGCAGTTGCTTGAGTTGAAAAATCCTCCCAGGAACCAGAAGCATGTTTTAAAAACCTGTTCCCAAGTTTCTTGTTATGTTTGTCATAATTGCCAAAAAATATGCACTGCTCACTGACTGCAACAGCAATTCACTTTGGAAATCTCCCGTGGTATAAAAATTTAAAAAAAGAAATTGCTGCTTGAGATCAAGTGATGAAAAAATGAATACAGAAGATACTAATTTCTTTCCAAGATATGATAGAAGCAATTGTGGGATGAGTCTAGAAAAATGTTGTAACAAGAGTAGCAGCATTTCTTTTTTTTTAAATTAATTAATTTATTTGGCTGTGCCAGGTCTCAGATGCAGCATGCAACATGCAGACTCTTAGTTGCAGCATGTGGGATCTACTTCCTGACCAGGGATTGAACCCAGGCTGTCAGCATTGGGAGTACAGTCTTAGCCACTGGACCACCAGGGAAGTCCCCAGAATTTCTTTAAAATAGGGCTTTTGAATTCAACTTAACTTAAAATGTTTATTGGGTATTTATGGGGTCCCAGGCAACAATGAGGAAGCAGAAGTAAAAATATGAGCTCCCCAACTTTCAGTTCAGTTCAGTCTCTCATTTTTCAAATTGTGATATATGTGTATCTTTATTAACTACAAAATCTAGCATTGGATCTAATAACTACCATAACTTCAAAGTAGTGATGAGCATCAGTCAGTCAGTTTGGTTGCTCAGTTGTGTCTGATTCTTTGCGACCCCATTTACTGCAGAATACCAGGCCTCCCTGTCCATCACCAACTCCCGGAGTTTACTCAAACTCACGTCCATGGAGTCAGTGATGCCATCCAATCCTCTCATCCTGTGCCATCTTCAATCTTTCCCAGCATCAAGGTCTTTTCAAATGAGTCAGTTCTTCGCATCAGGTGGCCAAAGTATTGGAGTTTCAGCTTCAGCATCAGTCCTTCCAATGAATATTCAGGACTGATTTCCTTTAGGATGAACTGGTTGGATCTCCTTGCTGTCCAGTTCAGTTCAGTTCAGTCGTTCAGTCGTATCCAACTCTTTGTGACCCCATGAATCGCAGCACGCCAGGCCTCCCTGTCCATCACCAACTCCCGGAGTCCACCCAAACCCATGTCCATCGAGTCAGTGATGCCATCCAGCCATCTCATCCTCTGTCGTCCCCTTCTCCTCCTGCCCCCAATCCTTCCCAGCATCAGGGTCTTTTCCAGTGAGTCAACTCTTCACATGAGGTGGCCAAAGTATTGGAGTTTCAGCTTCAACATCAGTCCTTCCAGTGAACACCCAGGACTGATCTCCTTTAGGATGGACTGGTTGGATCTTCTTGCAGTCCAAGGGACTCTCGAGAGTCTTTCCCAACACCTTGTTGTCCAAAGGACTCTCAAAAGTCTTCTCCAACACCACAGTTCAAAAGCATCAATTCTTCAGCACTCAGCTTTCCTTATAATCCAACTCTCACATCCATATGTGACTACTGGAAAAACCATAGCTTTGACTAGATGGACATTTGTTGGCAAAGTAAAGTCTCTGCTTTTTAATATGCTGTCTAGGTTGGTCATAGCTTTTCTTCCAAGGAGCAAACATCTTTGAATTTCATGGCTGCAGTCACCATCTGCAATGATTTTGGAGCCCAAAAAATAAAGTCTGTTCCTATTTCCATTGCTTCCCCATCTATTTGCCATGAAGTGACAGGACCAGATGCCATGATCTTAGTTTTCTGAATGTTGAGTTTTAAGCCAACTTTTTTTACTCTTCTCTTTCACTTTAATCAAGAGGCTCTTTGGTTCTTCTTCCCTTTCTGTCATTAGGGTGGTGTCATCTGCATATCTGAGGTTATTGACATTTCTCCCAGCAATCTTGATTCCAGCTTGTGCTTCATCCAGCCCAGCGTTTCTCAAATGATGTACTCTGCATATAAGTTAAATAAGCAGGGTGACAATATACAGCCTTGACGTACTCCTTTCCTGACTTGGAACCAGGCTGTTGTTCCATGTCCAGTTCTAACTATTGCTTCCTGACCTACATACAGATTTCTCAAGAGGCAGGTCAAGTGATCTGGTATTCCCATCTCTTCAAGAATTTCCCACAGTTTGTTGCGGTCCACATACTCAAAGACTTTGACATAGTCAATAAAGCAGAAATAGATGTTTTTCTGGAACTCTTTTGCTTTTTTGATGATCCAACGGGTGTTGGCAATTTGATCTCTGGTTCCTCTGCCTTTTCTAAACCCAGCTGAACATCTGGAAGTTCACTGTTCATGTACTGTTGAAGCCTGGTTTGGAGAATTTTGAGCATTACCTTGCTAGTGTGTGAGATGGGTGCAATTATGTGGTAGTTTGAGCATTCTTTGGCTTGACTTTCTTTGGGACTGAAATGAAAACTGACCTTTTCCAGTCCTGTGGCCACTGCTGAGTTTACCAAATTTGCTGGCATATTGAGTGAAGCACTTTCACAGCATCATCTTTTAGGATTTGAAATAACTCAGCTGGAATTCCATCACCTCCATTAGCTTTGTTCCCCAACTTTAAGGAGATTTTAATTTCTCAAGATGCATGTACAAAATATCTTGAGTATGATTCATACCATCATAAACACCAGTTCTTTTGACCACCCCTAAGACTTGCAAAATTGTTCCACTTTTAACATTTAAATTCTAATGGGAAAGTTTTAGAACCACAACCTTCTATTCTTCCATTAATATTATTCCTTTGCTCCTAATAGACATGTCTTTGATTTCAGTGAGACCTCCAGATCCTTATACCCTGCATTTCTCCAAAATTATCAGAATGGTTCTCATTCTCATGGCTAGAACAATCTAGGGGTGAGGACTGAGAGTAAAATCACACAAATACATGTAAACTTGCAAATTTTTTTTCAGCTTTTGACACTTTTATTGAATTGCTATTATTAGAAATTAAGCTTGCAAACAGGAAGACATTAAAATGTATTGCTTAGTAAGAAAGGAGAAATTGAACAAATTAAATACTAAGAACACCACTGGTATACAGTATGAAATTTTGAATTTTAGCATTGTGCTTCCAAATAGTGTTTTCCAAACTATCTATGGTAAATAACCAATTTTCAATCCTTCACAAAGCAAAACTTTTGTAAAATACAATAAAAATAAGTTTATGGAAAAATGAAATGGACAAAAAAAATACAAAATTCAAACTCACGTTTTTTTAACCATTAAATTGTGTGGACATAAAAGTACATTTTAATAAGCAAAGCTGGAGTAATAACACTGGAAAAATAAAACAATTTTTAAAATTATACTAGTTGCTTATTGTGCATAAAGGCAACTAATATATAGAAAGGCTATTAGATGCCTAACTTCTGGTCATTCTGAAATAGTAACCCAGAAAAAATTACAATTTAAAAAGGGTTCTCTATGTTAACCATGTTTACACATAGTTTCAACAGTAGTATGTACAGCAATATTTTTTGAAACCATATATAATTAGATTTTATAATATGTATAATTTTTCATATGGAATTAGTCCTTTATAGTTTTATATAAAGCTATTTATAGAGCATTAGACATGATTTGAAGGGGGGTTGCTTCTCTTAATTTACTTACTTTTTCTAGTCTTTGCTTTACTATTTCCTAGGTATTTTTTTAATTGAGGTATAGTTGATATTATGATATTGTATAAATTTCTTTTCTTTTTTAAATTATTTTTTAATTATTTTTACTTTACAATATTGTAGTGGTTTTTGTCATACATTGACATGAATCAGCCATGGATTTACATGTATTCCCCATCCCAATCCCCCCTCCCACCTCCCTCTCTACCTGATCCCTCTGGGTCTTCCCAGTGCACAAGGCCCGAGCACTTGTCTCATGCATCCAACCTGGACTGGTGATCTGTTTCACCATAAATAATATACATGTTTTGATGCTGTTCTCTCAAAACATCCCACCCTCGCCTTCTCCCACAGTCCAAAAGTCTGTTCTGTACGTCTGTGTCTCTTTTTCTGTTTTGCATATAGGGTTATCGTTACCATCTTTCTAAACTTGCAATTTTGAGACCTGTAAGGGAGGAGGTGTATGAGGGCCCTCCAGATTCCTTACAAATAGAAGGTGGTACAAGGTGAGACTGAAGAGTGACCAACTGTCAGACAATTCAGGACCTTTAGCCTAAACTAAGAACTTCTGTTCCCTTTCATGATAAAAGCCATTGAACATATTTGTAGGCTTGGTTTTTGCTCTTGAAAATACTTTTCCTTGCACTCAGGTAGTAAAGAGATTGGAAGATGGTCAGAATGGATGCAGATCTATTAGGAAGCCACAATAATAATAATCCAGGTTGAGGGAACATTATCTCATACCTAAGACAGTGATGGTCAAGATGGAGAGAAGGGAAGGAAATTGAAAGATATTTTGGTCGTGGAGTCAAAAGAATTTGGTGACAGATCAGAAGTGGAAGGTTACAGAAGAAAGAGGTAGTAACATCTCTTGGGCTTCAGTCTTAAATAACTGAATAGAGATAGATGGTGGTCTTATTAAGCTTGGGCAATGGATGCTGGTCAAAGTGAGAAAAGAGCGTGAATTTTCAACATTCTGAAATTGAGCTATATTTGAAGCTTCCAAGAGGAGATGTCTAGTGGGTATTTGGTTACATTTGGTCAGAGTAAAACAGGGCTGGAGGTTTTTATTGCATGAAATCACTCTAGAGATTACCAATAAGGAGAAGAAACATAGGACCAAGCTTAATGAAATATTGCAATGAATGGGTTGAATTCAGAGAATAGAAATTGTTGTATAAAAGTGCAGGTATATTGAATGCTTTTGTTACTTTGTCAAATCACCTTCCCAAAACATTTTACCAACTGGAGCTTCCACTTTCACTCAAGGAGTTGATTTCCCATTTTTCTATTTCCTCCCCAACAATAGTGTTATCATTTGATTATCATTTGTTAGCATTTGATTTTGTTATCAAATGCTAATCTGACCGGTAAGATATTTTTACTTGTTTTTGTTGTCATTATTATTTATATATCTAATTCTGACTAAGATTGAGTAACTTCTGCCTATGAATCATTTTATGTCCTTTTTAAGTGAAAGATCTATTTATGTAGTTTGCCTGTTTTAGGAGGGGTTGTCAACTTTTCCTTACAGATTTGCAAGAGTTCATTACATACTATGGACAGTGAACTCTGTTACACATACAACACATTTTTTTCTAGCTTAACTCTTTTTTTCTTTGCACATGCTTATTTGCTATGTTCATGTTTTAATTTTTATATTGTTAAAATTCATCAATCCTTTACTCTTGAGGTTTAGATCGACATCCCCCAATTTAAGGTATTAATTTTTACTCAGTTCTTTTCCTCTATGATTGGCTTCCTTTACGTTTAAATATTTTCTCCATCTGGAATTTTTTCTGAGGCAGGATAATTTTGTTCTAAGTGGCTGGCCACTTGCCTCAACACCATCTTTTAAATTATGCACAGATTTCTTAATGATCTGAGAAGCTATTTGTATTCTGGACCAGAGATCTTTAACTATATGTTAAATCTATTCTGAAATTCTTAATCTATTTCATTGATCTTTTTATTCATTTTCAATCCCCAAAAGTGTTCACTACTGTAGTGCTGTACTTAATACCTTGTCGGGATTCCCTGATAGCTCAGTTGGTAAAGAATCTGCCTGCAATGCAGGAGACCTGGCTTCGATTCCTGAGTCGGGAACTGCTGCTGGAGAAGGGATAGGCTCCCCACCCCAGTATTCTTGGGCTTCTCTGGTGGCTCAGCTGGTAAAGAACCTGCCTGCAATGCGGGAGGCCTAGGTTGGATCCCTGGGGTTGGGAAAATCCCCTGGAGAAGGGAAATGCTACCCACTCCAGTATTCTGGCCTGGAGAATTCCATGGACTGTATAGTCTATGGGGTTGCAAAGAGTCAGACACAACTGAGCAACTTGCACTTTCACTTCACTTTCAAGGTTTGACTTCATTCATTACTATACTTTACATATAATAAATTTGTCAAATTCCACAAAAAAAGAATTTTCAGAGTCTTTTTATCATTGTTTTTCTGCACAAAAACAGGGTGTGTCTCTCCGGCACTTCATGTCCTCTTTATGTCGCTCAGGAAAGCATTCAAGTTTTCATCATGTAGATTCTGCACTACTTCTCTGCTTCATTATGAGGTAGTTTACATTTATAGTTGCTACTAAAAACTAGTATATTATATTCCTAACTGATAATTGTTTAGATTATTGAATTTTATTATTAATTAGGTACTCAGTCACCTGAATAAATTCTCTTGCTCTTTGCATTAATTTTTAAATTGATTCTCTTGGAATCAATGTATACTTTATGAATAGTCATAATTTTAACTCCCAATACTTATATTTGGCTATTAGTTCTAGAAAATATTATATAATAGTGGGATCATTTTCATGATTAAAAAAATGGATTTTGGGACTTCTCTGGTGGTCCAGTGGCTGGGACCCCATGCCTTCAATGCAGAGGACCTGGATTCAGTCCCTGGCCTGGGAACTAGATCCCACATGCTGCAACTAAAGATCCCACATGCCCCAACAAAGATTGGAAATCCTGCAACTAAGATCCTGTGCACTCACAATAAATAAAAATATATTTTTAAAAATGTGTTTAGCATTTGATGTCAAGAATAAATGGCAGACTTTGGTATGATACATCATTTTTATAAAGTTAATGAGCATTCCATTTCTTTATTTTTCATTCTCTGACTTTAGAACAGGTGATAAATTACATCAAGCTTTTTAAAGCACTTGTGGAAGTTACTTTTTGAGTTGTTACAATAGTTAAACATTGCAATAGATTTTTCTAACTTTGTACCATCTTGCATTCCTAAAGAGAATTTCAACTGGTTATGACATTCTTTTAATGTGCCCCTCAAATTTGTATGTTAATATATTATTTCAAACTTCAGCAATTTTAGCAGTGAATAATATTTTCCCATTTGGTTTTGTTGTTGTTATTGCTTTTTGTTTTTGTTGTCTTTGTCTAACTTATTTTCAGAATCATATATTTAAAATCTGTCAATGACTAAAAATATAAATTAAAATTTCTTAGTTCTACACTTTCCTTTGCATTTTTTTCTTTTGAGCATGTTATGCTATTTTACTTGATGCAACAGTGTTCATGATAATGATATCTTCACCACATTTAATTATTGTCTCCTTTAAAAATGTCTTTATTTTAAACTTTATCAATAATATTTAATGTTATTCTTGCTTTTTGTTTTGTGTGTATTGGTGCTAAAATGATTTTGAAAACTGAACATTAAAAATATGATATTTTCTGGAGTTTAAAATGCCCCAAATAAAAATTTTCTCATTTGTCTCCTAAAATGCTCTTTATTACTGTTTTTCATTGCCATTGGATCCAAATAAGAATCAAATATTGTATTTTGATGTCCTTAAATATGCCAGCAAATTTGGAAAACTTAGCAGTGGCCACAGGACTGGAAAAGGTGTTTTAATTCCAATGCCAAATTCAAAATTGGGAAAGGAGTACATCAAGGCTGTATATTGCCACCCTGTTTATTTAACTAACTTATATGCAGAGAACATCATGCGAAATGCTGGGCTGGATGAAACACAACCTGGAATTAAGATTGCCAGGAGAAATATCAATAACCTCAGATATGCAGATGACACCACCCTTATGGCAGAAAGTGAAGAGGAAATAAAGATCCTCTTGATGAAGGTGAAAGAGGAGAGTGAAAAAGTAGGGATCGGGTGGAGAGGGAGGTGGGAGGGGAGACCGGGATGGGGAATACATATAAATCCATGGCTAATTCATTTCAATGTATGACAAAAACCACTGCAATGATGTAAAGTAATTAGCCTCCAACTAATAAAAATAAATGAAAAAAAAATTTTTTTTAAAGTAGGCTTAAAACTCAACATTCAAAAAACTAAGATCATGGCATCCAGTTCCATCACTTCATGGCAAATAGATGGGGAAACAATGGAAACAATGACAGACTTTACTTTCTTGGGCTTCAAAATCACTGCAGATGGTGACTGCAGCCATGAAATTAAAAGACACTTAATGCTTGGAAGAAAAGCAATGACAAACCTTGACAGCATATTAAAAAGCAGAGATATTACTTTACCTGCAAAGATCCATATAGTCAAAGCTATGGTTTTTCCAGTAGTCATGTACGGATGTGAGAGTTAGACAATAAAAAAGGCTGAGTGCCAAAGAATTGATGCTTTTGAACTGTGGTGCTGGAGAAGACTCGAGAGAGACCCTGGGACAGCAAAGAGATCAAACCAGTCAATCCTAAAGGAAATCAGTCCTGAATATTCATTGGAAGGACTGATGCTGAAGCTGAAACTCCAATACTTTGGTCACCTGATGTGAAGAGCCTACTCAATGGAAAAGACCCTGATGCTGGGAAAGACTGAAGGCAGGAGGAGAAGGGGATGACAGAGGATGAGATGGTTGGATGGCATCACTGACTCAGTGGACATGAGTTTGAGCAAACTCCAGGAGATGGTGAAGGACAGGGAAGCCTAGCATGCTGCAGTTCATGGGGTCAAAAGAGTCAGACACGATTGAGTGACTGAACAATAATAAATCTAACATAACCACCCACTATATTTTATGTATCTAACATTGGCATTTTTTAAAAGCTCAGGTGTTTTTTAATATAGAATATTCCAAAACTGAGATTTTCCTGATTGTCTTCTCGTTTGGAGATTCAGGTTAAGCATTTTGGACAGGACTATGACATGGGTGACATTATATAGTTTTGACTGCATCATGCAAAGAGCTGCATATTTTCAGCTTCTGCCACTGTAAACAATGCTTAGTTTTATTGACTGGTGAGATGATGTGATATATTGAGACCATGTAAATACCTGGTTTCCCAGCAAAGCTTCATTCTGTAATATTAACATCCACTGATGATCTTTACCTGAATCACTTAGTATCTCTCTAAGTGCAACATTAAAATTCTCTAATTCTACTTTTTTTCTATATTTATTAGCTGACAATCTCCTCGAAAGAAGACCTTACCATCAGCACCATTATCCCTTCTGAGCAACACTGTGGACTCGCGTATTCTTTCTTATTCAGTGTTTCATTGTTCATTAACAACATTATTCTTTTTGATGCTTTTTGGTTCAAGGACACTGAAACTGATTATATAGCAGGGGTCTTTGCTCTTAGGAGATATATACGATAATATTTAGAAATGAAGTGTCATAATGTATGCAACTTTCAAATTATTCAAAATACACAAATACGCAAATTATACAAAATATACCAAGAAAATATCTGCTCACAATGAGAGAGCTAATGTGCCAAAATATTAACAGATTTGAAGTCTGGATAAAGGTTTGAATTTTTTTAAGTAGAAGAGGGAAAAAAAAACACAAACAAAATGTTAAAAACTGATCAGTTCTTACACCAAACCTCGGATAGGTTTCTTTTCCTTCCATTGCACCTAATTTCAAAAGGAGGGAGGTGTTGCTCTCCAGTCCCCATCACCTACTCCTCCATCTTCATTAAATCTATCATTCAATACTGTCTATTTTACTCCATCATACATCCATTTCCTTTTTCCTTTCCCTGAAACCACACTATTTCAGGTTTATTACCCAAACCATTATGATGACCTCCAAATTTATCTTTCTCTCTCTAGTATCTCTTCTCTATCATTTACCATGAAGCTTCCAGGACAAATTCCTTAACCACAGCTTTGACTAGGTAAATACTGGTTCTTTGTCTGCAGCATAATACCATGCAAATTCCTCAACAGGACATTCAAAGTCCTTCACATTCTGCAAGTTCATCAACCCTGCTACCTTCAACCTAAATAATATACTTAGATCTAATTTGACTCCTGTTTGGCCTGAAAAATACATATCCCTTTTTACCTTCTTTGCCATCTACATCTCCATTTGTTGAGAAGGTAATCATCCTAAAAATTTCAAAATCTACCATTTCCATGAAATGTTCTCCAGTTCCCTTAATGTGGAAATTATTTCCCTTTTGTAGGACTCAGAACACTCACTATACACTTTCCCTACCGCACTTACATCAGAGTGGTTTGAAATAGAGAAGCCTCATCACCCCTGTGGGAGCCAGTCAAGACTGTAGCCTTCTTAAAGACAGAAACTTCTATTATCCATTTTCACCTCTCCTATAAACTAGTATAGTCCCTAGTAGGGCTCAAGAATGTTGATGGAATTGATTTTTTAAAACTGCAGTCAAATAACTTTCTGAAAATGGTAAAGAAAACTTTTTACCGTCTCATAGGCTATACACTCACCCTTAAATGGAAAATATTCTAGATAGCTATCAATGAACATATGTTGCTGAAATATATCAGTGTCATCATCATCAAAAGCAGTCTCCCAAAATAAAAGGCAATGGTGGAAAATACTAAAACCATTGAGGCTGACTGCATCTTGTTTGTACCAGATATAGTAAGTTGGAGACACAAATTTGTCTCCAAGAGGTTACAATATTAAGACCTTTTGACCTGGGAGGAAATATGGTTACTGCAGTTTCCTGAGAAGAGACACGGCATAAGGAAAGCAATGCTGCAGAAAGAATATTCTGGAAAATGAATACAAAACTGACTAAAGAGAAGAAAGCAGAAGTGCAATTAGAGGTATGGCCTGGCAATGCCAGGTGAAAAGGGCCAGGAAGGGAGTTATGACAGCAACGATAAAGACAGAAAGGCACAGACACAAATTTAGTGTTAATATAACAAGAGTTGATTTAGGTAAGCTATAGAAAAAAGGAGAAATCAAGAATTTTCTATCATAAACATGTAGGTTCCCAAAGCACCTTGTGTGCATTTCTATTTAACATGTTAGTAGAAAAAAAAATCTGTTTTCTGTCTCATCCCAGCTCATTTGGAGCCACTTAAGGGCAGAAACCATGTTGCACCCATCTTTGTAACTCCAGTCCCTAGTAAAGGCACATGCGTGTGTGTACGCATGTGTGCCAAGTTGTTTTAGTCATGTGCGACTCTCTGAGATGACTCCCTGAGAGAAGACCAAAGGAAAAAAATGTCATAGAACTAAACTGATGACAATTTATTACAGGTAAAAGGGAGGACTGAACTTGTACATGAAGTTCAAAGAGTACCCTGCAGTGGTACCTAATACACACATGTGCGAGTTGGACAGTCACCCAGAAGGGAGTAGTAATACTTCTATTTCAGTATAGATGAAGTCTAGAAAGATGTAGTGATGAACCTATTTGCAGGGCAGCAATGGAAATGCAGAAACTGGAGACACAGTGGGGGACGGAGAGAATGGGATGAACTGGGAGAGTAGCATTGAAAGATATGTCTTTATTTTTAAAGATGCATGCTGAATTATGTAGGAA
This sequence comes from Odocoileus virginianus, assembly GCF_023699985.2. Taxonomy (NCBI): domain Eukaryota; kingdom Metazoa; phylum Chordata; class Mammalia; order Artiodactyla; family Cervidae; genus Odocoileus; species Odocoileus virginianus. The sequence goes on from NC_069695.1 coordinate 31,771,430, forward strand.
CAAAATCTCATGATGACAGAAATTTTCTTCATGGTAATTTAGCAATAAAATGGATGAAGTGAATATGGCAAACTGTGAACTGTTAAATCTAAGTGATGGCTCCATAACTACTCAGGTCTGCTGCTCTATAGGGAACATAGCCATAGACAATACATAAGCCAATGAGCATGGCTGTATCCCAGCTCTGGGTGACATCTTTAAGAACAGAGTTCAAAATTATTTTCAAAGTTCCACCTAGCACAATACTGAATATACAGTCATGCAGTGGATGTTCAATGAGAAATTTTTTTTTTTTAAGTTTGGGTGGTGCAGTGGATAAAGAATCTGCCTGCCGATGCAGGAGACACGGGTTCCCTCCCTTGTCTGGGAAGATTCCACACGTTGCAGAGTGTCTGAACCTATATGCCACAATTACCGAAGCCTGCACGCTCTAGAGCCAGGAAGCCACGAGTACTGCGCCCATGTGCTGCAACTACTGAAGTCTGCCTAGAGCCTTTGCTCCACAACAAAAGAAACTAGAGAAAGTAGCAATAAGGACCCAGTAGAACCAAACATTTTTTAATTTATTTTAATTTAAAAAAAGAATTGACAATAGCAATCTCTTCACCACTCTTATAAGATATTTCAGTAGGATCCAGTGTTTTCAGAGTCACATAGGATTCCCCTGCTAATGAATAATGTTTCCATATTGAAAAAACCACATAAAGATGTGATGATATTGGACTCTCATTCTAGAACTGACTAGAGAAAAAATGAAGTCTCCTTATATCTGATTTAAAGGAAAGGAAGAAGGGTTAGACTGTAGAATATTTTGATGAATTTAAAAAGTCTTTCCGAAAATATAAAGCTAAAACTATAATTGATTATAAAGATGTATCTTTTCCTCAATGATTAATTGCTTTAATTTTGGTGGTTATTTTCAGTCTTCCTGATTTCTGTTCATAATCTCCAGATCAACCTTCTGAATTGTCCTAAAATCAACTAATGTATTAATGAATCATATTTTGTATTACAAAATACAATCTATCCATCTGGTGCAGGAGTCAGCAAACTTTTTCTGTAAAGGGCCAGAAAAGCAATTATTTTAGGCTTTGCAGGCTACACGCTCTCTTGTCATAACCACTCAGATCTGCTGTTCTAGAGGGAACATAGCCATAGACAATATGTAAACCAATGAAAACAGTTGTGTCCCAATAAAATAACAAGATAGTGAGCCAGATTTGGCCCATGGCTATAATTTGCCAACACCTACCCATCGTTATTTTTAATTTTATTACAAAAATTCTCAACTATACAGAAAACAGAGAAAACCATAAGCCATCACTTAGATTTAACAGTTCACATTTTGCCATATTCACTTCATCCATTTTATTGCTGAATTACCATGAAGAAAATTTCTGTCATCATGAGATTTTGTCCCTACTTAATTCAGCATGCATCTTTAACAAGAAAGACATACCTTTCAGTACTGCTCTCCCAATTCACCCCATCCTCTCCTTCCCCAGCTGTGTCCACAATGTCTGTGTTTCCACTGCCGCCCTGCAAATAGGTTCATCAGTACCATCTTTCTAAATTCCACATATATGCATTCATATATGATATTTGTTTTTCTGACTTACTTCACTGTGTATAATAGGTTTTAGGTTCATCCACTTCATTATAAGTGACTCAGATATGTTCTTTTTATGACTGAGTAATACTCCATTGCACATAGGTACCACAACTTCTTTACCCATTCATCTGTCGATGGGCATCTAGGCTGCTTCCATGGCTGATTCATGTTGTATGGCAGAAACCAGCACTATTGTAAAGCAATTATCCTCCAATTAAAACTAAATAAATTTAATAAAAAACAGATACAGCAATAAATATATTAATACATATAAATATAATTATAATTAGCTAATTGGCATCAATTACATAATCAATTGTATAAATTTATATAATTACAAAATACAATCATAACTATAAATTAACCAATATAACAAATTATTAAGATATACATGACTAATAAAATTTATAATTCCTTAATAGCCTATTTTTAAATTTTTCCAAATATCCCCAAAGTTATTTCTAGAGTTGTTTTTTTTCGTATCAGGAATCCAGTTAAGGATCAGGCATTGCATTTGACTGTTATACACAAAAAGAAAAGTCTCATTTAACCAAATGTTGCCTCCATCCCCCAGACTTTTTATGTGACTCATTGAGGAATAGTCTGATTTTAAACAACTTGAGCAAGATCTAGACTCAATGCCTCTCATAGGAACACTAGCAAAACACAAAAGGTTTTGTTTCTATTATCCTTAACATTTCTCTCAATTTCTTCTCCATTTTTAAGATTTTTAAAAATATCTTTCACCTGTTTTTTAAAACAATTTCTAGAGCTCATTAATGTAATTTAGATATATATGGCACGAGAGGCTTACATATAACATAAAAACATATTCCAAAGGGTTTCTCTGGAATGTACGAGTCCACCATGTAAATGAGGGGGGATAGAACAGTCACTTAAATAAGGCTTAAGAAATTCTAGATCAGTAGAATCCATCAGCTTCTGTGGAAGATGCTGATCACTTTGTCTTTCAGGAGAGTGTTACAATATTCCAAGCTGTGAAAAAAAATAAAGAAATGTAGACACTTGGGATGACATTCTAGGGTGTGCAATGCCTTAGAAAAGAGCAAAATCCTTTCCCCCAAGAATTTTGATCCTTGTGAGAAAATTTGTCCATTTTACCACAAAACACCAGGAAAAAAACAAAACAGAAAAATAGCCCCAGGTTTCATTAAATTCCCGTGAAGTAAGAACTGCTGGGATGTAAGTGGAAGTGCACATACTGAACATTGTTCATAGTATAATCAGAATGTAACAAGACCAGGAAGATTAAGCAACCTTGTACAGCACAGTTACGTCTTAAAGGGGTGAGAGTTACAGATAAGGGGACTGGAAGAAATGCTTGGGGAAACATGACCACAGAAATGAGAGTTGTGTGCTGTTGCCTCTGTTTTAATTTCCTAGCTCATTGGCATTAGGAAATTTGACCAGCAAGGAGTCAAATATAAGGAACTTGGCAACTGAGATAATAGGAGAATAATCAAATGTGCTGAATGGAAAAGCAGAAAGCTAGAGTTCCCTCAACTGAGAAAAAGTATAGGGTAGATTTCATTAGAAAGAGCTGAATTGATTTAAAAAAAAAAAAAAAGGAATTAGGCTTAGGATAAGATAGAAGATAATAAAAACAATGATGCTCTATCTTTGCACTGGGGTAATATGGTAACCACTGGCCGTATGTGGCAGCATTTCTCTGGTGGCTCAGTGGTAAAAAATTCACCTGCCAGTATAGGAGACGTGGGTTTGATCCTTGGGTTGCGAAGATCCCTTGGCGAAGGCAATGGCAACCCACTCCAGTATTCTTGCCTGGGAAATCCCATGGACAGAGAAGCCTGGCAGGCTACAGTCCATGGGGTCGTAAAAGAGTCAGACACAATTTAGCAACTAAACAAGAAAAAATGGCCTCGTGCAGTTATTTAAATTTAAAGTTAAAAATTTAGTTTCTGAGTTGTTTCAATTGCTCAATAGCCACATATGGTTAGTGGCTAGCATAATGGATCCACAGATCCACAATCGATTCAAGTGTTCTCCCAGATAGAGAACATTTCCACATTTCAGGAAGTTGTCTATTGAACAACACTGCTTTAAGGACATTAAGATGAGTAGGGAAAAAGAGGTAGAGAAGGAGATGAAGGAGGAGGAATGGTGATTCATAACCTCCCTTCTCCACTTGTTACCTAATGTCACTAGCTCTCATGTGACAATTAAGACAATCATTGCTCTGCAACATCCAGGTTCTCCCACACCTCCTCTCCAGAAGGCTCCTGGAGACACTGCTGCCTTACAGATGCTCCAGTTGGTCGGGATTGTGGAGCAAGTCACTGAGTTAGGGGTGGAGCCAGGGTTGGGTGTGGGGAAGAGTCATTCCATGGATGAAGAGGACCAGTGTACATCTTAGCACCATGCCCAGAATTCAAGGTGGAAAGAACATTCACTTGCCACTGGGAGGCTTGTAAATGTAGATCCTTCCATCTCCCATGCCCAGTAAGTCTTCAGACATTTGTGGTCAGACTTTCCTACTACTAATACATTGCTCAGACTAAGTCATGGGTCGATAGTTACATTATAACCTACTTGACTAATGAGAAAGTTGATCCAATTATTCACATCAACCAATTCCTATCATAAGTATTCTTATTCACTTTTTTTTTCACCATTTATGCAAGTAAATATAGGCAGCCTATCTTCTTCTTCTAAGCTCCATGACGAACAGCATGATATTTCCAAACCAATTGAGGAGCAACCTTTTTAGCCACACACCTGTAATGAAATGACAGCATTCTGGAGAACCTCTGACCCTCAGAGATACTCTTCCTTTCTGGGATAATTTTTAACATCTTTTTGACCATAATCAGCATCTTACCAGATAGATCTCTTGCTCCAGACAGCTACTTCTAGCTCTATAGACTTCCTGCCACTCACAATATTCATACTAGACATTGCCAGGTGAAGAGGAGATTACCCTTAGAACACTGAAGTCTTTCCTGTGACAGTTCACTATTTATTTTCACAGACTTCAGGGCTCCATTCAGTTTCCTACTTGCATGTGTGGGCAGCTTTTTCTCCAGTGTATTCCCTGTGCTCTAATTGGCTCACTATACAGATTCTTGGCTCTGCGCTTGGGAATCATCACTGACTTTTAACCCACCTCACCTGAAGAACAGCTTTCTGTGTTTCTACTAGTATTTCAGGCTCTGACCCTCACTTTTTAAATTATCACTGAGATTTTAATTGGTGGTTTTTATTGTTTATGTTTAATCTTCCCTAGTGATATTTTACATTTTATTTTACTCCATTTGAAAAGGACAGAACCTTAAAGAGAGAGAAATAATTGGGGAAAGAAGACATTCATTTAGAGAGACAATAGAGACGTCCCTGGACTTTGGCTGATCACTTAGAGGGAAATGTGATTTATTCCAGGAACCTTAAAATTGTAAGTATATACGTTTTGTTTGTTTGAAAGAATGCTTAAAAAAAAAATCCTCACTCCTAACATTAGCAGAGTTTCTGTCTCTTAAAAATAATTCAGAAAATGACTGTTTCCTAACGTCCACTGAAATGGAAAGTTTATAATGTTCTACTGTGACCTGAAGGTCTGGCAATGAACATGGGTCACATAATCCTCTTTGAATAGTATAAACATTCAGACTCCACTTCCCTTTTCAATATGGGAAGAAGCTGAACAACCTGTAAATAGAGCCTAGGGTGAAAAACCCCCATCCATTGTACAGTTCTCCACACTTCTGATCATTCTAAACGCCTGCCACTGGAAACCTTCAATAAAGGAGTGAATCTTCCATGTCCCACAGAAAGCTGCCTTTCAGCTGGAAGAGGGTGTGTCCCTAAGTTTTTACCTGCGAGCAATGATGATCCTGTTAAGCATTTCAGGGAGACCAGCCCAAGTTTTTAGGGTGGGGATCTAAACAGGTTATACGTACCTTCAGACCTGCTCCCAGAGAAGGCAGAAACACCTCAAAGCCTGCATGTAAGAACATCTACTGAGAAATTATTTTTAAGCAGACACCAGCTGAGTGGGGGGAAGAGAAAGAACCGAGAAGCAAAAACAAAACTCCCTTGATCTTGGATGTAAGAGAACCCAGCAGCGATGAACTGGCCCTTCTTCGGAGCAGCTGTGGTGCTGTTCATTTTCCTGGTAAGTGAATCCTGTTAAAAACTTTCCATCATCGTTCTCATTGTAAACAAGAGAGAACTTTTAGGAAAATGTTATTTTGTGTTATTTCTAACCTAAACCCATTAAAAGTTTAGGTTAATGATAAGGTGATTTTTATGGACTAGATTTTTTAATAGTGTTTCTCTCCTTAATTGAAGACTCCAGGGTCATATTAGTGCATCAGTGTCAACTCACCATATCACATCTCTGACATCGAAGTCACTGCCAAGTCACCGGGGAAACACTGAACTTGGGAAAGTCAGATCACTACTTAATAGCATTCTGTTGTTCAAATTCTCTTTTGTAGGTGGGCTTTGAAAACTAATCTCACAGGTGTATTGATTTTTAATCCAGACATTTTCCCATACTTTTGGTATCTTTGCTGGTAGATTCACTATATTTTTAAAATGTAAAAGTAGGATCCCTATAAATTAAAATCATAATTGTTTGTAACTGGCTTCACCACCTAAACAGTCTCATCGGTTCTGTATGTGGCTTGGGATTCATATCACTAATATCAAAAGCCCCACACTTCTAAACTGTAATTTTATTTAAAACATTTATTTAATTTCAGAAAGAATGGCAGTATGGGAGATTTATAAATGACATAGTAGGTGAGGGAATGGCTATAATTAAGGAATAAGTATAATTATTATGATAATGGTTCTTACTACTAGAAAGTCAGTAATGACCATGAGACAAAAGTTGCACATTGATGATCAGAGAAACTATAACAAAATACTTTATTATTGCCACCCTACACTTTATTAGTCTTCTCACTTTAGAGACAACTTCTAAGTACAGGACTAGTGTGTTGTATCAGTTTCTCTTGTGTTGAAAAATTGAAAATTGTAGTCTCTCTCACAATAATGTTAATATAATATAAAGAGGAAACTGCCAGGTGAATCGTGTCTTCCAATTTTGGCAGGATGTAGTGCTGTGGTGAATATTTGTCTCTACTTGCTTCATTTTTGAACTGGATTGTTGGGTGTCTGTATAACAAGTGAGATCTTTGATTCAACACATGCTGGTTAACTTGAATTCACTTTATTAATTGAGAGGCCATAACCAGTGGGTTTATTAATAAATGAGCATCAGTAAGTGGTAGTTATATAGTTCCAAACTGCCCTTCAAACATTAGACTTATTCCAGTGACTTGATACTGAGAATCTCATAATTTGGGACATGGCAGGGATTAATGAGCACCACACGGTATGGCATTTGAACATAGGAGGGTTTGTTAATTATGAAATAAGAAAATACTTTTAATTTCATATAAATTTGATCTGATTCAGGTCCATTATAGCATCAGTTGATTAAAGTTTACTCAGATGCTTATGTATCTTCATTGAATCTCTAAGATGCCTTTTTAAATTTTTATGATTATTTCTAATTAATTACATCCTATAAAATTCCTTTAAACAGCCATTTGTATCTAGTCATTCTTCAGTACAGCATATCAGTTTCAGTACAGCATATCAATTTATCAAAACCATGTATTTTCATGTAACTGTCTCTCTTTGTAGAGAGAGTTCTGGGCCTTTGTCCTTTATTTTCTGAATCTGGATAGTTTTTGCCTGTTTGCATGTGAATCATTTGTTTGTTTTTTTCCATATTTTACTTTGGAATCAATCATAGGTTCTCATACACATTAGGAAAATTATTTCTTGAAGAACTTATTTTATAAAGAATTTAAATCTTCCATTTAAAATAACTTTTTTTAAAAAATTTCACTTTCTAAGGTTTAGAAAAATCACAAGTTATTTTTACTACTGATTTTACCAGATGATCTGGATAAATATCCTTTGGAGTTATCCAATCTATTTTTGCTTTAAAATACTTCTTCTGAACGTGAACCAGCACTATATCAAACTTTTCTGCTAGCCTTATTCTGAATGTTTGCTTTTACCAATTTTAAAAAAAGAAAAGAAATCTATGTAAAGTCTTTATATTCTCTGCTCAAAATTGGTAAGTGAAAATTATGTTAAGGAGCATATTTGGGCAATTTTGAAAACTTTTAAGACATTTAAACTGATACTATCTTTAATGCAAACCCACTGAGAGCCCGACAACCATATATTTACAAGTATGCTGTGTAATCTGCTCAGTGTTCCTTTAAGTTTTAAGACTGTTCAAATTAGTGGGTTCAATCAAGGAGAATAAAGCTGAAGAAACTTCTTATGGAGGCCAGGCTTGCCACACGACTATTCCATTATCTAGGCAAGGTGCCTGAACAGACACTAGCTTACAGTTGTTATAACATTGCAGGCCAAAGAAATGTTATTAACGCTACATTTATTTTTCTTTCTTTCTTTTTGTTTCCATGAGTTTGGTGTGTATATGCATGGCTAGCAAGGGGCTGGGGGTGGTTAGAATGAATTCTACACCAGAAAACAAAGTTAACTTTACATCAAATATAAGAAGTCTCTCTAAGTGGCTGTAACTGTGGTAGAAGTGATGGCACGGTGACTGTGAAAAAGCAAAGTAGAACCAGTAGAATTTTATAGTTCTGTTGATTTCTAAACCTCACTTTGCAACTTCATCAGGTCCAATCGATCAACTCAAATCAATACAGATATCAAGGTGTCTTTTTCTATAAAAGTCAGCTTCTGCAGCATACACTCAAAGAACAAATAAACCCATCTTTACTACTAAGAATGATTGATTTCTTCAGTTGATCATATCAGCCTCACTTCTCCTCTTTCCACAGTTAATACTTGCCTTAAAAAAAACTTCTTATGACCACCAGATAAACTAATTCTATAGTTTGAACTTGGCTGAAATTATTAAGTTGTTGAAATTATTATGCAGTTGTTTTTAGAGTATTTCTCAAGCCCAGGGCTAAAATATAATATATACTTTATTACATAGTTCATCAACTTATGTGAACCAGAATCTTAAATTTCCATAATTGTGTCTATTGATGCCTAAAGCAAGAGAAGAACTAAGGAATTAGTACAGACACAACAGGAGAGAAGCAAAAGAGAGGGTTTTAGGCTTTCTTGTGCTCATATTATAGTGATACATATTACAGATATCAGAATTTCAGTAAAATATTTTCTAGAAGATGGAAGCAGCAGTTCTGTTTACCTGTTAATTCAAATGTATAAATTGTATTTAAGCAAAATCATGATGCTCTTAAAAGCTTTGGAATTTCACAGCAGATTTAAGATCGGCCTGTTCTTTCACTTTTATGAAAATAAAGAGTACAAATTTGTCATCATTTAATTGGCTTGAGTTGCTACAGAGTAAAATCATTTGCTGTGTCTGATTGAGGAGATAGAAAAACCTAAAGAACTAGGAAATGTTAACTGGATAAATCTGATGACTTGCCTGCTAAAGGACAAGATTCACCAACTTAACAAGGCTCATAAATCTAGAAAAATAACACTGTCTATTCCCAGAGCACTGTATTTCTGATAACTCTTCTGCTACATATTCTTCAAGGACGTTGTTGTTGGCTATCTCCGTGTCCTAACAGACACGGCACTGTCCTGACACTGGAAGCAGGATGTGTGCTTAGTCCCGCAGTTAGACTTACCGTGCTCCCCACAGTGAGGGAGCACCCTTCCAGAGCACTGGGTCATGTCACTCTCGCTGGCTATGTTTGGTATGCGATGACCTCTAATGGACTTAGGCAAGTTAAAGTGGTTCAAATGCCACCGGTTGCTGATCCCAGTTGGTCTACAAGCATGGAGCACAGCCTTGGCTAATAAACAACCACAGCTTCACAAATTAAGCACTGCTTGCTGCTCATAAAACTACCTAGCTGTAAGTTATTCGAGGGCAGATTCTGTGTCTAAGTCACTTTGGTATCCTTCATAGTGCCTTGCACCGGTGTGAGATTGCTCAGTAGACGTCTAATTCACAAAGAAGGGGTGTCAATAGGGAATTTTGGGGTGGTTTCTATTTTCTCCCCACTGCACACACACTCCAAATAATCATGAGGGTATTACACATGAAAACAGTCACGATGAATTTTCCTGTTACTTTCATAATGCAGTATACATTTACATTTTATCTAAGGCTTGTCATAATATTTCTAGGGCTTAGATCCTTCAGAAGTCTTAATAATAAAGCCTTGGTTTCACATATCTGATATGTATTTGTCAAAGAAATAAGTAAACCAATCAACAAATAAGAAGAACGACCTACCAACGTGCTGTCGACTCCAGCTATGGCCGAAGTAATACAAAGGAAAGACAAAACAGGAGGTTTTTTTAAAAGAAGCAATTTATCATATTTTGGCTTTATCTCAGGTTCATTCTTATACATAACAGTTAGACACAAAATGTGATGCTTTAAAAACTGTCATGTGACTGTTGAAGATTAACACAATTATTAAATGCAAGAAGTTGTCCTTATAAAAACTACTTATTACTTTCAAGACCATTTTTACTTATGTAAAGAAATGTAAACCTTGACATCAAAAGAAAAAAAAATGAGCTTAATTAGAATCATTGAAATTAGCATGCAATTTTGTGTCTTGTGGCTTTTAAATATATATATATGTATGGATTGGCTCCTATAATAGAGATCAGGGAGGGTTCCCTGAGGATGTGCTTTAAGTGAATTATTCACTGCTTTCTTAGAATATTTGAATTGGAAAGGGCTTTAGTCTCATATACAGAAGAGGAAACTGAGGCACCGAATGGCTAAGTGACTCACCCCAACACCCATATCCAGTGGGCAAAAGAGCTGAGATGTACTCAGCTTGACCAGTCTTCATTACCTAAGTGCATCTCCATCATGGTCTCCACAGAACACATCCCCAACACATCTCACAAACCAAACTAGTCCCCTGCTGCTGCTGCTAAGTCGCTTCAGTCGTGTCCGACTCTGTGCGACCCCAAAGACGGCAGCCCACCAGGCTCCCCCGCCCCTGGGACTCTCCAGGCAAGAACACTGGAGTGGGTTGCCATTTCCTTCTCCTAGTTTCGCCCAAATAACCTTATCCTTGTTCTAGAGACAAAGTCTAAATTATTCAGGATAGTGTCCTTCAATTTACCTCTTCAACCAAGTGACTTCCATCTCCAACATGTCTCCCTCTCCAAAACTATTTCCTTGCACACTATTAGTAATCTAATTCTACTATCACATCTTTCTGACTTTTTTTTTTTTTATTACCAAATTCCTTGGGAAAGTGATCATTTTCAAGTCCTTTTCCCCATCTTATTCCCCAATTTCTTTCAGTCAGAAAGAGCCTGTTTCATTCAACTGAAGCATCCTATTCAAAATCCTAGAAAACCTCAGATTTCTTCAGGAATCACTCTGTTCTTCTATTTTATTCATCTGATATGGTTCATGCCCCATCTGTCTTTCAGCTTTCCCTTCCTTTGACATCTTTGATTTTGCATGACATTTTCTTCCTATTTTTTCAGCCATTTCTTTTTCTCCTTTTCATTTCTTATTTTTTGTCATTGTTCCCAGTTACATAAATGTAGGAATTCCCATGTTTTATTCTCATCCCCAGGCTGTTTCTTGGCTGTGTTCTTGAGGGATTTCAAATTCTCCCATGATTTCAACTAAGCAAACTGAGCAGTTATTCCTCCACATATCAGGCCTGAAGCACCATTGTTCACGGTGCTGATGTGCTTTTCTAATAGCTAAGCATCTTCACCCAGGCCCTTCTCCGGCATCTTAAACTTGCCGTGTTCTAACCTGCTAAATTCTGCTATGCCCGTGCTCCGGATCTGCCTGTTTAAAACTGCCATCACCTGAAATTCTTCCCTCTTTGGACTCCCACGTCCCATTGGTTCTCAAGCCCTGTCAGTTTCACCCATGCAGTATCTCTCCCTTAATCTTTTCTGGTCTGTTCCCACTGCTCGTGTTCAGCTCGGCATCTCCGGCCTAATTTGATGTAAACACTCACTGCTGGTGGCCTGTAATCACTGCCTCTTCCCTGTGGTTGGAGTAATCTTTTAAACCCACAATTTTATCATGCCTTTCCCAAGATCAAAAAATTTCATTATTTTCCTACTGCACACAGAGATTTATTGTTAAAATTGAAAAGGTAACTATATATATATTTAGTCTACCCCGTCATTTCACAAATGAGAAAACTAAGCTAAGAGAATTCAGCAAGTACACTGAAAGTTCTCTGACCCTATGAAGTACTCTGTTTATTTCATTATTTTGCCTTTGAAAGTCCAAGAATGACTATTTCAGGGTTTGGTTTTTTTTTTTTTTTTCCCCTGGACTCTGAGCAAATCACAGTAAGATTATGTTAACAAAACATAATTTTAAGCAGACTTGGCAGTTTTTTAATTACTAATCCAGTTGAGAGCCTGACTCTGTGGTGAAACTTGCTTGATCTTCTGCCTGAGTTGCTACTCATGGGAAAAAGAATGACCCAGCTTCATAAAGTTGGACGGTTTCTTAGTCATCTGGCATAGTTCTCCAAAACAAACAGCAAGCACTGACACTTTGGTGTGGTAAGGGAAGCACAAGACAGATAACTGATGCATACACAATTCTTTAACTGTGAAGAAATGGCTCCCAGACAAATAAGATACCCCCACACCCCAGTTCCACACCTACAAATTAGAGGAAAAAGTGTTCATGAGTTCACAGGTAGCAAGAAATACATACCTGCACTAACATCATTTCAATTCGGTGCCCAGGAGGGACTCTACAATAACAACTCAGTTACTTGTCCAAAGTAACTTGGACCATTTGGGTCATTTATTTTTCTTTCTCCTCCCACCCCATGCATAGCATTACTGTTATTGCTTTTATCATTGTATATAAGCATTCCTATTAATAATTCACAAGGATATTATGAGATTAGATTAAAATCAGAATTATTTTGAATTCTCAAAGTTGTAATAATGTCAATTCTTCATAGTGTATTTTACTTAGAAATTTACATGGAATAGCCATCTTATATTACACGTGCCACAAACACAAATTTAGGCTGAATTGTTTTGGATTGTGAGTGTGTGCTCAGTCACTCAGTCATGTCCAACTCTCTGTGACCCAGCCAGGCTCCTCTCTCCATGGGGTTTTCTAGGCAAGAATACTGGACTGGGTTGCCATTTCTTCCTCCAGGGGATCTTCCCAACCCAGGGATCAAACCCCTGTCTCCTGAGTCTCCTGCATTGGCAGGTAGATGCTTTTGTAATTAGCCCTAAATTAATACCCAAACCTCAATTTGTTCATCTGTAAAATGGAAAGAATTATAGTATTGACCACATATACTACTGAAGATTGAGTGCATGGATTTCTCTAAACACATTTTCCAATATTAGTTATCATTCAGTAAATTGTAATGGTGATTAATGATAATGATTAACATTTGATACCATTAGTATATAATTTCTATAATAAAAACATAATCTCTTTATACTACTGATATTAACCATTATGAATTATGGAAATTTTTAAAAAATATGTACTTGGAGACTAAAATTTTATTTTTATTTAAGGGGAAATTGAAAGTGACTATAAAAAGTAATTATTATATTTTGAAATTACTATTATTAGTATTTTTTAAAATACAAACTATAATTTTCTTTTATCAGTGGTCCAGATAAAGTCTAATTATGATAACACCTCTCATGATTAGCAATTCTGAAAAAAAAAAAAAACAGAAGTTAAAATTTTCTTATTTAGGGGTGAATAGAAACTAAGAATGTATACCACCTTTAACTAATTCCAAGTTAAATTTAATAAATGTAGATAAATCCTTCCAATTCACACATAATTTTTTGATATTTTACAACGTCTTTATTGACATTGATATAGTTTATTGATATAGTAGAGTTAATATATAAATATGTGTTTTTAGAAATGCCTTTGTCTTTAGAAAAAAATAATTTAAATTATATGCATAATTTTACACTACAAATCATATATAAAGATCAAGGCCAGAGCTGAAACTAGGGAGAGTTCTGTTTGACTAGTTCATTTGTTTGACAGGGAAATTGTTTAATGCAGGAGAAAAGATTAATGAAAGTTGCTTACACAGCAATTTGTCCCTACAGTCTTGTAATTTATTTTCATTGCTGTGGAAGGATGCATTTATATCATCTGTTTTGTTTAATGCCAGCAATAAAACATCAAATATGAACTCATTTTTACATAAAGAAAATTGTTTTGATTTCAGCACTTTTATTCTCATATTTCAAAGCAAATTAAAGATTTATCATCTTAAGATTTTCAAGAATACTCAAAAATCTTCCATCTAGAATTGGACTGTGAAAAAGCAAACATTCCAAAGTTTTCCAGATATTTCTGCTCTATATGCTTTCTTTACTTCAGCTTTTCTTTCCTATTTCCAGTTGTGGCTAGTCAGATCCCAAAACTATAGTCGAATATTTTAGTATCATTACATACTATTGAAATCACTAAATACCATCCAAGTGCTTTCAACTCTTCGAGCATAAGATTTACTAAGAGATCTTGAGTTCCCAGCCCTCATTCTCCCTGGGTTCTAGTTTCAAATATCCTAGCTCATATGATTACAAGTATCTGTACAGGCTAAGAATGAAAAAGAAGTTAACAATAAAAAGTAATGAAAAGAAGAGCAAAATTGAAAGGTAAAAACCAAACATAAAAGAATCCTTAGTATTGTCCTCAGACCTTGAGAGAGAAACCAAATTCACCTGCTAATGACCCATAAGACTGTTTAATTTTTTTTTTTTTAAGCAGTGGGATAACATGCATTGTAGAGCATTCAATTAAAAATTAACTATTATGATTATCTTATTTTTTATAGGTGGTGCTGGAAGTTAACAGTGAATTTAGAATCCAGGTAATATATAGCGAATTAATTTTTTTCCAAATTAAAAGTGAAAAAATATAGTTTGGGAGAAGTAATATATTTTCCAATGAAAATTTATCCTTTATAAGTAAAGTTAATGTTATGCTAACATAATGGATTATCAAAATTACCAATTATTCCAACTAAACATCCTCTCTTTCTGACACTGTCCTGACCCCTAAAATCTTTAATGGAATGTGAATATGAATAAAAGTTAATAGATACTATTACTTTGTCCTGCCCACCCAAGGTCAGAGATTATAACACTAAAAATGGCACCATCAAGTGGCTTTCCACTAGGAGGCAAAAGCGTGAGTGGATTAAGTTTGCTGCAGCCTGCCGTGAAGGTGAGGACAACTCAAAGAGGAACCCGATCGCCAAAGTAAGTATCAACCCCAAGGCAAAAAACCGAACATCAGAATGGACAGAGTTAAATTTTCAAAAGAACCTATCTTTGAAATATTTTATGAGCATATCTCACTGAGAAGTTAGGATACAGAACAGAACTATAGCTATTCAGATTATAAAAATTGAAGCCATCAAAAGTGTAAATTAAGAAATTTAGCCACTTGGGTAGACAGTTGAACACTGACTCATCACATTAGTGAAATTAATATACACAATCATGTGTCACCCTAAACTCTAGATGAAAAAATATAGTGATTTAAACAATGAATTTAATGTTCAGCACATTCACAGGGACCATTTAAATGTGTGCTCTTTCTGACTCATGATCTCCTAGAATTGACTTTGTACTTTCAGCTTTCTATGAACAATCACAATGTACCCTCTTTCACATTCTCTTTTCCCTTCATTTTCCCTTATTTTCCTTTTGTAAACACCCAGTCACATGCACATGTGCACATACACACACACGGAAACATCTCCACACACAAATTCACACATACAAACATATATACATACATATACACAGATTTACACAGAGATTCCCCCATAAGATTGCTTACAATCATGCAATTTTTAATTTCAAAGAGATCCCTGGTTTCCATAAAATTTATTTGGAGTGGTCTCTTTGATTTTTCTGCTAATACAACCTATTATCAGAATTAAAACCTTCTACAATAGAGTTGGATAGCTCTCTCTTGTCACCTACATAAATTCACTTAAAACTTTCTTCCAAAACTTTACATTTAAAAAAACATTTAATCAAAAGATCAAAGTTATGTAATAACATTGAGAAACTCCTAAAGAGGGTAAGGAGTTCCCTATTGGCCTCAACATTAGCACAGACATTAAAAATAATATGATCCATCTTAAATGTTGAATGAGTGAATGCATGAATGATAACTATGCAGATTTAGATTTATGAGAGTGATATTTTACTTTTTTCTTATTTGGTAGAAACTAAAATTGAAGTTCTTCTATTACATTGTCATTTACTGCTGAAGATACTAGAGCTATAATTATTCCACTTATCCAGAAAAATAATTCCCATTTCCAACATTTCTCAAAAGATAACAGGATAACTCACATTCAACAATTATCAAGAAAGATAGATATTACATCAAACAGTTGCACTGTTGATTTCCTCTCTGTAATGTTTTCACCTGTGCTCTCTTTGCAGATTCACTCAGATTGTGCTGCAAACCAGCAAGTTACATACCGCATCTCTGGAGTAGGAATTGATCAACCACCTTATGGAATCTTTGTTATTAATCAAAAAACTGGTGAAATTAATATAACATCCATAGTTGATCGAGAGGTCACCCCTTTTTTCATTGTAAGTGCATGAATGTGTGTGTTCGGGCCTATATTACTTTTGAAATATCTTAAGTTCAGATCATATTTATTTGATTTCAAGAGTCTCAATATTGGGCATTTTTGGTTGTCTCTTATTTCATGGGCATTCAATGACCTGACAGAAACAAAAGGTTAAGAGAGAGAGGAGTGTTTGTTTAACAGCCTTAGCGAAAGGGCTAACCTCTCGTCAGTTCCCGTGTCAAACTAAATGTTTGTCAAGAAGGGAAAGCACTTAACTTACTTCTTTTTCTTTAATTCAGTTGAGAATATCAGTTCCTCTTCACTCCAATGCCAAATGGTGACTTCTGGAACTCCAGATGGAGCCTTTCCTGAGTGAACGTACTTGATGATAAATTCACATTGCTCAACTCCCCTGAGCTCAGAATATGCCTTGGAGAAACTTTAACTCACCCTTAATCTCACTCTATTCTTTACAGCCACCGTGACAAAACTTCAAACTCTCAACCTCATTTTCACTTTACGCAGTTGACCTGATGACCCGCTTCATTAAAAAGTCTGAGGCCTTCCATCACAAACTCCCATAATTAATTCTCTCTCCTCCAGTTCAGAAGTGTTCTGAATTAAATCCAAATAAAAAAAGGATCGATTTTCTACTTTTTCCCAATGAATTATCCCAAGAGCTAGCTATTTTCCCATAATTATCTGTCCAAGAAACTTAATCAATCTACTTCGTTTTTTCATCTCTCTTCTGACTGCTCCATTAGCTGCTAATCAATTTCCACCTATCACTAGAGTCAACACTTATTAATACTTGATAAACAAAAGTAGAGAAATTTTAATATCTTTCTTTGATCTTGTAAACCTCTCCAATTCAAACCGCATAATTTTCCAAAATGCCTTCAAATAGTAATCTCTGCTTGCAGGTTTTCACTCATACTGCTTGTCTGTATGCCTCAAACTACTTTAATTCCTTAGTCTACTATTCCATATCGGTATTCCTGCCTTGTCTCCCACAATGTTTCCCTGAAAATTCTAAATCAACATGCCAGCCTATTAGCTTCTCTTGAAACACATGCCTTTTTATATGGAACACAGTAAGTTCCTATGGTCTTCCCACATAGCACTAGTGGTAAAGAACCACCTGCCCCTGCAGGAGATGTAAGAGAGGCAGATTCGATCCCTGGGTCAGGAAGATCCCCCGGCAGAGGGCATGGCAACCCAACTCCAGTATTCTTGCCTGGAGAATCCCATGGACAGAGGAGCCCAGTGGGCTACAGTCCATAACGTCACAAAGAGTTGGACACAACTGAAGAGACTGAGCATGCACATATGCACAGTAAGTTCCCTACATACCAATGAGTTTCGTTCTGGGAGTGTATTCGTTAAGTCCTGCAAAGTTAGCCTAGGTACCCAACTAACACAATTGGCTATGTAGTACTGTACTGGGATAGATTGATAATACATTTGCATCTTTGAAAGTTTGCAACTTGAAGGTTCATATGTAGGGGACTTACTATATACCACATAGGCAAAAGAGTACACAATATACTTATGTAACACCCAATAAGTGAAGCTGGTATGCTTCATGGGGTCACAAAGAGTCAGACACGACTAAATGAATGAACAGCAACAACAAATAATAACATAAACACCCACATAGCCACCACTTATCCCATGGATGCTATATTTCTTTGAAGCCGCTGTGTGACTCTCCTTTGTCATAATCTCAAACCCCATAACCCCTATTCCTAATTCCAAGCAATGAGTTTTTGCCACTTCACTTCCTTCCTCACATGAATCCTTTCTCTTGGAACACCCTGTCAATTATCTGCTTCACCTGTTGAAATTTTCTTTGAAGATCTCTCAATCATTACATCCTCCTATGAAGTCATAGCTATTCTGTTCTTCCTTTATATAACTTATCATGTTACCTTTTCTCAAATGGGATTTTGACTTTGTGTTTGCCTCCCCTTCTAAGTACTGTTTGTGCCCACCTTTGAGTAGGAAATCATATGTCTCACTGTTCTTTTAGTTTCCCACAATACCTAAGCATAATGCTCAGAGAAATCGAGAACTTAATAATTATGGGTTGCACCATGTAATTATTCCTCTTTTCTCTCCTAGATCTACTGTCGGGCTCTGAATTCACTGGGCCAAGATTTAGAGAAACCTCTTGAGCTTAGAGTCAGGGTTTTGGATATAAATGACAACCCTCCAGTATTTTCTATGTCTACTTTTGTCGGAGAAATAGAAGAAAATTCTAATGCAAGTAAGTAGTCTACTTTGTTAAGTAAACAAGACTATTGGGTTTCCAGATCTGTTTCTTAACAGCCAGGCATCTAGAGGCTAAAGTCTGTCAAAAAACTACATCACGAATGTGAAAGATAAGTTTGGAGAAGCATGTAGAACAGAAAGGCATGAAGAAGGCTCCATCATGGCTTTCCCTTCAACCGTGGAAGCAGTTCCAACTGTCACACACAAGAAGCAGTGCTAAAGAAATGGGAGGAATTTGCTCACACACCACCTCTGTAAAAAATTCCAAAAGTATTTTGCACAGTGATGACAGAGCCACTGGGAAGAGAATTTAGCCTCCCAGTCTGACTACTTTGAGGATTTCCGTGGTGGCTCAAACAGAAAAGAATCTGCCTGCAATGCAGGAGACCTGGGTTCAGTCCCTACCCAGGGAGACTGGAGATCCCCTGGAGAAGGGAATGGCTACCCACTCCAGTATGCTTGACCTGAAAATGCCATAGACAGAGGAGCCTAGCAGGCTATAGATCCTGAGGTCGCAAAGAAGTCAGATATGACTGAGCGACTAACACACGCACACACGGACTACTTGAAGGGGAATCTCATCCACTTCTATTCATACTACTTTTAAAAAAAATTTTAACTACTTTAAAGTAACTCACAGCAATCACCTCCAGACAATCTATTTGGTGTTCATAATCTTCAAGAGCTTTTTCAGCAAAGAAATACAAAACGCCTACAATGCGGGAGACCTGGGTTTGATCCCTGGGTTGGGAAGATCCCCTGGAGAAGGGAATGGCTCCCCACTCCAGTATTCTCGCCTGGAGAATTTCATGGACAGAGGAGCCTGGAGGGCCACAGTCCATGGGGTCGCAAAGAGTCGGACATGACTGAGTGACTTTAACTAAATACAAAACAAGCATTTTCCCCTTCTTATATATGATTTAATAAATATACGTTTTGTTTGCTTTTTAGTCAAGTCACCGATGTTATGTATTTGAAATGTATTTTAAACCTAATCCTGTTTGGTCCTCCATGTGGATTTAAAGGTGACCATGTCAAGGGATGTCAGTGGACGGGCACCAGAAAATCTAGAAACTAGATCCCGTATTTACTCTCAAGAGCTTTCATAATCTAAATGTGCAATTACTTCCTTATGGATTACTGTTAAAAGCAATATTTTAACTGCCAAATATTCAGTCACTTGTGCAGATAGTGTATCAATTGCTTAGGGTACCACTGAAGATTGTCCTAAATATACTAAAAAACAGCAGAGATACTGTCTCATTTAAATTTAAAACTTCAACTAACCATAGTACTTTTAAGTAGTATAATTTCTTGTAAATTCAAATAATTCTTACATTTTAATTTTTATTTTTATTACATTTAAATTTTATTTAATATTTATTTAACATTTATATTTTATAAATAAAAAATTTATTTATTTTAATTTTAAATTTTATTTTATTTACAATTTAATTTTATTTAATTCTTACACATTTAATTTTAATTTTATTTTATTACATTTTAATTTTAATTTAATTTAAAATTTATTAATTTAATTTTTATTTATTAATATTTATTTAAAATATTTATTTTATTTTAATATTGTTTTATTTAATTCCTA
Source organism: Odocoileus virginianus (assembly GCF_023699985.2). Taxonomy (NCBI): domain Eukaryota; kingdom Metazoa; phylum Chordata; class Mammalia; order Artiodactyla; family Cervidae; genus Odocoileus; species Odocoileus virginianus. The sequence continues at coordinate 31,791,573 of NC_069695.1, forward strand.
CATATTAATTTAATTTTAATTAATTATTTAATTAATTTAATTTTTATATAATTTAAATAATTATTTAATTTTTTTATTTTTATTAAATTTTATTTAATAAAATTTTATTTTATTTTATTAAATTTTATTTAATAAAATTTTATTTTATTTTATTAAATTTTATTTAATAAAATTTTATTTTATTTTATTAAATTTTATTTAATATTTTTGTTAAAATATTATACCTATATCTTAAACTTTTAAAAATACTACTATAAGAAGGTTTGCTATAAAAATTTCACAAAATATGAGTAAGAACGGAATAAAATGCATTCTTTGCTCTCCTTTGTACCATTCTTCAGAGGCAAATAGAATCACTAGTTACTTAGGTACATACTTTCTATAATCATGTAAATATATATAAACATATTTCCAAAGAAGAAACAAATGTGACCATATTTTACATACTAATCTACAGTGTGAATTTTTAAATATATTTTGAACACATTTTCATATTAGGAAATACAGGTTTCATCATTTCTTTTAAGAGTTTCCTGAGATTTTATTATATGAATGCACCATAATTAATGAAATAATTGCCTCTGAAAAACACTTAAAAATGCTGAAATAAATCCACACAGACATTGGGAGAGAGAGAGAGGGACAGGAGCTGATAGTTTGTGTCTAAAGATAAATTGTGCTTGAAATAGAGTTGAGTATAGAAAAATCTAGTTTATGAATGCTGGCAGCTCTTCACATTCTCCAGCATCCTTCATTAAAACTACCAATAAGATTTTGGAAAAGGTGAAGAACAGGTGCAGTATGTAATTAAACATGCATCTCTTTAAACCTACTAGACACCTAGTACTTTACTAGAGACCGTGCAAACTAGAATAATAAAATATATTTACTGAATGTACATTATTCAATAGGAACTTTACATAATTTTATTTCATATAGCTATTTAATTCTTTCATGAATTCAGTGAGGACAATACAATTTCACCCCCATTTATAGATGTAGAAACTGAGGCCAAGATCACATAGCTAGAAAGTACTATAGTTGGGAGAGTTGGTCTGTCCTTATGTCACTTTGTTTCACCATAGGAGCCTTTTAAAAAAATAATTACACTAGAATAAGAAATATAAAAGCAGAAGAAAATATTTCCTTGTTTTCTAAATATCAGTAATGTCTAAGGTTCCTGGTAAAATGTTATCTTTTCATCAAGACAAAGGTATTGAAAGGAGCTAAGATATTGATATGTTGAAGCAATAGAAAAGGAAAGTGGTGAAGTTCCCATTACATGGACTAACTAACCATAACACTTTGTTGGAAAAGCAATATATTATATTACAACAAAAATGAAAATTGTCCATTTGCAATCAATTTTTCTTGATTTCTAGATACACTGGTGATGGTACTCAATGCTACTGATGCAGATGAACCAAATAATTTGAACTCAAAAATAGCCTTCAAGATCATAAGACAAGAACCTTCAGATTCACCAATGTTTATCATCAACAGATACACTGGAGAAATTCGAACAATGAATAATTTTCTAGACAGAGAGGTAATTGTTTTCCTTTGAGTGGGTTGTAGTCTCAATGGAACTGATTCTAAAAGCAAGAATTCTAAGAAGAAGAAATGAAAAAGAAAACAATAGTTTAAAATTTTAATTACATAACCTTTTCACATAATGGGAATGACACAAGAAATATTTGTGAGATGAAAAAAATAAGAATTCCTCAAATAGATTTTATACTCATTTCTCATTTAATCTTACTGGATTTGTCTCAATTTGAGAAAACTACATTCTGAAAGTACATAAAAATACACACAAGGTAGACATAAAAGCTCTATTTGCTCTATTTTTCTATATTTTTTCTAAGTTTGTTCTACAATGAAATAAATTTAAGAAACAATTGCTGTAATGTCCCCCATCTTGATGAGTCACAATGGAGGTGAACACAATAGAAGCCCCAAGAATTTTTACAGGTTAAGAAACTTGCTTATCTTTCTTTTTTTGGTTTGTTTGCTTATCTTTCTTTAATCTATCCTATCGAAGGCTCATTTAACAAGAGAATTCTTTTTTCCCTTTTCTCTTCCTATATCTCGCATACTGATAGCCCACTGATTACTTTGGGAAATGAGTCACAGAATCAGAAGGATGGAGAGGAATTCAGTAACATTCAGACCAGTCTATTCACTTGCAAATAAAAAAAATAATTACTGATTTTTACCAAGTTGAACCATGTTTTTCTCCAGATATATGCCCAGGAGTGGGATTGCTAATCATATGGCAGCTCTAGTTTTAGTTTCTTAAGGAACTTCCATATTTTTTTTCATAGTAGCTGCAGCAATTTACATTCCCACCAACAATATAGGAGGGTTCCCTTTTCTCTATACCCTCTCCAGCATTTATTGTGTGTAGATTTTTTGATGACAGCTATTTTGGCTGGTGTGAGGTAATATCTCATTGTAGTTTTGATTTGCATCTCTAATGATTTGATTTGCATCTTTAAGTGATGTTAAGTGTCTTTCCATGTACTTTTTGGCCATCTGATATCTTCCTTGAAGATATGTCTACTTAGGTCTTCTGCCCATTTTTTGATTGGTTGTTTGTTTTTTCATATATGGAGCTACATGGGCTGTTTATAAATTTTAGAAACTAATCCCTTGTTGTTCAAATCGTTTGCAAATATTTTCTCCCAGTCTCTAGGTTGTCTTTTCATTTTGTTTATGGTTTCCTTAGCCATGCAAAAGCTTTTGAATTTATTTAGCGTTCACTTGTTTATTTTTTTTTATTTTTCTATTGAAGGATAATTGCTTTACAGAATTTTGTTATTTTCTGTCAAACCTCAACATGAATCAGCTACAGGTATACATATATCCCCTCCCTTCTAAATCTCCCTCCCCATCCCACCCCCTAGGTTGATACAGAGCCCCTGTTTGAGTTTCCTGAGCCATACAGCATATTCCCACTGGCTATCTATTTTACATATGGTAATGTAAGCTTCCATGTTACTCTTCTCATACATTTCACCCACTCCTCCCCTCTCCCCATGTCCATAAGTCTATTCTCTATGTCTGTTTTTCCATCAATGTCCTGTTATTTTTGTTTTTATTTCCATTACTCTAAGAGATGGTTCAGAAAAAAATATTGCAGAAATTTATATCAAAGACTGTTCTGTCTACAGTTTCCTCGAAGAGTTTTCTAGTATCCAGTCTTACATTTAAATCTTTAATCTATTTTGTGTATCGTGTTATTTTTGTGTATGATGTTAATGAATGTTCTAGTTTCATTTTTTACATGTAGCTGTCCAGTTTTCTCAGCACTGAACACCTCTTTATATTGAAGAGACTGTCTATCCTCCATTGTAAAGTCTTGCTTCTTTTGTTGTGGATTAACTGATCTTAGGTGCATGGGTTTACTTCTGGGTTTCTATATTGTTCCATTGATCTATGTTTCTATTTTTGTATCAGTTACATACTGTTTTGATGACTGTACCTTTGTGGTATAGTCTGAGGTCAGGGAGTCTAATTTTCCTAGCTCCAGTTTTGTCAAGAGAGCATTGGCTTTTCAGGATCTTTTGTGTCACCATACAACTTTTAAGGTTTTTTGTTCTTGTTTTGTGAAAAACGCCATTGGTAATTTGCTAGGAATTGCATTGAATTTGTAGATTCCCTTGGGTAGTGCAGTCATTTTGACAATATTGATTCTTCCAATTCAAGAACATGGTATATACTTCCAGCTGTTTGTGTCATCTTTGATTTCTTTCATCAGATCTTATAGTTTTCAGAGTACAGGTCTTTTGTCTCCTTAGGTAGGTTTATCCCCAGGTACTTTATTCTTTTTGATGTGATGAGAAATAAAATTGTTTAATTTCTCTCTCTGAGCCTTCACTGTAAGAGTATAGATTTCATTGTGAAAGCAACAGATTTCTGTGTATTAATTTTGTATCCTACAACTTTACCAAATACACTGATGAGCTCTAGCTTGCTGGTAGCATCTTTGGGATTTTCTATATATAGTATCATGTCATCTGCAAATAGTGACAGTTTTACTTTTTCTTCCCCAATTTGGATTCAGTTTATTTCATTTTCTCTGATTGTTGTGGCTAAGACTTCCAAAGCTATGCTGAGGAAAGGTGGCAAGAGTGGATATCCTTGTCTTGTTCCTTTGTTCCTGATCTTAGAGGAAATATTTTCTAGCTTTTCACCACTGAGTAGGATTTTAGTTGTAGGTTTATCATATTTGGCCTTTACTATGTTGAGGTATGTTCCTTCTATGCTCACTTTATGAAGAGTTTTATCATAAATGGGTGTTGAATTTTGTCAAAAGCTTTTCTTTTGATGACGATGACAATGAAGATGATCATATGTTTTTATTCTTCAATTTGTTGATGTGATGTATCACACTGATTGATTTGCAGGTACTGAAAAATCTTTGCATCTCTGGGATAAATCCCTCTTGATCATGGGGTATAATCTTCTTAATGTATTATTGGATTTGGATTGCTAGTATTTTATTGAGGATTTTCAATTATCACTATTTTTATCAGTGATATGGACCTATAATTTTCTTTTTTGTGGTATCTTTGTCTGATTTTTGTAACAGGATAATGGTGGCCTCATAGAATACGTTTGGGAATATTCCTTCCCCTGCAATTTTTTGGAATAGTTTCAGAAGAATAGGTGTTAACTCTTCTCTAAATGTTTGATAGAATTCACTGGCAAAGCCACCTGATGCTTTATTTGTTGGGAATTTTAAAATCACAGTTTCAATTTTAGTACTTGTGACTAGTCTGTTCATATTTTCTGTTTCTTTCTGGTTCAGTCTTGGGAGATTGTACCTTTCTAAGAGCTTGTCCATTTATTCCAGTTGTCCATTTTATGGTGTACAGTTGCTTGTAGTAGTTTCTCATGATTCCTGTGGTGTCCATTGTTACTTCTCTTTTTTCATATCTAATCTTATTAATCTGAGGCCTCTCCCTTTTTTTCAGAGCAGATATTCTTAACCTGGGATTTATGGAGAGCTCTCAAGACATCTCTAATTGTGAATCCTCTAAAATTATATCAACTTTGAGTGAGGATACACATATACATATATTTAGAAAAGGCTTCATGGCTTTTACCAGCTTCTAAAAATTGAAGCACCGTTGAATAGAATCAAGAAAATAGATCATCAGTAACTGTACTGCCACAACATGCCACTCCCCAGAAATGCAAACATTTGCTATCTCTTTATTCTACTTGCACATTCAAGGGCTAATAATTTAGGTACAGAATTTTCATTCTATAAATTCCTGGTAAATGATCTCTCCCCTCCTAACAATTTTGGTCTGCTTCGCCCTTTATATTATTTTTCAACATATAATAAGGAATGAGGGCTTTTTAAATAATGCTGGATAGGCATTGTTGGAAATAGAAGTGGCAGCTTCATATCGATTCATGTGAGATTTGTGAATTTTCAACATTCTGTGTTACTTCTATCTTATCATAGATTTATGCAAATGTTGAGCCAACATTTTAAAAGATCTTTGTACAAAACAAAGTAAGAACTGTCTACATCAACTGTGATATTGTTTGTTGTGTCTTTTTAGCAATATGGCCAGTACTCTCTAGCTGTAAGAGGCTCAGACCGAGATGGTGGGGCAGATGGTATGTCAGCAGAGTGTGAATGCAACATTAAAATCCTCGATGTCAATGATAATATCCCATACATGGAACAGCCAACAGTAAGTATTAGTCCTTGAATTTTTTAAAATTATTTATTTGGCTGCACCTGGTCTTAGTTGCAGCATGTGGGAATTAATACCCTGACCATGGATTGAACCTGGACCCCTGCATTAGAAGCTTTCAGTCTTAGCCACTGGACCACCAGGAAAGTCCCAAAGTTTGGGGTCTGTGGGGGGGGGGGCACCATGCAGCATGTGGGATCTTAGTTCCCCAGCCAGGGATCAAACCCCCACCCTCTGCACTGGGAGATGGAGTCTCAGCCACTGGACCACCAGCAAAGTCCAGTCCTTGAATTTAATAACTTTAATTTCTTTAACTTCTAAAATTCGTTCTAACAATTCTATTTAGAGATGTACATGTTAGTTATTTTTAAGTCATAACACAAAGGTACACACATATTTCATCTCGTGTTTGTTTATATAATACATAGGAAAAAAACCCATATTTGAACAATGAAAAGTCAGACCACAAACATGGATCCCCTTTCTATATCATGAACAACTATAAGCATTCTATATAAAACTAGTATAATTCTCTTTCTTACATAGTTTGTGCTAAAATATTTTTACTTCTTGTTTTAGTATTCCATAAGCATTGAAGAAAACACTCTGAATTCAAATTTGCTCGAGATTAGAGTAATAGACTTGGATGAGGAGTTCTCAGCTAACTGGATGGCAGTCATTTTCTTCATTTCTGGAAATGAGGGGAATTGGTTTGAAATAGAAATGAATGAAAGAACAAATGTGGGAATTTTAAAGGTTGTTAAGGTATGGTATCCTATTATAGTATATCCTATCCAACATTTTGTTTTCTTGGCTCTTTTTCAAAGTGGTAATCTTAAAATGATATTAACACTTCACAAACTTGAGTGGGCAAAAGAATAAAAATTACTGTGTTTTAGGGTTATATATGATATAGAGCCTTTTATAGAGAGTTTTTCTGCTTATGTCACTTCATAAAAATAGGCACTGAAGTTTTTACTTGAAACTCTTTCCTATCAATACAATATTCCCTCATGGATCATATAAAGGGAAATCATTTTTAAACATAAATCTTGTTTTATGCTTGTAACAATAATTAATTAATCCTTTCAGTTTGAAGAATTTTATTTTGAACCAGATTCAACGTGGCCTTAAAAAAGGTGTCCCTGTCAATACTGTACATCAATTATTATTCACTAACAATATTCATCATATGAATTAAAAGTTGTTAGTTTATCTAGAGTTTTTTTACAAAATTAAAATTAGACTACAGTCCATGGACTTCTCCGGGCCAGAATACTGGAGTGGGCAGCCATGCCCACCTCCAGGTGATCTTCCCAACCCAGGGATGGAACCCATATCTCCCACATTGCAGGTGGATTCTTTACCAGCCTAGCCACCAGTGAAGCCCAAGAATACTGGAAGGGGTAGCCTATCCCTTCTCCAACAGATCTTCCCAACCTAGGAATCAAACCGGGGTCTCCTGCATTGCAGGCAGATTCTTTACCAGCTGAGCTACAGGAAGCCCCCTGTACTTGCAGGATTATCAAATTCTCATCTCACATTGGCTGCTGACCCAGGCTTATTACAGGCATACATACACTAGAGATTTGGTCCATATCATAGAAATTTGGTCCCAGTCAACAGAGTTCTTTGTCTCCAATACATTATTTATCCACCAATTTAATTGCAGTAGAATTTTCTCTGAGATTCAGAGGAAAAATGTCTGACTCCTAGGGAGTCGACAGTGAAAGTTTCACCCTTTGTTGTTAGACTTGTCAGTCAATTTTTTAAAATCTGCAATAGCTGTGCATGGATTGTGTCTGATGCATGCAACACGTATTCCTCATGGTAAAATGCAATCCTCTTTTAACTATTTCCTTCCTTCAAAATTGCCCTGGGAAATGAACTCCTGAGGAATTGTGGCCCTATAGGAACGTGTGATCATTTGTCTCATATGTCTTCATAAATGTCACCATACCTAGAGCTTCCATTCACTTAGTCATTGTGCACGTGCCTTAGCTTATGCTCTACAGTATCCCTGCAAACTAGGCTCTATGCCCACGTTACAAAGAAATACACAGGTTCAGAGAGAGTTTGTAACCTGCTCAGTTCTCATCTCTAGTAAGTGGGACAACTGACACTCAAACCTCGGCTTCTCTAGCTATTAAGTTCACATTCTTTTTTCCACTATCCTACCTAGACTTCCATGCTAGGAAAACTGAGTCTTAATCTATTACACCCAAAACTATGATGTTACTTTAGAAAATCGATTTATCTATCTGGCCTCAATATCTCTATCTGTAAAATGGGAATAATGTTGATTTTTCTCCCAGATGTGTGTGACATCATGTATCAATTTTTTTTAGGATTCTATGCATGTAATAAGTGCATAGAGCTTCCCTGGTAGGTCAGTCAGTAAAGAATTTGTCTGCAGTGCAGGAGACCCAGGTTCGATCCCTAGGTCAGGCAGATCTCCCTGGAGAAGGAAATGGCAATCTACCCCAGTACTTTTGCCTGGAAAATCCTATGGACAGAGGAGCCTGGTGGGCTACATTCCATGGGGTCGCAAGAGTTGGACATGATTTAGTGACTAAACCAGCACAATAAGTGCATATGATGTGTATCTATACATAATTTTATAACCATTCTTAGAGTTGCAAATTGAGATAATATTAGAGCAAAGACTGAAAATTTTAGCTAATTGGAGAGCTCAATGTGTGAATTGATGGTCATCTAATCTACTCTTGTGAAAATTTAGAAAAATGTAGCTGGTATTTACATGCATACTGCATAGCTGTGGATTATATAAGTAGTGGATTTTGACATCATCTTTCATAATGAAAATTACTATTTGATAATTTTATAAAGTAAAATGCATGTTTTCCTGGATATACTGAATAAACTATAGATTTCTTTTTATTATTTATATATTATATTCTATTATTTGATTTATTGAAATAAATCACATATACAAAATAAAATTTCTTATAAATATTTCTTTATGGATAAAATCAGTCAAATGATTGAGACTAGATATATTTGGCCCATTCTTTGTTATAAATAGGGCTATCTTCTGAGAAATGTGAAATGATAGCAGCTAGCATAAGCTCTCTTTGAACTACAAAATCAATGGATTTGACCATCTGTATTATTTGAAATTTTTTAATTTGCTGGTCAGTTAGAACTCACACATTTTTAACTTTTTCAACAAAGGATCTAAGACAACTGGATTTTTTTCTTACTGTATTTCATGTGTTTGTATTGAATTGAACATAACGTAAGAATAGATTGTGTATTTATATGTATTTATATTTTATTAGAGAAACAGATATGAGAATTTCTTTTGCCTCTAATCAAAGAATTTCTCTTTCCTCTAGAATGCTTTTTCTCCTTCTAGTAAAACCATTTCACTTTGTATTTTCTAGCCTCTAGATTTTGAAGCTATGAATAATCTGCAACTTAGTCTTGGTGTTAGAAATAAAGCTGAATTTCATCAATCAATTATGTCTCAATATAAACTCACAGCAACCGCAGTCTCTGTGACCGTGTTAAACATAATTGAAGGCTCAGTGTTCCGTCCAGGTTCAAAGACATTTGTAGTAAATAGTAATATGGGACAAAACTATAAAATAGGAGACTATGTAGCTTTGGATCTCGACACAGGTCGGCCTTCAACAACTGTTAGGTAAGACTGACTTTTTCCAACTAATTTTCACCACATATTGAACTGTATCTGAATTAAAATAGTTATCACTATTTTTGAAATTCAGTCATGTAACATACAAACTGGTAAACTGTTACTTAATTTAGAGTGTTTAAGAAAGTATAAATATCTGTGAAAAATGTAAGATGGAAAGTGTGAAGGTTTAAAATGTGAAAATAATTGTATCTTGAAAGTTTGACACTCCTGTGTTTATATATTTTATTGATCAGTTAGCTAATTTCCACATATCATGGTATTCCCCTTAGAAGATTTGATGGATTGATTTTCCCATTGCAAATCCACCCACTGAAATCAATTAGATTTAGCTAACTCATATCAGTTGCTTTCTTACTTTAATCAGCATTTAATATTGGTCAACAATAACCTTGATATGAAAAAGTTGGTTACATTAAGGAAAAAGTCATGCTTTGTATTTTTTTTTAACTCTACATATCCAAATGTTTCTACTTGATCATGAAAAATCACTGTATTATATGTGCACATGTATTTTGAAAAGTGCCTGTAGTCAAAAACAATGGTGGGGCGGAAAGACCTCACAAATGAGTTTTTAAAGCTTTTGCTCTGTAGTCAACTCACTCCATTCGAGTATTATAGCTGTGCCATTACTGTTGTGTGGTTTTTTTTTTAATGTTATTGGAATATAGTTGCTTAAGGCTTCCCAGGTGTCTCAGTGGTAAAGAATCCAGTTGCCAATGCAGGAGAAGCAAGAGACGTGGGTTCAATCCCTGGGTTGGGGAGATCCCCGGGAGGAGGGCATGGCAACCCACATTCTCGCCCCAGTGGAGAATTCCATGGACAGAGGAGTCTGGTAGGCTACAGTCCATGGAGTCGTAAAGAGCTGGACACGACTGAGCGACTAAGCAGGAGCTGGAGCATAGTTGCTTTCCAGTGTTGTGTTAGCTTCTACAGTAAAGCGACTCAGCTAAACATATACATATATCCCTTCGTTTTTGGATTTCCTCCCCACAGGTCACCACAGAGTACTGCCTGGAGTTCCCTGAGCTACACAGTAGCTTCTCATTAGTTACCCATTTTATACATGGTATCAATAGAGTATGTATGTCAGTTCCAATCTCTTAATTCATCACATCCCTCCTTCCACCTTGGTATCCATACATCTGTTCTCTCTATCTGTTTCTATTTCTGCTTTATAAATAAGATCATCTACACAAATATTTTTCAGATTCCACATACAGGCATTACCATCTACGGTCTTTGCACCACCATTGCTGATAAGCTCTCTTGTACTCCAGAGACGTGAGTTCACTGAGGGAAGACTACACCTCTACCTCCGACTTCTTTCTAAGTTCTATTCCCCATGTTTAGCACAACGCCTGACACAGACAGTTATCTAACCAATGTATGTCTAACAGATGTATAAATGGAAGGAAACCTGCAAAGTCAAAGATGAGGAGAAGAAGAGAATAGAGAATAGGATAGAGGTGCAAGACAAGGACAGAGTTTGGAATCCACAAGAAATTCTGTAAATTCACTGTGTATATGGGGAGGGGGTGCAAATAGGAAAGGGATGAAAGACAAGCTCTGAAGAAATAACTTCTTTGGTAAGAGAAAAGTTTAGAATTAGCAACAGTCCAGTAAGTCCCAGTATCTGGGTTGTCCAGGACAGTTCTGATGCTACCAAAATCAAATGAAAATGAGGCTGCAAGTATCAAGGGATTATTCAGACATCCAAGTGGGTATAATAGACATTCCATCACAAGTGGTTGCTTAATTCTTTTTCTTAAGTTTAAATCTCCATCCTTTCCTGAATGTCCTCAGACACAGTTTCTAATGATTGAAAATTATATTCAGGGGTTACATCTACTGGCAGGAAACACGTTTTAAAATCAAAACCATCACCTCACACCAGTTAGAAAGGCCATCATCCAAAAATCTACAAACAATAAATGCTAGAGAGGGTATAAAGAGAAGGGAACCCTTCTACATTCCCTCCTGTTGGTGGGAATGTAAACTGATACAGACAGATGGAGAACAGTATGGAGATTTCCTTTTCAAAAAATCTAGGAATAAAGCTACCATTTGACCCAGCAGTCTCACTACTGGGCACATACCCTGAAAAAACCATAATTCAAGAAGACACACGTACCGTAATGTTCACTGCAGCACTATTTATAATAACTAGGGCATGGAAGATGTCCATTGACAGATGAATGGATAAAATGTGGTACATATATACAATGGAATATTCAGCTCTGTTCAGTTCAGTCATTCAGTTGTGTCCGACTCTTTGCGACCCCATGAACCGCAGCATACCAGGCCTCCCTGTCCATCACCAACCCCCGGAGTTCACCCAAACCCATGTCTATCGAGTCGGTGATGCCATCCAACCACTTCATCCTCTGTTGTCCCCTTCTCATCCTGCCCTCAATCTTTCCCAGCATCAGGGTCTTTTCAAATGAGTCAGCTCTTCGCATCAGGTGGCCAAAGTATTGGAGTTTCAACTTCAACATCACTTCTTCCACTGAACACCCAGGACTGATCTCCTTTAGGATGGACTATTACTCATAAAAAGGAACAGCTGAGTCAGTTCTAGTGAGGGTGGATGAACCTAGAGCTTATTATACAGAGTGAAGTCAGAAAGGGAAAAACAAATATTGCATATTAATGCAAATCTATGGAATCTAGAAAAATGGTACTGATGAGCCGATCTGCAGGCAGGAATAGAGACACAGACATAGAGAACAGACTTGTGGACACAGCAGGGGAAGGAGAGGGTGGGACGAAAGGCAAGAGAAGCATTGAAACATATACATTACCGTGTGTAAGACAGATAGCTAACACAGGGAGCTCTGTGAAAACCTAGAGGGGTGGGATGGGATGGGGGGGGTGGAAGGGAAGTCTAAGAGGGAAGGAACATATGTATGCTTATGGCTGATTCACGGTGGATGGCAGCAGAAACCAGCACAACATTGGAAAGCAATTATCCTTCAAAAAAATAAAAATCAATCTCTCGCTCTCTCTACATAATTAACATTAATTTGTACCACTGTCTTTCAAAAACAGATACGTAATGGGAAGAAATCCAGCTGACCTGATCGCTATTGACTCAAGAACAGCCGTAATTACTTTGAGAAATAAAGTTACTATGGAACAATACAAAATACTTCAGGGAAAATACCAAGGAACAATTCTATCTATAGATGGTAAGAAATCAACTTATTTTTTTCCCTTCTCATGGAATTTGTGTATACAGTTATATTATATATACATGGAATTTGTATATACATATATATTCAGAAACTAAAATTTTAATTATTGTATTTTGAAGTACCCCTTTTCCAACAAAAATTATCATACTGGGCATTACAGAATCAAATCCTGAATGATACAAGAGACATAATTTATGGTTAGGACTGTGAGCTCTGAAATGAAACTGGATTGGTATATTGTACTGTCATTTACTAGCTACAGATTTTAGAGAAGTTATTTAACCCATTTATCCCTCACATTTTTCTTCCATAAAATGGGACAGGAACATTATGGATTTAGAAGTACTTGAGTTATTAAGTACTTCCCTAGTGGCTCAGAGAGTAAAGAATCTGCCTGCAATGTGGGAGACCTGGGTTCGATCCCAGGGTGGGGAAGATCCCCTGGAGAAGGGCATGGCAACCCACTCCAGTATTTGTGCCAGGAGAATTCCATGGACAGAGGAGTCCAGTGAGCTATAGTCCATGGGCTTGCAAAGAGTCAGACATGACTGAGCAACTAACACTTTCACTTTCAAGGAGTTATTACAGTAAAGCGCTAGACAAGTGCTGACTTTCAATAAATGTTAGTTCCTATTAATGTCGGTAATTGAAAATTTTTACTTAAAAATTTTGTAATTTAATTTAATTAAAAATATTTAATTTTTAAAAATTTAATTAAAAATATTGTAAAATTATTTTCAAATAGACACAAAGCCAAGCTAGCTTAACTTTATACGATCCTTAGTTGATGTACAACTTCATGTAAACAATTTGGAATTAGCAAGTTTATTACTTTTCAAGATGAACAGCTTTAAATTAGGTTAGATCACTAGGAGGAAAGTTCCTCAAAGCTGATTCTAAGCAATATTTGCTGTGTCAACTTCTCATTCTTCTTCTGTCTCTTTCTTCTCTTTTTCTTTCAATTGTCCTAAAATGGGATTGACAATTTCCACTTGCTTCACGGATTAAAAAGAAATAAAGGAGCACTTCTTTAAAGTCATTCATTAATTCAGAATTTTTACCAAACTATGCTGGTCTTTTTCACAATCAGTCAAAATAAATGTAGTTTTTAAAATGTGTATTACAAATAGAAATGTTTATTCCATCCACAGATAAGCTTATTTCAGTGCTGAAATTGTCTTAAGCAATTGCTAGGTTACTCCTTTCCTTATACCCAAAATCAAGCTTAATTGGACACATGAAGGAGAAATTGAAACTTAAGCTTACCAAAACTGTAGGTTTATGGCAAGTAGGGAATAATACCTTTGTCATTAAAAAATACAGTTTTCTGGGGTAAACATTGGATCTGATGATAATAATAAAAATAACAAAAACAGTAACAATAGAATTGTTGTACTCTAATACAACAATAACAATATAATCAGCTTAGCTTGACTGAAATGACATGGACTTTGATATCAGATAGATTAGGATGTGGGCTTCTCAGGTGGTGCAGTGGCCAAGAATCTGCTTGCCAATGCAGGAGATTCGAGAGATGTGGGTTCAATCGCTGGGTCAAGAAGATCCCCTGGAGTAGAAAATGGCAACCCTGCTCCAGAATTCTTGCCTGGAAAATTCCATGGACAGAGGAGCCTGGTGGGCACTGCAAAGGATCGGACACAACAGACCACACACGCACACACACACAGACTAGGATGTAAGCCTATCTCTATTACCTACTTGCAGGAATTCCTTTATTCATTTATTCAGAAACTATGTATTGAATTCTAACCAAATGTTAGCCGTTGTGCCAGATTCTAGAGTGACAATGTTGAACAAAGTCTGACAACAAAACTTAGATCTATAAAATAGAGATAATAATCCAGCTCACAGGGTCTCAGGAGTCTGAAACAACTTAGCAACTGAACAACAATAACAATAATAGTAACTTGCTGAAACCAGCAGCAAGTGTGGAGCCATTAAGTTGAAACAAACCACAAATATCTCTCCTCTTATGTTTAGCCAACAAAGACAATAATTTATTGAAACTTCGAAGGACAAGAAGAAAGCAAATTTGAAATGTCTGACAGTGAAATAAAAGTTCTTCACTTTATTAATAATGAAAATCCATCCCTCACCTCCAATAGTGCCAAATTCTCCCTCCTATGGGTTGTTTGAACTGACAGTTGTGAGTTTGAGGATATGATGTTTTATTAGTAGGTGATTTCTATACAAATGACAGACCAACCTGCTCAAAGTCTGTTGGTTTTGTCATCCTATAAAAGGAAAAAAAACAAGAACTGAAGATGAAAGACAGTAAAACAGCAAACAAAATATGGAGAAGTGTGCAACACATAGTCTAGAAATGTCTCCACATTGACATATAACACACTGCTGACCAACACATAACGTGATGTTTACTGTGTATGTTTCTCAACACATGGAACAGTTTTTCTCAAGCACTAATATTTACTCATAATGATTTGACTGAAAAACTGAGTCACAGACAAAGGACAATATGGGGGGTTATTGAATTGGTAGGAATTAAGACACTGAAATAAGTATTTATGCAGAGAGAAAATGGTTTTGTATCATCCAACAATTATTAAACTAAATGTATAAAATAATTCTTTCATTTTAAACTTTGTTACAGATGCTCTTCAAAAAACTTGTACTGGTACAATTATTATTGACCTTGAAAATGGTGGCTGGGAAACCGATCATCCAAATTTGAATGGAAGTACCACCAGTGAAAATGGCCCTACTTCTGGCGATGTTACCACTAAAGGCTACTTAACTGGTGTTGGTATTGGCACAAATACTTTAGCTGTTGGCACAAATGATTACAATGTAGATCAACCTAGTATTTATCAGCCAGGAGGAGATAATGTACATTTTGGTCCTGCTGGCATTGGACTACTCATCATGGGATTCTTGGTCCTAGGATGTAAGTACTTGAACAGTCCTGTTTTTATGTGTCCCTCCAAAAAAACTAGGGAGGCGATTAGTTTTCTGTCCCTTTGATGAAATATATTCTATACATTCTTGTTTTATGCAATTATCAAGAAAGTTCTATGTTTGATGTTGGGTTTATACAATGAAAAAAAAAATCAGTTTGATTTCTTAGAGTGCAGTGGAGGATAAAAACTATTTTGCATTGAGTCTCAGTGTAATAGGGAAGTACCCTAACAGGATTCCATGGTGGCTCAGTTGGTTAAGAATTTGCCTGCAATGCAGGAGAATTTCACTGCCTGAAATGCAAGAGACTTAAGTTTGATCCCTGGGTGGAGAAGATTCCCTGGGGAAGGAAATGGCAACCCACTCCAGTATTCTGGCCTGGGAAATCCCATGGACAGAGGAGCCTGGTGGGCTATAGCCTGTGGGGTTACAACAGTCAAACACAATGACTAAACCACCACCAACCACCACCATAACAGACAGATTCAAACTGCTGTTCGAGTGAAGAAGACAGTAAGAAACAATTGATTGAAACAATCAGAAAAGGCTACATGGAGCAAGCAAACTCTGAGTTGGATTTTAACAGATGAATAGGAGCTAGCCTACTGGACAAGAAAAGGGGAACACAATACAAGAAGAAGAAGAAAAAATCCCTGTGCACAATCCCAAAAGAATGAGAGTGCAAGTAATCACAATAAAGGACTCCAGCAGAGAAGAAATAAAGGATGTGTCTGACAGTGAGACGAGAGTTGAGACTATAAACATAGGGAGGGGGTTAGCCTTGAGGGGATTTCCCTTCACTTCAGTTCATTTGCTCAGTCGTGTCCAACCCTTTGTGCCCCCATGAAGTGCAGCAAGCCATGATTCCCTGTCCATCACCATCTCCCGCAGCTTGCTCAAACGCATGTCCTTCGAGTCGGTGATGCCATCCCACCATCTCATCCTGTCGTCCCCGTCTCCTCCTGCCTTCAATCTTTCCTAGCATCATAGTCTTTTCCAGTGAGTCAGTTCTTTGCATCAGGTGGCCAGAGTATTGGAGCTTCAGCTTCAGCATTAGTCCTTCCAATGAATATTCAGGACTGAGTTCCTTTAGGATTGACTGGTTGGATCTCTTGCTATCCAAGGGACTCTCAAGAGTCTTCTCCAACACCACAGTTCAAAAGCTATGCTAAAGCTGTGGAGTCTAAGAAAAGGAGAGCCAAAGAGAAGAAGGGGTAAACAAACTCCAGCTTCTAAATTCAATTGTCTGAGTCTTTCCAAGGTTACCCAACTTTTCTGAGCCTTGCTTTTTTTTTTTTAGTATCTATTTTTTAATTTTAATTTTTTAAATCATGAAGGTATGATAACACATTTATAGGAGACTTGGAAAACACAGAGCAAAGTTACACATAGTTCCACTATATATTACAATATTTTTAAGTAGATAAGTTAAGATTCTTATTTGGAGTTTCAATATCAAACTCCCCGGGCCTTGCTTTTGCCTTCTGTGAAATAATAAGACTTACTTCACAACAACACTTTGATAATGAAAAAGAAGTATCACGCGTGGGAGCATTTAGAAATAGACCACAGGTTTCCCTGGTGGCTCAGTGGTAAAGAATCTGCCTGCCAATGCAGGAGACACGGGTTCAAGCCCTGATCTGGGAAGATCTCACATGCTCCCGAGACATGAAGCCTATGCGCCACAGCTATTGAGCCTGTTCTCCAGTGCCTGGGAGCTTCAACTGCTGAGTCCACAAGCCCCAACTACTGAAGCCTGTGGGCCTAGAGCCCGTATTCAGCCACAAAAGAAGCCACAGCAGTGAAAAGCCCACACACCACAGCTAAAGAGTAGCTCCCAATTGCCACAAGTGGAGAAAAGCCCATGCATGCAGCAGTAAAAACCCAATAAAAAAGCCAAAAATAATAAATAATTAAGCAAAAAAATTAATTAAAAAATTTTTAAAAAGAGAGAGAGAGACCACATCCTATGGTCACTAGACAGGACCTAGTCAAGGATCTAGATATGAGGGTGCAATGTGCAATGGATTCCCCAAGCGGTCTTTAACAATGCTTTAGAGGATGATAGAGTGGAAATGAGCCAAATGTTACAATCTCTGAGGACTATTTCTCCTTTAATACTTTCCTAAGTAATGACAGGGGAAAAAAAACCTCATCTGTTTTAATAGTATAATACCATCTGTCATCGGAATACTCTGTAACAAGTAAATATTGACTGCAGTCTGAAGCTCACATTGATTTTGTTATCTCACCAATATTCAGTTTGTTTTCTGAAACTTTCATAATTATGTTAGAATCAAGTGGAGTTAAATTAAGGATTCAAATTTAATCATCAGGGTAGGTTGTTTTGTTTTAGTATGGTCCCACTGTTAATCCCAGTATTCCTGTCTTTTCCCCCATCAGTGGTCCCGTTCTTGCTGATCTGCTGTGACTGTGGAGGCGCCCCCAGCGGCAGGGCTGGCTTCGAGCCTGTTCCTGAATGTTCCGACGGAGCAATTCACTCGTGGGCAGTGGAAGGTGCACAGGCCGATCCTGGGGTAAGTGCTCACCAATAACAGGCGGCCCCTTCACAGTCTTCAAAACTCTTGAACCAAGACACAGGGAATCACTCACAGTCTAGACTGTTCTTTGTTCTGAGAGAGCCGAAAGGGTGAATGAAGAGAAATCAAAGGTGCGTCAAACTTGGATGACAGCAGCCAAGAAAGCCTTTCTCAGTGAGGTTCACATTATTTTTAGTATTTTTTTTTAATGTCTCAGATAATTTGAGAACAAGCCCACTGTATAACCATTGAAAGAAAAGAATCATTACAAATGGGAAAATGTTTCCTGTCCTTTAGGCTCTGGCCAATACCGGTGTACCATGCATACTTGCCCCTAATGCAAATGTAATTGAGTATGCCGACAACTCAGGTAAGAAAAATTTTTTTTAAGTTTTAACAATTCATTTACTAAGAAGGAACTCTGTTCTCTGTCTTTGTATACCTTACTATTTCCCAACCATCTTATCTTTACAATTGTCTCTATCATTCTTTTGTAGATGACTAATTTGCAAATTAAATTATAAAGAAAAACCTACAGTAATTATTATTCTTTTAAGCTGTATTTTTTTACATCTTCCATAATCATCAGAAAGTACACAGGAGATGACTGGGATTTCTGTAAATAGAGAAGTACAAAAGTCAATTTTGGTTGAGATTCTTTTGTTTAATAGAGCAACTATTTATTAAAAACTACTCATTTGAACTTAAAAACAACCCTATTAAATAGATATATGCTCATTTATTGAGGCTAGCCTCTGCCTCTACAATTCACAAAATCAGTCTAATAAAAAGAGCAATTAATTTTAAAAACTCATATTTTGAAAATAATTGTACCACCATCTTGCTTCTTTTCAAGGTAAATAAATATTACGGATTCTGTTTTTTTCAGTCTTTTTCAAACTTGTGATCATGACCTTTCCACTTTGAACTCTTCAAAATGGAAAAGACATAGAATGTTTATAACTTACAGAACTGAACCACATTCAAAAGGCGGGAGATGCTAGTCTTTAAACTTATTTCTACCCCTGAGGCATCCATTTTTGTTAATGACACCAATACCTTCCACTTCAAAAGCAGAAACTCATTGTTGACTCTCATAGCTTCCTATTCATTGACACCCAATCAGTTCTCAAGACTTGACAAATCTTCAAACCCACGAGGATTTATTTATGTATTTATTCCCTTATTAAATCTACAAACCTTGAGCAAAGCACATGAACAGCACCAGAATAAGAAGTACGAAAAGCTGTACCTAAACTCAAGAGCTTTAAAATATGAAAGCCTTAGGACTTTCAACACTCTGTCCATGGCACTTGCATAGTCTAGGCCACCCTTTTATCTTATCTATCTGGAATACTATAATAGACTTCCACTCACCCCTCACATTCAAATGCAAATCCCAGAGTCTCCACGCAAACCTTTCCCCTTACCATAGCCTTGTTCTCTTCTCTGAAAGCCTTGGAGTGCCTGTGCTAGAGTCTAATATATACACACTGAGTATTCTTATACTTTTTCTTTAACTTTTAGAATTTGGGTATTTTCCTCCAATTTGAAATCAAACTCTCTAAGGTATAGATAGGGTTTTGTAACCTCTAGGGAGCCCCCTTATCCCAGCACAACATGTAGTAACCTCTCAACAAATAATGGGCTTCCCTGGTGGCTCAGATAGTAAAACAATCCGCCTGCAGTGCAGGAAACCCAGGTTCTATCCCTGAGTTGGGAAGATCCCCTGGAGAAGGTATGGCTACCCACTCCAGTATTCTTGCCTAGAGAATTACATGAACAGAGAAGCCTGGTGGGATACAGTCCATGGGGTCACAAAGAGTTGGACATGACTGACATACATAAAAATACAACAAATAATTACTGAATTAACAAATTGGTTAATAATATTATTTTGAACTCAATATCATATTTATAATCTCCTTTATTTATGTATTACCTTCATTTTATTTCTTTGCTCACAACTGCATACCTAAATGAAGAAATTATACATTAGAATAAGTTACTAATTTTTAGTTTACAATGCACTAGAGAAAATATAGTTTACTGGATTTAAAATATAGTTTACTGGAAAGTAAAATTTAATTTGATCAACACTTTTAGGAGTTTACACAAATGAGTATGGTGGCAGAGAAATGCAAGATCTGGGAGGAGGAGAAAGAACAACAGGATTTGAACTAACAGAAGGAGTTAAAATGTCAGGAGGACCTGAGATATGTCAAGAATATCCTGGAACACTAAGAAGAAATTCTATGAGGGAATGTAGAGAAGGAGGGCTGAATATGAACTTCATGGAAAGTTACTTCTGCCAGGTAAGCTCTCTGTCCCCATGCCTTCTCTCCATCCTGCACCCATATCTTTACCCCATGCTCAGTAGCTCAATCATGCCCAACTCTATGACCCTTTGGACCGTAACCCACCAGGTTCCCCTGTCCAAGGGGTTTTTCAGTCAAGAATACTGGAGTGGGTTGCCATTTCCTCCTACAGGGGATATTCCTGACCCAGGGACTGAACCCATCTCCTGTGTCTCCTGCATTGCAGGTGGATTCTCCACCGCTGAGCCATCAAGGAAGCCCCATCTCTACCCCAGACCCCTACCGTTTTCAACAAGGGTATGGTGGGCATCTCCTAACTAGGTTCCCAGCCTCTGGTCTTTAGATATAGATGCTGGCAATCTATACTCCAGTTGAATAACATTTTTAAAATTCTGACTTGAGCACTTTACTCCCCTGCTTAAAATAGCCAGTGGTTCCCACCTCTGTTTTGTCTATGGAATGAAATCCAAAATTCCTTCACATAGCCATTAACCAACTGACCTCTGCCCTCACACCTCCAGTTAATCCTTACCAACAACCCCACTTGCCAAGCGCCTCTGCCTTGTTCACACTGGTCCACTCCCCTCCATGTCTTTTCTCATGCTGTGCTCATCCTGGAATGCTTCTGTCTGATCATCTCTCTTACCAACCCCCACTCATCTTTCAATCCACTTCAAACATTTCCACCTTTCTGAAATTGTTAACTGTTTATCCTCTCATCCAAAATAGGACTGATGTCTCTGTAGGTGTATTTCTGTAGTACTTTGTCTGTACATTTTATGGAATGTTCCATTGCTAAAATCTGTTAGTCACATGCCCATGTCCATACACGCTCTACATTATGTTGCTGGTACATGGCTCAGTTTCAAGAACAGGGTAAAGGAGTAATGCAGTAAGAGTAATGGAAATTTTAAAAAGGGTATATATATATATATATATATATATATATATATATATATATAAACACATATAACTGATTCCCTTTGCTATACAGCTGAAACTAACAAAGTACTGTAATGCAAAAATACTCCAATAAAATTATTTTTTAAAAAGAAAGAGTAGGCCCAAGAGCCATAGTACACTTCTAGGACATTCTAAGAACCAGAGAGAACTAATTTTGCTATCTCCAGGTAGAGACAGAATTGCCCTTAGTTATACTTCTTAGGACACTTAAACCTTCAAACATTTCTTACCTCTGAGACTGTCTCTCATACATTTATGTCCTTATACATCCTGGCCTAAAACACCTTCATTAACCCTCCTAATCAGAAAAATAGTGAAAAAGTCGCTCAGTCGTGTCTGACTCTATGCGACCCCATGGGCTGTAGTCTGCCAAGCTCCTCTGTCTGTGGGATTTTCCAGGCAAGGATAGTGGAGTGGTTGCCATTTCCTTCTCCAGAGAAGCTTCCTGACCCAGGGATCGAACCCAGTGGCTGATATTTTGAACTGAAATGCCAGTAAAAATCTTTCCAATAGTAGCAAATAATAAAAGGACTGTTGCTGAAATCCATAGGCAGACTTCTTCTCCATGTCCCTACACATGAATATTATTTTCATGAAAAGTACAATTTCTGCCACAAAATTTTTGCACTTGTAGCTCCTTCTGTCCAAAACCCTCTCTCTCTACTTTACTTTCCCGGTGACTTTACTCCAGTTTCTGAACAAACGTCACTTTATGAGATGCTTTCCCTGACCACTCTGTCTGAAAGACAAACCCCATCTCTCTCTGTTCCTTTACTCTGCACCTTCTGACAGAAACCTTTACGTGTTATTTTCTGGTTCATCCTACTGAAATGTAAGCCCTATGAGAAAGGGACTTTACCTGGTTTTGCTCATTACTTTATCGCCAACTTCCTAATCGAGTGTCTGGCAAACAGTAAGGACTCAAAACATAATTTTGAATTGAAATGGCACAATGAGTTGGTTTGCTAGGTGTTTCTGTCTAACCTGAAAGTTTGCAATCTAATATTGCAGACAAGAGAGATAAATAAAAGCACACACGTCTGTGGGCTTTCACTTTGACTTGACAGAGGTTCCATTTTTAAGAATTGTCTTTGGTCACCTTTGATTTTGAACCTCAAAGTAGCATAGACCCAGAGTCAAATTCTCCTCTTACCTTGCTTTACAAACCACATGGAAATAAATCACCATATTCACTTCATCTGAAGGAAGACAAATGCAATACCGAATGAACCCAAATCAACTATAAACTGCGTCTTTTAAACAAATCCACAAAATACACAATTCTGGCATACTTTAAGTTCTGTGTTTTTAACTATGTCCTTCTAACTTGGTTGCAAAATAATTCATTTTATTCTTTTCGTGATTTTGTGTCCAAAGTGCACCAACATGAAAAAGTCCATCTAAATATCAAAATAAATTATCAAAATTACAGTTAAAGTCATTTCTAACCAAACTCTTTCAAGTAATTACATAATGACTTCTAAAAAGTCTGTAGAGAAGGAAATGGCAGCCCATTCCAGTATCTTTGCCTGGGAAATCCCATGGAGAGAGGAGCCTGGTGGGCTGCAGTCCATGGGGTCGCCAAGAGTCAGACACGACTTAGCAACTAAACAACAAGGGTCTATGGAAGATGTTAGAATTTTGCTTTATGTGTAGTTTTCTGGTAAAGCCCTGGAAGAAGAAATAATGCTAAAGACCTCTATTACTGTTAAAAATGTATTCATCATTCCATTTTCTCTTTCATCTACAAATTCAGAAAGCATATGCTTATGCGGATGAAGACGAAGGACGCCCATCCAATGACTGTCTGCTCATCTATGATATTGAAGGTGCAGGCTCCCCTGCGGGCTCTGTAGGCTGTTGTAGCTTCATTGGAGAAGACTTGGATGACAGCTTCTTGGATACACTGGGGCCGAAGTTTAAGAAGTTGGCGGACATCAGCTTGGGAAAAGACGTTGAACCATTTCCAGACTCTGATCCGTCTTGGCCACCCGACAGCACTGAGCCGGTCTGCCCTCCGCAGGGAACAGAGCCCATTGGTAGTGGACACCCACCCATCTCCCCACGTTTCGGCACCACCACCGTCATCTCTGAGAACACCTACCCCTCGGGACCTGGGGTACAGCATCCGACGCCGATTCCTGATCCTCTGGGCTATGGTAATGTCACCGTGACGGAGTCTTACACCTCCTCGGGCACTCTGAAGCCCTCTGTCCACATTCACGATAACCGGCACGCATCAAACGTGGTGGTGACGGAGCGGGTAGTCGGTCCAATCTCTGGTGCCGACTTGCAGGGGATGTTAGAGATGCCTGACTTGAGAGACGGGTCAAACGTGATAGTGACAGAAAGGGTCATAGCACCAAGTTCAAGTCTGCCCACCACTCTGACCATCCCTGACCCTAGGCAGTCTTCGAATGTAGTAGTGACGGAAAGAGTGATCCAGCCAACTTCCGGCATAGTGGGCAATCTGAGCATGCACCCTGAGTTATCGAACACCCACAACGTGATTGTGACAGAGAGGGTAGTTTCCGGCTCCGGCATCACGGGCAGCAGCGGCCTGCTGGGCAGTGCGGGTGGAGGAGGTGGTGGCGGCATCGGGCTGGGCAGCCTAGGAGGTGGCGGGGGCCTGAGCAGCAGCTTAGGGGGCACAGCCACCATCGGCCACTTGAGGGGTTCCTCTGAGCATCACTTTAGCAACACCCTCGGTTCCGCATCCCCTACCACAACCCGGAGTCGAATCACAAAGTACAGTACAGTTCAATATACCAAGTAGCCAGGGACCCCAGCGTGCTTTTTTCACCATCATTGTGATTTAGGTTCAATTCCCATCAGCACAATACTAACAGTGTGATTTAGGATGCACAACCACGTGCTAAGAAAATTGTGGCACACGGTGAGACACCACAGTGAGAAAAATCGATGGAAACAGTGCCGTTGGGCAAGAGCTCTCCTGAGCCTTTGTAACTTTTTTTTTTTTTTTTTGTATATTAATACTAAGGCAATCATGACCATGAACTAAAACTTGAGACAGGGGCTTCTTTGTGCCTGTAGGGTCTTCTGTGCTTTTGTGTGGCCTCTAGTGTATCTCCAGCGCGTGGAACGAAACACTGACCTTAAGATGGCAATGGTCATCATTCTCCTTGCTTGGTTTTGAAATTTCATATAGCTCAGGCAATATTTCTAAAAAACTAAACATGCAATATACACTCAAGTATGTGCCCCAAATGCCTGGTCTGGCCAGTGTCACAGAGGATATAAATAAAAGCCCAACCACATATTTAGACTGGGGTTAACCATTAAAGAGGGCTTCCCTCACAGCTCAGTGGGGGAAGAATCTGCCTGCAATGCAGGAGACCTGGGTTCGATCCTGGGTCAGGAAGATCCCCGGAGAAGGGAATGGCAACCCACTCCAGTATTCTTGCCTGGAAAAATCCCATGGACAGAGGAGACTGGGTGCACTACAGCCCATGGGGTCACAAAAAATCTGATACAACTGAGCTACTAACACTTTCACTTTCACTTTAGCCATTAAAGAATAAAATCCCGGCTACACATCCAAGTCCACAAGCGACCAACCACTCCTACCTTAATAAGGGCACTATATGAAACAAACCTCAAATTAGGAAATGTTTCCTGGGAGGGAAATTCCCTAAGAGAGTGGCAGCCGAGTGAGACTGACTAGGCGCTGAACTGGCGCTGTGTGAGCCTGGATCCCGCGCTGGAGCTTCAGCTACAATTCCTATGGAGTCAAGGACTTCTCTGATTCTAGTTTGTGTTTAGTGGTAGATGCAATAGTGATGAATATCGTATTCTGGTGAGGTTGCATGGCATCACACTCATTTCTCCCTTTACTGCTGTGACTCTGACCTGATAAAGGAGAACCTACCAGGTGTTGTTCTCAGACTGAAGCAAGTAACGCTTGACACGGTTGTCATCACTAGTGGTAAATCATCTTCCAAAGAAGCAGATGGGAACTGCGTTGCATTTGCAGACTGTGTTTTTAGTGTTATTCCTTTATATTTCCAGCTCTTTATTACACATTTTCTACGTTAAAATAAAGGATTTGGGAGGAGCTGTGAGAAAAAGCCTGCAGTATAGTTATGCTTTGGGGAGGTTATTTGAAGGGGATCTAAAAAAATTGTTTTTAGAAAATGTAAAATGTTTAATGGGGGGAGCTAGAATGTTTCAGTAAATTAATACCATACTACTGGTTTTAACTGAGTTTCGTACTTTTTAAAACAACCCTCTGCTCCTATTTTGAAGAGATCAACTAGGAACTTTTAACAGAGTTGATGATATTGTGTTAACATGAGTGAAGTTGTACTAGACAAACCATTTTCTTACTTTATTCCACCCTCAAACTGAATTTTCTCACTAGCCTAAATTTTACATTCCTGATTTGTCATAAGCTCTTGGATTATCTATGCTCCAATTTATAAATAGTTTCCAAATTATATATTATGATATATTTTTATAACTTCAAAATTTTAGTAATGTGCTATTTATGATAAGTCATTTCTGTGAATTTGCTATATAGTGTTACCTGGTTAAAAATCTCTGAATAGAATCAAAGCATTCTTAGAGGTAAATTTACTATTGTATGGTAGAGGCATTTTTTTCTCTTTTCTAAATTCAATGTTAATATGTGCTCACTAATGTGAAACTAGATATGACAAAAATCTTTTAAGGATTAGTCTGCCCCAATTACTCAATTTTCCAGAGTGTTATAAGATCAAAGAATAGTTATTGGACTTCGAACACTTGTCAAAGGGGGATTGTGAGTGAATTATTTTACCCAGAGCTATTTTGCTCTGTTACAGCAAATGGTATCAATATTTTCAAATCCACAATATACATCTTATATTGACTCTGTAGACTATGTAAAATTTTGATAGACTTTAGCATGCCAAAATGCAGAGGTGTAAATAAAGTCATTCACAGGGAGTCTTTCTTTTATTTCTCTCATTTTAGAGGTTCCATTAATAATGGGTAATCTTTCCAGAAATAAAGCATACTTGAGATGCCCGGATCCAGGAGTTTGAAGAAATAAAAATAATTATTAATTAATTGCTAGTATTTGTCACTTTGATATGACATATCATACAGAAGTGTTTTCTTAAGACTCTTGATATCTTCCAGAGGCATTTTTTAGATAATCTAACAAATGCCAGAGTGACTATCCTTAATAACTTTTGTTATTAAGATCCACTAGTTACATAAAATCATGGGAGATACAAAAAAAAATGGCAGTATTAGTCATCAATCTTCCTAGGAAGATAATTTCAAAATGAATTTTTTTTTCAGGATTACACATTGATGTTCTAATTCTTTATCCCTAAATTTTAAAATTACCTTTTTAAGACAGCAACCATTCTAAGTCATTTAAAGGCATGTAATTTTTTTTTAAATGATCAGCCTTTAGGAAGAATTTAATCCTTCTCTTTAGATGCTTTACTCTAATTCATATACCTTGTACCATTCCATAGATGTAAAGATATGAAAATATCTTTATAAGTGAATAGTTATATTTCAAACCCATATTGCAAGCTGAGTCTCAGATCAGCTGGCTCCTAACAAAAGAGAAGGAATAAAGAGTTATTTATATGTTATGTATATATAGTTTGAAAATAAAGTGTTTAATATTTACAAAACATCCTACTCTCCAAAGATGTAGTCCTCAGGGACAAAAATTAGTGTACTACAAATACTTTAATATCAATCAAAATACCATTTTGAGCTAATTTTGACATTGAATTTCAAATATATCTGCTAGGTAGTATTAGCTTGCCTGATGTAACAATATTTGCACTGAAAAATTTATAGAAAAAGTATCTATTTGGGGTTATTTATAGGCCTTCATCTGGACATCTGCTCTACATTTTTGTATAAAGTTTTTAGCCTCATAATCTTTATTCAATGTACTATTCTGACACAATTTTAATTATATAGCTTCAAAAATTACATATTCACTCTGGATGTTTCCAGTTGCTACATACACAATTCATTTCTAATTTTATACCAATATTTGAATGTCAGTCAGGGTATAACATACATGACAGCCTTTGACTTTAGCAGGATTTAAAGGTGTTGTAATCTTGGCTAAAACGGCCCTCACTTTTTCAGGAAAACGTATGAAACCCAGAACAAACTTTTGAAGGTATTGCCACATTTCCTCATGCCTATTTAATCAATTCTAACTTCTGAGGAACTCCTGGTGTTTGCAAGACTTATTCCACATTGTATTAGAATCCACGGGTCCATGAAAGAGAATTTGTCTTCCAGTTCTAAGTTATTCAAATCATGTTAGGATGAAAGCATAAGCAGATCAATATGTTCTCCATCAAATAATTTTAAAACAATGAATAAGCTATTGTTTAGTTGTCTATATTCCTCCATTTTGTTATATTTGAATTACTAAACACTTTATCATCAAGCTGTACTTAGTCTAACTTATTTTTCTTTTGCTATTTTACAACTAGTTTTAAACTCTAATATTCATCTTGGGCGATGTTTACAACAAGGTGCTTTTCTTCCATTTTCAGTATAAATATTTGGGGATTATTTGGGTCCTAATTCCTTGCATGGTCATCTGTTGGCTACTTTAGGTTGGTTTGTAATTTCTAAAGAGTTATGTTTACAGCAATAAAATGATTCATATGCCTTCATTATCTTTTCTGAATTGCAAGGTGGGGATGGGTTTCAACATATAAAGAATAATTAGGAGTTATCAAATCTAGTTATTATTTGCAGTCCATATAAGGGAAGAAATCGTTTTATTTTCATGCTGTTAAAATTTTTTATTTTTGATTTCCTAATTCATTTCTTCTCATGTTTACTGAGGAACCCTCTCTCTAGAATGCTACTCAGTTATGTCAGAACACAGCCTTAAGCAGTCTCATGGTAAATAAGCTAATGATCAATAACTTGCATTTTCAGCTTTTATTTGATACTTTCAGCATCTTTGTTTTCACCTTTTTCTCTTTCATACCCTGCTTTTTTGGTACACCAGCATTTTATATCTTTTAAGTGGATTTTCTTATTTACTACCGTTATTATCATATCATCATATTTATTGGGGTACATCTCCTTTTCGCTTTCCAGTGCCACTTTCAGAACATTATCATCTTCCCCTTTCAGACACATGGGATCTGTTTATCTCCCCTCCCATTCTTCTCCTTGTGCTATTTTACTGACCTCTGAATAACACTCCCACTTTTACTAAAGACTCTTGTACTCTGGCCCACTGTCTTCTGTGGCTTCTCCAACTCCATGGATGAGGCACTCAGTACCCCACATTCTCAGCTCCTACACCTCCATTCCCCCAGTTTTCTCAATCATTTGCTTCCTCATCCTAACCCAGCATGGCAGGACCTCAAATGCCTCTCTTTCAATTTCTCCTTATCCTTCCAGCTCACTTGCTGACAAATTCCGATTGTTGCAAGTCCTCCACTTCATTACTCTTTGGACTCCCACCACTTTCTCAGCATCTGTCAGCTTCACTTCCCTCCTTGTCTAATCAAACTTCTTGAGTCCAACTACTGTCACCACTTGGACCATGCCTTTGACCACCTTGCCCTGACCCTCCTCCTTTCATATCCCAAATCTTTCACTCCCACGTGTTTGTCTGCACAAAGCTAAACAGATGATTCAAGTGAGTTGACTTTTTTCATTTTAAATACTCAATTTCAAATTTCATGTTAACAGCAAATGCTTCGCTAATCCTATCTGATTCTTTGGTAGACTTCCCATCTCAGTATACGAGATTATTATTTCATACCTGCTGTATCCTCAACACTCTCACACCTCCTCCTCCCTCTTTATTCTCAGTTGATGAGCTAACTCTATTGTTCATGAGAAAATTAAAATCATCAATCTCAAATCCATTCATCTTTCTCTAAAAACCTGCACAGCCACCCACATTTATACCCATATTCTCCCCTTGCTGTATTGCAATGGAGTTAGTGTCCTACTCATGGAAAAAGACAATTCCCCATCTGAGCTCAAGGACTTTGCTCCTTCCCTAATAGTCTCCTTCCTCTTCTCTCTCTTTCTCCCCACCCCCATAACTTTGCCATCTGCACCCCTCCCTGTGGCTGCTGTCTCATTTTTTATCTATTTCACCAAATTTCTCAAGACTTATATGCACGTGCTTTCCTTTTTTTCCCATGTCCCACGAGACATCAGTGCTCACCCATCAGTCCATCAGAATGGCCCTTATCAAATCTAATATCTATACATTGCCAAATATAAGGCTGTCCTGGTCTTTCTTAACTGTTGGCAAGAATCTGACAAAAAAAGTAACTGCTCTCTTTTCCTTGAAAGACTGTTCTTTTTTGGCTTATATAACACCATCCTCTAAGGAGGATACTCTTTTTTTTTTAAATAAATTTATCTATTTTTAATTGATGGACAATTGCTTTACAATATTGTGTTGGTTTCTGCCATACATCAACATGAATCAGTCATAGGTATTTGTCCCCTCCCTCTTGAAAATCCCTAGGGAGGATACTCTTTTACATAAGGTAACTGAGGCATGGCTAGTTATAAGACAATATTTGAGCAGACACCAAGCCATGTGGCTATCTAGGCATTGGGCATGTCAGGCCAAGGGGACAGCAAAGTTGCAAGTATTCTGAGGCAGGCATGTGCTTGGGAGATTCAGGAAAGAAGAACAGACCACATGTGGAGTGAAAGAAGGAAAGCAATGAGAAATGAAGTCTGAGAGGTACCAGGGGTGGGATGGAGTTTGACCTCACGGGACATTGTAAGAATTCTGACTTCCTCAGTGACATGCAGAGCCACTGGAAAGCCTGGACAGAGGAGTACTCTGATCAGGCTTGTATTTTCAAAAGATCACCTGTTGCCAGCTCTTCCATGCATACGTGTGTGCTAAGTTGCTTCAGTTGTGTCCAAGTCTTTGTGATCCCATGGAGTCATATTACTTGGTTTGACCATACAGTTTGGTAGCAAAACAAGTGACAAAAAATAAACCAAAAGCCCTAAACAGTTTAACAGCAACATGCAAAAAGAAACTGGAAAAGGGACACTGAGCAGTAAATTAAAATCCCACTATAAAGAATCTTGAAAGAACTCAAGCATAATAAATATAAATGGAGAATACTGGCCAAAAATTTTGAACAAATGCCAGTTTCTCAGCATGGACTCGGTGACTGAGTTCAAATAATACAAACTCCAGCTGATTCTGGGAGGCTTACTTTTTCTAGTTTTACAAACAAAGCTTAATTATGCCAGACTTGGGATATCCCGGTCTGTTCTGTGCCTGTGTCCTAGCCATCCTTACATAAAATCTAGGGACGAAATCCACTGCCTCTAGAGCCTTCCTGTAACTACTCAAAATCTCAGGCTATAATTCTTATCAAAGTTCCTATCTGGGACTTTCCTGTGGTCCAGTGGTTAAGAATCTGCCTACTAATGCAGGGGACATGGGTTCAATCCCTGGTCCAAGAAGATCCCACATGCCATGGTGCAAGTAAGCCAGAGAGTCACAACTACTGAAGCCCATGCACCTAGGGCCCACACTCCACAGCAAGAGAAGCCACGGCCATGAGAAGCACGAGCACTGCAACTAGAAAAAGCCTGAAGCAGAGAAAGCCCATAGCAACGAGCATCCAACCCAGCCACAAATATATAAATAAATAAAAGTTGCTATCCGGTTGGACCCAGAATGTGATTGGTCACATTTTTCAAAGGAAAATACTTTACTGCATTCAAATTAATAGATATTTCTTTCCAAATGTATGCCTGTTTTCTGCTTGATAAATTACTCCCCCAGGCTTCTCGGTTTATTTTGATCATGTTTTCAATTGGTTTCACCCAGGAGTAGACCCTAGGATAGGATGTGAGGGTAATTTGGAGGGAAAGGATGGAGAGGAAGGAACCACAGGGGGTAAATGGTGAGATGAAAGAGGGATGGGAAAGCAGGCAATAAAAGCCAGGGATTATCATGGACAACTGAAGCTCAGCACTTCTGGGAAGGGAAAATCCCTCCTGGGGAAAACCCTGGGAGCTGGCGTGGTACTTGCACCATAAAGATAAACTGTCCTAGGAATGAGGGCAATATATGCAGAGGGTACTGAAAAGATCTGTCACAAACACTGGTACCCTCTATAGAGCACTCTCTGATAAAATATGTGACACGAAACCTCAGAATTTTCTGATTTGACAGGCCTTTCTTGACCATTCCACTGTCAATAAGAATGATCATGAGTTAATATATCAACAGAGTGGATAAAGAAAACCAATGGAGTAAAATAGGAAAGTCTTCAGGTCCCCCTTGTCATTAACTTGTACCTTTATGATATTATATCATTTATATTAATTAGATGCTTGTCCCTGTAAAGTGTATAGACATATAATCATTCTCTTATAATACATGACTTAGCTTTACTGTTACCCATT
The DNA here is from genome assembly GCF_023699985.2 of Odocoileus virginianus. NCBI lineage: Eukaryota > Metazoa > Chordata > Mammalia > Artiodactyla > Cervidae > Odocoileus > Odocoileus virginianus. Next base: position 31,823,349 of record NC_069695.1, read on the forward strand.
TAGGAGTGACCTTGATAGATAATCAGTTTTGATGTCTACTCACTGCCAAAAACAAGGGCTATGAGTCATTTAAATTCATCATTTTCTGTGTACATAGCAACTTATTTCTAACGACAACATGACCATTTACTCTGTTTCGAAGATATATTCTTCCACTTAGCTTATTGAAAAACGTACATTGAAATTTCTATTGTCATTATTTGAATATGGAAGCAATTAAATAACAAGTCTTGAATTAATGTGTGATGCAGAGAGATCAGCATAGTGACAAACAGAAACTCAATAATTATTTTCTGGATACACGAATAAATGCAATTCATTCACACTTCAGTTTTTCTAAAATCCATTCTCATCTTGACAGTCTGTATGAGAACTGAGACCCTAGATTACATCACAGAGCATATCCAATTCCACTATTCTCAACAGAAATTCTCTTTTGAAATTATTCTTTGGCATGATGATATCTCATGAGGGACAATATAATTCAATTTGTTAGATTGTAAAATGTACCTTTACCTTAAAAGGTAAGATTTGATGGAAAGATTAGATATATAAAAATTTAGACCTTACTAGCGGGTAGTTAAAATTAAGTGGTTAATGAAAGAAAACTAGTTTATTTCCAAATATAAATATTTTTCAAATATCTGAAAAATGAGTCCAAAAAACTGCAATGAGATTGTTGCTTTCTTCATATGACAAAGATCATGATAACAAAAGAGAAGTACTCTGAGAATCCTATGAGATCAACAAATCATATCAATGATCTACTGACAGGTGAAATCAAATATATGTAGAAGTTCATACCTTTTCATATGCTGTTCTCTAGGAGAAAAAATAAAGGTATTTCTTTCACATGGGAAGAATATTTTACTAGAGATCCCTGCTGCTTAGGTGAAGAGCATGTCAAAATATCTATCCATTTTGCTCTCTATTAATGATCAATAAACAATTTGATGGTTGGTACCTTAAATGCTAGGACAAGTAGAGGACACCTGGAGAAAGAATATTAACTTTACAGTTATCTTACCATGGAAAAAAAATCCCCCCAGTACAAACTCATAAGTTAATATTCTACTTTATAGACTGTCTTCTATAAACATGATTATTGAACATCTATCACCAGGAAAACTGATCTATTTTCAATATAAAAACAAAAATAAATGTGACCCTAGAAAACACAGGTGTAAACTACAATGGAGAACTCAGGCCAAGTTAGGTAATTTATAGGTCCTATTTGGGTAACTATCTGGCTTGACTTCTCTTTGCAATACTCATTATTAACAACCCAAAAGCTCTCCCTCTAAAACATTATTATTTGCAAAGTAAGAATAATGAGCCATATTTTTAAGACATAATGAATTTTTAAAATTATTAAAACCAAGATGAGGATTAAAAACTAACTATATAGAACAAAATTTTAAACACAGATACAAAATGGTTAGAAATTAATGTGTTATAACCTAGAGTAGCAAACAATAAGAAAATCATATTTAATATCTAACACTAAAAACTGAATACTAGTTTATAGAAAAAAACAGTGTATACCTACACTTAATGCCAAAAATTTTAATAAATGTCAAATCCATTAAAAATATAGACACTCTATAAATTACAAAAGAAAGAATACCACTCAAATAGAATGCCCTGAGTGCTAGTGTTTCTATAAAAATATATCTAATTTAATGTCCTAAAATCTACAGGCAGAGGAAATAGGTAAGGAATCTGCTATTTACAGAGATAAATTAACTCACTCATGGAAACATCCCAGTTTATAAAATTTCTGGAATTTGAACCATATCTAAATTTTTACCCATTTCAAAAATGCCACACTGGCATAGCACCTTGACATTAACTGTAAATAGGTAATTCTATGAGCATGACAAATAAGATACTATAATTAGAGATAAGGTACCTGAAATAAATAAAAGAAAAATATATTTTAACTTCTACACAATAAAAACTAACACATGTGATAAAAGTGAAGACAATGAAGACTTCCAATTAATGATAGTTGAGTCAAGATATTTTTATGCTACTAAACTCTATGAAATAAAGTAACAATAAATAAAGTAATAGTTGAAAATAACAATCTACCTTCAAAAGCACATACACACATGCAATGTCCACTAAGTTACACTGAAACGTGGACCAAAACTAGGAAGTTCTAGTTTTGAGGCAGTAGATATTCCTCTAGATCTCTTGTGAAGATTTCTCTAAAAATAAATGACACAGCCTTTCAAGATTTAGTGATGTAGGCAGGCTAAAGAATCATCAGAGAACATTTTTACAGGAAACCCATTCCATATCACTGGCCAGTAGGTGAGTCAAAGCTGAAAGGCAGACTCCTTAAAGATGTCACCTTTACTCTGACTCCATAGAAATGAGGAAGGCAGCAGAAACCCATTCCATATCACTGGCCAGTAGGTGAGTCAAAGCTGAAAGGCAGACTCCTTAAAGAAGTCACCTTTCCTCTCTGACTCCATAGAAATGAGGAAGGCAGCAAGAGAACAGTACAGCACATTCAAGGTAACCCAGAGACCTATCCAGCTAAACTTCATGAGAAAACTTCTTCCAGCAGCAATAGGGAACTAAGAGATAGAAGGATTCTTTATTACTGCCTATTCAGTGTAAAAATATAATCATTTCCAACTGCAAAATTAAAACATACCCAAGAGAAACTAAAAAAAGAAGAAAATAGCTGAAAATAATTGCAACACATATGACAGAGGTTAATTTTCCTTACATGTGAAGAGTGTTTATAAATCCATAATTAAGACCTCAGTGACATGATAGGAAAAAGGAAGCAAACTTTTCACAGAAAAAGAAACACTAAAAGCCAGTAGCCCTTCCCTCCCATGAAGAGGTGCTCATCTTACCATATTAGAAAAATGTCCATGTTTTCCTGCTGCCATTTTGGGTTATCCATAGGCCCTGGTTAATTACCCTGGTTCAGTGACTCTTAAATTTCAGCCTGCAACTCCAGAATTACCTAGAAAGTTTGTTAAGAATAAATGATTCTAGCTTCCACCTCCAGAGATTCTGATTCAGTAAATCTGGGGTCCAGCAACCTGCATTCGTTTTGTACTGGACCAAATGATTTTGGTGCAAGTAGTTCAAGAAATATATTTATAAAAGCACTGCCTAGCTTTTGACTTTCCTGGATCTGGATTTCTTCCAAAACAACCTGAGCCCAGATCTTATTCAGAGTCTGCGTGGTGCTTGACCAACAGCATCAAAGGTAAACTACACACACATTACAACTTTGCCAAAGAGGGGCACGGCCAGCGCCATCAAAGTAGCCGGAGTGACATATAAGTAATGACCACATTGTGGAACAGCTAGCCACCACTGCTGTAATGACCAGGAGTCAGGGGTGAACGACAATGACATCTGTGGGGAGAAGTATGCAGTAAGTATATGTCTCCTGCATTGGCAGGTGGGTTCTTTACCACCAGCACCACCTGGGAAGCCCATGCAATAAGCATGTAAGTTATAATTAACACAGAGCTAGAAGCCACGCTATTCTTTCTGCCCTTGTTTGGAATACATCCCACACCAAGGACATGAAGTCACAGAGAACCAACAAGGCACTTCTGTCTGTGGCTAAGTATGATTTTAGGGTGTAAACTAACATCATCCTTATGGTACTAACGTAACTCTTTAGGAAACTGATGTTTAACTCCGTGATGTTGAACACCCACTAAATAACCTGGTTTGCCAGCACCCTGGTTGTCATACATAAACTGGTTTTAATGAGGAGACAGGTTGTTTATCTTCAATGCCATTATCTCAAAGTGAACAGACATGTATTCAGAGTAACTGCTCTAGGTCAAAACCAAAACAGCTTTGTTTACTTTTTGCCCATCCCCCTAGGCCCATGCTAATGAAAACCCTTTTGCTTGAGTCAACTTTAGAACCTACTTGCCTCCAGCATTTGACATAGTTTGGGACCATAAATATTTTTTAAATTTCCTTTCCTTTAAAACCGGTTTTCAAGAAATTAAGCTTCCCTTAGATACTTAAATCATATCCACCAGTAATTCTAAACTGTAATTTCATGTAAAACTTTGCCCTAACATCATTTTCATAGTATCTTTGCCTGTAGAGATGTCTTTCTTTTTTGTTTCCAAAAAGAATTTGTACTGGAATGTACTGAATTAGCTGTCCTCTGTAGCATTATTTTTAAAAATCATATTAAAGTGTTCTCCATGTGTTAGGAGGGTATGACATTTGGGATGAAAATATTCTATGACTTTGGAAGCAGGAAGAGACAATATTATAGAAGCACAAGAACAGTAATTAAATATCAAAAGCACCCCTGAAATTCAATGTACACTTTCATATGAGGAAATGAAATACTACCAGTTTGATTTCAAACATAAATAATAGGGCACGCTTAGCTTGAAAATTTCCATTTACAGAGTTAACTGGTAAACTCAATAGTTTGTTCAACTCTACAACATAGAAAGGCTGATTCATGTTGATATATGGCAGAAACCAACACAATATTTTAAGAAATTAACCTCTGATTAAAACTAAATTTCAATTAAAAAAAAACTGACTATGGTCAAAGTTGTACACATTGGTAAATATACAAAAAAATTTATTTACTTATACACATGAAATGACTAAATTTTTCAGTATGTGAATTATACCTCAATAAACCTCTCATTTAAAAAGAAAGGTAACGTTCAGCTGTCAACTTTTTTCTATTTTGCATTCACATATTTACCATTACTGAAAAGTGGCTTAAAAGTGTTAGTCACTCAGTCGTCCACCTCTTTGCAATTCCATGGACTGTAGCCCACCAGCGCCTCTGTCCATGGGATTTCCCAGGAAAAATACTGGAGTGTGTAGCTATTCTCTTCTCCAGGGGATCTTCCCAACCCAGGGATTGAACCCACGTCTCCTGCATTGCAGGCGGATTCGTTACCGTCTGAGCCACAATGTAGTCCTTATTTCTATTGCTTATTGTTTCTTTTCTTTGAAATTCACCCTATGAATAGCAATTCAGATAGAAAATTCTGTATTTCAGAAGAAATCAATCAATGGTATAAACAAAAGAAGGAAATCTTTGTAAAACATCTCCATACGACACAGCAAGGGAAAAGTATAATTTTCCCCTTGTGAAAAACAATAACTCATAGGGATCTAAACTTGTTTCATTAATTTGCTTAGGCAAATTAAATTATTATGATTCAATATTAACTAAAATAAAACAAATTCCTTTAACTGGCTAAACAATGGTTAGTTTTCGTATGATAATCTTAGTATAATACACCATTAGAGGTTACCGCAGAGCCTGCTTGGAAGTTGTTATAGAAATAAAACCATCATGATAGTCACTGACTTCTCCCTGATCCTTTAGTTCCTTCTTAAACTCTGACTGACCCAACTTTCAGAACCATAAATCCCTGCTGGCTTCTCCCATTCGCTACTGTTCTGAAGTGACTCCCACTGCAATCCAAGATCTCCCACATTTATTCCTGCCTCTTGGCCCAGAGCATGGTACTGGAAGCAGTGAAGCTCCCATAACCCTCTACCATCCTCTCATACTCTCCTTTTGATGCGGACAGCAAAAAAAAATTAGTATATGGGCCATGATAAACTGGTGGCACATAGAAAGAAGGTGTCAGTCATATATTTTTTAAGCCTGAGATTCCATTTATTTGAAACACTTTATTTTCTTCTCCTGTGTTTTTACAATTCAAATTCAAGCAATATTGCACATTACATTTCCATACACAAACCATCTCCAGAGCTGTTGGTGGTATGTTTCTAGGGATGGAAATAATGCCACAGTTAGCCGAGGAATAACCCCACTCACTGACAGTGCAAATTCTCACCATCCTTTATTCCAAGCTAAGTCAAATCCTTCATACAAAAATAAAAACAAGGTCATAGTGTAATTATGGCCAATGAAAAGGTCTCTGGGAAGCTGGATTGGAGAGAACCATCTCTCACCACCCTTTCTCTTAGAAATAGTCTCAAGCAGAAGCACCGTTTGTACCTTTGATACTCAGAAAAACAGAGGGGAAAATGCTGTGCATTCCAAAAGCCTCAAGCTCACTGGCACCATTGAGAGAGGATATATCTCAAAGAGTGAAAAATAATTTAATGCTGTTCTGATATAGCTATAAAAGAAAATTTTTCTATAGTAGATACAATTGTCACATTGCAAACCTCTGGACAAAAATTCATGCAAATGAAGAAGGATGAAAGCTCAGTTGGATATAAAAATGTTACAAGAGAATGCTTTGAATGTTTATTTACTCAAGCATAGGTTTCCATAATTCTTGGTTTAAAGACTAATCTAGCATACAATTAAACAGTTGGTTAATATCCACCCCATAAAGGTATGTGCATTAGTCTTACACATTCTGAACAGCCACTCAAAGATGTATTTTAAAACACAATCCACACGCCTGCTTTATCAGGTCATCTTCTAAATACTTGAATTAGGCAGATATAGGTTGTTCAGTGGTAAATTCTCACCTGCCACATGGGAGGTCCAGGTTCATTTTCTGGCCTGTGCAGCCACGGTGTCCCCTGATTAGGGGCTTCCCTGGCAGCTCTGATAGTAAAGAATCTGCCCGCAATGCAGCAGACCTGAGTTTGATCCCTGGGTCTGGAAGATCCCCTGGAGAAGGCATGGCAACCCACTCCAGTATTCTTGCCTGCAGAATCCCATGTATAGAGGAGCCTGGTGGGCTGCAGTCCACAGGGTCACAAAGAGTCAGACATGACCAAGTGACTAACACACACCTAAATATATAGGTTAGCTTAGGCAGATACATCCAAATACTCTTTGTAACAATTCACTTTTTAACGTTGCTTAAGTATAATTTCCTGCTCTCTGTCTCACAAATACCTTTAACATATCACTCATTTCTCTTCACTTTAGAATACTATACCAGCCCTCCAACTGCCTAGATTCTATCCTATGCTTCCAAAAATGCTAAACTAAGGTTCTCAAAGAACTAAGTGTTATTTGGAATACATTCCACGAGTAGGAACTGCTTCTGCATTGTTTCTGAAGACAAGACACAGTCTCCCTTTAAAATTCTCCAACAATACCTACTAGCAATTAGAGAACGTTTAACATTTGCTTTTTATGTTGTGAAAGTTGATGCCAGCCAGCAATTTTTTTATGAGAAAACTATACCTATTCTAAACCCAGACAAAGAAAGGAGAAGAAAGAAATGAAAAAGGGAAAATGATTTTCAGAAATAACCAGATGTTGCTCTGCTCTTTCCCCCTTCAATTCTTAGATACATCTTTATGAGGACTTAAAAGGTGTTCCTCAGCCATGTTATGCACTTTTTTTTATCAGCAGAAATGCCATGAGGAATAAACATACTCTGTACTGTGGTTACCTTAGAACAATTTAATTAATGTTATACCATACTTATTTGACTGTATGCTAAGAAGATGCTAAAATGTGCAAACAAATATTCTAGAGAACTCAAGAGTTTCTTTGTCTTAACTTTGTTTTTAGAAGATCTTTAAAATTGAAGAATGCAACTCAACAACAGGACTTTTTAAGGAGCGAGGAAAGAATCACTAAAATTAAGACATGAGAATTCCATTATTCTGTCTGTTTCCCTACTTAGGCCTGGTACCTTTTCACAATGTCCTCTGCTCAAAGTGTCCATCCTTGAAGTTGGCTCTGTAGTGAACATGTGCGTATGTATATGTGTGTGTGAGTATATGTAATTTTGCTTTTACAATGTTGGCAGTAAGAAGAAGCCTACTAATTTCATTCAGCATGATGACAGGCCCTAGCATTTTAATTATTTTTCATGTTGTGAGTAATTTATTATTCACTGGGTATCTTCCCTGTAAATCTTGTCCGCACTCTGTAGGATTTTTCTTTGGTGTCCAACAAAGGGTTTCATTGCAATAAGAATCAAGGTGTGTCTATGCTGTTACCCAGAACCCAGGCGATGCCAGTCCTTCGGGCCAGCCCAGAAGTTCAGGGTGGGGAAACAGAGTCATTATAGAACATCTTCATCCCTTGGCTCAGAGAGCAGCAGAGTCATCACCCAGGCCCTCCTCGAAGGACATTTCAAAGTGCATTTTCCAGAGCCGAATTCAGGACAAGGACCAGACTCAAATCAGATCTCACTGCCCGTGCAAGAAAGACCCGGAGGAATGGACTGGCTCCTTTTCAGGAACATTTGCCTTTTGATCATTTTAATGGTAAGTAGAATCTAAAGGCCTGGGAAAGAAGTGCAGACCCGAGGCCGTGCCTCCTGTGTCGGCTGTTGGACTTTCTACCTGGGATTTGCTCTATTTTTAAACCTCTTCCTGCCAAGGGAGTTCTATGCGTCCAGCCTCTGGGACTTCAAAGGACTCTCCATGGTGGACAAATGCCATAGAGAAGCAGGGTGAGAATCTGGTTGAATTAGACCTAAATGACATCAGAGACAGACTCTAATTCAGATAAACTGCTGGAATATTTATATAATTTATAATCAGAAATGAAATTATTTTTCTATTTTCTTTTACTGACACTTAAATCAGACCAATTGCTGTCAAAATTCTCAATGCAAATGGGTTCTAGGGAAGTGAAGTCAATCAACCCCATTTCTTTTAAACAGTTATTTCCCTGCGAGTTTGTTTCAATGTGGAGGAATGTTAACTATGTCAGGATTGCCCTGCAATTACTTATAAAATATTTAAGTCATAGGAATTTTTTCCTCAGAAATGACTAAAGAAAAATGAATGCCATGAAGAGAAACCCTTTCTGGAATTATTAAGGCATTCCTACAGTCCAGGAAGGGAACAATTACATGATCTATGTCTTCAATGTAAATATGGCATTTTGGATATTATACTACTTTCCTCCAATCCTCATAACACATAGTGAGTATTCTAGCCTTCAGAGAGATTGCTGCTGTTGTTTTCTAGTCACTAAGTCGTGTCTGACTCATTTGCAACCCTATGGATTGTAGCCCACCAGGCTCCTCTGTCCATGGGATTTCCCAGACAAGCATACTGGAGTGTGTTGCCATTTCCTTCTCCAGGGGATCTTCCCAACCCAGGGATCAAATCTGCATCTCCCGCATTGGCAGGTGTATTTTTTATCCCTGAACCACTAGGGAGGCCCATTTGAAAGAGATTAGGCAGCTCCTAATGCCAGATCCTTAGAGGAACAAAGATCAGGTTAGTTAATTCACCAAACAATTGTAATTCAACTAGAAAAGTCTATTTGAGAATAAAATAAGTTAAATTAGACTAGACTTAAATCTATTAATGGTCAAGTGACAGACCAATTCGTCAAAACAGTTAAAAAATAAGTGGAAAGATAGAAGAGAATTGTTGGAAATTGTAGGGGTTTTTTTCCCAAGCAAATAAAGCCAAATACCTATAGTTGGCTGCACCTCAGTCTTCCAGGACTGTCAGCAGTGGTGCTGCAATGTAAGCTTGCTAAATGATTTCCACCCTATTCTCAGGCAGTGGTGTTATATGAGACTCATGTGAATGTCAGCTCAACAGGGCAGAAGGCAGCCAAGCAGGGAAGATAAGGAATCGTTGTACAGTTGGTCTGGCAGGCACTGTCTTTCCGCAGTTCATGTTGCTATGAACTTCAGAAGTGGTGCAAGAGCCCGACGCTGCCAAAGGGCACACAGTCCAAGCTTGGAAGGGAACAGTGCTAGGACATTCCATTCTCTGAGCTTGGAAGACAGAGTACGAAATGACAGTTTTTGAAAAATATGTGTAAACTGAAAAACTCCAAATAGAATTGCAATGCCCTGCTGTAATGATCACTGTTAATTTATTCCACTAAAGGAAGAGGGAACATTCTGACTTAACCTTTAACAGAAATCAAGAATCATCAGTATGACCTCTTGTTACACTTCTGTGGGTTATCTGTATATTTTGACTCAGAAAAACTTTTTGTTTCTGTAAGAAAAACTGATTGCATGTATCAAGATTTTAAAGGTGACTTTTGAGCACTAAATTTTGCCTCCTATTCCTCTATGTAAAGCATGTTTTATGACAATATTATTAACTGAAGAGTTCGTTTTTTCTTCTCTTGATCTTGAAAGAGTATTATATTCCAGATTCTCAGGATCTCTTTTTGGTAGTATTGATTTACTATCCTTAGTAATTTTGGAGTTTTTGATACTAAATTTCTCCCGGCATGCCTGCGTGCTAAGTCACTTCATTTATGTCCGACTCTTTGCGACCCTATGGACTGTAGCCCGCCAGGCTCCTCTGTCCATGGGATTCTGCAGGCAAGAATACTGGGGTGGGTTTCCATGCCTTCCTCCAGGGAATCTTCCTGACCCAGGGATCAAATTCGCCTCTTCTGTGGCTCCTGCACTGCAGGTGGATTCTTTACTGTTGAGCCACCAGGGGCACCCAAATTTCTCCCTACTCCCCACTAAAGCATTTGTGTCTTACATTTCTTAATAACGGTGATAGGCTTAAAGACTTGCATTTCTAATAGATCCCTTAACGTATCAATTAATAACTTTTAGAATTGGGAAGTAGAAACTTCTAGCATGTTTCAACATTGGAATAAATGCAAGAAATGTTTAAGGACAATCAGTACAATATTATAGATGCTGTGGAAAAAAGGCATGCCTACTTGTCTTTCGGGCTTCCCAGTGGGTCAGTGGTAAGCAAAATGAAAGTGTTAGTCGCTCATTCATTTCCGACTCTTTGCAACCCAATGAATTGTATTCAGATTCTTTACCATCTGAACCACTAGGGAAGCCCCAGTGGTAAAGAATACACTTGCAATGCAAGAGGCTTGGGTTTGATCCCTGGGCCAGGAAGATTCCTTGGAGGAAGAAATGGTACCCCATTCCAGTATTCTTGCCTGGGAAATCCCATGGACAGAGGAGCCTGGTGGGTTACAGTCCATGGGGTCACAAAGAGCCAGACATGACTTAGTGACTAAACAAGAACAAATTACCTTTCATTTCCTGAACCTGAACTCTGACCTTTTTTCATGAATGAAATCAAAGGCTCTCTGGAGCATCACTGCAGCTTACCCTAACGAGGGTGTGGCAGCCTCTGAGAGACGGCCCTCTGTGACAACTATCCCTCAACCACAAAAAGTACTTTAAGCAAGATTTTGACTGACAACCTATAAAAGGTACCCCCAAACTCAACGCTACAAGAGGGTGTTTCACTATACCACAGGAGTCCTTTGGCATCTTTTTTCTAAGGATGCTGCGCATCATGTACTTCTACTATAAAACCAATCAGGGTGGTAAGGTGCAATCAACACTGAACTGAGACTCAGAAGCCCCATGGTTGAGTCACAGCTTCCCCTCAAAGGGGCTGCGTACCTTTGGCCAAGACACCCAACCTCGAAAGGCCTCACTGTGCCCCACATCTGGACACACAGTTAGACATGATGTCACCAAGTTTCTTCCAGTGCAGAAACTCTGCAAATCGTAACTGGCTCCTGAATATTATTTTCATAACTTTGGTTGTAGAATCTAAAGCTGGAAGTCATGCTATGAATTACATAAGGTTTTTTTTATTTTGAACTATATGTTTTATTGGACTTTGCTGTAGCTCAGATGGTAAAGAATCTGCCTGCAATGCAGGAGGCCCAGGTTCAATCCCTGGGTCAGGAAGATCCTCTGGAGAAGGGAATGGCAACCCACTCCAGTATTCTTGCCTGGAGAATCCCATGGACAGAGGAGCCTGGTGGTTACAGTCCCTGGGGTCACAAAGAGTCAGACACAACTGAGCTAATAACACTACTACTACTGCTATAGGTTTTATTAGGAAGGAATCACCTTAAAGCAGGGCAGTTATTAGCTGTGAGAGGATATATTTTATCAAGTTGATAAAATCATTAAAAACAGCTACATAGCTTTTATCAGATAAGAATTTTCATACACCTATGGTGATCTTTTGTGCTATATATAAGATGTAAACATTACAATAAAATATTCTGGTTCTTGGAAAGTAAATAAGGTTGGTGGCAAAGCATATAGATACTATCTCACTGTAAGCTGAAAACAAGCATCAAGATTTTAAAATATATTTAGAACTAACTTGTCAAACCTCTCACTTAAAACAATGCTATTCTGATATGTGGAACAGAATTTTGTTTTTATTTATATAATTGACAGGAAAATTTCTAGAAGTATAGGCTATAAGGGAAAAAAAATACACTTATCTGATTCGTTTTTTTACTTGTATTAAACAGAATACCCTAGACAGCCTTAAATGACTGGTATTAGTACTGCTTGTTATAGAGCATTAAAAAATGTCTTCATCACACCAAAAGTTACATAGAAGCAAACCTCATCTTTATTATTTTTTGTTAATATAAATGGCTACGAAATTATAAATTTTAACCCCCCCAGTGGGAAAAAATGTATTTTTGCCTTCATATACCTACAGACTTCATGATGAACTAAAAAAATAAATGTTCCATTCTAAGATATATCAGGGCTTCCCTGGTGGTTCAGTGGTAAAGAGTCTGCCTGCAATGCAGGAGATGCAGGTTCTATCCTGGGTTGGGAAGATTCTCTAGAAGGGAATGGTAACCCATTCCAGCATTCTTGCCTGGAAAATCCCATGAACAGAGGAGCCTAGCAGACTACAGTCCACAGGGTCGCAAAGAGTGGGACATGACTGAGTGACTAAACAACAAGATATATCTCTATTACCCTAGTATGACCTACAATTTTAATAGCCTTCCAAATAATATCTCCCTGTAGAGTTGTAGCATAAAAGTCCTGCTCTCAAAATATTTCATGGCTCTTGAGACTCTATGATGCTCTCCTTCTTTCAAAGATATTTCTCTTTTTTAGAGAACTTTTGGATCCTGAGTATACAGTTCTTATGACTCCTGTTATACTTAAGCATTCAGGGAAGAATCCTTGTAAAGCAATGAACCTGTTGTTTGAGCTGCAGTGATATTTCCTTTTCTTTCCCACTTGGGATTGAGGTTGGAATTCTTCACTCACAGAGAGCAGCTCTGATGACAGGGTTGTCAGAGGAGAGACTGGAGTGAAACCTTCAGATATTACCTGCCTGAGAAATGTTGGTCCTGCCTTTCTACACAGAAAATTATATGGCTTCCAAACGAAAATGCCACTACTTAATATACCTTCAATTACAAACAAAAGTGGTATAATTAGGCTTGAACTTGGCATCTCCCTCTGAGAACAGCCATTGCTTTCCTCAATTATTTTTACAAGTGTTATTGAGGGGAGAACTGCTTATTAATAAATTGGTCCTGGGTGTGCAAATGACTTCGAAAACTGACTTCAAAAAGATAAGTTATGCAGGTGAAAAATAGCCTTGTTCTGTGGCTACAACTTGAAATACACTCAGTATGAAAGAGAGTAATATGTATTTCAACACTGCAGTCCGCACATGTAATGACTTAGATTCTCCATATCATATATAAAATCATCATATTCCCTCTAGTAGAAAGTATTTTAAAAGAAAACTAGACCCAGAAAAAACTTTAACAACTTGCCAAAAATTAGATGGCTAGGGAATATTATATATCCTATTATTCTTTCTAGAATATACACATCATAAAAGGTTGGAACTTGTACACAAAAGATAGTGCCTGTCACATAATATTTTGTCAATAAAAATTTGTGAATGAATGCATGGGTTTAATTTCTAATTTATCTTTCTTACCAAGTCACTTTACCATATTTCCCACCTATACACAACAGGCAACTTCAATGGGGCTGTGAGTTTCAAACTGAGTTTGAGGGTTAAAAATTGAGACAACCAAGGGGTTGGTCTCTGGTATCAGCTCTGTCACTGCCATCCCATTTCACCACCTTCCACTAGCAAAACATCTTACAGGTAACAAAGTTATTTCACACACATAACAAAAACCCTGAAAGATAAATAGAGATATCCTCATTTTATAAATAAAATTGGGGGGCATAAATGACTCATAAATGTACCATAAGGGGTACAGTGGAATTTGAACTCAATATCACATGTCCCAAACTCAATCTACAGTTCCAAAATGGACTCCTTTCCCGAGATGAGCCAACACTGTATCCTGCACATGCTTCTTTTACAATGTGTATGATATTCCAGTATCTTTTATCATCTGTTTTCCTCCCTCTTTTAACCTGTGAGCTCTTTACCCCATCTGAGTCTTCATCATATTCTTGGAGATTAGCATAGGCACATACATTTTAGTTTCCTTGGCATTTTTACATTGCTAGAAAAGGTCCTATTCAGGTTACTAAAGTTAATACCATTTATTTTAAGGACCTTCAGAGAAAAACAGGAAGACAGGAAACTCATCAACTGGGGCACAGAGACTGGGAGTGGCATTTCTGGGTCATATGATAGTTCTAGTTTTGGTTTTCTGAGAAACTTCCACATTATGCTCCATTGTGGCTGAACCAGTGTACACGTCTATCAACAGTGTACTAAGGTCCCCTTTCCTCCATATCCTCACCAACATTTGCTATTTGTGGTCTTTTAAATGATAGTCATTCTGACAGGTGTTACTTGATATCTCTTTATGGTTTTAATTTGCATTTCTCATTTCATCATGATTAATGATACTGCACATTTTTTCAAGTACCTGTTGGCCATATGAATGTTCTTTGGATAAGTGTCTATTCAGGTCTTCTGCCATTTTTCAATTGGGTTTTGGTTTTTTGTTTGTTGATGTCACCTTGAATAAGCTATTTACATATTTTGGATCTTGACTCATCGGTCATATCCTTTACAAATGTTTTCCCCCATTTTAGTACTTGTCTTTTTATTTTGCTGATGGGTTCTTTGGCATCAAATGACTACAACTTTTGGATTCTACTGGCTACATTTTAAAAGTAGTGTAACAGTTTTATTTCAAAATATCAACATTTACAATATTCTTAAATTCCATCCTTTACAGCTATCTAAACTCGTGATGAAATTTTTTAGATGTCTTAGGTTGTTTTCCACTGTATCCACCCTAGTTTCTGCCTACTTAAAAGTCTGCAAGGTTAATGCTGGATGTGTGTCATATGAAAACACCCGCTGGAGGATGGACCCAAAGCACTGATTTTTTGTTTAATTAATTGTTTAATTAATTAATTTAATTATTTATTTAATAAATTAAAAGATTAGGTTAAATTTTTTAGAAAATTTTGAAGAAGCACATCATTTTTCAAAAAACATTAGGGCCACATAAGCAAAAATTTCTGAAGATTTCTGTACGACAGTATTAGGAATAGTTCAACACAAACATCAATATTCTCCCAGTCAGAAGAATAATTATGTGACAGCAAGGTTTAAGCAAAACCAGGGCAATTTGGCAAAATAATATCAGGTGATTCAAGAGAAGCTTTAGGCACTGAGTAAATGAATTGTTAAAAGATAAACTAAAACATATTAAAATTTTAGAATTTATTTGAACAAAAACTGATTCAAATCAGGCATAACCAAACTGTAAGCAGTTAGAAACACTCTGCCCACAGAGGCTAGGGGAAAGCTTTTATAGAGAAAAAGCAAAGTACAGAAATTACTGGTGCTGCAGTCTAAAGCCTGGGATTTCCCAGGTGGCTCAGTGAGTAAAGACCTGCAATGCAGGAGATGCAAGAGGCACAGGTTCGATCCCTGGGAAGATCCCCTGGTGGAGGGCATGGCAACCCACTCCAGCAGTCTTGCCTGGAGCATCCCATGAACAAAGGAGCCTGGGGGGCTACAGTCCACAGAGTTGCAAAGAGCTGGACACGACTGAAGCCCACAAACACAGCCTAAAGCCTAGTGGACTATTTGTGAACAGCTATCCTTGAGGCATTTACAGGCTTAGATTTTGGTTTGCTTGCCTCAACACCAGAGCATCAGAGCCACCCCAGTTTAATAGCCTCCTGCTTAATTAACTTAACAAAAAGAGTCAGTAATTTGGATCCATCCTCCAGCAGGTGTTTTCATACCACACACATCCAATATTAACCTGGCAGACTTTTAAGTAGGCAGAAACTAGGGTGGATACAGTGGAAAATTACTGCCACATTACTCACTGAGTTATGAGCAGAACCCCGCTAGGACTCACTCTCACTACCTTCCAGTTAAAATTAGGTTACTGGGTTGATTATAGCTCAGAGAGGAAGTAGCATACTGAGGCTAGCATGATTCTCAGTCAAACCTAAGACAACATCAGGTAGGACAAGAGGAATAGGTGGAAGAGAATATCAAAGGAGAGAGAAAGAAGGAGGAGAAGCCGAGGAGAGAGAGAAGAGAGACGAGGGGGAAGTGAAGATGAGGACAGAGAGCTTCTTAGTAACTGTGGGCTCACATGCTGAGCTCACCGAGCATCTGACATCCACCAAGACCACCCTTAACCTCTCACTAGAGGACAGCACTTGAGAATCACATGTCAGTTTCGTCTCCAGCTCTAAATCACAGAATCTGTCAGTTCTCTGTTATCCTAATATCCTGATACCCTGAATGGAAGACATCTACTAAAGTGGTACATGAGGCAACCTTCAAAATATACAACGTCTCCATGTATTCACTGACATGGACCTTTACCCCAATAATCAGTGCAAAAACAAAATTATCAAATGGCATGTTATAATATGATTTCTTTTTGGTTAAAAAAAATTACAACTTGTATATGTGTTTAAAAAAAAAAAATTCCTGGAAGAATTTCTCCAAATATTAACTATGGTGATTTCCAAGTAGTGGGATACTGTGTGATTTTTTTACTTTCTTAGACCTTCCAGAATCATCTATTTTTCTAACAAAAAGAATACCTAACTCCCAAAAAGCAATATTAAAAAAAAAAAAAGCCTACTTATTTATTTATTTGGCTATGTTGGGTCTGAGTTGCAATACTTTGGATCTTCGTTGTGTCCAGGGGCTTAGTTGCCCTGCAGCATGTGGGATCTTAGTTCCCTGACCAGGGATCAAACCTGCATCCTTTGCATTGGTGGATTCTTAACCACTGGACCACCAGGGAAGTCCCCAAAAGGCAATATTAATTACAAAATAAGACATCTTATGCAACCAATTAAATCTGCTCAATAATAAACTTTCTTCCCAGGCCTAGATATTTTACTATGTCTAATAAAAGTATACATGAGTGAGAAAGTAAGTTAAAAGGAAATACTGGGCCCTACTGTCAAATTTCTCCTCCGTATTTTACCCTCTCTGGACTCACCTGTCATTCCAAATCCCCACCCTACCCTCCCTCTTAGCCCCCCATTTCACACCTGCAAAATCTGCTCTGCGCCCCTCCACCAGTCCCAGGCTTCTGTCTCAGTTCACTGACTCTCTGGGGTTCACAGTCGTGTCTGATCCCCTCCCTGCATCTCTGCTCTGTTCTTGACCACAAACCCCCAAACCAGAACAGCCCTCGTATTCTTTGTCCACCCACTCCCAGACTGTCAAGTACAGCTAGAAAAGGCACAGAACAAATGCACAATGAGCGAATAATCATTTCAAGAATGCTAGGCGGGCCGACGGCTCCTCTCTGACTCGGGCTTGTTGGGCTGGCTTCCTGTCACCTCCCCTCTGGCAGCTTCCAGAGGCCTTTGACAGTCTCTTCGAGCCATCCCCACGCCTGCTCACTCCAACTGTTCAGAACTACGGAGTAGGTATGCGTGTAGTTGTCCTCCAATTACACCTCCAAATGATTTTCTCTCTTCATTGTCTTCTTTTGACCCTCTGTTTCAAAAGAAGAAACAGTCTTCCTCCCATCTGGTCTCTTTCACCCACCGTTCTGATTCAGCCATTCCTATTCTCTCAATCAGGGCTTCCCGGGTGGCTCAGTGGTAAACAGTCCAACTGCCAAAGCAGGAGACATGAGTTCTACCCCTGGGTTGGAAAGATCCCATGGAGAAGGGAATGGCAACTCACTCCAGTATTCTTGCCTCGGAAATCCCGTGAACAGGGGAGCCTGGAGGGCTCCAGTCCATGGTGTCTCAAACAGTTGGACACAACTGAGTGACTAAAGAACAACAAAATTTCCTCAATCACAGTCGTAACCACCTTTGATTTCTTCCCCCTTCTCCCCCTCCATTTCCTTTCTCTTCCTATCACTCTTTCTCCACAGTCCCATTTCCTCTCCCTGTAGACTATATATTTGATCATGGTGTCCCAAAATATGACTTGATCTAGTTAAATCCTCACTGCATCTCACACTTTTAAAATCTCTGAACTTGAAAATGTAATCTATAATTGCTATTTCCATTTTTCTCAATAACTTATTTCTTGACTCCTGTAATTGGATTTATGCCCCTGGGAAAAGTTAGCAAAGACTGACTACTTTAGATCCCATGATGTCCTCATTCCCATTCTCCTTGTCCTTGTTACGGCATGTAAACCACTAAATATTCCCTCTTTGTCTAACTCAGCACCCCAGTCCACTCACTCTGCCTGCTCTTTGGCTGCTTCTCCTTCACCTACTTATCCAACTTCTTTTACTTTCTGAACTACACATCCTCTCCAGCCCTCCACTGCAAGGACCATAACCCCTACCCCTTCTTAGCATTCTCACACTAACAGAATCTGCTGCACACCCACAGCCCTGATCCCTTGACCTCTCTTTTCTGTTCGTCTCAGGGTGCCCTCTGTTTTCAGACTTCTCCCTTCTGACCTCTGCACAATACAAGCAGTTCCCATTAGATTCCGATCCCTGCCTACTTCTTTTATCTTAAGCTGTTTCAAGACATAGCCTCAATTCCTTCAACTTTAAACAGAACTCCTGTTTGGATAAATTCTACTTCTATAGGTGGCATACTTGGTAAAGAATCTGCCTGCCAATTCAGGAGTCAAGAGATGTGGATTCGATCCCTGGGTTGCGGAAGATTCCCTGGAGAAAGGAATGGCTACCCACTCCAGTACTCTTGCCTGGAGTATCCCACGGACAGAGGAGTTTGGTGGGCTACAGTCCACAGGGTTGCAAAAAGTCGGACGCAACTGAGCACACACACACATATAGCTTTTATATCTACTCCAAATTTCAGAAACCCACTGAAAACAAATAAAACAAACTTAGGTCACCATCTCCCTGCAGTGATAATCTCCTGCTGAATTTTCTGTTTCTATTAATAGTACCTCAATTCTCCAAGAAAGCCTCGCTCACCTTCCTCTCTTCTGCCCCGCAGCCCACAAGCTTCCATCCTCTCCCCTTCCCAGTGCCACCTCAGCACCGATGTTCATGTTCTATGCCTTACCTAAGCAACTGCTATCTAAGGCTGTCAACTTCAAGCACTTTCTCCTTGTAATCTCCTCTTTGTGTCAATGACGTGTTTTAAAAATCATGTTCTCATCACTCCCAGTCTCTTACCCAGTAAAGTCTAGACTCTTGAGCCTGGCATACAAAACTTCATGATCCAGCTCCAAGCTCACATCTAAGCCTTGTCACCCACAGTCCTCATCATTTCCTCTAATTCCTCAAGTCCCTTGGACTGCAAGGAGATCCAACCAGGCCATCCTAAAGGAGATCAGTCTTGGGTGTTCATTGGAAGGACTGATGTTGAAGCTGAAACTCCAATACTTTGGCCACCTGATCCGAAGAGCTGACTTATTTGAAAAGACCCTGATGCTTGGAAAGATTGAGGGCAGGAGGAGAAGGGGACAACAGAGGATGAGATGGTTGGATGGTGTCACCGACTCAATGGACATGGGTTGGGGTAGACTCTGGCAGTTGGTGATGGACAGGGAGGCCTGGCGTGCTGCAGTTCAAGGGGTCGCAAAGAGTCAGACATGACTGAGCGACTGAACTGAACTGGCTGAATATTATTTACAATTTCCAGAACATCCTCTAAAACTTAGTGCCTTTACAACTGTACTTGTGATTTCCTCTTGCGAAAATTTTCTTCCCCTTCAATTCCTCTTATCAAAGCAGGTTCATCCTGAAGACCCTTTCAATGGCCTCCTCTCCTATGAGTCTTTCCCAGGATTCACCTTGA
This sequence comes from Odocoileus virginianus, assembly GCF_023699985.2. Classification (NCBI taxonomy): domain Eukaryota; kingdom Metazoa; phylum Chordata; class Mammalia; order Artiodactyla; family Cervidae; genus Odocoileus; species Odocoileus virginianus. The sequence goes on from NC_069695.1 coordinate 31,843,226, forward strand.
TAACTTGAGTGGTCCACTCTGTCCTTTCACTGAGCCCATCAGTATCTATGTTGAAGTATGTATCCTAACCTGCCTTGCTTTAAGTTAAAATTTTGTCTTCCCTGAAAGTTAAGCCTTTAGAGGGCAAAAAGCCTGTATTTTTCATTTTGCATTACCCATGTTTATTCCATATTATTAACAAAATAGTATTTAACAAATGAATTAATGAAAACTCTGTCAATGCTTTTCTGGTATTGCTTCCTTTAAATTATGAAAATTTATGCTTATATTTTTCCTTCCATAACAGGTGGTGCTGGAAGTAAACAGTGAATTTGTTGTTGAGGTAATGTATAATAAAACTATTTTTCAATTTAAAATCAAAAGAAAAACTGAATTTTGTAATGCATCATATATCAAAAATCAGAAACCATAACAGTTGAGATAAAAGATGAGAAAGAACTTCTTCCAAGTTGAAATAGCAATGGTAAAACCTATATTCCCCAATAGCCATGCATTTAGCCATGGTTTGTGACAGCTCAGTGCAGTAACTCCTACTTATCAAACTATGCCATCAGCTTATCTATACATTTTCCAACCTAAATCAAAGAAAAAGAAGCAAAGTTACATATTAGAGTGAGAAGAGGATTTTTTGACAGTTACATCAGCAAGAAGATAACTAACAGTAAATCAATGAGTAAAAGATACAAAAGTAAAAAATATGTAATCACAACTAAACAAAACAACAGAGAATCTAGTGCAGATTCTTAGAGCAGGAGTCAGGATATAAAGCTACTATCCTCTATCTCCAGCAGGACTTTATTTCAGTAGTTAAATTTCCATTTTGAGAATCTGAAACTTTTGAAAAAAAAAATTAGTTTTCTAATCTCTGTTGCAAACAGGGGAACATTTGTATCAAATGGAAGTTGCATCAAAATGGGGCAAAAATGAAAAATTCTTTGATTCTTGAAAGAACTTAAGAATTCTTTGATTCTTGAAATTCACTGATTTCTTTCCCAAAGTGGTAATTAAAGTCTTGATTAAAGCAAACACACTTATCCACATCTTGATAAATATATTAGGAGTTACTGCTAAAAATCTCTACACATAAGTACACATGTATACAAACACTTAAGTAGTAATATTTCTAAATTCTTTTCTTCTTTATTTATTTTTAAGTGAAGGATAATTGTTTTATGATATTGTGTTAGTTTGTGCCATACATCAACATGAATCAGCCACAGGTACTATACATATGTCCCCTCCCTTTTTGAGCCTGCCTCTCACCTCCCATGTAAATTCTTTAACGATAAAATTCTTAAATATCCTCCAACAATAGCAACATAAGACTACAGAGAAAAACATATAGCAAGCAAAGATATAAACAGACAATGCTGAGAAGCCATCTAGGCGTCCATGGGATTACTGCAGGTACCATCAACTCAGCTAAAATATCCCTCTAATCCTGCGCTAATCTATTTGGATGCCAGGGCAGTGTCCTTATCAAGAGGGAGAAAACTCCCTTCCCTCTCTTAGCTGAGCACACTCACCAGCACAAAGCTCTTTTCACAGGGGATATACTAACACGGAGCACTGCAGTTTTTACACTCTGGAGACCAGGAATCCTGGTCACAGCAGAGTGAAGGGTGAGGTGGGCAGGACTCCTCACTTGGCGAGGAGAGAGTGAAGAAAGAAAAACCACACCTGTTACCCATTTGAACATACTATAAGCTCCATACAAAGCTAAGAAAATTTGTTTCACTAGAATCCTATAGTTAGAAAGAGATCATTCCAAGAGAAGTTGCTAAGTCAAGGTGACCAGGCTGTGTCCATCCAGAGTTGTGAAATAGTAAACACTTTCTTTGTTTCTCAAATTCAACACTGTTGCTTTCTCTGGGTGCACCTTACAGTGTTGAATAAATGTCCTTACTGAGTAAAACTGCTCTAACACTGTGCAAAATGGGAACGCTTTTTGCTTAAGGTGAAGGAATTGGACGTAGAAAATGGCACCGCAAAATGGCAAACGGTCAGAAGACAGAAGCGGGAGTGGATCAAGTTTGCTGCAGCCTGTCGAGAAGGAGAAGATAATTCCAAGAGGAATCCGATTGCCAGAGTAAGTGGTGAAACAAACAGGAGGAGGCTGTGCTGATAACAAAGGCTTCTGGAGGCAGAAAAGGCCCCACACATGTTGAGGACTTGCAGCCTCCAGGACACCATAGTGACTTAGGAAGATGGGTGATGTGGAGCAATTTGTTCACATTGTTGAGACACTGTTTTGAATATCTGGGAGCTGATAATACAAAGCAGAGGGTCTTTGAGTGATCCGGGGAGATCTGGATCTCCTGCACAACTGAGCTTTATCTGTTGGTTTGCATTCTGTGTACTGTCACATGTCTATGTTATAGGAGGGGTATGCATGATGTATGCAATAGTTTTATATTACAAAATCAAAGGTTTACAGTATTGACTAATTCCCTCCAAGTCAGGATAGTGTCAAAAGTTTCCACTAGATTCCTGTCTGAAGTCACTTCCGTCGTGTCTGACTCTGCAACCCGATGTGCTGTAGCCTGCCAGGCTCCTCTGTCCATGGGATTTCCCAGGCAAGAATACTAGAGTGGGTTGCCATTTGCTTCTCCAGAGGATCTTCCTGACCCAGGAAATGAACTCAAGTCTCGCGTTTCCTGCACTGGGAGGCGGGTTCTTTACTACTAGCACCACCTGGGAAGGTTTACAGTATTTATTAATCCCTTCCAGGAGAGTCAGGACAGGGTCAAAAACTTCCACTAGATTCCTACATCCAGAAATTAGAAGAGTCTTAAAAGGTACTCTAAATACTGGCAATCAGTAAGGAAGGAGAGTGAAGAAAAGAATATATAATAAATTGATTCGTGAAGGAGGGGACCCGCATTAACAGCCTCATTAGCGCTTTCTGGATATCTTGGCCCTGCCCTCATGGTGAAATCAACAGTACAGTGATCTACCAGAATTCTCTCCTTAAATATTACATATATGCATTGCTTAAAGCTTTACACATATAAGCATCCCACTGATATTAAAGATGTAACCTCACCTCAAGAAAAGAGATTATTTTCTCTCAGAAGTTTTCAAATTCTTGGAAATTTTTGGAAAGCTTTAAATTGTTACCATTTCCATTCAACTCACAGTTACAGCTTTCTGTTATCCCATTTGTGTGACATTTTGTGTCAGTCGCTCAGTCGTGTCCGACTCTTTGTGACCCCATGGACTGTAGCTACCAGGCTCCTGCGTCCATGAGATTTCCCAGGCAAGAATACTGGAGTGGATTGCCATTTCCTTTTCTTCTCTTTTTATTCACATTTGGGGGATTTCCTGGATTTTCACTTACATAAATAAGATCTTTAGATTAAGGGGAACTAATCTAAGTTGTATTTTCAGCTGTCATTGTTCTAGTGTAGATATTTGGGCAACAAATCTTAGTATTTTACTGGGTGTTCTCATCTTCAATATACAGGTGAGATTTCAAAATTGAAATATCTTTCTTTAAATTTATGAATAGCATATACAAAACTACTCAAACAAAACCTATATGGCAGAATATTTGTCACAAAATCTGTTTGGCAAATGAGTGACACAGTAGGCTTCAACTGATAAAATTATTGCCAGTATCTCTAAACACTGTACTTCTCTTCTGGCTTTCCTAATTTATTGGTAATTTTGATTAAATCTCTAACAAAAGTCTAGGCTGTTCATATTAATGTGAAACACCTTTTTAAAAAACAGTAGAGATGGCGCTTTCTTCTCTCAAATTCTTTCTCCAGGAGCAAAGAGAACCAGAAAATTGAAGAATGTTTTCATAATAACAAGTGTAGCATCAAGCACATAAGTGCCATATGCCAGGAGTTGGGGTGAAGTGAGGAGGGGTGAGGTGACTATGTGCTACCTCATACAATCACCAGAGCAAACCTAGGGTATAGGTGGTATTAACAAACCCAGGGTATAGGTGGTATTATTAATATCTCATTATCAGCTGGTGCTTGGCAAAGCTAAGTGAATTTTCTAAAGTTACACAGACATAAGTTATGGCTCCAGGTTTTGGTTCAAAGCCCACCTGACTACAAAGCCCATTCCCTTCTCGGTCCACTACACTCGGCAGATTATGACCTGCTCTAAATTAAATCACACTTCTGGCCATTTTCTTCATAGATTCGGTCAGACTGTGAAGTGAGTCAGAAGATTACATACCGCATCTCTGGGGCAGGAATCGATCGGCCGCCCTATGGAGTGTTCACCATTAACCCTCGGACGGGGGAAATTAACATCACTTCAGTGGTAGACCGAGAAATAACACCACTTTTCTTGGTAAGTCACAGCAGTGCTCTGAGTTATGCATATTTTTTTCTTTAGAAACTATCATCGCAGGACTAATGCTTACTTTTGATAAAACACAGTAGACTAAAATCAAATAAATGACTTAAATAGATGAAAAGAGTATGAAAATATAAATTTACAGTTCAGGATTCTCTCATGTGTTACATTATGTATATAATCAAATATCTTGATAATATTTAAATCACTAGATTGTAATACAGTCTGAATTTACTGGGAAAATTGTTGCTTTGCACACTACCTGATATATTTTCAGGCTTTTTTTGGTGAAAACAGGGTTTTGGGTTTTTTTTTCCAACTTTCCACAGATTTATTGCCGGGCTCTGAATTCACGAGGTGAAGACTTAGAAAGGCCTCTTGAGCTTCGAGTCAAAGTTATGGACATAAATGATAACCCCCCAGTCTTTACACAAAATGTGTACACAGCCAGCATTGAAGAAAACAGCGATGCAAGTAAGTAGAGTGACATGTCTTCACTGTGTTACACCATCTATTTGTCTTGGTCAAAAGCTTTAGTAGATTGAAATACAGGCAGTTTCAATATCAGAAAAAGCCAAATTTGCATTTGAAAATGGAAAGTAATTTTTAAAAATTGTATTAAACAATTTTTAAAGTTTTTTAAAAATACATTTGCAGAAACGTGAGACAATGCCAACCATGTCACTAAATTCCATTGTGATATAGTTCATTTTTTATTTAAAAAAATGTGACTCATAAACATACTGAGTTTATTGTTGTCACTTTAAATAAATTAATAAGTACATTTTAAAACAAAGATTATTGATTATTTAAAAAGATTCCTATATTTTGCTAATTTGCCACCTAGTCATTTAAGGAGTATAAGTACTTTATAAATGGTAAAGGATTTTATAGAAGGAAACCACCATTATCTTTGTAATCAGCAGTGAAGCAGAAAGTCATGGTACTATATTCTCATGGAAAACAGAACAAGAGAATTCAGGAGAAGGCAGACTACTCTTTCTTCCTATGCCTGATGATTTGCAGAATTGATTCTAACAGACTCCCAAACCTTCTTCGCCTCCGTCTTCATTTCTAGACACCCTGGTGGTAAAGCTAAGTGCCACAGATGCAGATGAAGACAATCATCTGAATTCTAAAATTGCCTATAAGATCGTGTCTCAGGAGCCGGCGGGCTCACCAATGTTCATCATGAACAGGTACACTGGAGAAGTGCGCACGACGTCCAATTTCCTCGACAGAGAGGTAAAGCCTGCTGTGAATGAATTTTTAAAAATAAGGAATTCAGTTTTGAAGAGACAAAGATGAAATGATTCATGTGTGCCCATGCCTTTTTCGTGTAAAGGAGAAGACTAAAAATAGTCCAGCCATTACTTTTTAATGAAAATGATGAAAAGAAAAAAATATTGTATTAAAAGATGACAGAAAACTATAAAAGAAAATGGAATAATCAGAATGTGTTGGATTGTATTCCAAACTAGGTCAAAGTCTTAAAATTCTCTTTCATCTTAAGCAACACAGCATGTATAACCTCCTCGTGAGGGGCTCAGATCGGGATGGAGCTACGGATGGACTGTCTTCAGAGTGTGACTGCAGAATCAAGGTTTTAGACGTCAATGATAATTTCCCCACTTTGGAGAAAACTTCCGTGAGTTGTTACTCTTCTACTCCCTTTTTCCCCATAAGGGTCGATAACAGATTTACTTTCCTGCTAGTTTGTGAACCGGGTTCTATGACACATATGCTGCTGTACTGTGCGAAGTTGTGTCTGTAGCCCAGCAGGCTCCTCCGTCCATGGGGTTATGACACATGCAGACGTACTCAACTTTCTCACTGTATAAACTTTGGAACTTCTTACGTATAATCATATACAAGACCCGCTGGAGAAGGAATAGGCTACTCACTCTGTATCTTGGGGGCTTCCTTGGTGACTCAGCTGGTAAAGAACCCACCTGCAATGAGAGAGACCTGGGTTTGATCCTTGGGTTGGGAAGATCCCCTGGAGAAAGTAACGGCTACTGGAGAATTCCAGTAGCCTGGAATTCTAGCCTGGAGAATTCCCTGGACTGTATAGTCCATGGGATCACAAAGAGTCGGACACGACTAAGTGACTTTCACGTTCACTGAATAGTATGTATGCCTTTGAGTCACTATTCTGTGTAAATCTCTTCTTTGGCAGCAATGAACTATCTCCCCCACACTCTACTCACAGAAATGCAGCAATTTATGAACATAACTCTGGGAATCATGTAACAACGTTGATGTATTTTTCCATGCCTGATGATTTGCTGAATCAATTCCAGAAAAGTCCCAAACATTCCAACTTTCATATTCATAAAGAGGCACACAATTGAAAACAGTAGGGCCAAACCTGGCTCACTGCCTGTTTTGGTTAAAATTAAAATGTTTTATTGGGCCACAACTGTCCCATGTTGTCTGTGGCTGCTTTGATCTTAACAACAGCAGAGATGAGTAACCGACACAAACGCTCTGGTCCACAAAGTCTAATATAATTACCATCCCCCCCTTCACATAAAAGGAATAACTAACTTAAGGAAAATTTAAAATAAGCAAGAAAAATAAAATGAAGTGCCTGTTTGACCTTGATTCCACCTGCAGCACAAGAAAATAAGTTTTATTATCTTGTAATCATTTTATCCTTTTATTTCTGATAGGACAGATGGCTGATGCAAAAATCATTGGCATAGTCTGTTGTTAGCACTTCAAATAATAATTATGATAAGTCAATCTCTTTCCCTTTGAAAATGCATTGATTATAAAATTGATCTGTGCCATTTCAGTACTCAGCGAGTATCGAAGAGAACTGTTTAAGTTCGGAATTGATCCGATTTCAAGCAATTGATCTTGACGAAGAAGGCACTGACAACTGGTTGGCAAAATATGTAATTCTTTCTGGAAATGATGGGAATTGGTTTGATATTCAAACAGACCCACAAACCAACGAAGGCATTTTGAAAGTCATCAAGGTACAGTATGGGATCTGCAATATTTGCTTTCCAAGAAGGGCTAAAATACTGAGAGAGAGAATGTCTCTGTAACAAATATACCATAACCTTGCATACTACTTGTGTGGGCAAGTATCCTGAGTTAGTGGACTGTGTCAGTTCAGCAATGCAGTGTTTATTACTAAGAGAAATAAGAAGTCTGTTTTGTACTCACAGTGCCCAACATCTAGTTGAAACAATAAGGCAGGTACTTCCAAACGAGGTAATAATATGAGTTAAAAACCAAACACATAGTAGATGCTATGGTATTAGGCATAAACTGGAGTGGGTTGCCATGCCCTCCTCCAGAGGATCTTCCCGACCCAGGGATCAAATCCATGTCTCTTACATCTCCTGCGTTGGTAGGCAGGTTCTTCACCACTAGCACTACCTGGGAAGCCCCAGTGAATAGCCAGATGGGTGAAATATGAAATAAGTGCTAACAGATAAGATCTTTCTGAGCAAGAGGTGGCTGAAAGAGTTTCAGTCATGGAATCAGGTTTAAGACTTCATAACTGAGATTGTTAATGTGGGTAACAAAATGCACAAACACACAGGTGAGAAGGCAAAAGGCATGTTCAGGCATGATGAGCAGTTCTGTGGGGCTGTTGCAGAGTATTCATGGAGAAAAGTGATGAGATGCAAGAACACATGTTAAGAACCTTGAGTACTAGACTGTAGGGTTTGACTTCTTTCTTATAGATTAATTTTTCTTGAACTACTTTATGCTTTATGGACAACAATAAAAACTAAAAATACAAATAAAACTACAGACCAATAAGATTCAAATTAGCATTAATGAAATAAGTGAAATCAATTTTTCACAAACAAAATTACCACTAACAACATAAACAGAACTTATAGCTATGAAAACATATACTAGTAGACCTGTGTATGTATTTATTTTAGCATGCAGTGTGAACTGTGATTATTCAGTTGTTACTACTTTTCTCTATTCCAGTTACTGTGATACCTTTTTCCAGACAGTAAATTAGGAAGCCATTTAGCCCTCATCTGATGCAAACATATTCTTTATATATTGAATTTTTTTTCTGTCCTTTTTGCAACTGTTTGGAGAAATTAAAGTATTACTACAAAATATTTACTACAAAGTATTTACCACAAAATACAACCACTAGCACAGAAATCACGCAGTGTATCAATTTACAGGCAGTCATCAAAAACATGGAAAACATCTGTATGTTCTTTTAAAATTGCCATTCAAATCAATATACGACATTTCAGAATTCCTTAAGAGAAAACAAAGACTCCAAGAATACGCAATGAACTTCCTGTTTGAGAAACATGGCTCTGGGCCAGAGATCAGCAAACAGCAGCCAAATCTGACCTGCCAATTTTGCAAATAAAGTTTTGCTGGAACACAACCACACACATTCATTCATATATTTCCTATGGCTGTTTCCACACTCCATTGGCTGAACTGAATGCTCAACATGGAAACTGTATCTGACCTCCAAAGCCTAAAATATTTATATCTTCCCTTAACCAAAAAAATTCACCAGCCCTACTTATACACCAAGAAAAGCTTTAGGGTATATTTTTAAATAGCCATAACATTATAAGCTTAACTCCAGAAAGATGAAAGAAAATAATTATTATGTTGATGAACTCTTGAAGTTAGGAACCTGATCTAAAGTGAATGAAGTCAAAATACAAATTAAGGAAAAAATAGGAGCCACTGCCAAATGTGACATGGATAGAAAGAGAGAGGAGGTTGCCTGTCACCTCATCAAATTCTGAATATTTAGTCACATTTCTTACCAGGGATCAGAATTTGTTCTACCTTGCATCTTAGTTAAAAATCAAGATCTAGACATGTCATGAAATTCTTATCTATCTTCTTACCACCTTTATCACTGTCTTCGTATATTACTTGCAATATATAACTTTTTTTTGCTTTTAATCTGCCTCCTAAACTTCTAAAATGAGAGCAAAAAAAAAAAAATCTTTGAGCACAAACAACTTGACCTAAATATCTTTCCATCCCTTGAACCTGGTCCCGTGTTCAGAATATAGCAGCAGCTCACCAAACTTTGAGAGTAATGATGATGCCACTTACTGAAACTGCTGCTTTCACCAAAACAGGAGGCACTGAGCTTGAATGCAGAGTTCATCATTTCTACAAAATTAGAAAAATGAAAACACATTCATCACTCAGGCAGTGCACTATCTGTGACATACATAATGTTTTCTGTGAAAGCTAAAACTTTTTTAAAGATCTATTTACACTATTGCAAAAAAGAAAAAAAAAACTACTGGAAATTCAATTTCATGAAAAATTGGTCGAGGTAGTATTAGACATGGTGTAAACAAAATATGTATATTTTTTCAGAATGATAACTTCCCAAGTTTCTTACAAAGAGCAGAAAACAATATGCTTTAAAACATCAAAATAATGTAGAAGGGCTAGTAAAATTTAAAATATTTATGTGTGTGCCCTGATGCTGGGGAAAGATTGAAGACAGGAGGAGAAGGGGATGACAGAGGATGAGATGGTTGAATGGCATCACCAATTCAATGGGCATGAGTTTGAGTAAGCTCTGGGAGTTGGTGATGGACAAGGAAGCCTGGTGTGCTACAGTCCATGGGGTCACAAAGAGTTGGACACAACTGAGCGAGTGAACTGAACTGAACTGAATATGTGTGCTAGCACACAGCCAAAAGAGCTATGTATGTAGAGGATATATGTGCAATTTTCCAAGATTTGGCATTTGGAATGAGGTCACTAATGTCCTCTGGGACTCTCTCCATATTCACTCTAGCTATCACTTAACCCCGTAGATACTGACCTCTAAGTCACAAGTTTTTGACTAAGATTTCTAGAACCCTTTGTTTAGTCTGAGGACATTACAAATAATCCAGTTCAACCCAAATTTGAGAAATAAAGGGTGCCGGGAATATGAATCAGACATGGTCCCAGTTCTCCAGGAACTATCCCACTTTATAACCATCGCACTTATGAATCACTCATAAGGATTTTCTGAGCAGAAAATCCTAACAGATTCATCCTCACAGTTTTCCTTTTGTTCTGGAAACCTTGTTCTTTTCAGGGCTGTGATATCCTTAGTTTAGCAAACCTTTTTCTCCTTTTCCCCACCAGCTCTCACTATTGCCCATAATTAATTAACCCCATTTCTTGGGTATGGAAGCCTGGCAGTCCTACCCTCCTTAGGATTAGCCCCTGTGGTATAGCTGAACAAGAGAAAGATCTCTAAGAAAGTGAAAATCTTTTTGTCAATAATAATTTTTTTTGTATTTATGAACACGTACGTATAGATAACAAAGAATATAAATAGATGGGGGAGTATGCACACATTCACTTGAACATCAAGAAGAAAAGCAAAATACTATCCAACTGGAATTCTAACAAAGAAATACTGGTTGTGTATTTTTATAATAACTCTAATCAAGATTTATTACACATGTGCTGACCCTGTTCCTGCATGGCACATGGCAAAGAATCCACATGCCAATACGAAAGAGGCAAGAGATGTGGGTTTGATCCCTGGTCGGGAAGATTCCCTGGAAGAAGAAATGGCAACCCACTCCAGTATTCTTGCCTGGAAAATTCCATGGACAGAGGAGCCTGGTGAGCTATAGCCCATGGGGTCACAAAGAGTCATACATGACTGAGCACGCGAGCAAGCAGTCTCTGGACACCAGTTATTGGGCTATATTACGTGTATAAAGGCTCTATGCATATTATCTCAATCATCAGAACTAAGGGAAGAAAATATTATGATTCTTTTTTTTTATAGAAAGTGAAACAAAACCAAAGAGGAAAACTAATTTGTCTAAGTTCACCTAGGCAGCAAATGACAAAGACAAGTTCCAACCAGATCTCTCTGATTCCAAACTCATACTTAACTGCCACCTCTGTGCCCTACAGTGTAATCCGTAAACAGTAAACCAAGTTTTAGGAAAGAACAAGCATCTGAAGATTTTTCCCTCTATTGATCTCTGTAAGATCTTTCCCGACTGTGTGTGCCCTGCTGGTCTCTTCCAAACACATCTGTACCAGAAAATGTCAATTCCTGGGAATTTCAGCAATTGATATCCCCAATCTCAAGGGTTTTAGCTGAATTTTAAGTGAGGCATGTTGAGCCAGCCCCAAACAAGAACCCTAGTAAATTCCTGTGAATATTTTTATCTTATTACCTCCTCTGAAGAATTTAACCAAAATCTAGAAGAACATTCATGAGGTTATGGAATTTCCCTGAGAAGCAGAGATTCTTCTAAAATTCTTGCTGATGGTACTTATGTTTTATCTTCTGTTATTGGTAAATGTGTTGCAATTATGTTTATCTAAGCTCCCAGAGCACTTCTAACAGCACCCAGTACTCCCTTTTATACAACTATTTTTTTTACAAATGGAAAAAATGGATCTCTCCCAGTTGAAAATTCATTTTTGAGCCCACAATTCATTTCAGCTCTGTGCTGAATCATTGTTGGTGACTTCTTATGTCACCACATCAGTCATTCTGGATCAAAAGATTCTATTCATCTTTTATCCAAAGAACCCAGCTCAAAGGTGACTTTTCTCATTTGAATGTGCCCTATGAAGGAGTCTTCTTGTTCACCAGACTCAGCCCAATTAAGTTATAGTTGAGGGCTCTAATAGTCTATAATAGCTATAGACTATAATAGTCACAAATTCTCCTTTAGAAGTTGTTTGCATCATTTTTCAAAATTACAGTTTCAATTACATCATATATACTGGCTTCTAGGTTCTCTGATTATACTTCCAAGATATTCTCAGATAGGCATTCTACAAGAGCCATGGCTACTATTTATTCATTTAATAACTGAATATTTTTATTTCATTCTAAGTTTTACATATTATTTTTCATAAGCACCTCATTTGGAAAGAAGGATCATCTTTCATTTTAGGGTTTTATGTAGGAAGTTTGAAACTAGAGTTCAACTTAAAGTCACAGGCCTAAATGATCCATGTACCATGCACCTGATTATGCCAAAAGATAAAGGAAATAACATGTCTGATATATATAAGTGAAAGTGAAAATGTTAACCAATCAATCGTGTCTAACTCTTTGTGACCCTATGGACTGTAGCCCACCAGGTCCTCTGTTCATGGAATTCTCCAGGCAAGAATACTGGAGTGAGTTGCCATGCCCTCCTCCAGGGGAGCTTCCTGACCCAGGGATCGAACCAGGGTCTCCTGCACTGCAGGCAGATTCTTTACACCTGAAACACCGGGGAAGCCCATGATATACATAATGCGGTAACAAACAAAATTTGATCGGTTCAAGAGCAGAATTGCATAGCTTCTGGCCTAGTTATTCTAGTGTACTGCTTTTTTAATCTTGACTTCTAATTCTATCAAGAAAGTCTTTTTGCTGTTTCAGAGTTTGTTTTGTTTTTTTAAACTTTCTATCATTTCAGATGCTGGATTATGAACAAGTGCCTAATATTCATCTTAGCATTGGAGTTAAAAACCAAGCTGAGTTTCACCACTCAGTTGCCTCTCAATTCCGAATGCACTCAACCCCTGTGAGAATTCAGGTTGTTAATGTGAGAGAAGGACCCGCATTTCATCCAAATTCCATGACGTTCAGTGTGCGAGAAGGACTGAAAGGAAATTCCTTATTGAATTTTGTGCTTGGCACATACACAGCTATAGATTTGGATACAGGAAATCCTGCAACAAATGTCAGGTACTGCAGATATTTGGCTCGTGTTAAAGAGATAAACCTCAGCTCTTCCTATATTAATTCACTAGAAGGTGCTAGTGTGTGTGGGTTGAAGTACTTTTGAAGTTTTGCTTTGCTTTTTGTCTTCGTTTTAGAAGACAACTGCAGTATTAACTTTATTTCAGAATTTTAATAGTGCTTTAGAGGCAGTAAGGACTCCAATGGGTTAAAGGAGTAATTGCGTCCAGTGAGCAATTGTAAGATCAAAGAGCCACCTACAGATACTCTGTGAGTCTCTCTGACCTTTTGTGCCCGGCTGTACTACCCTGGCCCCAAGATGATTAAGCTATATTATAAACAATAAGACATCATAAAAGATGAGTCACTTTTTTTCTTAAAATCTGTGTTATCTAATGACTTTGGGGCTAATTTTAATCTCCTACTTGACCTAAAATGAAAAAGAAAAAAAAAGAAGAGGCTGAAACAGATGTTTCAGAAATTTGATGAATCTTAAGAGAATCAGAACTGAAAAAATAGAAAGGTAGGTATTAGGGTCACTAGATACACAGATTATATATGAGTTAGATCTATGTACGATATCCTGGAAAATAACTATAGCAAAATATACAAGTATTCTCTATATCTTTTCCTTCCAATATTTTTGGAATGAGCAAAGTCTACTGACCTATAAATTACTTTTTTTTTTTAGGATGGTGTAAATTACTTTTGACATAAAAATTTTTGATTAATTAGCTAATAAATTGGTAGACAACAAAAATTATGATGTCTATCAGAGGAAAGAATGTGCCAGATAAATGTCTTGGACGTTTGAATTTATGCCTGGTACAGAGAACAGATGTTCTATCAGTAAGGTCAAAAGCTTTGAATCCATTATATGTGGAAAAAAAAAAAAATCCACATACACAAGCAGACTAGATGATACCACAACCCCTAACAGGCCAACAATGAGGGGCTCTGAAACCAATATGCATTAAAATCTAAGAAAAAAATGTATCACATGTGAAAATGAATAAAGCACATTCTCACATTCTTTCAATAGACACTGCTATGATTTTATAAACAACCCTGAAATAATTTCATACATTCTATTAACAATTATATTAGGAGCCAGAAGAGTAAGAATTATGAGATTATAAAATTCTTTTGTGAATCTGTACATAAATATGTTCAATACTGGAATTTTATTCTCTATATATTTTATAAACTGACTCAGTTGTCACTATAAAGAATGCAAATACCATATATAAGATTAACACATTGTGCAGCTTAAAATGATTAACTTCTATATAAGCAAATAATGAATGTATTTATCTAAAAACAGGTATATCATAGGACATGACGCAGGCAACTGGTTAAAAATAGATTCAAGGACTGGCGAGATACAATTTTCTAGGGAATTTGATAAGAAGTCAAAATATATTACCAATGGGATATACACAGCAGAAATCCTGGCTATAGATGGTAAGAAAATTTATTGTCAATTCTTAATAAAATTATTACTAATACATTCAGTACAAGTAATATTCTTTTTTTTTTCATTTATTTTTATTAGTTGGAGGCTAATTACTTTACAATAGTGTAGTGGTTTTGCCATACATTGACATGAATCAGCCATGGATTTAGATGTGTTCCCCATCCCGGTCCTCCCTCCCGCCTCCCTCCCCATCCCATCCCACTGTGTCTTCCCCGTGCACCAGCCCTGAGCACTTGTCTCATGCATTCAACCTGGGACAAGTAATATTCTAATGTTGCTACTAGATTGACTCAAATCCAACATACAGTTTATTGGTGTCTTTAAGACTTACAGAGAGTTCTAAATACCTTAGATCAAGGACTGAGTTCAGTATCCTTATAATCATAATTTACATTTAAGTCATAATTTATTTTACCTATTTACAAAAAAAAATTGTATGTGATTTACAGTGTGAAGCATAAAAGTTAAAATATATAAATAAAATTCAGTTTCTGCTTTAGCCCTCATCTTTTGAGACAATTAATCAGCTTGTAGAGTATGTCAGAAATGTTTACTTAAGTAAGCGATACAAAGTGTGCTCAAAATTCACCAGCAGGTAAGGCAGTGTCCCAAAGTGTATAGTTATTTCAGAACCACTAAAATTGAGCTACAGTAAGAGGCCTGTGTGAGTACTGTTGTCCAAAGAAAAATGTTGAAGACCAAGAAAGCACAAGGTTATTCCAAATATAAGATTCAAATTACATTCATAAGTGCAGATGCACTGAAGTAACTTGTAATTGAGCAGTTCCTCACGTGGGAAAATCTATTAAGCATTCCTCTTGGTGAGTAGCAACAGGAATTTGTTTGTTTAGCAACAGTTAATGATTCTCCAGAGCAAAGGCTACTACTGCTATTTCCTAGCAGTAGCTAGGAAACCAGCCACTATGAAACAAAACAGCAGAAAAAGGCCAGTAACCAGGAAAGAAGAGAGACGATAGATGTCTCAAGTACATATCTAATAGAAGATAGATATTGCAGGATTGCATTGTTTATACCTGAAATTTACAGTAGCCAAACAAACAGAAAGATAAACAGTCAGTATAGGATTGAAAGAGAAACCATGGTAATACCCAATTACAGTCCATACATTCTGGTCTTCATCCTATGAGTGTCACTTTCAGCATCTGTGTGAGTTATATAAATATTATATCCTATTTATTATCAGTATTCTGAAAATGAATTCTAGCCAGGTTGATCACAGCCAATAGGTCATACGAGAAAATCTAATTCTAGTTCAAAAACTAGAATAAAAAATTAGTCAAGTAAATAAAAAGAAAACTACATGAAAATGTACACACAGAAACCTAAAAACAAGGGCCACTGTTTATTCTCCTAAACCAAGTATCTGCCCTGGCACAAGCCTTCCAGATACTTGGAATAAGTTTGCTCAAGGATGCTTGGCCAGTAGGTAAAGAAGCAGAGCTCTGCCTACAGCAGACACGACAAGGAGCAGATGCTGTCGACAGTAGCTTTAGCTGTGGTTTGCCACAGAAAGTGAAAGTCGCTCAGCCGTGTCTGACTCTTTATGACCCCACGGACTATACAGTCCGTGGAATTCTCCTGGTCAGAATACTGGAGTGGGTAGCCTTTCCCTTCTCCAGGGGACCTTCCTAACCCAGGGATCGAGCCCAGATATCTCGCATTGCAGGCGGAGTCTTTACCAGCTGAGCCACGAGGGACGCCCACGGCCCAAGGCCATAAGAAAGTTCCAGAGGATGAGAGAACAATACAGCACATAATCTAATCTGCGGGATAACCTAGTGTCTCTCTAATGAACCTAAATCTAGAATAGCAAGTCAACGCCCAAATCGGGTATAAGAATATACTGTGCAAAACCATATACAGTATGAATAGGCTCCTGGTTTGTTATCATTCGAGTAAAAAATGACTCTACCATTTAGGCAACAGAAAACATCTTTAAAAGACATTTATTAACTTCATAAAGAGTGACCAAGCCAAATACCTAGAGATGATAATGTTCTGACTCACAAATGAAAATACTACGACTCTCTGCAAGTAAAAAACAAAACAACTCTTTATTCAACATAAAGTATAAAAGTAGACTAAAAGCCCAGACTCCTATTTCTTGGTCCTCTGTCCCTTCTAATAACATACTAACCCCAAATTTGTTTCAAATGGGTTAGGAAAAAAGCAAATATATTTGTTTTCAGAAGTGCCATTTCAGAGAGAAACAGTGTCTATCTAATGGATGGATTTAAACAGTGAAAAAGGAAAAAAAAAAATACTCAAGCAATTATTTAACTTCAACTGCAGTTATTTCCACAAACACCAGACTCAGTAAGTACCCAGAATGAAAGGCTCTAAACTGGACTACAGTGGTCTCCTTTGGGGAGATACGGTGGACTAGAAAGCAGGAAACCTTCTCTGAGAAAGGACACTGAATTTTGCATTCTGAGATATGTAGCTGAATGAAACAGGGATGAAAAACATTTTAGGAAGAGTGACTAGAAGGCACAAGTGTTCGGTTTAGGAAAGAATGAGTTCAAAGAACCAAAAAGAAGCCAGTGTGTCTGGAAGGTACTAAGCTTTAAGCAGGTAGGATCCTATCACGCACCATCTCAGGAGTCAAGTCATACTATTCCTCTATGCTGTGGCATCATCATGGGATATGAGAAAGAACTTTCTCCCCATCACCATTCACCCCAACACCCTATATGTCTTGCTGTTTCAGATGGCTCTGTAAAAACCGCCACGGGAACCATATGTATCGAAGTTCCTGATGTCAACGATTACTGCCCAGTCATTGTTGCTGAGAGAGAAAACATCTGCATTGCCTCTCCCTCCGTCCTCATCTCTGCTGCAGACGTTAACAGTCACTCTTATGGGTCTCCCTTTACCTTCTGTGTTGTTAATGAACCCCCAGGGACAGCGAACATTTGGGATATCAGATCAGTAAATGGTAAGTAGAATGCAAATTTGCTTATACTCTAAGGCCAAAAGCAAAAACAATTACCAAGTAATTAGTCAAGTTACATAATAATACTTTCCAACTCTATTTCCACCAAAAGTGTAGAGTCCATAATAGTATGCATGTTTATGATAACTGTTGCTACTTTAAAATAAAGGCCTCACATTGATAAAAATTGAGATATAATTTCAGGCATCTTAACAATTTACATACCTTGGGTTCTTTTTCCTGAGATGTTAGATGTATAATAGAAAATGAAATGTTTTGAGACAATTTCATTCTGAACATGTGCATACTAACTCACTTCAGTCGCATCCAACTCTTTGCAACCCTACGTCTACAGAGACTGTAGCCCACCAGGCTCCTCTTTCCATGGGATTCTCCAGGCAAGAATACTGGAGAGGGTTGCCATTTCCTCCTCCAAGGGATCTTCCCAACCCAGGGATCAAACCCGCGTCTCTTACATCTCCTGCATTGGCCGGTGGGTTCTTTACCACCTGGTAAAGTGCCACTTGGGAAGCCCCCATTCTGGCCACAATAGCTCCCTCGTCAGACATTCATTTGGAGAAACAGGAGAGACATTATGAGTAGGGTGGTAAGATGGTGGTCAGAGTTCAAGGTAAGAGGAAAAACCCACCTTTCTGAGGCCACCAAGCTTTTCCATTCATCCTAAAATGATGCCAGAAAAAAAAACAAATGCCACCATTAAGGACTTGGAGGAAATTAGGTAACCTGTTTTCACCATAAACCTTTTAGCCCTTTTGCACAAAACCACCTTAATATTTTTAAAAGCTAAGCAATTCCATTAAAATCAAGATAACTCTGAATTCATCGTTCCATACAGAATTCAATATGTTATTCTTAAATAATTGCTAACTACTTTTTCCTCATTCATATCCTAGATTTTATGAGGAAAAACAAGAGAAAAATATTCAGCATGAGGTATTTATATCATAGATTTGCCAGTAAAAAATATAGTCTTATTAGAAAGAATATTCTTAGGGTCCTATTTACATGCTGGTCTTGAAGAAAAGAAAAAATCCCATTTAAGGTTGGGGCTATGCCTTATTTGACTCTTATTTTGAGCTCAGGTCACATTTTGGTAGACACAGCCAGCTTATTACATAGCTAACTGAAAGCAATAACCCATAATAGTAATAATTAACAATAATAATAATTGAGTGTTATTGAGTGTTGAGGATTCATCAATTACTATTCATGATTTAAGAGTAAATCACTTCTAAGGCCTCCTCAGGTTGATAAATTTCAACATGTTTTAAGCAATGGTTTCTATAAAAATCAATAGATAATCACAGCACAAAGAATTAGTAAAATAATAGTTTTGGGAATAATTTTAAATGTTAAGACAGTGATTTTGAATAAGAGATGAACAGTCTTCATGAGGGGATTTGGAGGCTGTCATCCCAAATAGAAAACTTCCAATATTTCCTTTCAGCTCAATATTCTTCATTCATTGGACAAATATCCACTGAGTGCATATTATATGCCAAGTAGTGTTGCTCTGGAAGTAAGCATCATAAGTGTTAATTTTTAAAAACTGACAATGTATTCTATGATGAGCATGAAAAAAGGTCAGATCATAAGTTAATCATGGGTATTAGGAAGAGTTACTCCTCAAGAAATCTTTTAATTTTTCCTGTATATTCGAGGACAGTCACTTGACAATTTCTGTGTTACTTTCAGATATACAACAAAGTGACTCAGTTAAACATACAAATATATCCATTCCTTTCCAAATTCTTTTTCCATATGGATTTTTACAGAGGATTGAGTAGAGTTCTCTCTACTATACAGTAGAACCTTATTTTTTATCTTTTATATATTTTAGTATCTATCTGTTAATCCCCAATTCCTAATTTATCCCCCCCCCAATCTCCCCTTTGGTAATCAAAGTTTGTTTTCTGTGTTTGTGAGTCTATTTCTGTTTTGTGAATAAATTCATCTGTATCATCTTTTTAGATTTCACATATAAGCTATATCATATGATATTTTTCTTTCTGTCTGACTTCACTTAGTATTATAACCTCTAGGTCTGTTCATGTTGCTGCAACATGACTTCAATTCTTTTCTATGACTGTGTAATATTCCATTATATATATATGTACCCCATCTTCAATTTATTTTCTCTCTTGCTTTTCAGCTACCTCTGCAATCCTGAAAGCTGAGCAGACTTTATATTCCGGATACTATGAAATCCCAATCCTAGTAAAGGACAGTTTTAACAGAGCATGCGAATTGCCGCAGATCATAGAGTTAAGGGCCTGTGACTGTGACATCAACCACATGTGCCTGTACCCGGGTACCACAGACATCAGCACCGGGGATGGTAGCTCTGTCACCAGTGTATCTGTCACTGATGACCAAACTGAGGCTTCAAATGTTGGTATAGGATCAACAGGGATTGGCATGATCACTATGGGCATCTTACTGCTGCTTCGTAAGTACTGGATTAAATCCCTCTTTTCAGCAGTTCTTCAAATTAAGAATGTAATCAGGTTCACTGGAATGGCCATTTCTTTTTGGTACCTATGGCAATGTTTGTGGAAATCTGGAAATAAACAATGGGACTGATATGGGCATGCTACTTGTTCAATAATGGTAAGTAAGAATATTCACTGGAAGGACTAATGCTGAAGCTGAAACTCCAATATTCTGGCCACCTGACATGAAGAGCCAACTCACTGGAAAAGACCCTGATGCTGGGAAAGACTGCGGGTAGGAGGAGAAGGGGAAGAGAGAGGATAGATGGTTGGATGGCATCACCAACTCAATGGACATGAGTTTGAGCAAACTCTGGGAGATAGTGAAGGACAGGCAAGCCTGGTGTGCTGCAGTCCATGGGGTCCCAAAGAGTCGGACACAACTGAGTGACTGAACAACAACAACAACAAAAAAAAAAGAAGTCCAGGGTTAGTGAAGATCAAAAAGACAGGAAACGTGCAAGCCCCTAAGTATAGTATTTCTGCTGTTGTTCAGTAGCTCAGTCATGTCTGGTAACAGAGCAGAGCATAAAGTAATCCCATCATGACAATTTCATCAGAGTCCTTTAAGAGCAGAAAGGCAGAAGTAATTAAGTCTAAATGGGAAAGTTGGGGAAGTCCTGATGGAGAAAGTGACTTTGAGCTGAAGATCTTAGAAGAAGCATGGTGTGTGGGGAAATCCAGAAAAGCAGTCTAGAACATAGGAAAAGCAGAGACATAAACACATGTATAAATGTGCACACATGTACATAGGGGACTAGGAAACATAAAACTGGATTTGAATCCTGGGTCTGCCAACAACCAGTTTGGAGTCTTAGATTAGCAAGAAGAAAGAACCTTATTTGCCTAATCGGTCATTAAAGCACCCAGTTTACCTGATCTTAAGTGATTAGTGGATTTGTATTTATAAACATGGATATGAATACTCAATCCTTAATGTTATTCGATCAGTTGTGTCCGACTCTTTGCGATCCCATGGACTGTAGCCTACCAGGCTCCTGGGTCCATGGGATTTCCCAGGCAAGAATACTGGAGTGAGTTGCCATTTCCTTTTCCTGGGGATCTTCCCAAGCCAGGGATCGAACTTGGGTCTCCTGCGCTGCAGGCATATCCTTTACCATCTGAGCCACCGAGGGAGGCCCACTCAACCCTTCAGGGGAAATTAACGAATTACATTTGCACTCTTCCCTCTAGTTCTGAATGTCATGCCGCACTCTCCCAAAAGGGCTGCGTCTGAGGACTCCCTAAACTGGGCAGTTTGTGTTAACTCTCGCTTTCCCCTTTCTTGGGCAGTGGCGCCGCTCTTGCTGCTCTTGTGCTGCTGCTGCAAACGAGAACAGCCGCAAGGGCTGGGGGCGAGTTTCGCTCCTGTGCCTGAGGGGGGAGAAGGAGTGGTGCAATCCTGGAGAATAGAAGGGGCCCATCCCGAGGACAGGGTGAGTGGATTCGTCAGCTTCCACATAAGCTCCATGTTCCAATGGGATTCAGCAGGCCCTGATAACTATACACTGCACAAAGTTGAAAATACAGCATTTTTGAAATGTTTAACGTAGGCACTTCCCTGGTCCAGTGGCTAAAACTCTGTGCTCCCCATGCAGGGGGCCCAAGTTCGATCCCTGGCCAGGGATCAAGATCCCACATGACACAACTAAAGGTCTCATGTGCTATAACTAAGACCAGTGCAGCCAAAATAAGTAATTAAATATATATTTCTTAAATGTTTAACATAAAACATTTATTTAAAGTCTTTTTTTTTTTTTTCTTTTCAGGATGTGTCCAATATATGTGTACCAATGACAGCCACTAATACCCAGGACCGTATGGACTCCTCTGGTCAGTGGATATCAAAATCTGTTTTCCTTTTTAAAATTTGCAAATTGTTCAACCAGACAAATCTCATGTATAAGTACCTTACCAAAAATCAGCACATCTGTCATTTTCCTTGGAGGACAGTATAAGTGGAGAGAAAGTTACATATTTGAAGTGGTGACTTTATTTTTCTGTCTTAAACTACTGGCAGTGAAGAACAATGTAGCAATTCAAAGGGCAAAGTCTGGAACCAGAATGGTTAAGTTTGATTCCCAGCTCTGCCACTTATTAGTAATTAAGTCCTTGAGTAAGACACTTCACCTCTCTGGGCCTCAATTTCCTTCTTTGAAACTGAATTTATGATAGTACCTACTTAAAAGTGTTGCTATGAGTAAATGATCATACATATATATATATATATTATATATTATATGTATAGTATATATATTATATATTATGTGTATAGTATACATTATATATATTATAGGCATAGTACGCATATTATATATTGTATGTGTAGTATACATATTAAATATTATATGTGTGATACATAAAATGTATCATATATGTTACATATATCATATACAAATGTATGTATATGTGCTGTGTGTATATATGTATATCACAAAATATACATTAGAATAGTGCCTTGCAGAGTAAGTGCTACCATTATTTGTAAAACTAGCAGTTCAAAAAGAAAGAAAGAAAGAAAAAACGAAGCAGCAAATATGTTCTCCTAAGAATACACTGAAGGGGACGACAGAGGATGAGAGGTTGGATGGCATCATGGACTTGATGGACATGAGTTTGAGCAAGCTCTGGGAGCTGGTGATGGACAGGGAAGCCTGGCGTGCTGCAGTCCATAGAGTCACAAAGAGTTGGACACGACTGAGTGACTGAGCTGAAATAAGGAACTTTTGCCTCACCACTCTTATTCTCTCCTAATTTACCAAGTCCAAGACACACCCTAAAATACTGGAAAAATACCCAGCATTGGGCAATAACTGAACAAAGTAGAGAGGCTTCCCAGTTCTAGAGCGGGCTTGTGATTTCTCAGTGATGGTTTCTGAGTATCCCAAGCCAGACTCTGGCTGCAAAGAGCCTAAGGGGACTGAACACTCCTATGGAAGACCACTCCCCATCCAGCACCAGGGTGAATGAGGACCCTGAGTTTCAGTTTCTGCAAACACGTGGCTGGCCTTGCTCTGGAGGGCTCATGAGTGAGTGCAAGTCTTCTCAGCCAGGCTGGGGGAGCTGCAAAGAGGCAGCCAGAGAAGGAACTCATGTGGGCAAAACGGAGGCCCTGCTTCTCTGGCCTATTCTACACCTTCAAGTCTTTGGGATGGAGGTTCCCAAAAGGTGACAAAGCCACACCTAATACCTGGCTCTCTTTGTACTGTTTATTTAGTTTTATTTTTATCAGCAAGCCTGAAGATTATAGATATAGTTGGAATTGCTCCTAGTGTTCCAGAGCCTTCCCTTTGTTGGGGAGAAGGGGTGGTGGTGTTGCTGACAGTGTTTATGTGGGTAAACAATGCAGATGACTCCAGCACCACTGAACGCCCTCTCTTTTCAGAAATCTACACTAACACCTACGCAGGTGGAGGAACAGTTGAAGGGGGTGTCTCGGGAGTGGAGCTCAATACCAGTCTGGGGGCGGCCGCTGGCCTGGCTGCCGGCGGAGCAGCGGGCACCGCGGGGAGGAGGACCTCGGCGGTGGGCATCCAGCGAGACTATGGGGACACAGGCCTGAACCTGGCTTTCCTGGACAGCTATTTCTCTGAGGTAACTTCCCTGCACACAGCTCCACAAAATAGTCTTGAGACTGAATAATAATAATAACAATGGCGGTAGAGTCTTCTGAAATATATTCGGGGACTCTTAACTCTACCCCAATCCTGAATAAAAAAATATTTCTCTGAGATAATTCCCCTGCATACAGTTCCATAAAATAGTCTTGAGACTGAATAATAATAATAATGGAAGCAGAGTCTTCTGAAATATATTCAGTGAGTCTTAATTCTATCCCAGTCCTGAATAAAAAAATATTTCTCTGAGGTAATTCCCCTGCACAGAGTTCAACAATATTATCATTCACTCTTGAGACTGCATAATAATAATGGCAGTAGATTCTCTTCTGAGATATATTCAGTTACTTTTAACTCTATCCTAATCTTGAATAAAAAATATTTCACTTTTCCTTAAAATACAAAAAGCCAACTTACTGAAACATGTTATATCCAATACATAATACATCTGACTACTGTGGAAAAGGCTAGTATCTCATCATTTTCCATTTCCCTTCTGCTATTTTCCTGTATTTTGTTTCTTTCTGATGTTCCCACATTGTTTCCCACAGCAAAGAGCAAAGAAAGAGAATCCTGATCAAGGAAAACTGTATGTTCATGTCTGTTCTTCATGGTGTCCTTTCAGTCCTGCAGATACCTCCAACAGAAAGGAGAAAAACTAAATCAAAAGCCAGAATTAGGGAAGAAAGAGAGCAGAAACTGAGGAATAGGGCCTCACCAAGATTTGATGACAGATTAGGGCCTGGAACCCAGGTCTCCTCATCTCTATCCAGGGCACAGGCACTGTGTCCCTCACTAGGGGCGAGGATCGTGGGTCTATGAGCATGCCAGGAGGAAAGACGCAAGGCACTGGGATGGCCTAAGAGGGTAGCACAAAGGATAAACAGAGGATTTATTTAAATTATCTTGTGAATTCCTATTTAGTACCTTTATTTCTTTTATTTAGCAGTCCATTTTATCTCATATTCTAATTAGCCCATTTTACTCCTTATGTGGCAACAAGTGAGTTTCACCACTGCTCTTAAAAAAATGCTAAATATGTTGTTGTAAGTTGTATCTTAAAATTGGTGGTTACCAATACCACTATAGACAAGGCATGAATAGTATCAGTTATTTAAATGAGCCATCATTACCACTCAAGTACATTTGGCAAATGGGCACAAATTATATACATGTCATAGAAGTGTCCTAGAAATTATATTCAAAGAATCATTCATAAAAGTCACACTAATATTTAAGGAACTTTGTCATTCCTGTCGAAATTGCACTGGGCTTTTTTTTTTCCCCCCACTTGGTTTCAGTTGGTGTTTTATGGGACCAAGAAAATCAAAGTGCATTCTTCTTTCTATGGGCAGTGAGGTCATGCCAAACATTTTAGCATTTTTTTAACACTAAAACGTGGCACTGAATTTCAAGCAGTGAGAATCAGCCTTTCCCTCTGCAAGGTAAAACCTCTGCAGAGCGGTATCCATGCTTCTTTCTAGTCACTTTTTTGCACCACCACCACCCAGCCCAGCAGCTAACTTGTGCTGCAGGCAAGAGAAGGCTGTCCCCTTCCTAGTCATGTAAAATATTCAACAGCAAAGTCTTAAGGATACCAAACTCATGAGTAATTAATTTCAAGACCTAAAGTCATTTACTTTTAAAGGTAGGATTTAGGGCCTTCCCTGGTGGCCCAGTGGCTAAGATTCCTCACTCCCAATGTGGGAGGCCCTGGGTTTGATCCCTGGTTGGGGAACTAGATCTGACATAACACAACTAAAAATTCTGCTTGCCACAACTAAGAACTGGCACAGCCAAATAAATAAATAGAAATTTTTTTTAAGAAAAGGTAGGGATGTAGACTCTGGTACAGACCGTAGGAAAAGCAGCATGATGCAGTGGAGAAAAGACCGGTGGATTTGATGTGTTGGACAACTATTTAAGTCTTGGGCATAACATTCACCTTCTCTGGGCTTGTGGTTACCTTATTTATAAAAGAAAGAAAGGGTCAGATTATATCAAGGGATTTTGGATGGTTTTGGGCAGGTCCTGTGGGATTTCCTGGAAACCACCAAAGGCTATAGCAGTTGAGGCAAATAGGGAAGGGAACCACCAGGTCTCTGCTCCCACCCCACATCTTTAAACAAAGAAGTTCTCATTTCATCACTTCTACATGTTGGAGTCATGCCTAGGATTTCATTTAAGGGGTCTGTCATTAAAAAAAAAATTTTAAATCACAGTAGATAACTCCCTCCTGATAACATAACTCCAAAAACACCCCAATTCTCTTCACCTAGGCCACATAAAATAAGCCTCTGAAACACAGAGCTATGTACACCTCTAGATGCTTTTATTTCAAATTGATCAAATATCTCTTCTTAAATAATGTTTTGCACATAAATAAATATGTTATTATTTCAGACCACCTCAGAAACAAAAGACTATGCACAATGATCTCCTTTCAGAATTCCAATTATTTAGAAATACGGCAATCAATCAGGGTATCTCATCTTAGATCAGATGTCTTTAAGGTATTGTTGTTCTTCTCCAATTATTTTATAGAGAAAAGAAACTCTAATTATCTGTTTTTCTTCCAAATGTAGAAAGCATATGCTTATGCAGGCGAAGACGAAGGCCGCCCCGCAAACGATTGTTTGCTCATTTATGACCACGAAGGAGTAGGGTCTCCTGTGGGCTCCATTGGTTGTTGCAGTTGGATTGTGGATGATTTAGATGAAAGCTACATGGAAACTTTAGATCCGAAATTTAAGACTCTTGCTGAAATCTGCTTAAACACAGAAATCGACCCATTTCCTTCACAGCAGTCCTGTATCCCCATCAGCACTGATCTCCCTTTACTTGGGCCAAACTACTTTGTTAATGAGTCTTCAGGAATGACTGTCTCAGAGGCTGAATTCCAAGAAGAAATGGCAATACCTGAACCCGTGATGCACGGGGATATTGTAGTGACCGAGACTTACACTACTGCTGATCCATGCGTGCAACCCACTGCAATTGTCTTTGATCCTCAGCTTGCACCCAATGTTGTAGTAACAGAAACAGTAATGGCACCTGTCTACGAGGTTCAAGGGAATATTTGTGTCCCTGCTGAGTTAGCCAACACACACAACGTAATCTATGCTGAGAGAGTGGTGTCTAGTCCTGGTAGGCCTGATGTGAGCAGTAGTAGCATGAGTGATGGCTGTAGGGGATCTGTGATGAGTGGTGGCATTTTGGTAGGGCCAGAAATTCAAGTGACACAAATGGTGAGTCCAGACCTTCGCATAAGCCAAACTATTGGTTCCACATCCCCAGTGACATCGCGACACAGAGTAACACGGTACAGTAACATACATTACTCCCAACAGTAATTATGGTCAATGCTCTCTATGGAGACCATGCACCTTGTAATCACCAACATGTCCATCAAAGATGCTCAGTGTACCATATTTAACATTTTAAGTCAACAACTGTTCAAAAATTCTAAATTCAGTGAGATTCTTTGATGATCTCTTTTGGGGTATAATATGGCTAAGCACTTTAGACAAGCTTTTAATTTTTTTTTCTGATTTTAAATTATGTGCAAAAAAAAACTTAAAGAAAATGTTACATCCTTTGATACTGTCTACTAAATAGCACATAATTCATACAGTGAATCTTAAGGACTTCAGGCCTGTAAAACTGGTCATATAAGCCAAGATGCTCTTGTTCTTGAATGTTGCGTGGAAAAGCCTTGTCTGCATTCACTAGCCATGTTAACTTATAGACATATTTCTATTTAAAACTTTTAAGTGGAAAGAATGAATTAAATGTACACTTCTGAAATGAAATTGAAAAAGAAGACAGAGAATCTATCAATAGAGTTCTAAAGTCACTTGTCTCATCAAATGGTTTCTCAAGATATGCAATGATTAATATAATATAATGCTTAATATAATACAGGGAAAGAGCTTCTTAGCTGAATGTGTCACTGAAAATGGTCCATCAAAAGGAATTATATACATATATAGATATGCATATATTCATATCAATATGGATGAATTCTTATTGCACTTTATTAATTTGTATCAACTGTAAATTAATTTAGACTAGCAGAAATATAATTACGACAACATGACAACAGAAACAGTTTCCAGGAGAAGTATTGGAGATTTTACTCCTTAGAGAACAATTTTTTCCCTGCTTTTGTTAATTATGTCAGAAAACCATATGCAATGTGCTTTAATCAGTTTCACTGACCTGAGTCATAGACTCTTCCTTTGGCAACCAGATAGCCTCTAAAAGCACCTCTGTAATTATGCATACATTCAACAATATTTGCTTGGAAGCTTCTCTGTGTTGAGTGCTGGTCTTGACTCTGAATGTTAGTTGAAGACAACTGGCAAGATTCCTGTCTTCAAAAAGCTTCTAATTCATTTCTAGACTTAAAACTCTGGGGATATGGCTTTGAGTTCCTACCAAAAATAATTAACAAAATATTTAATTCCATTACCAAGTTGTGTTTCTCTTTTTAATGCTACTAGTAATGTTGAATAAATAAAATGGAAACGCATGCACAGATTGCTTATTCTTAGTAGGCATCAAGTTGTCTTGAGAAAAAGAAATTCTAGCAAGATAGTTTTATTTAATTCTGTAAAATATGTAAACTATATAATAATAAGTATAATGATGTGACTAGTAAGATAATATAAATGGAATAAATTTACTTTCAGGGCTTATTTTCTTCAGGAAGGAAATAACTGTAGTGCTTCTTGCTTAATATTTTTATAAGTAAAAGTGTTGAAGAATTTGGGGCATCTCACAATCTCTTGTCCAGTTCTCTCATTTTATAGAAAAATTTTCTGTGATCTATCCCACTATCAATATGTAAAGATTTAATGGTGCTTTGAAAAGAGAAACCCCACTTCTGGTGGATGCATTCCCCCATACTACCCATGGAAACGAGATCAAAACCATTTCATTTTTTCTCTCAACATTATCAGTGGAGAGGAAATTCTCCATCATTCTAGGTA
This sequence comes from Odocoileus virginianus, assembly GCF_023699985.2. Taxonomy (NCBI): domain Eukaryota; kingdom Metazoa; phylum Chordata; class Mammalia; order Artiodactyla; family Cervidae; genus Odocoileus; species Odocoileus virginianus. Next base: position 31,871,798 of record NC_069695.1, read on the forward strand.
TCAATCATATGTGACTCAAGCCTCTGAAACTGGCATGTTAAAAACATCATCTCAAACAAAATAAAAGGCATAAAGCAAGATTTCTCCTGCTTAAGAGAGTACTGATATAGCTAGGAGATAAAGATGACATAGCATTTATGTTAACATTTGAAAATGAACCCAGGAGTCCATGAAATTAGATTTAATAAACAAATACAATAGAATGTAGTTTGAGTTATATCTCCTGCCCCATAGAGTGAATAAATGGGTTCTCTTAGAAAAGTCTTATCAGGTGAAGGGAAAAGAAGACATTGACAAGACAGAATTTATAAACTTCTTTCAGAAAAACATTCTTTTAAAATATTCCCTCTTTTGGATTAGATACTTCTGATTGCAATATATTACTGAATATAATAATGTTTTATATATGTCTTCAATAAAAAATATGTGATAAGAAAATATATGTTTTAATTTCTCTTTGGTGCATGTGGTATTCCATATACAAATATACATTTGGAAAACTGTTTCCCATTTTGTTACTAGGTGTTTATCATCTTTATCATTATGTGCACAATACAGGAACATGAATCCACTTATAAACCAAAATTCAGAATAATGTATTTATCAGTGGTAGAATTTCTCAATAGCATCATTATTTTATGAGTAAATGGCTCATTATAAACTAACAAATCAATTGAATAAGCTCCAGAAATTGTTCTAGACATTGTATAAATTCTAAAACATCATCTCTTCTCACTGTATTTAAATTTAGCAAATAGGGCTGGCTTCCCTGGTGGTACAGTGGATAAGAGCCCCCACGCAGGGTACACGGGTTCCACCCCTGGTCCAGGGAGACTCCCAAGCTGTGGAGTGACTACAGCCCGTGGGCCACAACCAGAGCCCCTGTGCTGAAATTACTGAAGCTTGCACTTAGACCCTGTGATCTGCGACAAGAGAAGCCACCACAAGAAGCCCTCTCACCACGTGAGGAGTGACCCCCGCTCGCCGCAACGAGAGAAAGCCTGTGCACACCAACAAAGACGCAGGACACCGAAGAAATGAGTAAAGACTCAACCTCTAAAATTATTTTAGAAGTTATCAGTATTATTTCTGTACCAGAGGTATCAATTTCTGTTGAAATAAGAAAAGAATTATTAATTTCAATTATTTTTTAAAGGCTCCTTGAAGATGGTGACACCTGAGGTAGGCCAAGTAGAATTCTATCTGACAGTGGTTCCGAAAGTATCAAAGTCAGAAATACAGGATATATTCAGAAAGCACTAACAGTAAAACATAATTTAAAATGTCTGAAGCAAAATATGAATTATCATATAGTCAGCTGTTTTATATAATGTTTGCCATACGAATTACTCGAAATTATATTTTATTGAATTCTCCTTTTTCTTTTTTTTAAGTTAATTATTTTAATTGGAGGCTAATTACTTTACAATATTGTGGTGGTTTTTGCCACACAGTGACATGAATCAGCCACGGGTGTACATGTTATGTGGGCTTAAGTAAACAGCAGAGTTAAAATTCAACCGCAGAACAGCCTAACCTCAAAAACCTTATTATTATACTCATCAAATTCTTCCAACTTAATTCTAGAAGGACATATGGGGGGCAGATGGCAGAGGATCTTGAATTCCATTACAGTTTTGGATTTAACTTTGTAGAAAGTGGCTCAGACGATTTAAGAATCTGCCTGTTATGCGGAAGACCTGGGTTCAACACCTGGGTCAGGAAGAGCCCCTGGAGAAGGAAATGGCAACCCACTTCAGTATTCCTGCCTGGAGAATTCCACGGACCAAGGAGCCTGGCAGGCTACAGTCCATGGGTCACAAAGAGTCGGACACGACTGAGCGACTAACACTTTCACTTTTCATAGAAAATGAGGGTCCCAGCGAAAATTTCTGTGCTAATGAGTGGTGAGGTCCTATTTCATGAGATGACACTGGGGCAGGCCTCAGAAATCTCATGATATGTTACATGCTGTGCTGTTGATCATATGATAAAGAGACACCCCCGTGGCCAGATCACTAACGCAGAGAGCCCAGTATGGTGTCAGGATCTCCCGAAAAGCCAGCGTTCCGAGCTGAGCTTGCTGGCCCCAAAGCCTGGAGATGGTCTGCACACCGCTGAGGTGGCCAAGTCCATGCTGCATTGTCTAAAACAACTCCACTCAATCATTCTCTATGATAATTGAAGGTAGTGTACATTGCATGGCCCTGCCCTATTTCACGACTTCAGGTGAGGCAGATGGACTGTTTCAGGTTCTAGAGTAGGGCATGCTTTCTCATAACTATCACTCTGCCCCACCCTGGCTCCTTACCTGGAAACCCTCTTCCCTCGCTTCATCTGCTCAACTTCTTCCTTCTCATCTCTCAACACCCACTTCAAGCATTGTCACTTCCCAGGAGCATTTCTTGATATCTCTTCCTATTGACCCAACCTACTTGTGTGGCTACTTCTCTACTCCCTTCAGCAACTAAGATACTATATTTTTCCTATGCCTGCCAGTCTGTGAGCCCCCTGAGAATAAGGACAATTTTACCATTTCTGTTGGAGAAGGAACTGGCAACCCACTGCAGTATTCTTGCCTGGAGAATCCCATGGACAGAAGAGCCTGGAGGGTTAGAGTACATGGGATCGCAAAGAGTTGGACACAACTGAGTGACGAGCACGCACATCATTTCTGCATCTCCAGCATCAGCAGAATGCCTAGTCTAGCACATGCACACATTACTTCTGGAAGCGAAGAATACAGTCAAGTTCTCTCAAGCACCTAAAAGGAAGTGCCTATATTTAATCATAATATATTTCTCAAAAGTGAAAGTTGCTCAGTCGTGTCTGACTCTATGTGACCCTATGGACTATACAGTTCATGGAATTCTCCAAGCCAGAATACTGGAGTGGGTAGCTTTTCCCTTCTCCAGGGGATCTTCCCAACCCAGGGATGGAACCCAGGTCTCCTGCATTGAGGGCGGATTCTTTACCAGCTAAGCCACAAGGGAAGTCCAAGAATGCTGGAGTGGGTAGCCTATCCCTTCTCCAGAAGATCTTTCTGACCTAGGAATCAAACCGGAGTCTCCTGCATTGCAGGAGGATTCTTTACCAACTGAGCTATCAAGGAAGCCCATGTTTCTCAAAACAACCATGAAAACCAAATAAATGAACCCTAAACATTATACTGACTAAATATGTTACACGAAAAAATCCCATTCCCAGAAAGCCAATACTTCTTGTTCAGCAGTGTTGCCTCTAGACAACAGCTATTTGAATGACCTTTGAAAGGTTTGTGTAAATGCCACCCTTAGCAGGAAGACACAAATATAAACTCATGAAGACAATTACATTTTGGGAGAAATTCACCATTTTACACAAGAGTAATAAAGTCATTGAAAGCAACCTCATGTGCTTTCTGAAAGAAGTTATGAGATAGATGAATAACATATTAATAAATTCTAATATGTTACAGAGAAGATGTATCTGGGAAATGTATTTCCTTGAAGACCTTAAAAGTGAGTGATCGTGAAGCAAACCTGAAAGCTGGCCATCAGGTATCCAAAACAACTGCTTTTAAAGCAATGACGGCAGACTTGTTTTTTCTAGAGTATAAAGGTATTCTAGTTTAGCACCATGATTCTGTGATTGGATTCTGAATTTTTCTATTATAGTCCTCTTCTATAATTTTATTTACCCACATTATCATGAACATCATTCTTTCAAAATTCTGCAAAATATTCATAAATTTGTACACACACTTCTAACCATTCCCTGAATCCCAAAGAACTAAACTGATTCCAATTTTTGCTGTTAACAAAGCTTCAATGGACATTTATATATATACACACGTACATAATCACAGGAGCACATACATATGTTGAAATATTTTTATAGACTAGACTCTTAAAAAAGAGGTTGCCATATCAAAGATACATGCAAATAATTTTTTTAGTTCTCCTAAATTTCCCTCTCAAAAAAGTGTATCAATTTACACTCCTGCCAACAGTTTTTAACAGGACTTCTTAACCACAAACTTAATAATTGTTAATCAGCTGATTTAATCAGTTTTTAAATTTTTAATAATCTAGTAAGAATTATGATTACCTGATATATACCCATCATCTGCACACATGCTGACAATCAATAAATATGAGTTCATTGAATCATAGAATGAGCCATTAAATTATTATAAATTACCATATGCTTAGATATATTTCTAGTCTCTCCTTCATTACACTGACATATTAGTCAAGTATGCTGATAATCCTGACTATCATTACAGGTGTATGACATTGTTTTTAGTATGCTTATGATCTATCTGGTAGGTGTAGTCCCCATCCATTACTTAATTTCTTTTTAATTATTTTGACACTCTGATGCACTCAGTTTTGAAAAAAACAATAAACTTAATGGAATTTTTATTGAAAATAAAATTAAATTGAATTTATAGATGAATAACTTTGAGGCTTTCAAAATTAGCATTAATCTAATGCTTTGCCTTTTCCAGTGTGATATTTTACATAGGATGAATATTTCAGAAAAAATGTAACTTCTGGAAATTTGAGACTGTTAATAATAAGATTACTTTTCATTATAGCCATTGATTGATTGACAGTTTTTATTTTCTTTCAAAACCATTTCTTCTATTTCTTATGTGTAAGTTCAACAACCAAAAAAAGAAAAGAAAATCATACAGTAGAGGGTAAAATAAAGTTCCCAATAGTAAGATAAAAGTTCTTTACTTGTCATCATAATATATTTCACAAAACAATTATGAAAACCAAACAAACAGACCCTAAACAATACACTGCTAAACATGTTACATAGAAATTCCCAGAAAGCTAACACTTATTGTCACTAAATATGGTAAATTTTCTTGAATGTTACCATGTGTCCATGTATAAATGGTTGTTGCAATATTTAAACATGGACTAAATATTAAATACAGATGATAATTAATTTGCTCTTTAAATTCTATTTCAGCTTATTTGAAATAAAAATAAGAGCAAAAAAACAGAACTTGTATGAGGAAAGAATTATTGGTGGAGATCCGCCAGTGCTTTTATGGATTGTTGTGAAAAGTGAATAAGCAAGAGATTTCATGTTAACATTTTCAAAAAAATAATAAAATTAAGTGCAGAAAAAAATAAAGGAAAAGACAATAAAAGCCAGTCCAATAATGATGCAAATAAATTCTTTCCAGATAAAGGATGTGATTGGTACTGAACTGTCGGCATGAAGGTACCAGGTGCTGTTAACACAGAGTGCTTGTCCATTAGCTCACAGGCAGGCTGAATTGTACAAAAGAAAGGTAATGCAAGGATACCAGTACACAATGTGGAAAAAGTGAGTCAAACTGGGTGGGAAAAATGAAAGTCGAGGACTAAAAAAAAACAAAAACAAAAAAAAACAAAGTTCTAACACTACTGAGATTCCTATTAAAATTTGTCATTAAATTGGGTCTTACCATTGAATACCTTGGAAAAAAAAAAAGAAAGTCGAGGACTACCTGTATTTACTGTTGTTGACATAAAGGATCAACCTTAAGTATTGAAAATGTTTTTCTTAAACAGAAGACCACACTCAGGTTAGAAATCCTAGAGCTGAGTTTCCCTGTGATTAGTAAGATGACTGAGTTAAAGGTAAGAGAGATGCTGAATGTGTGTTTAATAGAGGCAGTGAGTATGTGTGGTGAGTGATGATGAGGTGTTAGTACAAAAGTCACAGTGTTTACATGTGATCAGCATAAATATTGGTTGACTGGGAAGTCTTGCTTATGTATTTAACAAGGAGGTACTGATAGGGTGGAAACTTTGGTACCAGTGAGGCATAACCACCACGTATGGGAAATCTGAAACCTTTACAACTCGTAGATAAAGAGTTGTAAAGAAAGAAGAGTGAAAGAACAAATATTTATTATTATTATGCACCAAGCATCATGGTGATTACTTTTCAAAAATTTTCTCATTTAATCTACTGTATGATCTTCCTTTTCAAGATGAGGAAAAGTAAGAAAAAGAAAAATGCTATGGGAGCCATTGTGACCTATTTCCAATGCTCATTCATTCATTTACTAAAAATGTCTTTTTCTTAGTTGCTTAATCCTGTTCAACTGTTTGTGACCCTATGGACTGTAGTCCACCAGGCTCCTCTATCCATGGGATTTCCCAGGCAAGAATACTGAAGTGGGTTGCCATTTCTTTCTCCAGGGGATCTTCCCGATCCAGGGACTGAACCCAGGTCTCCTGCATTGCAGGCAGATTCTTTACCATCTAAGCCACCAGGGAAGCCCTACTCAATCCTTTAGAGGACACTAATGCTGTGTTACATTTGTATTTATGCCTCTAGTTCTAACTATAACCCGGGTCTTCTACATTGCAGGCAGATTCTTTACCAGCTGGGCCACCAGGGCCTATGGGCTGAGTGCTAGGAATGGAGAGGTTGAATTAGGGTCTTTGCCGTTAAGGCCCTCACAGTCAAATGCAGGAAGTAGTAAGAGTTAAAATACAGTATGACATGGGACTTCCTTGGCATCCAGTAATTAAGACTTTGACTTCCAACGCAAGGGGTGCAGGTTCAATTCTTGATTGAGGAGCTAAAGATCCCACATGCCTCACGGGCAAAAAAACACAACATAAAACAGAAGTAAGATGGTAAAAAAAATTCAATAAAGACTTTAAAAATGGTCCACATCCCCCAAAAAAAAAAAAAATTAAAGAAAAAAAAAATAGTATAACAAGTGTTTCATTAGGGGTATGAATGTGAGGACTAAGGGGAAAGAGAACGGTGCCCAGCTGAGTAGAGTCAAGAAAGGCTTCTCCTAAGAAATGACCTTTGAGCTGAGTCTGGCAGGACCACAGGAAATAGCCGAGTAAAGAAATGGGAATGGCATTCCAGGTCAATAGAACAGAATGGGGGAGAGACTCGGGGTGGGGTGGGGGTGGGGGACATGAAGAAAGAGGCGTGCTTTTTCTGAAACCTGAAACTAGTTTACTAAGGCTGGGAATGAAGGAAGATGCTTGCACAAACGAGAAGTCAGAGGCCTAAATATGTACAACAGCCTAAGGAATTTTAATTTTAATCCGAAAGTCAGAGTGAAGTGAAAGTTGCTCAGTTGAGTCTCACTCTTTGTGAACCATGGACTGTAGCCCGCCAGGCTCCTCTCTCCATGGGATTCTCCAGGCAAGAATACTGGAGTGGGTTCTCATTTCCTTCTCCAGGGGATCTTCCCCTCCCAGAGATCGAACCCATGTCTCCTTCATTGCAGGCAGACTCTAACGTCTTAGCCACTCAGGGCTTTTTCAAGTTAGAAAGTTAACGAGAAACTTTCTCTAAAGAAAGTTAAAAAGAACCATTAAAATATTTAAAGAACAGTGACAGTGGAATCACTTGTGAAGTTTGCACTGGAGTAGACGGGAGGACCCACTCCAGTGTTCTTGCCTGGAGAATCCCAGAGACGGCGGAGCCTGGTGGGCTGCCGTCTATGGGGTCGCACAGAGTCGGACACGACTGAAGTGACTTAGCGGCAGCGGCAGCAGCAGACAGAAGGAGGAGGAGGCTGTCAGAGAGGGGAGAGAGGAAGCTCTTTCAATGAAACAAGGCAGTGAGGGCCTGCTTGGAGCTTCCTCTGCACATCCTGATCCTGGGGCTAGCTGAGTAATTCAAAATCCTATTTGAATTTGTGCATTTCACATCATCAGCCAGGGTGGCAACCAGTTATGCCAGCTCTCCCCCAAAGATGGCACTATAAGCTAAAGACATGGAGCCCATCAAGGCCTTGGAAATGGGGCAGCGCTCCCTGGAGGACCATCTGCAGAAGGAGCAGAACATGGACACAAGACTAAGCCTTTCACCTTGAGAATAACATGTTTTCTGCATTTACAAGGAATAGAAATGAAATCAAAGCAAAGTCAGTATTAGGAGTTTAAGCCTTTTTTTTTTTTTTTTTTTTTGCTATTAGTGCACCACTGATTACTTTCCTTACTCTTGCGGTTGTTGTTCAGTTAGCCGTGTCTGTCTGTTTGCAACCCCATGGCCTGCAGCACCCCAGGCTTCCTTGTCCTTCACTGTCACCTGCAGCTTGCTCAAACTCATGTCCATTGAGTCGTTGATGCCATCCAACCATCTTATCCTCTGTTGCCCCCTTCTCCTGCTGTCCATAAATAATGTGTTAGCCCTGATCTATGTACGTATAACCCTACAACCAAAGTAATGGGTTACAGTTTTCTAAGAAAGTACCAAATTATCATCTAACAATTTAAACCCTGAAAAACGTCTCTTCCCACAAAAAAGTCACGAGAAAGTCTGAACCGCACCGGCACACCCAGGAAGCACCTGTAGGCTGACTGACAGAACTAGGTTAGCCATCCATCAGAAAGGATCCTCAGATTTATGTATGTGCTTTAGAGAGAAAAAAAAAATTTCCCAATAAAAACAGGACAGACATGACCTGACATAATGACAGTAAATCCCATCCCAGGATGGCACTTATTACTTACCTTTGTTCTAAATTTCAAGAAATTTGAGATTTTTTCACCACCTAGAATGCATTAAACCCTGACTAATCTTTCACAATTGGTAGATTTCAATCAAGTTCTAGCCTATTCCCTGTTACTTTCCATTTCCACAGTTTCAAACCAATGTTTTGCCCTTTCACCCTGCCTCCCTCAACTTAGAGCATTTACATCTTCTGCCTCACCTACACTGAGATACTGAGAGAAGATACTGTGATAAATAACATTGAAAAATTAAGACAAAATGTTCAGCTCTTGATGAGAGAGAATGGAAGACCTGGACCCGTGAGCAAACCTGGCCTCTATAGTCATTGTCTTCACAACAGTTACAGGCTGAAGTGCAAACCCCAGACAAGTGTCACAGGCTAACAAGATTCATTAACTGTTTCTGACGGCTGTTAACTATTCACACAGAGCATAATCTTCATGTTCATACAGAGCAGAATCAAGATGCTTCCAATCAACTACTAAAATCCAGCAGTACTTTTGGACCAAACCACACAGCAAGCGCTAAAACAGTTAACTGGAATCTTAACACTTTCCCACCCCTTGCAGTTTCATAAAACAGTTAACTGGAATCTTAACACTTTCCCACCCCTTGCAGTTTCATAAAATTTATCAGTGAAAAACAACTGATTATCTATAGAAATGGAAAAAAAAAAGGTTAAATTCTTTACCATATTCTGGTAATCAACTAGTTTAGGGAGTTAACGCCTTCCTCTCTGTCTTCAGATTTTCTGACGGGAGGCTCTGAGGAGTCATGTTTCCTGCTAAGAGGAAGCAAGCGTGCGAATCAGAGAGAGAGCAAGAACTAGAGGGAACAGGACACATACCCTCCACTGACTCCGGCCTCTCCCAGTCTCTCTCTCCAAGTCAACAGTTCCTTTCTGCCTGCACCACAGGCTTCCTCAGACAGGAGGATCCAGGTCAGGAGGGCATCAGACTCCTCCCGAATTCCTCCCTCCATGCTTCTCCCTCCTCTAGAGAGAGAAGAAGGGAGGCAAGGAAAGACCACAGAAAATCCCACTGGCTTGGCAATTATGGTTTCTCGGGAATCGAAAGGGATGTCCTTTCTCTGAAGATAAGGGTGTGTTCAGCTCACTGCATGTTTTGGCAAAGTACTTGACAAAACAGAAAAGTATGTAGCTTAACAGGAAAAGAAGGGCTGAGAAATAGTACCTGAAATTGAAGCCACCAAGCTCCATGACAGACTGATTAGCAGGGATAACTTAGAAAACATCCATCACGTTGTCAGCTGGAAAATCTGGGCAAAATGAACATTGCTTTATATTGAGTTTTGAAATCTGGAATAACTGGTGATTCTTAGGGTTGAGTACAATAATTAACAGTGACCATACCTCCTGGATTTCTAAGATGGGTTCATATTTATGACCAGTTCTTTTAGTCTTAACTTAAAATCATGTCTGTTTCCCCCTTATGTACCTATTCTTTTTAGACTAAATTGAGTTTTAGAAAATACAGTCGCTCTTGTAGGCATTCATTCAATATCTGTCAATTTCACATGACAAATTAGTCATGTAAAAACATTCACAGCATGAATTGAATTAGCTCAATTCTTTCCAAGCCTATGGATACACTTTGATCCAAGACTCCACGATTATCTCATTAATCTTTGTATCTCAAGGCTTAAATTGTGCCTGGTACATTAGACTCTTAATAAATATAAATAAATATATAACATATATGTGGAATGTATACTCATTGATTGAATTATCCTTATTGAGTCAATAAGGATAATTCAGTCAACTCTTAACATTGTCATCAAAATTGTCTCTTCTAGTAGCTGTAGGTTATGGGAAGATCTATGTTTCTAAAAGAAAAATCATGAAGAGATATTATTAAGTTTCTACATTCCAAGGTTTACAGCTCTCATAACAGGTCTGAGAATTGTATTCATATTTGGATTCAGTTCTTGGACAAGTCACTTAAATTTGGCAACATATGTTTCTTATTCGTAAAATTAGAGAATTGGATTAAACCAGTGTTTTTTATAGGGCTTCCCAGGTGGCACTAATGATGAAGGATCCGCCTGCGAGTGCAGGAGACACAAGAAACTCAAGTTCAAGCCCTGGATCAAGAAGGTCCCCTGGAGGATGAAATGGCACCCACTCCAGTATTCCTGCCTGGAAAATCCCATGGACAAAAGAGCCTGGTGGCTACAGTCCATGGGGTCGCAAAGAGTCAGACACGACTGAGCACTGACACACAGTGTTTTTATTTATTTTTATTTAATTTATTTTTTTATTTTATTTTATTTTTTTTACACAGTGTTTTTAATACTGCGGGTCACACTCCCCCAATAAGGAGTCACGATGTCAATTTAGCATGCCTGTCTAGACAAATGTTTTTAAGGAACCAGATAGAACATAAAAGAAAAGGAAATAGGAGAGTATATCACACAGAGTCAGAGTACACATTTATATATCTATGTATTGGTTGTTGACATAACTCTATTTTTGACCATGGTTAAAAGAAGTTTGAATACCACTAGACTAGATCATCTTAAGCTTCTTTAGTCTCAAATGTTTGAATTTTAGGAATAGATTTAAGGAGAAACAGGAAGGGCTTCAGTGGTAGGAATGGGGGAGTAAGAGTGACAGATAGAGGACAGTGCCTCTTGGAGCAGAACAAAAGTTGTGCCAGTGAGAGATGCTTCAGTCCCTTTAATATTATTCACATTGCCTGAAGATAAGCAGTAGGTAAATCTTTTTATAGAGTACCTCTTCCTGGAGAGCACTGGTAAAGTCATCAAATCCCTGGAGGACTAGAGTTTGTAAAATGAGGACTCAACCTTCCTCAGTGACCAAAAGCCTATTATAGTGGTTACTAAGGAAAGGTGTGTGCGTGCTGTCTCTTAGTCATCTCTGACTCTGCGACCCCATGGACGGTAGCCCATGAGTCTCCTGCATCTCCTGCATTGGCAGGCGGATTCTTTACCACTGACTGAGCTACCTGGGAAGCTGGAAGAAAGATCATGTATATTCAAAGCTATCGTTTTTCCAGTAGTCATTTAAGAGTTGGTCCATAAAGAAGGCTGAGCACAGAACTGATGCTTTTGAATTATGGTGCTGGAGAAGACTCTTGAGAGTCCCTTGAACTGCAAGGAGATCACACCAGTAAATCCTAAAGGAAATCAGTCCGAATATTCATGGGAAGGACTGTTGCTGAAGCTGAAGTTCCAATATTTTGGCCACCTGATGTGAAGAGCTGACTCACTGGAAAAGACCCTGATGCTGGGAAAGACCGAAGGCAAGAGATGGGAGCGATGGAGGATGAGATGGTTAGATAGCATCACCGACTCAATGGAAATGAGTTTGAGCAAACTCCAGGAGATAGTAGAGGACAGAGGAACTGGTGTGCTGCAGTCCATAGGGTCACAAAGAATCATACACAACTTAACAAATTAACAACAAGGGAAAGACAGTTCAACTACATGGAAGAAAGAAAGGCTCCATGTAGGTTTTAGGTATATCCTATCTTCATTCATTTAAACTGAACCTAGCAAACCCTACTCTGACTATCTTTGCTTTGATCTTCCACTTTTGGAGTATGATATAGCTTGCCATTTGTAGATGATGAAACAGGTGCCCATAAGTCCTGCCCACTGCGGTCTTGTCAACCTTACCTGGATACGGGATTGGTGCCCGGTCTTCACCACTGAGGAACCAGGGAGTGACAGGTGAGTCCCTTACCTCCCTGGGCTTCACAGGCATCACCTTCAAAATATCAGTTTCCTGGACAACACATATTTCTGGGTATAAAATTGCCCCGATAGCATCTGCTCTCACTTAACAAGATAATCCCTATAGATACTAAGTCCTTCCCTAAAAGGAGAGTGACCTGAGGCACTCCAGGCACTTGTTCAAGAAGAAACCAGTTTCAGAGAATCCCCTTTGTGAGTAAAGCCCCAGATATGCAATTTCTAGGGTGTTTTATGGTCAACTGAGAAAATTAGGAATGAAGGCTCTTGAAGAGCAATGAATTGTTCCCGAGGGATAAGTTTTCTGAAAGAAACTTCAGAATTCCTTGAGATTTTGTGTTACCCCTCCCCTTTCTGCATGCTCCCCGTCTTAGTGGACCGAAGGGGGGTGGTCAGACTCAGTGCATCCACGCCCACATGCTCACTCCCCCCTCCACACAGAAGCTTGATTTTCCTCAAGTTCTAGCAGAATGGGTTTTAATTAAGTCCCAATAAATACTGAGCAATTTTATTAATTGGATTTTCTTTTAAGAGTGAAAAAAAAATTGGGAGAGGGGGCAATTGCATGTTAAGAGTGAAAATACAGAACATAAAATTTCCTCTGATAAACAGAGTAACACAAATTTCAGATCTACACTTTGCCCAGAGGTAGTATGAAAAGGGAAAATTAATGGAAAGAAAAGAAAGAATGGGTTGGGGGTGGGGCACTGCTGAAGGAGCAGGAAGTAAAAGGATGAGAGGGAGGGAGAGGGAATAATAATTAGGAATGGAAAGAGCAAGCTACATCCAAACAGGCAAACTGGAAGGGGGATGTGCCTTGAAAGGCAGTCAGGAGCAGATGCTGGGTTCCCTAGCCCCAAGGAGCCTGCCACACTCTGGAACCTCACACACACACACACACACACACACACACACACACACACAGGAGCGGATCGGATGCTGGGTTCCCTAGCCCCAAGGAGCCTGCCACACTCTGGAACCTCACACACACACACACACACACACACACACAGGAGCGGATCGGATGCTGGGTTCCCTAGCCCCAAGGAGCCTGCCACACTCTGGAACCTCACACACACACACACACACACACACACACACCCCTCCCACTCCTCCACCCCAACTTCTCCACCCCCTCATCCCCCCCAGTCCAGTCACGGTGAGATCTCTGACCTCCTTGCCAGGAAGCTGACACAAGACAGAGAAGAGAAGAGATAATCCTTGTTCTAGGATAGACAGTCATTTCCTGGTTTGGAGCTTGTTAAACTGACTAGTTGCCTGTTCTTGTTCCTAATTTGTATTCCATCTCCATTTTTGTTTTTCTCATCTTAGTCAAAAATGGCAACCTCCTTGACTTTTATTATGACTGCATCTCCCTTAGACCTGACTTCGAGCATAACAAGAACTTTTTCAGACACTGAAAGGTGCCCACAGTCTGACCAGAAATCTCTGACCCTGGTCTCAGACTTTCTCCCAGGATTCCCGGATCTGTTCTTTCAGAGTAACACTCAGAGGCATGATTCCTAATGCACGTTTTGCTCACACTTTCAATTCAACAAGCACTGATGATCTGTCATGGACAGGTGAGGGATGGGGGCTACAAAGAGGTACCAGACACAGCTCCACCCTTGGAAATGCTACAGACTAGTGAGAGGGATCAACATGTAAGCAAACATTTCAGGATAATCTTTAAGAAATTCCTACCCATGTGTTTCCCCATTGGCTCAGGGGTAAAGAATCCACTCAGCAATGCAGGAGACATGGGTTTGAGCCTTAGGTCAGGCAGAGAGGAGAGATCCCCTGGAGAAGGAAATGGCAACCCAATCCAGTATTCCTGCCTGGAGAATCCCATGGAAAGAAGAGCCTGTCAGGCTACAGTCCATGGGGTCACAAAAGAGTCAGATACAACTGAGCAACTAAACAACAACAAGCCATGTGTGGGAATGCAGACCCAGAGCACAGGCTAGTTTGGGAGATAGGAGATGGTGTCTGGAGAAGATGAATCCTCAGCTATTAATATATTATATATATGCATGTATATGTATATATATACATATACACTACTCTTTGTCCATTCACCTTTTTTAATATTTATTTTTATTTATTTATTTGGCCATGCCTGGTCTTAGTTGCAGCATGTGGGATCTAGGTCCCTGACCACAGATCGAACCTAGGCCCCCTGCATTGGGAGCAGAGTCTAAGCCACTGGACCACCAGGTAGGCCCCTATTCATTCATCTTTAATGGACACAGTTTGCTTCCATATGTTGGCAACTGTAAATAATGCTGCTATGTAGCTTTTTGAATCAGTGTTTTTGTTTTTGTTTTCAGATAAATACCCAGGAGTGGAATTGCTGGGTCATATGGTAGCTCTATTTTTAGTTTTTTGAGAAACCCCCATGCTGTTTTTCACAGTGACTGTACCAAATTATGTTCCAATCAACAGTGTATGAGGGTTCCCTTTTCTCCACATCCTCTCCAACATTTGTTGTGTTCTTTATGAACACAGCCATTCTGACAGGTGTGAGAGATATTTCATTGCAATTTTGACTAGCATTTCCCTGATGACTAGTGAAATTGAATATCTTTTCACATACCTGTTGGCCATCCACATGTCCTCTTTGGAAAAATGTCTATTAATGTCTTCTGTCCGTTTTTTAATTGAGTTGTTTCCTTTGATGTTCAGTTGTATGAACTGTTATATATTTTGGATATTAACCACTTAGCAAGTATTTTCTCCCATTCAGTGGGTTGTCTTTTTGTTTTGTTGAGGGTTTCCTTTGCTATGCAAAACTTTTTAAGTCTAATGAGGTCTCATTTGTTTATTTTTATTTTATTTCCTTTGCTTTAGGAGATAGACTCCCCAATATATTGCTTGTGTCCTGGGGTGTTCTGTCTATGTTTTCTTCTAGGATCTTTATAGTTTCTGGCCCTTCTCTTAGGTCTTCAATCCATTTTTAATTTAGTTTTATGTATGGGATGAGAAAATGTTCTAATTTCATTCTTTTACATTATCACAGTCCAGTTTTCCCACAATATTCTTGCTGATCATTCTTAATTGGCTGGTGGGGACATATATTTTTCTTCCATACAGACCTTAAGTTTTTTTTAATCTTTCTCCACCTCCATCCTTCACATAGACTTTGGATCAAGTCTGAGAACTGCATTGAGAATTTATCTCTGAGGAATTGACATAGTAATTCATTTCATCCTGAAACACATTAATATCTCTATTTTCTTAAGTCTTATTTTATGCCCTTCATTAACAGTCTTCTAATCATTCATAAGAAAATTACTGCAAATATTTTACAGTTTTTCACTGAGTCTGAATGGATTTTTATTTCACTTTCTAGGTCCTTTTTTACTACTAGGGTAAAAAAAAAAATGTTACTAACTTATTATATATAAATCCACCTTAAAATTTCTAAGATAGGCACTACATGCAAATGTGTGATAATCAATTTGAAGATGCTAGAAGATATGGATAAAATGCTAGAAGATATGGATAATTTCCTTGAAAAATATAAATCATTGAAAGGTAGCCTCCAAAACAGAAAACTTCTACAGACCAACTGACCATAGTGAAACTTGGAGTAACTGGAGATAAATTTCCTAAGCTCAAAATACTTCCTTAAGATGCAGGCTGACCAATCCAAATGAGTATAAACTACATCACTTCAAAGTCTAAAGAAATAAAAAGGTGTTCTGAAATTTGTCAAACATGACTTCATGCAAAGAACTAAAGATTAATATTGTCACCATGTTGCACAAGTTAATCAACGTGTACAAACATCCATAAAATTGGCCATGTGTCTAAGGCTTCAAAAATGAAGCCCAAACTGACTCATGAGCATGATGTAAAAACAAGGGAGACGAGAGGTGGAGTTTTCTCGACTTTAATCTCTCTTGAGGTGTAGCCTTCCAGAAAACCAAATAGGCTCCACCTGTGCCAACACTGGATCAAAAACTATAAAATTACACTATAAATATTGTGCTTTGAGAAATGCTCAGCCTAAGTGAATCCACAGGAATCTTCAGAAGTTTCAATAAAGGAAAGTAAACTGAAATGATGTTCAAAAAAGTTAACATGAAATAATAGAGAACGAAATTCCATAGGCTAAGCAACATTTTCCTGTAAGACATAGATTTATTCCCTATTCAGGTACATAATGGATTCTGATCCTCTTCTTAATGTCAGCAAATAGAATAATGGTGTTTATTCAAAGGAAGGCCAATTAGACATGTCCCAAACTGCAGAAGAAACATGTTCATGTGTTTGAACAGGAAGTTAAGTGCCTTCCTAAGTCTTATGTGACTATAATACTGATCTGTACAATACGAGAATTATAGGGCCCCTGAAAAACACAAGCAACAAAATACACTTGCAATTTTTTTCCTCTCATTAATCTTTTCAGGAGGTTTTGTCGCTCCTAGTCAGGACCCCAGTGCTTAAAATGCACTGGATGATCAGTTGCGCAAGTTTTACAGGTTTGCCAAACTTCCTTGCAACTTACTAATCATAAAAGTATCAGTGTATGATGCCTCACTAGGTAAAATGTCAGCAACCCATGAGTCTTTGTAGAGTTTAAACACATCTGTCTTTGACCCAGAAGAATGAAGAGTGATGGACTGCTCATTTTTCGGAAATATCCTTTCTTGCTTCATTAGAGCTAGTAGTTCTTAACTACAGTCGTTGCTAAAATCCTTGGAGATCATTTTCTCAAATGTTCCACGCTGTTTTCAGAGCCCATCCGAGGCAGAGCAGGGAGCAGGGAGCTGCTGGAGCAAACGATGCAGTGCATCCCTCCCACCAGCAGCCCCGCCTCATGATGTGTGATTTGAGAAGCTGGTAGAACATTCCACATGGTATTGCTTCCCACGGGTGGAGTGCTGGCTTGAGCTTTATTTATTTACTTATTTATTTGACTCTGCCGGGTCTTAGTTGTAACATGTAGGATCTAGTTCCCTGACCAGGGATCAAACCCCCAGGCCCCCTGCATTGGGAGCATGGAATCTTTGCCACTGGACCACCAGGGAAGTCCCTGGGTTGAGCTTTAAATTCTAAAAATTATACAAAAGTATTTTTCCTTCCTTAGAAGTTACCAGTAATAATACTGGTACAATTTGACTCCTAGAAAAACATAAGTCATGGCCCTCACGATACTTAAAAGTATTTGAGAACTTCTGTGAAATGTACTCTTTATCATCAAAAGGAATATTAAAAATATACAAATACAGGGATGTAACAATAACTAGGGAGTATAGGAAATTAATACTTGACTTTGCATATTTCATTGTCCTATCTTTTCAAATCGTATCATTTTATCACCTGAGACGGTGAAAAATCATATCGTTTTGTCACCTCCCCTGAAAAGGTCAGGATGAGGTTAGATCGAGGAGGGATGCCAGGTTCTTTGGATCGAACCAAGATCCAGAACTTACTTAGTTTTGGCTCCAGTTTCTTAGATTGCTATACTCAGAATCTTAACTTCATTTATTATAATCCAATAAATTATTATTTGCATTTACAGGAACCACATTTAAATCTCTTGAAAGTAGAAGTGAGAGTGTAGCCACTTAGTTGTGTCCGACTCGTTGGGACCCTGTGGAAACCCTTCATTCTCCTCTGTCCATGGAATTCTCCAGGCGAGAATACTGGAGTGGGTAGCCAATTCCTTCTCCAGAGGACGTTCCCCACCCAGGGATACAACTGGGGTCTTCTGTACTGAGGCAGATTCTTTACCACTGAGCCCTCAGGGAAGCCCCCTTTAAATCTCTTACTATAGATAATCCTTTTCTACTTCTTCTATGAGAAAATAGTACTCATATAAAAATATATATTTTAGCTCTACTAAGAGAGAGTTTAGCTCTACTAGGAGATTTAAAGCTAAAATCTCTTAGTAGAACTAAAATACATATTTTATACCAGTACTATTTTCTCATAAAAGAAGTAGAAAACGATTACCTACAATAAATGTTATGCCTCAGGGGGAGGGGGAAGAGGAGAGACAATTTCTTACACTATCAGTGGGAACATAAATTCATAGAGCCTTCTGGGATGATGAGCTATTAAAAATCTGAAGTATATGTGCCTTTTGATCCAGCAGACATACTTGCACAAAATTGTTAAAGATATGTTCATTGACTCACCCTGCAAAGTGCTGGGAATATGCTATTAAGTGAAACAGACATGATCCCTCCTGATAGAGCACAAAGACAAGTGGAGAAAGGTCATATAAGTATTTCAACTAAGAAATAACAATGGACACATGATGCTGACCCCCGTGTGTGTGGGCATGTGTGCACTCAGCCCAGTCATGTTTGACTCTTTGTGACCCCATGGTCTATAGCCTGCCAGGCTCCTCTGTCCAAGAAATTGTCAAAGCGAGAATACTGGAGTGAGTTGACATTTCCTGCTCCAGGTAATCTTCCCTACCCAGGGATCAAACTGGCATCTCTTGTGTCTTCTACATTGGCAGGCAGATTCTTTTCCAATGAGCCATCTGGGAAGCCCCATTATGCCCTAAAGAGGCGGCAAACTGGGATGATGGATAAAATAATGGAGATGAGCAGGCCCACGTTACAGAGGAGGAAGAAAGGACCCCTCTGAGAAGGCCTCAGAAGCCACCACCTGATGAATGAGAAGCAGCCAATCAGGCAGGAGAGAAACTGAGTGACGACCTGAGACAGGACAAGAGTTGATGATTTTCAAAGAACAAAAGAAGGTGCATGTGGGAAGAAGGGAGCCTGTGATGTGGCTGGAGAGGAACCCAAGGAGTGGACCAGGCAGTTCCCTGGAAGCCACACCAGGAGGCTTTGATTCTCTTCCGAGTGCACTGCAAGCTGCGATGCTTTCACAAATAGCAGTCAGGTGCTGACTGAGAGGCAGACTGGGTGAGAGGCGAGAAAGAAACAGGAACTGCGTCCTAGGCCCCTTGCCTAGGCTACCTTGAGAGACTCCAGGAATCTGGCAAGTGTGGGAGCCCAGAGAAGGAGGGAACCAGACGGATTCAAAAATAGGTCTTATAAGTAGATTCCACCTTATGGCTTCCATGATAGCTCAGTTGGTAAAGAGTCTGCCTGCAATGCAGGAGACCCCAGTTTGGTTCCTGGATTGGGAAGATCCGCTGGAGAAGGGATAGGCTGCCCACTCCAGTATTCTTGGGCTTCCCTTGTGGCTCAGCTGGTTATGAATCCCCCTGCAATGTGGGAGACCTGGGTTCGATCCCTGAGTTGGAAAGATCCCCTAGAGAAGGGAAAGGCTACCTACTCCAGTATTCTGGCCTAGAGAATTTTATGGACTGTATAGTACATGGGGTCGCAAAGAGTCAGACACGACTGAGTGACTTTCACTCACTCAACCACAAGAACCAAAGAAAAGTTTTTTCTAAAGAAACTGTTGAAGTGAACATGAGGTTCATTTGGAAAATTCCTCCCTTCTCACTCTTTATTACCTAACAAAAATATTTCCACAAATAAGCAATTGCCTAATCAGACTAAACAAAGCCAAAAGAAGTAGACCCTGGTCCACAATATAAATGAAAATTTTTAAATGCACGTTCACCTGTATTTACTCTTCTGAAGTTTGGGTTTGAATCAGTATATGATAAAAATTACACAAATCTTTTGAAAAAAAAGAATTCCAGGAATCACAGAACCATGGTGACCATGTTGCATACCATCTAATAGAAAATTAGATCAAAGCTCTATTTTCACTGATTTTTACAGTTGTAGGCTGTTCTCTCCAAATGCACGATTATGATGTTCTCTGACATTTCTGGATGCCTTCAAGTGATGATCTTCATGGAAGTGCATGATTCCCACTATCTTGGATAACAAAAAGTGATGAATCACTACGGTGACAGGCCATTTTGGGATGTGTGTAACATTTTGTTAATGCATAATTTGTGGAACCCATACTTTAATTCATGAATTGGTGGACATTCAAGAACCATTAAATATCAAAAAGTAGTGATGTCTGACATGTAAGATACATTATATGCATTTCCAGTTAAATCTAGCTAAAACCAGTAAAGGCTTGACAGTGAAGGCAGTCTTATTAAGATTCTCTACTTGATGAATAACAGAACTACTGTAGGAAATTAGGGACACTGGGGACATCATGGGAACCTCTGAAGCCCCTGCCACTTAAATAAACACTCATACTTATTGCTTCACTTCTTATTTCACGTTCAGTTTTCAGCAGACTGAAGAACAGTTTCTTCTTTAACCTATGATGTATCTATTGTTCCATTCTTATATTTTTAATACTATGCATCAAATGAAGCACAATACACACGTACAATGAAGCTTCTTTTCCATGATTATGATTATTATTATGATCCTCATTTTCATTTCAGCTTCTTGAGTAAAAGCTAGCTTCAAGTTGGGGCTTATGTTTCCAAAGCCATTATTTGGAGAGTAATAACATAATCTCTCAACAGAAACCACTGGAAAATCCTCCCTTCTTTCCTTTTCACAAACAAAAACAAACAAATTAGCAAGTGAAAACACGCTGAGTCCAGAAGGCAAAGGCACTACCCAGCAGGGGTAACCTCAGTGTCCCTTCCTGTTGTCTTGTAAATGTAGCCCCAATACAAGGATGTTGTATTACCTTACTGAGCTTCCCAGTCCTACAAAGAAAAAGAAGTGCTAGCTTAAAGCATTATCTAGAGCGCCTAGAAGATTAGGGGAGTCCTGTCTGCCTACCTGTGGACAATGGGATCTGTCCTTCCTTTCTACAACCCTCTTTAACTTAGCCTGCATCAGGCTATGTATGATATATAACTCTCCTGCAAGGGTGCCCATACTCTATTTTCACCACCCAACCAAGAATTTACTTACTGGTATTTCAAAATACAAAAAGGAAGTACCAGTTAAATCCTTAACCTGTGTTTAGGTGAGGAAAGAGCAAAGTGATAATTAATATTTTTAAGCCTAATTAATTAAAATTGTCAAAGAACTAGAATTTTAGGAAAGGCAAATCAGGAGGAAAAAAGATGAGCCATATCTAGAATTTAGTCCACAATGCAATTTATGGGTATTCCTAGGAATATCATAATTCACTGCTATCATTTTAAAATCTCTTTTGTCTTTAGCAGAATAATTGTTTTGCAAGTAATGTCTGACTCTTTGCAACCCCATGAACTGTAGTATAACAAGCTTCTTCATCCTCCACTAACTCTGCTTTGAAGAAATTGCAAGATATTATAGAAAAGGAAGCAACTGAAGTTCATTTCTTCTCTTTTTCCCTACCCCAAAGTTTAGAATGTTATACATAAAGACTTTCTGTGCTCATTTTATTTTTAAAGAACTTTCTTTTCTAATTGTAAAGCTAATAAGCTCTCTTTAAAAAAAATTTTTTTAACCATTCTACTTTACCCATATGCATTTCTTTTCATTATCTTATAAGAAAAATGGCCCCAGTACACATACATCTAAACCCAAAACTCTCACCAATGTTAAACAAATTCAGATGCTAAATTCACAAGTAACAAACATTTCAACTGCTGAATTCTGCATTACACAAATCAATAATAAGTTCAATAAAGCTCATCTCAGCTTCTATCCTCCTAAATTTGTTAGCTAGTCCTGTCATGGAGAAACCACTTCCTAATTCAAGAAAGACTTTGCTTGTGCTTCGGTCTTTCCATGTTAGAAAGGATTCAGTGTTTGTTCACTTTATGATTCTAATCAAAAAGTGAATAAAATACACATTATGAAACTCAGAGGGAATTCTACAAAGGATATCAAACTTGATCTTTGGAAAATTTCCAAGTTTTTAAGTTTAAACGATTCATTAATTATTCCTCCATTAGCATCAACACCCAACAGATTTGCCACAAATGCTATTTAAGGTATACAGTGTTAGTCACCAGTTTTCAAGTGTTTTCTGAAAGTAAATAAATAAAGCCAATATTTCTTATAAATTGGTGGTGGTGGTAGAACTTCAGTCACTAAGTTGTGCCCCACTCTTTGTGACCCCATGACTATAGACCACCAGGATTCTCTGTCCATGGGATTTTCCAGGCAAGAATACTGGAGTGGATTGCCATTACTTTCTCCAGGGGATCTTCCCAACCCAGGATCAAACCTGAGTTTCCTGCCTTGAAGGCAGATTCTTTATTGTCTGAGCCACCAGAGAAGCCCATTTCCTATAAGTTAGTATTGAATAGTTTTGGCTTTGCAGCCATACAGTCTCTGTCCAATTCTCAACTCCCCTCAACTTGGCCCTCCCCTCACCACAAAGGCAGCCATTTACAACACATAAACAAATGGGAGTGGCTGTGTTCCAATAAAACTTCATTTACAAAAACTTTATCACAAAATCAAAATTTTTTTCCGGAAATGGGTGGTAGTGATGGCTGTACAACAATGTGAATACCTTTAATGTCACTCAGCTGTAACTTGAAAATAGTTAAAATAGTAAATTTTATTACATGTACTTTACCAAAATTTTTACAAATACACACACAAAACCCCCAAATGCACAACATCTCGCCTATAAGGTGTTTTTTTCCCAACTCCTTGACTATGAAGTCCTTTCTGTCTGAAATACTCTCATTAAATGGTTTTTCTGAAACTAAAAAGCTTCCAAAACCTGATGCATAAATACTTCTAAAGATAATATTGTTCTTCTACCAAACCTTTAAAAAAATCTGGAATGCTGAAAGCACAAAGGCTTCAGTAGCAGTGGCATACAAGCTTAGTTGCACCACAGCATGTGGGATCTTAGTTCTCCAACCTATGATCAAACCCACGTCCCCTGCACCAGGAGGTGGATTCTCAACCACTGGGCCACCAGGGAAGTCCCTGCAAACTACGTTTTTTAAAATTTATAAATGAAAAGAAATACAGCAGAAAGATGTCAACTGAGTATTATCAGATACCTGATTTTGCAACACACGGTTTATAGATTTCAAATATCCAAGGCACCATTTGTGTTTAGTCTAATTTTATTTCTAATTGTTTTCACTCAAAACCTATTATTAATAACTGCTTGATGTGATGATTTTCTTCTTCAGATCTGCAGTTTCTTTCAAAAAATGTATATATTGCTTAACACCTAAAATATATTTTGCATGTGTGTGCTCAATTGCCCAGTTGTGTCTAACACTTTAAGATCCCCATGGACTGTAGCCCACTAAGCTCCTCTGTTCATGGAATTTTTCAGGCAAGAATACTGGAGTGGATTGCCATTTCCTTCTCCAGGAGATCTTTCCAACTCAGGGATCAAACCAACATCTCCTGCACTGGCAGACAGATTCTTTACCACTGTGCCACCTGGGAAGCTCCCCAAATATATTTTGCTCAACTTTAAATCTACTCACACATACTCAAGCTAAAAATAAGTGCTCTTCCACAAGTTAGATTGGGGGAATTTTGAATGTTTTGTTTCACTTTTCAGTTTTAATTGGCACCATGAGAGCCAGCCAACTAGATCCTTTTACAGTGTAGTCAAGGCTAGCTTTTGCCCTTCCACACTGTGATTAATTTATTATTCATCTGGTACCTTCCTATTAGAACTGGTTTTTAGCCTGTGAACTTCTCTTTCAGCTTCCAACAAAGGATTTCATTGCTTCAGGAACTGAGGTGTGTCTAAGTTTTTACCTGGGAGCAAAAGTGATGCAAGCGTTTCTGGTGAGACCAATCCTTGGTTTAGGGCGGGGAGGCTCTGCATAACAGGCCATCTGCCGACTCCTGAAGACAGGAGAGTCGCTGAGAAAGGGCTTTCCTGAGACATCGTATGCCGACGGTTGGAAGGACTAAAGCGGCAGCTCCCTTCGTTCACCAGGGAAATCAGAAACCATGGCTTGGCTCCCTTTCAGAACCACAGGGGCTCTGGCCATTTTAATGGTAAGTTCTTTTTTTTTTCCCTAATAATTGCAAACTTTCCCTGTTTCCCTCCTTGTTAGAGAATGTTAATTTGATTGCTGAATCCCTATTATAAATTCTAAAAAGAGTTCAGTGGAAATAAACATTTTAAAATGAAACTGCAAAGATTACCAATTTCCCCCTTTTGTTGCTTTTTATTTTAGTGCAGTATTTTCACGTGGAAAACTAAGCCAGATAGAAACGAATTTGGAAGTCGCCATTTAGCATATTTAGTTGGTGAACTAATTAATCCTGATTGCACCTTTATTTTCCACAGTATCTTCACTTTCTTTAAAGTCATGCTTTTATTCTAGTACACAAAGGAAAACACATAAAAGAGAACGAGGTCTAGTTCCCAAGGTTATATATATGTCTTAAGCACATGGCTAAGAATTGTACATGCCTGGTCTTGATACCTGACATGTTTTTAACTAGTCTAAGACCATTGAATTAAAATCAAAGCAATGTTTGATTCTGGAGAAGCTGGGAGGGTTATTAAGAAAAGCGTGTTTATGTTTAGCCATTATGTGCAAAAGATATCTAATCTTTAGGGAGAAAAAAATATGTTATAAGCCAGTTTTCCAGAAAACTAAAACTTTTACTGACTGGGAAAGTTTTCTATAATATTAGATAAAAGAGTAGTGGAATCTGGAGAGCAAAGAACTAGACTAGATGTTACAGGCCCGTGTGCTCTTTAACTGTGCTGTTTTAATGAAGAAAAAAACTGGTCACAATCAGTTCCACATAGATATAAAAATAGTGAAATATACCATAATGAGTATTTTTTAAATCCCTAATACTAATTCCTCATTTTATCAACAATAAGTTGGGTTGGCCTAAGCATCAGTTTCCCCCACGTCCTCATCTAAACAATCGAGATAATTGGACTTCAAGAAGTTACAGGGAGATAGAGCTCACGAAACAACTTTCTAAAAATTAAATATGCTTAAAATTAGAATAGACACCTGGTAGCCAGCATTTCTTAGCCTTCTCTGTCATGGCAATGGTCAAGCAGAAAATTGGTATCACACCCTCCTGTTCGAGTCTGCTTCTATTATGACAGTGTAACTAACGAATGTCAATCTAATGAATTTAATTGACCCAAGAATGTTGTAAAGAGCAATCCGGCAGTTGTATGACTTCCCCACCTTTCCAGATGGTCATTTCTGAACTAAAGGAACTGCAGGTAGCCTGGTAAGCCATGTGTCCCGACCAATGACCAGCCTGGGAAGCTAGGGGATATGCGGCAGGGAATGCTGGAATAGTGTTGTTGCAGAATCGGACTGCCACACGCTTAGGGGAGTTTCTTTCCCTTCTCTGATGTGTACCCCTCTCAGTTACCCTTCTGGTTCTGGAGTGGCTGTAAGATCCTTACACAGAGGGCTGTTTTGTTCCTCTTTGCATCCCCAACGCCTACCATAATATCTACCTTACAGTGGACACACAGTTGTTCAAAGAATGGGTAAATGAATGATTGAGGCCTCTCTAAACTATAACCCCCACCACAGTGCCTCTATAATGCCAGTCATGGGGGAAGCTCCCTCAGGAAAATTTTACAGGCTCATATACAAAAATACACAAGTTATTTACACAACAATATAGCGTCATATATAATTATTAAACTAAGTGGTCTAGAACTGCTCTGTCCAATACGGTAGCCACTAGCCACATGTGGCTATTAACCAAATGAAACGTGGTTGATCTGTATTGAGATGTGCTGTTAAGCGTAAAGTATACATTTCATTTTGAAGACTGTATGAAAAAAAAGAACATGCATGCATATGTGCTCAATTGCATCCAACCCTTTGTGACCCTATGGACTGCAGCCTGCCAGGCTCCTCTCCATGCAAGAATACTGGAGTGGATTGCCATGCCTTCCTCCAGGGGATCTTCTCGACCCAGGAATTGAATCTGTGTCTCCTGAACTGCAGGCAGATTCTTTACCACTGAGCCACAGGGGAAGCCCAAAAAAGAACATAAAATATGTCATCAATAATTTTTATGTCAACTATATATTGAAATGACAGTATTTTGGGTACCTTAAAATACTTGGGTATTCAACGTACTTGGGGTACATTGAAAAAATTAATTTCATCTTTTTAACCTTTTTAATATGAATATTAAAAATTTTTAAATTCAATATGTGATTCACATTTGTTACTTTATTTCAACTGGACAGGGCTGGTCTACTATTAATCCCATTAGTGGAAGGCAGTGTCAGTCAGAAGTGAGCTAGGCAGGGACTTCCCTGGTGGTCCAGTGGTTAAGACTTTGCCTTCCAATGCTGGGGGTGTGGGTTCGATTCCAAGTTGGGGAGCTAAGACCCTACATGCCTTGGGGCCAAAAAACCAAAACATAAAAAGTACAGAAACAGTATTGTAACAAATTCAATAAAGATTTAGAAAACAGTCCACATAAAAAAAAAATTTAAAAAAAAAAAGTGAGGTAGGCAAACCAGGCTCCATGGACCAGGAGAGATTCGGGCTGCCCTCTGATAAATATAGATGGGCCACAGGGACATGTATTTCGTCGTCAGCCCAGCATGAGCTAAGGCAGGCGCAACTATAGCGCTTGCCTAGGGGCGAGGGACATACTAGTTTGGCTGCATTGGAGAACCCAGATGTGAGTTAGGATGGCAGATGAGGGTCAGACAGAAAAGTGCATTCTGTGAAGGGTAGTGAAATCCTTTTAGAAGTGGGGAGCCACCCAGAGTTTCGAAATGGTGTGGTGATGGGAAAAGAACAATGTTCTCAAAAGCATTGTGGAGTTGGACTGTACATCTTTTGTTATTGAAGGGTGGGGTGTGAAAGTTGGAAGACCTGTTCGGAGGTTTTGAGTTAATTCCACCAACCTATGACCATACAAAGGTTGCCTAGAGAGGTAATACATAAAAGCTAAGTCACTGACTTCAATCTATGCCTGTACCACTGACTCACTCCAGGTTTTGCTTCCTCAGCTGTCAAATAAGAATAATCATATCCCCCTGACTAATGAGAATGACCATAGAAAAAATAAAACAGCAATGAATGCAAAAAAGTGTTCCGGAAAATATAAAGTGCTTTGTAAGACTCTACTTCCTATTATTTGTAATATTTTAGTAATAAAGATGAAACTTGATAACGCCTTAATATTCTGCCTTCCTATGTTAAACAACTACCAACATCAGTTTTAATGTCAAGAAAGAACCTACATTTTTCTTGAGTGAAAGGGCATATCAAAAACAATTACGAGATTAATTTTTTGAAAATTGACAGAAAAAAATTAAACCTGAATTTTAAATAATTATGATAGTGGGCTTAGGGAAATAACAAAATTTTAAACTTGGAGCATTACCCCAAATTTTAACTGTTTAGTCTTCTAGATTCATTGAGAGGGCACTGTGTGAGGAACACCAGCCTGGTGTAAAATTTAACACTTATCTGTTTCCCTTGTTTGCTTGATCTGTTTTACACAATACCAAGTAAACATTTTGGGGAAAGGTTTTGTGATTGAAAAATACTTGTCTTCAAAGATTTAAACTTTCCAAAACAATGTTTGTCTTCAAAGGAGACTACTGGTCAGTTATTACAAAAGTCCATTAAATCTGAAACATGGTCTGTCAA
The DNA here is from genome assembly GCF_023699985.2 of Odocoileus virginianus. NCBI lineage: Eukaryota > Metazoa > Chordata > Mammalia > Artiodactyla > Cervidae > Odocoileus > Odocoileus virginianus. The sequence continues at coordinate 31,899,492 of NC_069695.1, forward strand.
ATAACACTCCCATAGCATCTGGACAATAAGCCATTTAATTTCATGTTACAGTATTATTATGTAAAGATTTACTCATTACAAAACTAATACAGGCATTTGAAATCCACAGATGTTTAAAGCACGATGTTTTAAACAAGTTAATAGTGTTCATGCTGGAAAAAAAAGAAAAGTTTAAATACCAAGTTCTGAGTTAGAATGTGTTCTAAATACAGCAGCGGCGGTGATTTAGTTGCTAAGTCGTGTCCGACTCTTGGGATACCATAGACTGTAGCCTGCCAGGCTCCTCTGTCCATGGGATTCTCCAGGCAAGAAGACTGGAGTGGGTTGCCATTTCTTTCTCCAGAGGATCTTTCCGACCCAGGGATCGAACCAGAGTTTCCAACATTGCAGGCAGATTCTTTACTGACTGAGCTATGAGGGAAACCCCAAATAGAGCAGAACACCCTTCAACCACTTTCTCTACAGAACATCCAGAAAGCAAACTGTTAACAAAAGAAGTGTATGCTAAGTGGCCCAGATTTTTTTTTTTTAATTAAAATAATTGCTTTATTTCTTGGTTCCATTAGTGCTAATTCACAAGATCTTTGTTAAGTTTTATCTGAAAGAAAAACATAGAAACTTGAAAGCAGGAGCAGGGAAAGGAGAGTATAAGTTCAAGAACATATTACTGAAAACAAACTCTACAAAGAAGGAAAATCTTCGACATATCCTTCCTTCTCTTCACTGATGAAGCAATCCAATTTCCAATGCTGGTAAATATATGAAAGTTAATTTCCTCCTGAACCTCTCCAACAGTTAAAATTCTAAAATCAGAATAACCTTGCCAAGCGATTCCAGCCAGCCCTGACTGATGGACAAACCATAGGAAAGATGTAATTATTTACTTCCACCAATTACCACTCCCAGTTGCTTAATACTCGAAACCGGTTTTCATTTAGAACTGGAAGACTTGGTGTCCATGATGCTTCTCATAAACCTCTTAGCCTTTGGCTCTTCCTTTCCAGTTAAGTCAGTCTGATAGCCTCAGGAGAGGGTTTGCTTTGTGAAGTCCATTACAAGAATTAGGGCAAGAGTCGGACACGACTTGGCAACTAAACCACCAAGGAGACAGCTTGCTTTGTGAAGTTGATTATAAGAATTACAGAGGCAACTGGTTACTATCCATAATTATACTATAAATAATTGAATCCATGTAATGTGCACATTTTCCTTGTATGACCGCTGCACAGTTGACCAGGCTGTACACTGCACAATGCCAGACAGCACATTCACATAAACTCCAATGTGAACAATGTCCCCTGGAGTTGCACAGCGGGCAAATCACACAATTGGACAGTGGAACACTGCTTCTTATCTCTTTCTGAGGCTCAAGAATGAGTTCTATGTGCCTTGACATGAGTAACAATAATGAAAGATCATATCACAGTGGCTCTTTTACATCTTTTTTAAGTCCAAACAGAGGTAATTAACACTTATTAAGCAGTTACTGTAGGCTAGGGTTCATCTCTGTTTTAGACCTGTTAATTCATTTAATCCTCACAACAAATCTATCAAGTTAGTAGAATTATTATAACTATTTTATAGATGAGGAAACTGAAAAATTAAATAATGTTCCCAAGTTTTTCAGCTAGTACATGATAAGACTAGGATTTTAATTGAGGGATTTAGGATCCAATGTCCAGTTTTGTATTTCTACACTTAACTGCACCTTTGTTCCTGTTGTTTAGTGAATAGGTTGTGTCTGACTCTTTGTGACCCCATGGACTATGGCCCACAAGGCTCCTCTGTCCATAGGATTTCCCAGGCAAGAATACTGGAGTGGGTTGCCATTTTCTTCTCCAGAGGATCTTCCCAACCCAGGGATTGAACCCACATCTCTTACATCTCCTGCATTGGCTGGCAGATTCTTTACCACTGAGCCACCTGGGATAAACTGTGTCTTACACAGTACTTAAAATGAGCTCCTGAAAAAGGGCTTAATTTTCTAAATAGAATTTACTCTAAACATCAGTTATTAAAGTGTTGAACTCTCCTAAATTAAATACTTCTTAAGTAATTAAATATAAACCATTTTTGTTCAATTAAGGAATTTTCCTTGATATACACGAAGCTTATTAAAATACTTCTGGATTTTTTAAATCTTAACTTCAGAAAGTCAATACATATTTATTGACCTCTTTAATCTGACACATAATCTTGCATCTAACCAATTATAAAAATAGTATCACCAACCTGTATACATACATGTGTTTCATGAACTTTTCAAAAATAATTATTAATTTTAAAAATCAAGTTGAAAATTTGTAATGATTCCTTTGAATTACCCCGCTCATTCTGCAAATTTCCCAGAGAGGAGTGGGTGTGATCTTATCCCATGCAGAGAAAAATGGCCATGCCTTATGCTGGCTAGGACTAGGTTCCTGAATCCAATGCATACTCAAACAGTCTGACCTTCCTTCCCCAGGCTGAAGTTTCAGATTACTCTAAACAAAACCTTAGCCAAACTCAGTAAAAAGCAATTGTTATTATATAAGATTTTTAAAAATCCAGTCACCCACATCCTCAAAATATATTTATTACAAACCTACCATACTCAATAGGAATCTTAATGATATAACCATATACATTTTAGTTAGCAAACAGGGCACATGAATATCAAGCCACTTTATGTCGCATGCTTTTTATTAACTTAATAATCTTATTTGCTTTTAATAAAACATTTCTAATTCCTATGTATACCAAGGCATTTAGACCATGTCACTTCTTTATAAATCATACAGTCAAAATTATAAAACCATAACCAGGGAACACAGGGAAGAAAGAAAAATGAATTCACAAGATACAGAGTGTTTTCCCCACACTGCTATTTTCTAGACTCTAGGCCACAAAAAAGACAATTGATTTACATTGTCAAGAAGCTATGGAAATATTTATTAGATATTCAAAACAATTATATGAACAATGTAACTAAAACAACTAAGTAGCTGCATGTAAGTACTAATTAACTCAAATAGTAACATTTTTTAAAAAAATACTTGGGAATAATGTGAAGCTATGACTATATGTCTAAATACATATTTAAAAAGCACTGCATTATTCAAAAGTGTTCTTAGTAACTGTCCCCATATTCCTAAAAACACAACAAAGATTATATTTTCACAATATTCCCTAAAATTGGAAAACATTCCTGGTGGTCTGACTTTGAAAGAGAGGATGGGAAAGAGTAAAGGTGTGGCCGAGCAGCTTCTTTAAGGGTTCCGAGTCAAAGAAATGACTTAACAAGTAAGAAACACCTGTCTGCAATGCTCGTTTTCCACAGTTTAGGGTTTGTCCTTTCTTCACTTCCCAGAAAAACAGAAATCTTAATGTCTATTAGAAGAATCATTCTCCACAGGGCTAGTACAAACGTGATTCATATTTTCAGGATGACTCCAGTTTTCCTGTAAAAGGGATCATACCTGGTCCACCCCTCCCCTTACGTGTGGCTGAGTTGTTCTTAGGAACTGGAAAGGTGTATAATGACTACATTGCCCTGGCCTTTTCTCCCACGTAATGCATGTGTGCCTGTGTACTCAGTCGTGTCTGCCTCTCTGCGACTCCATGGACTGCAGAGCAGCCCACTGGGCTCCTCTGTCCATGGAACTTTCCAGGCAAGGATACTGAAGTGGGTTGCCATTTCCTTCCTCAGGGGATCTTCCCAACCCAGGGTTCAAACCTACATCTCGTCTCCTGCATTGGCAAGCAGATTCTTTACCACTAGCGCCACCTGGGAAGCCCCCAAGTAACTCATGATACTGTTTTAAAAAGAGCAGCAATGCTGTTAAATCATTTTCAGACTTGTTATAACCACAAGTCATGGTTCTCTTCCATGACAATTTTAACAAACATCCTTTGAAATAAAGATTTTATTGAAATTTTTAGAATGGAAGGGTCCTCGCATCCTACGTCTGATATCATTTTTCCTTTGATTCAGACTGGGACTTGCCTCTTTATTATAGCCTTCCAAAATAAGCGATGTAATAAATCTACATTGTTTCAGGATTAACTGCAGCCTTTGCCAGGAAGAAATCTAAATTGACTACCACATAACTTTTTTTCTATGACTCGTTTTTATTTTCTATACTGACTGACTTATACTTTCCTACTCTGACTTAAGAATCTAGTGTAGTGGTGATGTGCACACTTTAGAGTCAGGCTGCAGAGATTCAAATCCGAGGCCTGTTAGTTGGAGCAAAGTACTCATTTTCTCATGAGTATTCTCCTTTACTTCATCCCTGAAAGAGGGATTACAGCATCCTTCAGATGGCTGCTGTGTTAAGTGAGATATTAAACATAAAGCTCTATGAACAGCATCTGACACATAAAACAATTTCCTTTGTCCTGATTTATTTTTCATAATCTTTTCCCTTCCAGATTGTCTTCAAATCAGTGAGTCAGTGAGTCAGAAAACAGTTTTTAAACATCTGCTAAGGGATCAGCATTGTAAAGATTGCAAAAACAATAATAATAATATAGAAGCACTGATTTGGAAAGTTTGCAATTCTCTTGGCTCAACACCATATAATGTACATAAAAGCATAAGAAATAATAAATCACGGTAAACCATTATGGGCTAAATTGCACAGTACAGAATATGTGTTTTACAAACTTAGAAAAGGAGACATCAGTAAGGACAGTTTCATGGAGACTTCATGATCTTCAGGGATGAGTAATACAGTATTCAAGTGTGTGAAGGTAAGAATGCATTCCAGGTAGAAAACAACACTGAAAATCACACAGATGAAGGTCCTATATACTCTTGAGAAGGTGAAGACCTAGCCTGGCCTGACTTCATCTTATCTTTATTTCTTTCAGATCAGTAGGAAAATTAAGCTCAAATTTAAATTGAACTAGTAGAGCAGAGATGCACAAATCCACATTCCATAGCAAACAGTTTTGTGATTGGAATAGTACATCCCCATCTTTTACATTTCATTCTCTAAATTAGACTAGGTCCTTTCCATTCTCTCAACTCTTATATGACTAAGAAAATGCCTTACCCTGGAATTGCAACTAACGAAAACGGCATTGCCAAGTCAGTAGAGTAGGTCATGGCTTTTAATAACCTCCTGTGGTACTTTCTGAAGCTTATTATAATAATGCTCATCATTGTTTCCCAAAGCAAGAGCTTCCACAGCTCCTGGTAAGTGCTTATAGAGCAGACAGGTAAGAAACGTCTGGTTGTTGCAACAATTGTTAGAATTTTGAAAAGTCCAATAGATTCTCCTGAACGTCATTAAAATTCTATAATCAGATTACACAACTGAAGGAACTGCTTACATGAAGACTATTTTTTTTGCTCTTTGAATACTGCTTGTTCAAACCTACTTCTTTGCTGTTTTTATTATTTTTAACCGGAGGATAATTGCTTTACAATGCTGTGCTGGTTTCTGCCACACATCAACATGAGTCAGTCATAGGTATTCTTGTGTTCCTTCCCTCTTGAAACAAACAACTACAATATGAACAGCAGAATGTAAAAATCAGAATTATTATCTTATGTAATTACTTATTTGAGGAATTCATGTTTAATTTGACTTTATTTAAATGTCTACAGGTGGTTCTGTTGGTTCATGGAGAATTGAGAATACAGGTAAAGTATGAAAAAGTTTTTTGCAATTAAAATAGTTTAGTTAAAAAATTGTACTCATGAAAAATAAATATTTATTTAATATTTTAAGTTACTAAAAAATTTAATTGTGAAAATACAATTCTAACAACTAACCTAGTAATACTTAAATACAAGCATGAATCGATGTCATTTTCGTAATTTACCTCATGCATTCTTTCGTCTTATCTTAAAATATCAACAGGATTTCATTAAACCAGTATTATGTGCCCAGAACAGTTAGATGTTGTGTAATATATATAGGAAATATAAAATATGATTAAATGCTAATATTAAAAAATCATATAGCTCTGTAGCTGTTTTAGTTATTTACTGTTTCTTCTTTGCATGATAGTGTAAGGGAGAGAAAATTGGGTATTTAACCATCTTAAATATCTTGAAACATAGGAGACTCCTCAACCTAGGTGTCTGTAATTAATACTCAAAAAAACAAAATTTAAAGCAAATATTTCCAACAATGTGCATAATAAAATGTAACCCCTTTTTGAATAAGACAAAAGGACAATACGAAGAATATGAGACAGCAATACAACAAGGCAAAAGGAGATACAAACGTGAGTGGGTGAAATTCGCAAGACCCTGCAGAGAAGGAGAAGACAACTCGTACAGAAATCCAATTGCCAAAGTAAGTCTTATAAGCAGAAGCAATGTGAGTTTTGAGAAAAAATGCACTAGGTGTAAATTAGAATAATGCAGAAATTCCAATTAGCAAAATACAAATTGAGGAGTCCATACAACAAATAACCTGGTATTTTCAACAACACAAAAAATACAACAATAATAGTATTAATAATATCAATATAAAAGAGAAAGATGAAGGAGTTACAGCTTCCAGAGTAATTAAAAATAATTAAGAGCCATATCAATATATTCAATGGTATGCCTTTTGGGATTCAGATTCTAGCAAACGAATAGAAAAATGTATATGGATAAGTTCTTTGTTTGGGGCAGCAAATTATCCTCAGAGAATGTGACTGTCTTTACCAATAATTTATTTAACATGGGTTCACTGCAGGAGTTATAAAAATTTCACAAGCCAAAAACATATAGGATAATGTCTCTCAATAAACCACAAAATACCATACTCCTAATCAAGTGTAGATTAATCACAGTATTGTTCCAGGCAAGAGAGGTTAAAGGAAGAGAGTCCAGATTAAGTTAAGGTGGACCTTTCTACCAGTTGGTTCTCAGGAGAGTCAGTTTAGTCAATCACAAGCTGATGTCTGGCTACCAGTGCAAAAGCAAAAGCCCCTTATCACTAGAGCACGTTGCTAGGGAACAGAGGTAGTGGCAGGCAAGATTACAGTTTTCACCACTGCCAGGCAAAAGATGCCTTGCCCAGGCAGGAGCGAATGCCCCAAGGTCTTCAGAGAGGCATTTAGATCAGCTAAGGGTTGCCTTGCCCAGACTGGAACACTCTTAAGAAGTCCTCACAAACTCTTCCTATTTAAAGCTTAAATGTCTCCCAGCCATAGTGACTTCTCCACATGTTTGTATCAATAAGCCCCCAATGTTGCTCCGCGACAGCTGAGCTGAGTGGATATTGACAGCCACAGATGTCCACAACAACATTCTGACAGCTTCCTCAATGCAAACAACCGCACTCTTAAAACAAAGCAACTCTATTCCTAGATAAAAATAAAAAAGTAGATTTGAAATCATAGCAAACCAATATACAGCAATAAGACAAGATGGTAGAGAGTCAACATTGGATTGGCCATGTATTCAGAACTGTTGAAGTTGGGTGATGAGATATATCAGGTTCATTATACCTTCTAACTTTATATTTGAAATTTTCCCTATTTAAAATTTAAAGATTAATAATAATAAAAGCAATTCATTCTAATATTTTTAATACTTAGTATATTATTCCCTTCCATTTTTTCTCCAGCTCCTCCTATTTACAACTAAATGTCATTTTGTGTGTGTGTTATCTGCTAAGCAAGGAGGCATTCAGTAATAGCCTTGTCAACATTAGGTGTCCTTGACTTTCTCTCAACCTTTTAACATCACTATGGTGACCACAATCTGGGCAAATATTCTAAAGCTGGAAAGGTTAATGCACATTGGTCCATACTGGGCAACAGAGGAAACAATTTGAATTTATTTCATATTCCTAGTAGCTGCTGCTGCTGCTAAGTCACTTCAGTCGTGCCTGACTCTGTGCAACCCCATCGACGGCAGCCCACCAGGCTCCCCAGTCCCTGGGGTTTTCCCAGGCAAGAACACTGGAGTGGGGTTGCCGTTTCCTTCTCCAACACATGAAAGTGAAAAGTGAAAGAGAAGTCGCTTAGTTGTGTCCGACTCTCAGCAACCCCATGGACTGCAGCCCACCAGGCTTCTCCATCCATGGGATTTTCCAGGCTATCAAGGCAAAGAATAAACAACGCAGTGTCAGAAAGCATGAATAAAATGAACCGATGACTTGAAAGTGTGGAGGACAGGGGGGAAGGAAGAGGCCTGGGTGATGATCACCTTAACATTTTGGGTATTTTGGGCTGCAGATTACTTCAGACTGCGAAGCAACCCAGAAAATTACCTACCGCATCTCTGGAATAGGAATTGATCAGCCCCCCTTTGGAATCTTTGTCATTGACAAAAACACTGGAGAAATTAACATAACGGCCATAGTTGATCGAGAAGTAACCCCAAGCTTCCAGGTAAGTGTGTCCTTGATATCAGCCACCCTTTCCCTTGTGGCAGTGACTTTAGAAGGTTAATCGAGAAGGATATCAGTGCATGAATTCATTCACCATCAAATAACAAAGAGTCTTCCTTGGACTTCCCTAATGATCCAGTGGTCAGGACTCTGGGCTTCTACTGCAGGGGCCACAGGTTCAACTCCGGGCTGGGAAACTAAAATCCCACAGGCTGCAATGTGCAGCATAAAAGTAAAAAAATAAAACAAATAGCCTCTGAAGGTTGTGCCTCTGAAGGAACAACCCAGGAGGGTGTATAAACACTGAACTCCAGCAGGCTTCTGGCCAAGACCTTCTGGGTACCAGGAGACAAAGTACCAGCCCCCAAGAAGGGGAAACTTGGCCAACTAGTCTACCCAGAGTAGACACTTTCCTACTTTGTCTCCTCTTTGGGAAAAATATTTTTCCTCTTTGCACAAAAATACTATACATGCTAGGAGAGGCCTTATCTCAACAAGTTTTAATAATAAGCAAACTGATGTTGTAGAACATTCATTAACATGTCCTCTCCTTTTCTAGATTACATGTCGTGCTTTCAATGCCCTAGGACAAGAGGTAGAAAAACCACTTATACTAACGGTCAAAATTTTAGATATAAATGACAATGCTCCAGTATTTTCACAAAGCATATTCCAGGGTGAAATTGAAGAAAATAGTGCTTCAAGTAAGTCTTCTGCAGTAAATACCACTTTTAATTTTTTTTTGTTTAACTTTCAGATACAAGCATCATTTATAGTACATCATTTTTACAAGCTAATTTACTCTCTTAGTTTCGTCAGTAGTTTTGTAGAAAAATTCATGAAGACAGTCTGGGTCTCCCTTGCTAATATTTGTGATTGAGCTACTCATCCACTGCCATTGTATATCTAGGTTGTGGTTGTGTTATCAAGTCAAAGCTTATTCTAGTCACAAAGGTGAAGAGGTAGCTTTAGACAACCCAGATGCATCAGCTGGGCTTTCTTAGATTATAAGAGACAGAGACACACTCCTTACATGGATAATTGGGGGGAAAGCGAGAAGGGAAGCCATTCAGCAAGGGCAAAAAAATGAAGAGAAAACAGTCTCAAGCTCAACACAACCAACCAAGGCTTAGTGAGAAGTGGAGGATTTTTATGGGAGGCAGCAAGGGTCACCTGATTCAGTCACCTGACTGGGTAAGAGATATTGCACATGACGTGTAGTTTTTTAGCATACAGATAGTTTTAAGATCTTAAAACACAAAGATCAATTTGAAATTGTGTTGAATATTTAATGTGAATATAATGTCAATCTTTACATTGTCTTTAATGAACTTCTGTACTCCTAGACTCACTGGTGATGATCCTAAATGCCACAGACGCAGATGAACCGAACCACTTGAACTCTAAAATTGCCTTCAAAATCATCTCTCAGGAACCTGCAGGCACACCCATGTTCCTCCTAAGCAGACACACAGGGGAAGTCCGCACTTTGACCAATTCACTTGATCGAGAGGTAAAGCAAGGCACTTGGGAGCATTCAATAACTCAGGATTTAGTTGTAAGAAACCCAAAAGAGGTGACTCCCTTCTACCTAAGAATGAAAGAGGGAAGGAAGAGGGGTTCCCTGGATTCAACTGACCCAATCAAGGGAAGCTCCTTGCATTCTACTGTGATTTTGCTGGGGTGGGCTGTGTGTCTGAGACCTGCACAATTGATTGTACCTCAACAAATGAGTATCCCATATCCATGGAAGTTAAACTGAGGGAATAAGAGAAGGCATTGTATCCACAGGCAGAGACTGAACTGGGGCTAATCCCTCATGTGATGGAGGAAAAGGAAATTTCCTAGGGAGAAATTTGTATCTGGAATAAAGCCATCTCTGATGCCGTGCTTTTTCTCCTGACTTCTTTCCATGTTACTCCTGTTTCTAGAACACTAGAGAATCCCCAGGAATTACCTGATGGTCCAGTGGTAGGGCTTCATGCTCTCTCTGCTGAGCAACCCGGATTCAATCCTTGGTTAGGAAACTAAGGTCCCATAAATTACATGGAGCAGCCACAAGGGAGAAAGAAAAAAGAATCCCCTTACCCTCTCTTCTCCATTGTCCTACCAACACATCTCCAACAACACACAAGACCCCATCAGACTCTGTATTACTTTTACACAAATGATTTTCTGATCAGACCAGCAAGGAAGCTCTATAAATGAGCTTCCCTCAGATAAACAGAGTACCATCCTCATTGTCCATTTTTGCTGTTAGCGCACCTTCCTGCCCTAAGAAGCTCACAAAAGAGAAAACTTGTGTCAGCCCTGTTGAGACTTTCCCCAATGTGGGGCCTGTGTTCCTCATGCCTCTTCTATGGTGGACAATGAAAGTGCATGCAGTCCTTCTAGAGAATGAGCCATGAATTTAAATATTTTCACTTCCTTCCCATAGGAAGCAAGTAGTTGTCATTTGTATCCCTGACACTAGAGATTAATCATTTTTCTTTATTTTTTTCTCCAAATTTAGCAAGTTAGCAGCTATCGCCTGGTTGTGAGTGGTGCAGACAAAGATGGAGAAGGACTATCAGCTCAGTGTGAATGTAGTATTAAAGTGAAAGATGTCAATGATAATTTCCCAACATTCAGAGAATCACAGGTGTGCCTTTTATTCCTTGAAAAATAATTATTTAAAACATAATTATATATAAATATTGTTATACCTTACCACCATAATTCAGGATTTGCTGGCTTGCAGGCTTTTAGTTACATTCTCTGCACTTTTCTTTTAAAATAAGCTATTATAAAAATAAGAATTCAGGAACCAGCAAAAAGGCAATCCATAATTTGAGAATTAATGATTAATGCCATTCAGAATGACTATAATTCTTTTAGATAAAACCTGACATTAAAACTTAAATTCTGCCCTTTTTTTTTTTTTTAGTATTTAGCACGCATTGAAGAAAACACTTTAAGTTCTGAGTTGCTTCGATTTCAAGTAATAGATTTGGATGAAGAGTTCACTGATAATTGGCTTGCAGAGTTCTTCTTTACCTCTGGAAATGAAGGGAATTGGTTTGAAATACAAACTGATCCCAGAACTAACGAAGGTATCCTGAAAGTAGTTAAGGTAAGGTCTGATTTCCTTTCAGTGGGAAAAACATTCTGTATTAACCAAAACCGTTACTTTATGTTAGCCGAAACTGTCATAAATAAACTTTATTCACTTACAAATAATAATACCACTTCTCTACAGAAAATATAAAAAACACACAAAAGTAGAGAGAATTTTGAAAACACAGCCCCATTTCCTAAGGAGACTTTTCTTAACATGTTGATTAATAAATCAATTAATAAATCCTTCCAAACTATCATCCTTTCTACAGAAACACAAACACACTAATGGACATTTATTTATCAGTGTGCCTGTTTTAAGCACAAGAAAGTAAAACATTTCCTGACTTAAACTCAGGAACAGACAAGAATACATGGAATAGTGGCTTGTGAATTTGTCAACTTCCTTTAAATGGATTAGCTACAGTCCTCAGAAGGGAAAAACTGCAACTTTTTCTAGAAAATGGGAATATATAAATTAAGTTTGCAAAATAAACAATTGAGTAAAACTTCCATTTAACAGGCTTGGTTACAACAGACTCTTCATCTGAAATAACATAAACCTATTTATGTTTGGCTATTGTATAGACTAGAAAAATATTACCACTGTTTTAGAACATTCCTTGGCATAGGACATTGGACTATATGAGCTTCTCTCTTTAATTCCGTGAGTCCAGCAGAATGACAGACCTATAATATTCCCTTAACAGGGCGACTGCTGCAATTCCGGATTGCTGGAAGCCCCATAAGAGTTCCTATTACTCTGCTTTTCAGAGAGTGAGCTACAGCCCTCCTCAGTTGCAAGGTTTTATTATAAACTCCCAAGAATACCTGGGACCAGATGTTCCCAGTCTTCTGTATTGGCATCTCCCAGTCTCCCAAACTAGAAACCTGGGCCTTATCTTTCAACTGTGGCATCTTCTCACCACCTAGAGCCACACATCAAACTCTGCCCTAGAAACCATATTTATAGTCTGCCCTGGCCTTCCTTCCTATGGCCGGTGCTGCCTGGCAATTCCTTCTGGTAGACTTCCCCACCCCCACCTCCCGAGCCTACCCCTCTTCATTCTCCTCTACCACATGTTTCTGAAAAACAGTTTGGACCAATTACTCTCCCTTAAAAACTTTCCTTGTTCTCATTGGCTGTGAGAACGGCCCTCAGTTAGGACTGTCCCTTTGAGTCCCCTGCAGCTCCTCCTAGCCCGTGGGAACACAGGAGCGCTTGGTCCAGTCTGTCTTCAGGGAAGGCCGAGCGGCTCCCCAGGGGGCTCTGACGTGCAGCCAGGGTTGATGACCACCCGCTGGCCTTGGGGATGACCTTCAGCCCCCTCAGAGCTGTACCCCAGGCCTCTCACGATCACCAGCTCTCTGTCACCTTCTGCTAAGTCTGGCATTTACTATGCCTGAATGACTCTTCCTCACCCTGAAACGCTCACACGAAAACCTCTAGGAAACCTTTCCTGATTTTTCTCAAGTCCAAGTCTTCACTCGCCTTCACAGAGACTCTACCATCTCTTTCGTCACTTAGCCCTTACATTATAATGACCAGTTTGAGCAGCTTTCTCTTCCTCTCCACTAGGAAACACTTGAGTCCCACAAAACCAGCCACTGCCAAATTAAAACTCAAATCTAGATCTCATATATTATTTTCAGTTATACTCCAATGTAACCAAAATGAACATTTCCTTATCCCATCACCCTTAGAAAATTTACTAGTGAATGAAACGAGCTATCCTGGGATATCCTTGGCCTTGACTTTTGCCACTTCAATATAAGAGTCAAACAAATAGTGAACACATAAGACCAGGTGAAAACGGTTCTATGAAGAGCTAGTGGGCCACCCTCTCACGGCTTTACAGAAGCCTATGTGCCAACCAAGTTTAGTAAGATAATTTGCCATTTCTGAATTTTTTTAAGTCAGGAAAGATATTACTGCACATGAATCCACTATATCCACTGCACAGAATTCACTCTTCTGTGAGTGGATGTAGCTACCCTTTACAGGAATGTATTGTGGGTTGTAATTTGTTCAGTCCTTACAACAATCTGATGAGGTGAGAGGTTTTTTTTCTTTTTCAGAAGTAAATAGTTGAGGATCAGAGATATTAAATATTGTGCCCTGAGTCACACAGCTATTAAGTAGCAGAACCAGGATTCAAACCAAGCAACAACAACAAATTTGGAATTCTTTCCACTGCATCACACAGCCTAAAGAAATTATAAAGGTGTTTTGTTAGTCTTAAAAGAGATAACTGTGCTTCTTAAGTATCAGTCACCAAACTGAGGTTTCATGAACGAAGAATTCTGAAGGACCCTCATCAGAGCATTACATTCATCTGTGAAACCGTTTTGCTGTATAGAAATAAAGGATTCATGCCTAGAAATAAAGGAGTCGTTCATAGCACATAACATAGAGTTCTCTGGTCCTCTTACCTGATCATATTTTTGTGACACCTCTTTCTTTCTATTTTTATTTTTACTCTAGTCTCTAGATTATGAACAAGTACAAAGCATGCAACTTGGTATTGCCGTCAAAAACAAAGCTGAATTTCACCAATCCGTAATCTCTCAATATCGAGTCCAGTCAACCCCACTCATAGTTCAAGTAATAAATGTGAGGGAAGGAATTACATTCCGTCCTTCTTCCAAGACATTTATTGTCCAAAAAGGCATAAGAAGAAGCCAGTTGATCAATTACATCCTGGGAACCTATCAAGCCATTGATGAAGACACTGGTGAAGCTGCTTTATTTGTCAGGTAAGAATAATTTTTTTAATATCTCTTTATTCCTTGATGAAATTTCTTTTAATTTTATTGAAGTGTATTGGTTTACAATGTTGTGTTCATTTCTGATGTATAGTAAAGTGACTAAGTTATACAGATATAATCTTTTTCATATTCTTCTCCATTTCAGTTTATCACAGCATATTGAATATAATTCCCAGGGCTGGACAGTAGGACCTTGCTGTTTACCTTGACTAGTTTTAATTTATAAACTATTGCAAAATAATATCTAAACTACTCCATGCCAATAATATAAAGAGATACAGTGGTAACCAACTCAAGGACCTATATAACTCAAGAAGAGATGTGCTATGAGCTAAGGTAGCATAAACATAAGTGGAAGTGGAAATGAAGAATGACAGCCTGTCTAGTGAGATCAAGAAAAAGTTTCATGGAAACTTTCAGTTGAGCCTTAAAGAAGAGTAGAATTTCACCAGAAGATCGTGGTGTAGTCAGACATAGAACAGTACATACAAAGAATGGTGCCTAAAATAGTAAAGCACCATAAAAAGTTGCCACTATAGTATAAAGAACAAGGACACAGTTATTTTACTGAGCAGAGCAGAAAATTTAAAAACCAGGCTAACATATTCTTAAGGCTTATGAAATACTCCTTGTCTAGGCTAATATGCTAATTTTCTGCTGCTTTTTAAAAAGCATGTTTCTGAGTCTTATGAAAATACATTAAATATAAGTCATTTTCATTAAATAGGTATCATCCCATGTTTGGAAAAAAACTTACTGTTTTCTGTTACAAAACAGATATGTCTTGGGACGTAATGATGGTGGTTTGCTAATGATTGATTCAAAAACTGCTGAAATCAAATTTGTCAAAAACATTGAACGAGATGTTACTTTCATAATTAACAAGACAATCACAGCTGAGGTTCTGGCCATAGATGGTAAGAAAAAATATTATTCAAATTGGCATTTCTTTATGAATAGATGCTTTTGATTACTAACATATTACCTTTATCACTGCATGTATATGTGCTAAGTCACTTCAGTTGTGTCCAACTCTTTGCAACCCCATGAACTGTAGCCCACCAGGTTCCTCTGTCCATGAGATTTCCCAGGCAAGAATCCTAGAGTGAGTTGCCATTGCCTTCTCCAAGGGATCTTCCTGACCCAGGGACTGAACCCACATCTCCTGCATTGCAGGCAGATTCTTTACCACTGAGACACTAGGGAAGAACCTTTAACTAGATATTAACTAGATAAAGAATTAACTAGATAAAGTTAGTTACCTTAGGGGCCTTGGGTGTTAAGTCTGAGGTGGCTAAATCTAGGCATCCTAGCTTCTCACTGGAGTTCGTTGCACCAGTGAATTCTGGGTTTAGTCCTATTGTTTGCTGTGGTTGGAGCAAGAATTTCTTGATTTGAGAAAGTGGACAAAGATTGATATAGGAAGCCTATCAGGGAAGCTCAGCTCAAATGTGAGGTGCCTTTGTGAGTTACTTACACACAAAGTGAGTTACTTATAGAGACCTATATGCTTATATCATGGAACAGTAAAAATCTTCTGAAAAATCTTCTAAATGAAGCACCTGGTCAAAGCACATTGACTATGTGCTTCTCTAAGTGTAAAATTAATTTATATGCAAGGCAATTTCAGCAAACATAAAAATAAAATAAAAAATCATATTATCTGGAAAAACAGAAAAAAGCACTAAGGGACACAACAGAAATAATTCTTAATCTCACCACTGAGAGATCTTATATCTTGGGTAATAAAAATAAATCATAGTTTATTCCAAATACTTTGGCTCAAGCTTTAAAAGCAAAAATCTTCCACATAGTCTGGGCTCGTGCAGTAGAATATATTTAAGAAAACTTTTATTTTTATGTTGATTTCATTCATAATCAGTGAATTTATCACCTTAAAGGTCTTGGTTCCAATCACACTGAATTAATAGCTGATGCTACTAATTAAGGTGGCTCAGAGGTCAAAGAATCCACCTGCTAATGCAGGATTCCATCTGTGGGTTGGGAAGATCCCCTGGAGAAGGAAATGGTAACCCACTCCAGTATTCTTGCCCAGAGAATGCCATGGATGGAGGATACTGGAGGGCTACAGTCCATGGGGTCACAAAGAGTCAGACATGACTCAGTGACCGAACAACAAGAAGCTACTAATTAAAGACAGTAGCCACACTGATAATCAGATTTCCTTTTAACAAGGTACAGAAATTGGGTGACATCTTTTTATTTGTAGGAATAACAGACACAATTTCATGAGCACATACTCTAATCTGGTGCATGTGAGATAATTTTTCTCTAATACTTATTTATTTCTTGTTGCACTGGGTCTTCTTTGCTGTATTCAGGCCTTCTCTAGTTGCAGCAAGTGGGGGCTACTCTCTAGTTGTGGTGCACAGGATTTTCATTGTGGTGGCTTCCCTTGTTGTGGAGCACAGGCTCTCAGCGTCAGTAGTTGTAGCATGTGGGCTCAGTAGTTGCAACTCACAGACACTAAAGCACAGGCTTAGTAGTTGAGGTGCATGGGCTTAGTTACTCCACAGCATGTGGTGTCTTCCCGGACCAGGGATCAAACCCATGTCCCCTGTGCCGGCAGGTGGATTTTTATCCACTGTGCCACCAGAGAAGTCCATGCATGTGAGAGAAATTTTAAGGGCTTATTTATTTGTTTCTTTATTTTGCACAACTTGCTCTGTATAGTTCTCTAACTCTAAAATGTTATTCTTATAGAAAACACCGGTAAAACTTCTACAGGCACCATATATGTCCAAGTACCTGATTTTAATGAAAATTGTCCAACAATTGCCCTGGACAAGGAAGAAGTCTGTAGTTCGTCACCTTCCGTGGTTGTCAGAGCTTTACCACTGGAAAAGGATAAATATGCTGGCCCCTACCAATTTTCGGTGGAAGAGCAAAGCGTAAAACTTCCAGTTGCGTGGAGTATCGCAGAAACAGATGGTGAGTAATTGTAAAGCTGCTTCTGCAAATGACAACTGCTGCTTCTTTATGTTTCCAGAAAGTTAAGAGAGAGTCCATTTGGGAGCAGGTCCTTTCCAAGAGTAATTTTAAAAATTCTTTGCAATGAAGATGATGCCCTATCCTCATGAATTTCCTCTGTCTTCAGAAAAGGAACAATATAAGATATTAGCACTATTTAAAATTTTCTGTTTTTCTCATGTGGACCCTAATTGGATATGTTTATATTTTCAATTTTTTATCTGTATCTCCTCAGTATACCAAAAATAAATAAATCATGAAAAGATTACAGCCAGGCACCTATTTTACTGCTGAGCTGTTTAGATTTCTAAATACATAAACTTTTCCTAACTAGCCAGGCTGTCAGCAGACATGAAGTACTGGAGGGGTCAGCCTGCTCAAGGCTGCCCCTAGTCTGTCACTAGTCAGGAATCTTGAAAGCATGGTAGGCTGAAGTTCTCAAAGTCATTAGCCAATGGGCAAGAATTAATCCATCCTTACTTTTCTCCTAACTTTTATCATGCTAATTTCACATTTCCTATGTTTTCCAGGAGTCTCATAGAAAAAGCCATTAGACATAATAAGAATCTTCTCTCTTTTTGGATTGCACAGTGACCAGCTGGGCTTCCCAGGTGGCTCAGTGGTAAAGAGCCTGCCTGCCAAGTAGGAGACGCAGGTTCAATCCCTGGGTCGGGAAGATCCCCTGGAGAAGTAAATGGTAGCCTACTCCAGTATTCTTGCTTGGGAAATCCCATGAACTGGAGGCCGCCAGGCTCCTCTGGCCAGGCTCCTCTGTTGCAAAAGAGTTGGACATGACCTAGCAACTAAAAAACAACAAAAGTGACCATCAGGCCACTTCAAGTCCTTTGTAAATGACCCCATCTATCTCTTGCTCTTTTCTGAAATAATGTATACCCAACTGAACCCCAACAGCCCTCATAACTTCTCCAGTTTCCCCCTACTATTTGTGACAGTGATGTGTCAACTGTGGCCCTGTTCACCCAAAACAACAGGTAGTTTTAAGAGCCAAAGACACCTTGTCCTACTGCTGATGTGTTTGCCGGTTCCCCTACAGCTACGTCCGCACACCTCACAGCCCCGCAGCCAGTCTCTCCCGGAGTGTACAGAATCTCGGTCGTGGTCACCGACAGTGAGGGCCGGCGGTGCGAGGCACCAGAGAGCTTGACCCTGGAAGTCTGTCAGTGTGACTACAGGGACGTCTGCCGAAGTGTGTATCCGACCAAAGTCCCTGGCAGCAGAACTGGAGAGGAGTCTGGGAGGATGGGGGCTGCCGCCATCGGCCTGCTGTTCCTCGGGCTTCTGCTGCTTCTGTGTGAGTATCCCAGGGCACTCACCGGGATGGTAGCATGTGGGTGGACAAAGCATCTCCGCAGTTGTCTTAGAGGCAGAGCTCACGGGGTGACGTGGGGGCGGGGGGCGCGCTGACATTCTCAGGAAGAACCAGAAATGTTTCAAGTTAACACGTGACTTGCCAACAATCTATATTTATAACACAGCAGAGCAAGTCGTGTATGTCAGACATACAGAAACCATCACCAGAGAACCAAAGAAAGGCGAAAAAGCATGGATAGTCTACACACTGCCTGTGATGTTCACAGTCAAAATAATGACTTTACCCAGGATCGCAGCACTTTCTAAAATGTCTTTTCCCTCTACAAGTCTCATGAAATTCTAAGAGTTCTGACCGAAAAAATTTAGGAAAAATTCTAAGACAGTATAAGCTTTGAGCTTTACAATGCAGATAAATATATTACACTCTGAGAAGTTGTTGCTTAATCCAGAATTTCCTCAAAACAGCTTTTCATCTGAAAATACACTCCTTTAAGGCTCAAACTTAGTATGATGAAGTTTACTGAACACATTTAGGGAATTTACATACATGTATTTTTTTCTCTTTCTTTTTTATATTTTTAAATTATGAAAGTATGATAACACATTTACAGGAGAGAGTTGGAAAATGCAAAGTTATTTACAGTTCCACTACATATGACAATTATTTTTTAAGTAGGTAAATGAAGATTTTTAGAGTCGCAATATCAAACTCTCAAATCCTAACAGAATGTACAGAAATGTAGAAGGATAGAGTAGACCTGAAAAGCACTATGAACCAATTCAACATAATTAAGATTTATACCGTTTTCACACAATAGTAAGATACAAATTCTATTCAAGTTCCCATAGACTATAAACTAGGAGACACTGGACCATACCCAGGGACATAAGTTCCATTCCAAGAGGGAAAGTTGCTGAGAATATCTGAATAAAGGACCAACATGATCTTATTTGTATTTTAGAAAGATAACACTGACAGCAGTGTGTACTGCAAATTAAAAAGGGAAGAACAGTTAGGAGGTTATTGTAATATTATAGCTCCCATGGGATGGTGGAGGCCAGGTTTCAAGTCACAACATAAGACTGGAAAGGAACGAATAGGTATGGGAGGCACGGTTGGAGTAAATGGAGAAGATCTGGAGACTAATGGATAGAATGGATGGATGAAAAGTCCAGATGAACCACTAAATTCAGTTGCTACTGAAACCATTAAGTGAAATTGACAATATCAGAGAAAGTGCAGACATGTAGGATAGCAATCATAAATCTGATTTTGTAATGTTGAATTTTGAGGTACAGATATATCCTCTAGACTACTGTGCATTTGGGATTGTGGCTCAGGATGGCAGTCAGAGAAAATATACAGTGTTATTCCCACAGTCATATTTGCTTCATGTGATCCTACCATTTTCAAAAGGTCATATCTTGAATTTGGTGGACAGAACATAAACATGTTTCTGTGGAAACACAATCAACACTTTGAAAAACTTTCT
The DNA here is from genome assembly GCF_023699985.2 of Odocoileus virginianus. NCBI lineage: Eukaryota > Metazoa > Chordata > Mammalia > Artiodactyla > Cervidae > Odocoileus > Odocoileus virginianus. The sequence continues at coordinate 31,919,500 of NC_069695.1, forward strand.
CTGGATGCGTATATAAAAATCGAATACATATTGTACATACAATGATCAACAAGATTTCTAAAAGACTGTTATACTCATCTAAAAATACTGACCGTACATATATATATATTCATCAGTTTTCAAAACTAATTTGCCCACTTAAAATATTCAACCCTTCCCATACATTTACTTAAGTCATAGAATTGAGAATGGCAATAAAGAAAGCCTTTAGAAGTATCACTATATGAACATTATGGTAAATTCTGAGAAAGTATGCTTTGTCCAACTTATTTTATTTTATATACTTGGCCTAATTTTTCATCAAATATTTACATATATATATATATATATATGTAACTGACCTAATTTGTATAACTGATGTAGCTCATTCAAACAATACTGTGGAGTCCTCACGGCACTCAGTACCATCCTTTATCTCCATTAACTCATAATCCTCACAATAATCTATGATACTATATATTCTCCCATTCTTTGGATAGTTAATGGAGGCAAGAAAAGATGATGTAATTTGTTCAGCTGGTGAATGGTGAAGCCAAAATTCAAACCCTAGAAGACTGACTCCAGCGACTATATACTCAAACCCCTCACTAAGCTGCCAGCAAGTGAAAGAATTCAAACTAGGATTTAGTGCCTTCCTTCCTCAGGGCAGGACTTCCCTCATAGCTCAGTAAAGAATCTGCCTGCAATGCAGGAGACCCAAGTTAGATTCCTGGGATGGGAAGATTCTCTAGAGAAGGAAATGGCAACCCACTCCAGTATACTCGCCTGGAGAATCCCATGGACAGAGAAGCCTAGCAGGCTACAGTCCATGGGATCACAAGAATCAGACACGAACTCAATCGGACATGAACATCCAGCATGCAGGGCAGAGGTGGAGGTGCGGTCATCGACCACCCCGCCTGGGAAGTGTTTCATTTCTCTCTTGGCCTATTAGCCTGAGAATGATGCTAATCTTTATTGCCAAGATGTGACCTATCTGCACAGAAAGAATGATAATTACCCAGGCAGGAAGGCCCCTCCAAGCTAAGGATTCCTAAGTCACCATTAAGAGTGTAATGATATTAGATCACCAGTTGCAGAGGGAGTCTGCAGGTTAATGGCTGTTCTATAAACAGCTGTTTACCAGATTACCATATCATTATAATGCCCACCTAAAATCTTGACTATTCAGGTGTGTATTCACCCAACATCATACACTGAGCTGAAATATGTACAAATAAAAGCAATAATAATAAAAGCATATTATAGAAAATAATTGAGGAAATGAATGACCACTTTTATCATTCATCGAACAGTGCCTCTTTTAAGAAAATATATGGGTCACAAGAATAATCTGATCTGTCTCCTTCAGTTTCATAATTATGTGAAATTTTAGTACACTTAATCAAATTTTACCTTGTAGAAATTAATTTTGCTTTCTATTAGATTTTCCATAAGCATTAAAGCTACTGTATTTCTTTGTAATGTTTCCAACAATTGCCCTGTCAAATCATTTCCAAGTGATTCAAATGTTCTGATATTTTATTTTCCTTCATTCTAGTGGCCCTCCTCCTGCTTCTGACCTGTGACTGTGGGGCAGGTCCTATTGGGGGAGTGACCGGTGGATTTGTCCCAGTGCCGGATGGTTCAGAAGGAACAATTCACCCATGGGGAATCGAAGGTGCCCAACCTGAAGACAAGGTGATGATCCACTTTGTAAAACATTTACTTCACTCATACAGAGCAAATTCGATTTACATACTAGATAGAAAAGGGGGTAATGGGGTATAAAAAATAAGACTCCTGACCATCAAAGACCTATGAGAGTCAGTGCTGAAGTGAATGGAGCCTTTTAAGATCTTAGCTCTTCAGATGTCAAATCATAAAAATGGTTACTCCTGCAAGAATTTGAAATTCTTGTAATGTCCCCATTTAAAAGGGAGCATATTTCACATATATTGGTGAAATCTGGTTAATTTTCAAATATATTTTTTGCATATTGTTTGTAGGAAATCACAAATATCTGTGTGCCACCTATAACTGCCAATGGAGTTGATTTCATGGAAAATTCTGGTAAGTGAACATCAAATTTATTTTTGAAAGGAACAATGGGTTAAATAAGAAATATTAAAAACTAAGAAATGTTCTAAATTCTTTTCTTAATAATTTGTGCACATACTGAGAGATGTTACCACTGAAACAGGGTTTCAGTGAATTGGTTTACTGTTAGTATAGCAGTCAATTTTGTGACCTAGTTCTGACTTCAGTAAGTTCATTGTCTACTGATGTCACCATTTTTACTGGCAGAAGATTTGTTATACTTCCCCAAACTTCAGTAAACTGAAGTATAGCTCTCTGATAGTTGATTACTAATTTTTTAATAAGTTAAGGATTTTACATATATAGAAAAATGTAAAGGAAAATATAAAACACACTATGAACCCACCATCCAACTCTGCCTGTTAACACTGGTAATATTTGCAGTTAAAGTGTCATGTGTGCCTATCCTAGATCTTGCTGCCCTTCTTTCTTCCCCAGAACAGGAACCTGATTTCAATTCAAATAACCAATTCCTGTATTTAATCATGGGCTTCCCTGGTGGCTCTGTGGTAAAGAATCCGCTTGCCAATGCAGGAGTTGAGGGTTTGATCCCTGGGTCAGGAAGATCCCCTACAGAAGGAAATGACAACCCACTCAGTATTCTTGCCTGGAAAATCCTATGGACAGAGGAGCCTAGTGGGCTACAGTCCACGGGATTGCAAAAGAATTGGACACAACCGAGCAACTAAACAACAACAATAATATATTTAATCATAATGGGACAAGGATCGCTTGTGTTGTCATATAGGTGAAATTATTTATTTCTGTAGTTTACCAAACGACTATTTCATTCATCTTATCTCAGTGCCACACTAAGGTATAAACTAGAACACCAAGCATGCTAAGTTGCTTCAGTCGAACCCAGATCCCCCATGTCTCCTGCATTGGCAGGCACATTCCTTATCACTAGCACTACCTGGGAAGCCTATAGAACAATAAGATCTAATGCCTAATATTCAAACTGTTCTTAATTTCATGCTTAGCAATAAATTGTTTTTAAATGTCCAGCCTGAAACATCTACATAAGATCGCCCCCAAAATATATCTGTCTTTATCAGTTACCTTAATCCTTATTTGCTTCTCCCATACAATTACATCACAAAAACAATATTTTGAATTCTCTAGGAAAAATAGCTTTCCATGAAAACGCATTGTAAAGGTAACAGGCAGAATAGTCACAGCTCATTAAATTTTCATTAGGCATTAAGACACCTAATTAGCATTTGCTAATTTGCATGATTACATTATGTATGTTTCCTCTTTGGTTTCCATATTGAGCCAATATGACAGCTAAATTACAACTTCTTTTTTCTTGAAAACAAGCATCGCATTAGCAGCTTTCTATGGCTGTGCACTGAATATTTCATTCATACTTTTCCATTTCTGGCTGTTGTCACTGGAAATTTTATTTTTTTAATTGGTAAGTTTTCAGAGCTATTTCATCTGTTAATACCCTCTGTTACCCCCTCACCTCCCCTGTTACTCTCACATTACAGACTGTGGGGTGTTCTCACCTTGAGTCATAAAACCATATTTTCTCCCACAAGCTGGCTTTACTCGGCAGGTGCTCTCAGATATCAAAGATCAGTAAAAACCAAAACAAAACAAATCACAGCATGAGATGTCACAGCACTTTCTCCCCTGTTTTTAGAAGTTTGTACGAATACATATGCTGGAGGGACGGTGGTAGAAGGAGCGTCGGGAATGGAACTGACCACCAAGCTTGGAGCAGCTGCAGGATCTGGGGGAGCCGCGGGGTTCGCAGCAACCACTGGTCTGAGCAACTTTTCCGTGGGGCAGTCCGGGACGATGAGAACAAGGCATTCCACGGGAGGAACCAACAAGGACTTTGGGGAAGGGGCAATAAACATGAAATTCCTGGACTCCTACTTTTCTCAGGTAATCTGGTGGAAAACGCTGTGGCTTTGTTATCTTGTTTACATTAGAGATCTTTCTACCTGACTGTACTTCAGTTGCACAGTTTGGTTCTTTTGCAGCTTGGTAAGACAAGAAAAAAGAGGTAAAGGCTCCTGTTAAAATAACAAGGATAACCTAAGGTGGCTGCCAAAATCCAGCTACTAGTCAAAAGAAAGAAGGGATGGGTAGACACAAAATGAGAGAATATGGCACCTCCTTCCTCCCACTGGGAGGAAGCAAAACCCTTTGCTTTTCGATCAGCGGCATCCTCTTTAGACATACAAAGCAGTTATTTCTCATTTCCTGTACCATGAAGTATGTCAGAATACATCAGCATACATTTTTCCAAGAGGGTTATAGTATTCTTCACATTGTCAAGGAGTCCATGTCCAAAAATGTTGAAGAAACATTAATGACCCAAACATAAAAGGGGAAACAAGGATGTGGTCCAAGATGAGGTGAAGTGTCAGGAAGCAGAGAATCTACAAAGGGACTTGTAAAGTAATTAGCCTCCAACTAATAAAAATAAATGAAAAAAAATTTTTTTTAAATAAATAAAAGTTAAAAAAAAAAAAAAGGGACAGGGATGCAAGGACAGAGAGGACATTGAGAGGCAGGTAGCTTGCCTCCTGGTTGGTGCATCACCAGAACGGATCTCACCTACAGCTGCGCTATCAGAGCCCTAAGTGATGGCATTTGGCCTGGTGGCCACGCAGATGAAGGCTGACACAGTGTTTGAGGACAGACTGACAGGAAGGATCAGACTCCCAGGTAGGGATCAGACTCTCACGAGGGTTACGGTGTCTGGGTCAAGGCCCCAGGCTGGTGAGAGCTGCCTCAGATGGTGAGGATGCCTGCACCCTGCCCCACACAATGACCCAAACACACACAGGGACCCTCACAGAGGGCCCAGCAAATAACCTCCAGGCTCCGTACACATTTGCTCTGTATGGCTAAGTCCATGTCAATGCAAGTCTTAAAACTCAAGAGTTCAAATATGAGCCTACAACAGACTCAAGTTGGAACGAATGTCAATTGCATCATTCTCCAAACACAGATAACTTCTGTAACAAGATTGCTGGTATGGAGTATGCCCTCACTTCTATTGTTGTTGTTGCTGTTCAGCCGATAAGTCGTATTTGACTCTTTGGGACCCCGTGAATTGCAGCACGCCAGGCTTCCCTGTCCATCACTATCTCCCTGATTTTGCTCAAACTCATGTCCATTGAGTCAGTGATGCCATCCAACCATCTCATCCTCTGTCGCCCCCTTCTCCTGCCCTCAATCTTTCCCAGCATCAGAGTTTTTTCCAGTGAGTTGGTTTTTGCATCATGTGGTCAAAGAGCACAGCATCAGCCCTTCCAGTGAATATCCAGGGTTGATTTCCTTTAGGATTGACTGGTTTGATCTCCTTGCTGTGCAAGGGACTCTCAAGAGTCTTCTCCAGCACTGCAATTCAAAAGCATCAATTCTTTGGCTGCTCAGCCTTCCTTACTGTCCAACTCTCACATCCGTACATGACTTCGATGGATTACCTCAATCACATAGTCACGATCAAATGTTGAGTTCTACGAAAGGTATCACATCCTTCCCCCGAGTGTCTCTTATAGTTCATTTTCTCCTCTTCTCTCCACCTTTAGAAAGCATTTGCCTGTGCAGACGAAGACGATGGCCAGGAAGCAAATGACTGCTTGCTGATCTATGATAATGAAGGAATCGATGCCCCCAGTTCTCCCGTCGGCTCCCTGGGTTGTTGCAGTTTTATTGCTGACGATTTTGACGAGAGCTTCTTGGACTCACTTGGCCCCAAATTTAAAAAGCTGGCCGAGATAAGCCTCGGGATGGATGATGAAACCAAAAGCTCTCAGCTGCATGCCAAAGACAGCAGTTCTAGGGTTGACGCCTGTGGCCAACACGTTCAAGTCCAGCAGTCAGAGTCTGTTAGGTACCAGACTTTGTCAGGCAGCCAGGGAGCATCTGCACTGTCTGCTTCCAGCTCTGTCCTCCAGCCCGCCGTTCCCATCGCTGACCCTTTGCAGCATGGTAGCTATCTGGTAACGGAGACTTACTCAGCTTCTTCTGGTTCCCTTGTGCAACCTCCCGCTGCTGTTTTTGATCCACTTCTCACGCAAAATGTGATAGTGACGGAAAGAGTGATTTGTCCGATTCCTAGTATTACTGGCAACCTACATGGTCCTACAGAGCTACGAGGATCAGGCAGTAAGATCTTTACAGAAGATCCTTGTTCCCGTCTGATATAAGCAGAGTGAACTGGAATTACATACTGGCCAAATACAGATACTTGAACCAAATTATTCAAAATAGCACAGCAAATCTCACAGTATTGGTCTGATTTGGCACTTATTTGCTACTCTTTCATAAACTGGTCATGATTACAGTCTAAATTGTCTAGTTTATGTCCCCACACTGGATGTGTGGTCACTCTTACTTCTCAAATTCAAGTCCTAGTAGATCTTAAATGTTTTCCGAAATATCTTAAGATCATATTCAGTGGGAAATTTTCCTAATAATTTTTAAACTTCAAATGCAGTGTGTTTTAGTGGATTAAGGACTTGGAGTCAAGACCCCCAGTTCTTGAATTTTTCACCTTTGCTTACATCATTAGTAATGATGTAAGAATCATAAAGTCTTTGCTAAAGCATTTTGAACTGCTTGGGAAAAAGAAAATAGTTGCATTTAAACTTCTGCCATCTTCTTGGTGTTGGGAGACCCTAGGGACATCTTTTGCTCAAGCTAAGGGTACTGGTTTACACATTAAATCTGCTGCATCTATATTCCTCATACTCTCACAATAAGACAGTTTTGAAATAGAAGTATCATAGGAAATTTAGGAAAGTTCAGTATGGTGTAAATATTTTTGTGTTTTTTTAAATCACCTTGAAAGGATCTACCTAAAGAAAATATTTTACATTAAGCCCCTCCCTACACTTCTCAATAACAGCAATCCTGTGTTAATAGTCTTTGAAAATTACTCTCTATTTTTTAAATGTTAGGAGGTAGATATAACTTACATATGACGTGTAGTGATATTTATCATGTTAACAATGTCTATAGACTTCCTAGGAATACAAAATACGGCTTGTCTCACAAGGAAAAGAGGCCTCTGACTAGAGTAACACATAGTGAAATTTGTGAATGTGTATTATATGCCGTGTTTCAGGTCAAAAAGGGATATAGAAAGAGATTATGAGTAACTTAATTTTATTAAGCCTCACTCCTTTTAAATGAAGCTGCTACCACAATTTAATCCTTGAGTAAAACCATGTTAGGTTAGTGATGGCTTAGAATATGTCATTTCACGTGTGTTACCCTGATGACAATGTAGTTCTTCAAATCATTTCTGATAATTCAAGGTCCTCATCCTTTAGCCCATAGACAGCACCCTACCTCTCATTAACATTATTGTCTTAGCCGAGTCTCTACAAGGTCACTGTTTGGCTCTATTATCTCTAATTGTATATAAAATACTCTTTTCTGGTTTTTGCCATATTTCAAATCTATATTTGTTTTCAGATGAAAGACAAAGTATAAAGTGTTTGTGTTTTAACCCAGAAGGGGGCACTCCTGAGGATTCCTGGTGGGGAAGAGACCCCCTAAAATGTCCTTACATCTAGAATTCTTCCCTCTCCCTGGTGTCCTGACTACCAGGAAGCCCAAGAAGCACAGGCAATCTCTTCCTCCAAGACAAGGTTGCTATAGCAACAAGGTCTGCAGGGTGCCCACTTGAGGCGAGAGGAACTAGACCCTTTGGAGCAGTCTTGCAGTTCCTGAGGAAGTTGCCTGGCTATTACCTCTGGGGCCTATTCTCAACAGAAGCTTGCTCTGGGGTCTAGAACACACAGAGTTGACTTGTGACTCTGTTTATGGGTGAGAATTAGACTAATAATCAGAATAACCCTTGTTCCAAGTTCAGAAGTGTTCTCAGGATCCTCAAGGTATTCTAATATTTCCTCTTAAAATCCAACTCATGAAATGAGAATTTTGCTGCACTGCCAAACTGCAGAGGAAACTATGCCACAGTAGTAAAGTCAAATAAGGGGGAAAGTGAAATTAGAGAAGTTTTGAAAGAAAAGTAGATCACTCTTATCTAAGAGGACCTGTAATTTTAATCTGCCATGTAAAATTAAATTCAAAGCAAAAATGTATCTGTATTTTTTCACTAAAAATAAAAAATGTTTTAAGCAGAAAAACTCTTTAAAAACTATCTTGTTACTTGATGTATTATAAATTTTAAACAGTATATATTAAAACTTATAGAGTGGTAACATTGTTATAATAAAACTGTTTGGCAACAAATTTATGAGTTCTTCCTTAACCATTTAGCAAAAACTGAACTACTCTCTGCAGTTAATAACTGTTAAGAAATATGATGTAAGAAAGTGATTGCATGTGTATTTTTATCAGTATTTTTCCCTTTTTTTTTTTAAAGCTGACACTTTTTCTGAATCCTCCCCAACAGGAAGTACATGGGGACTTGGGATCTCTTCTTCAGGTGGAAATAGATGTTGGATGAGGTCAGGGCAGATTTTTATTAACTGGATGATTTAACTCATTTATGATCTATTGGGTAATTTGGAATGGTCTCTCAGGCGAAAATGTTGACACCCTATGAAGACTCAAGAGAGAAAAGGTGGAGGAGAAGGTAAGGTTTCTAGCCTAACATGATGACAAAAATGTAAGATGACATTGGTGACAGCCATCAGCCCTTGCAGTGAGTCTGTCTGCCCGTAAATGTGTGAGGTGGCTCAGTGGCAAAGGATCTGCCTGCCAAGCAGGAGACACAGGTTTGATCCCCGGGTTGGGAAGATCCCTGGAAAAGGAAATGGCAACCCACTCCAGTAATCTCACCTGGAAAATCCCACGGACAGAGGAGCTTGGCAGGTTACAGTCCACGGGGTCACAAAAGATCAGAAACAATTTAGTAACTGAACAACAACAACAAATGTCTGTTATTTTTGTCTTCCTTTGAAGGGATACCACAAAACAAGTCCCTTCAGAGCCTCACATCTTGGTTTCGCTGACCCTCCTCATTCTTAAATACAGACAATTCAACTTGGACCTGGGGTAAGGTAAGCAGAAAGTGGATTCCAGTGAATGTTGAGTGAAGAAAAGTGGATGGCTTAACTCAGATGTCCTAGATCAATCCCAGGAAAATGAAAACCACGCAGGTAAATTCCAAAAATATCACCAGTTCCTCTTATTCCTAGAAGGTGAAGGAATAAAAACAGCAAGATCAGTTTCTCCTCTCTAATTTTCAAAAGTCAAGTAAGGTGTAAATGAATACATTCAACTGACTAGCTTCGATGTAACTGGTGATTAAGAAACAACTAGCAATTAAGTAAAAGTTAAGGATCTTTCCTTCCTGTTATTGGCAATCCAGTATTTTCCCAACTGCTTTACCTGAGTCTACAAGAGTAATTGTGAATCAGAGATCACATGATTTAGTGCTTGCTCAACAACATAGTCTAAGACCTTTTTTTTACGTAAGGGGGATATTTGATGAGAAAAGAAGGTAATCATTTAAATTTCAGGTGCCAGAAACAACACATCTTCCACAAAGAATACTGAGATTCCTTCTGTTTTGCCTGATCCAGAGTTCACCATGATCCCCTCCAAGACAAGACACAGACCATTCCACAGGTTGGTGTCTTTGCTTTCTTTTTCTTTTATATATTGCCTTTTTTTTTTAAAACAAATGCAAAACAAACAAATCTAAGTACAGTGCAGGTATAATTAAAACTCAACATAATGATGGTCTAAATGCAAAAGGATGCAGTTACCAAAAAAGGAAGAATGACACTTTTGAGGTCTACCAGACAGCCAAGAGAGTTATATTCTAATTTATCTCTTATGGTAACTTTGAGATTACAGCCACAAAAACAGAAACTCAGAGAATCAAAGTAACTTCCTTAAGACCATAGAATAAGTGACACAAATGTAAAAGCTGGTCTATATCATTCAGCAATATTAATACTCATTAGTTTCTGAGAATAATCTGTTTATTTTCAGATCTAAGGCTTTAAGTAGAACATGAAAAATGGGAAAGAAAACAATGAAAATTGTAAAATAAAAAGATCATAAATCCAAATATAATTCTAAAGATTAAAGAAGCAGTACAATGTTGGCATATATATATTATGACTGAAAGATACAGACAGAGAAATAAAAATGTAGGGACAGATGAAAGAATGCACACACTTGATTTGCCCCTATTTTGAAGACTATGTGAGTTTATTTTTCAGGTCACAGTAAGCAGCTTTCCTCTACATTTAATAACAGAAACAAGCTACCTGGAGGTCACAGAACCTCTTTCCCAGTAAACTCCTTAAAAATTACTTTGATAACACACTTTAACAGAAGAGGTAATGTGACCTGCATCTACATATAAAAATAACTTTATATGTTAAACTTTTTATTTGATATTTATGTCTATTGCAAAATTATTATAATAGGTCTAGTTAACATCCTTCACCATACAAAAAAATCTTTTCCCTGTGATAAGGACTTTTAAGGTTTACTCTTTTAGCAACTTTTAAATATGCATTTCAGTGCTGCTAACTATATGACCCTGCTGTACCTTACATCCCCAGAAGTTATTTATTTTATAGCTAGAGGTTTGTACCTTTTGATTCCACCCATTTTGCCCATCTCCCAACCACTTCACCTCTGGCAATCACCAGTCTGTTCTCTGTATCTGTGAACTTAGTTTTTGTTTTATTTTTTTTAAATAATAACTTTAAATGAGTCCTTCCACGTCAGTGTTTCCATGATTTGTGGGAAACAACACATTTTTAACAACTACAGCAAATATTTTACTACTTAAAGCCAATTCTACTTATATCTTTATTCCCATGAAGGATATGGGACCACCTTATTTTTAATTTTATGCCTCAGGATATCCCTGATGTTTTATGTGGGCTGAATTTGTCACTATTAAGTTAGCAAGCAATAAATTTTGTATAAAAACAGAGCATCGAATTATGATAAAAGCAAAATGTTGATACCGAATAAGTATGTCCTCATTTCTGCAGAAGGTAGAGGAAATATTTATATTCTTTCATAATCAAAAGAGGATTGCAAAGAACTTTCTTAATTATAAAGCAGTACAGAATCAGGTAATCCTGGATTTATGTAAATGGCATAATGATATGGTTTATGCTCCTGCAAGGAGGCATTGTTACTAAACCAAAATTGGGTATTTAAACACAAAATGTGAGATTAACTAAGTCATGCCTTCCAAGTCCTACTCACTAGTACTGATTGTTATGGTCCTAACTACAAGGAGAAACATACATACATACACACACATATACACATGCACCACAAGCACATGCATTTGCCACCAGTAACCATGTAGCTTGGTATAGCTGAAGCAGTGTCTTTCATTCTTAGACCCATGGACCAAATACTAATGTTTAGTGGTGCTGCAGACACAAAGTTTTTTCCATACAAGGAATCTGCTCTCTAGATGCATAATTAAAAAGAAAAGAATCACCCAGATTTTCCACCTAAATTTCTTTCAGTAAGACACAATGAAGCGGCCTTGTTTGACCAAACGTTTATCTTTTTTTAACTAATCTTAATTATGCTTATCCAGGGAGGACACCCACAACTTTTGATTAGTAAAAACATGTGTAATAGGAAATGAAGATAGTAGTCAATGGGTACAAAGTTTCAGTTGTTGTACCAGGTGAATAAGTTCTACAGACTAATGTGTAGCATAAAGCTTTTTTTTTTTTTTTAGCATAAAGCTTATAGTTAACAACTCTGTATTGTATACTTAAAATTTTCTTAAGAGGGTAAGTCTTATGTTAAGTATTCTTGTCACATGCACAAAGTAACAGTAATAAAAAGAGTGTAGGAGGAAACTTTTGAAGGTGATACATAAGTTTATGGTATAGATTATGATAATGGTTTCATGGTTTATACTTATCCCAAACTCGTCAAGTTGTATATATTAAATATTAAAACTTTTTTGTATGTCAAAAATTTTTAATATACAATAAACCCTAAGTCCAACATCTTTTGACAATATTTTTCTGTATCTTCCCTTTCCTCTAAGTTGTTATAAACTGCTATGGATTCTTCCTCAGAAGATATTTATGGCTGCTAGTGGTTGAAATCTAAGCTGATTTTCTAACTAGCCACTTTTTCTGTACACACTTTCATGGGCCCTCTTTGTGTTGGTCTTTGAATATTCTTTCAAATTGCAAACTAACAACAAAGGCATATGCTGTCAGGATGACATAAGACCTTCTATTCTAGGAATCAAAGATTCTCCCAGGCCTCCAAAACAAGCCAATGCATGCTATTACCATTTTGCCAACCTTGGTTAGAGAAGGATGTCTCCACTGAAAGAACAAGCCGGGAGATGTTGTTGAATATTTTGATAGGAAACTATGAGTTGTCAAGCAAAGAAAATCTGCTAGTGGTGAAAAATCAAAACTTATTAGGAAGGTCTAAGAAAAAAATTTAAAATTTCATTCCATCTAGTCAATCAATAGATGGAACATATACTTTAATAATTAACAAAAGATAAATTTAAAATGTTTTTGTTTTGTTTTCAATTGTGTGTTTAAGTTAATGGTTAAGACTTCAGGTTTTGGAGACAAACTACTTGAGTTTAAATCAGAGCTTCATCACTTACTAGCTGTGTGTCTTTGGCAAGTTACTTCAACTTTTCATACCTCTCTGGACTACTCTTATGGAGATAGTAACCATCCCTACTTCATGAAATTTCTGTCAAGAAGTAATAAGAATGTACTTAGGTCCAGTGGCTAAGACTCCACATTCCCAATGCAGGGGGCCTGGGTTCGATCACCAGTCAGGGAAATAGATCCCCTATACCACAAACACACACACACAAAACACAGAACGCCCTTAGGACATGTTAATAGAAGTACTCATGGAGATCTGACATAAAAGAATCTTTTTTCAATCTTCAAAATGAACTAAACTCAGAAAGTTATGAGGTTGACAACAAAACCACTGAAACCAAACAAACTCAAAACTTCTAGATTACCTGATCCAAAATCCTGTTTTACAGATGCTCAAACAGGCTGAAAAGTAATCTGTTGATCAAAGGTAGAATTAGGAACTAACTAAGCCAATTCTCTTCCTGTGACTCCAAACTGCAGGTGCACGATTTCTTTTTTGCTAATCTTTCACTTTAGCCACAGAGCCTGTCCTGTATACCCTACATGGCACTAGAAATCCCTCTGAATACACAAGCAAATAGAGATGAATTCATTCATATCAAATTGTGATCTTGTAGCCAAACTGATGAGAATCACCAGATTATTGGAATTTTTCAGCTGGGCCTCCTTAGAAAAGGACAGAATGGAAGGCTTTTTTTCCCATAAGAGTTCTAACTATGTCATTTCCATCAAGTAGAACAGGGCAGCCAGGTAGCTTTAGGTGGGAAAAAAAAAAGTAGTTATTCTTGAAAATCAGCAATCAGCATAAAAAGAATGCTGCTACTGACCCAACCTCCAGTAGGAGACATGTGAGGAGATGCTGGTAGCATAGTAATTACTGGATGAAGAAAATGACCTCACTTTACAGTTTTACAGGATTTATGGAGCCAGGCGAAAAGGAATTTTATTTACAAAAGCCAGTTGACTCAATATAAAATAGAAGGAAGTTAAATTGTTTTTACCTTTGCATATTTTATTACCTTATTTCCAGAATATAATATGGGAGATTGTGAAGGACAGGGAAGCCTGGCGTGCTGCAGTTCATGGGGTCACAAAGAGTCAGATACAACAATAAGGGTTTTCATAATTCTTCCTATTTCCTTTAAAATGTGATCATAACTAGTTAATAAAGTTTTTAATTGTTTTAAAAATTAATTCACAGCAAAGTATAAATCACAGAAAATGCTTTGTTCTCCTCCTTGGAGTATGTATCTTAAATATCTGCTGACTTAGAAAACAAAATGAAATTTCATTTCAGGTCAGGAGGTGGAGTGTTTCCTGCAGGGACATTTACCTTCCAAATCACATATGTGGGCATCTACCTGTCCATTAGGACCACCCAGGGCAAACCCAAGACTCAGGTTTCATATTCTGACCAACTGACCTAATGCATCATCTCTAGAAATAAAAGTAAATAAAATGTTCCTTAGAAATCCCATCATCTTTTTATTCCTGAAAGCCTTAGAATAAAAATCTTCCTCTGTTTTTTTTCCTGTATGTATTTAGTTTTAGATGGCTTATTCACACTTCTAGAGGGAAAATCGCAGGTATAAAGAACAGTAAATCATACTCTGTGGACTTGAGATTCTAATTACTGAAATCTCAAGGTCCAAACAATGGAAACTCACAACCACACTTTATGAATCATAAAACAACTCTCCACATGAGCTCTCATTTCAATGTTCTAATCCTAAAGTTAAGAAAGAAGTACAAGGATACACTCTCTTCTTCTTTCATACTCACAGAAGAATTAGTCACAAGAAGTCTTTATTGGCTGACTTACCTTTATTGTAGCTGATTCTGCATGAAATGGGCGTGACTCTCTCTCCAAAGGTATGACTCATTCAGATACTGTTTCAGTAGAAATTAAGAGAAGTTCACCTAAAATAATATGTTAAAGTAAATTAGCAGACAATTGCCTTGTAAAATAAAAGGTCTGCTTTCAAGGGCATACAGTAATGTTCATAATAAATATTATGGTTTTTAAAAAAATCTTTAACCACAAATGTTCTCAGACAAGCTAGTAAGGGTTACTGTGGTCATTTAAAATATCAGGAGCAAATTCTTTACTATTGCCTTTTTTGTAACTAAATTTTGCTTAACTGGTTTGATAATGTTTGAACACATTTCTATCTAATAAAATCTCTAAATGGGAGTAGAGAAGGTAATAAAACTCAAACTAAATGAGTCACATCTAACTCCCTGCAACCCCACGGACTGTAGCCTACGAGGGTCCATGGAATTCTCCAGGCAAGAATACTGGAGTGGGTAGCCATTCCCTTCTCCAGGGGATCTTCCCAACCCAGGATTCGAACCTGGATCTCCTGCATTGCAGGTAGATTCTTTATCATCTGAGCCACCAGGGAAGTCTGAAACTCAAACCAAGTCCACTGCAAAAACAAAACAAAACAAAAAACTGTACAGTTCAAGCAGAACAGCTTTAAGAACACTTTTCTAAAATGCTCAGGCACCAGGGACATTTTTATTTTCTTCTGTTATGATAGCTAAAGGACTGCTCCAACTTTCCAATTCCCTGGGCACATATAGATGTGAGTTAATTAAGTTATTATTTATCATATTAAGAAACTTTCAGTTATATTTGTTATAAAGTTACTGCATAAAAACAATTTGCACTCATAATATCAAATCTGGGATTCAAGAATAACAATATCCTAACTTATGCTCTGCAGAGCAGTGGTTCCCAATATTCTGTGTAACGTGTGACAAATGACCTTCACAAGGTCACACCCTCCCTTGGATAAGTTCACCCTCGGGCACCGTTTGCCTCCCCCACTGGAATCAAGCCTCCTTTTCCACTTGAGGGGATGTCAAAAATGTAAGTAAATAACATCATTACTAAATAACTTTAAATGTGCTCTAATCATTTTATAACAAGTAAATCAATCACAGATTTCAGAACTTGATACTTAACAAGTCACACCAACATGGTTAGTTCGGAAAGTAAATCAAAATGAGTTAATTTCTCTAAATCCTTGCTTTCTCTTTAACATGGAAATTGTTTATTTTTGAAATTCTGCTCTCTGCTATTTATAATCATCCATTGGACTGCTTTGAACAGATCTTCAAAGCCAGTATTTTACATCCACCTTTTCCAAAGCCATTATATCACTTCCTTCTCATCTTTTCTTGATATGCAAGAATGTTACTTGTCCACCTGTGAATGACTGAAGTAACTGCTGAGAAACCAGTATTCTTTTCTGTCTCCTGAGGGGTTTTTTTTTTGGTAGGTCTTCCTTCGGAGGCTCATCAGTCACACTTGGGTCAACACGTCTGACACTCTCAGTAAACACTCCTATACTGCCCATAAGCCCTACAGCTCGCATCTCACAGGCGATGGACACCACTTCAGTGCTGCTATTAACAACCAAACTCTCCCCCCTTCTTCCCAGCCACTTCCCTTATCTTTCCAAGAATTCTTATAAACAAACCCTAAGGTGAAATCAAAACTAGAGATTTATTCTGAGATTTTTTCAGAAAACATAGGTGAGGAGATAAAATCAACATTCCCAAGTGCCAGCTCTGGAAATGAATGCTAGCTTTGTTCATCTCCAGAGGGAAAAGGGATTCTCCATGCGGTTTATGGTTTTGCACTTTGTCCCCCCTGTAAGGAAGGGAGTCTCGCAGAAGAGGAAGAACACAGAAACACTCTCCACTGGCCTCTGGACTCCTCCAACTTGACATGGCTCAAGAAGCCTTAGCAAGCTTGTCCGGGCTAACTTTGCATGGTAGGGGGAGGTTGTCCATGGTACTGGAGACCTTCCAGTACACCCCCACTTCAGTTTGGTGAGATTTACATCCTTCCAGGAATATTAGTCTCTCTTCATTTTACACGTACACTGTCTCACACACACACACACACACACACACACACACACACACATACTTTCTTCCAAAATAACCTTGAAAATATATTTGCTATTCTTCCATTCACACATTCAACTAGAATAAACCGAAGACTTATAATTGATCAAGCACTGTTTAAGTAATCTAAGTTTTGTGTGCATTAGTCACTCAGTCATGTCTGACTCTGCGATCCCATGGACTGTAGCCCACCAGGCTCCTAGGTCTATGGAATTCTCCAGGCAAGAATACTGGGGTGGGTGGCCATTCCCTTCTCCAGGGGATATTCCCCACCTGGGAATCGAAACCAGGTCTCTTGCATTGCAGGCAGATTCTTTACCATCTGGAGCACCAGAACCATCAGTTCAGTTCAGTTCAGTTCAGTTCGCTCAGTCGTGTCCGACTCTTTGCAACCCCATGGAATGCAGCATGCCAGGCCTCCCTGTCCATCACCAACTCCCAGAGTTCACTCAAAAGTCATATCCGTTGAGTTGGTGGTGCCATCCAACCATCCCATCTATTTGGCTGTGCTGGGTCTTAGTTGCAGCATGTGGGCTCTGTTTCCCAACCAGGGACCGAACCCAGGCCTCCTGCATTGGGAGTAACGAGTCTTAGCCACTGGACCACCAGGGAAGTCCCCACCAGAATCCATAGCAGTTCACAGATAAAGACCTCAGCCTTCAGGAAGTTTACATTCTAATGAACGGTGACAGGTAATAAATAAGTAAATGCACAGCCTTTTAAGTTGCAATGTGCAAAGAAGAAAAATAAAGTAAGAAAGGTGGGTGGGGAGCTTTGGGGGTGGGAGTTTTATTATAATTTTTATACGAGTAGCCAAAGAATATGTCACTGAGAAACGAATATTTGAGAAGTGAAGAGCGAGGGAGTAACCCTTGTATGTGGCTGGAACAGAACCTTCTCGAGAAAAGGAACAGAGAGGACAAGGGCTCTCAGGTGGAGCTTGCCTGGTGTGACTGTGGTGTCAGGCTATGATGTAAATGATTGAGAAGGATCAGCATGCCACCCTCCCAGGAATATGCACAGAGCAGTCAAGGGAGCCTTCAGCTAAGGGATGTCAGATCTTAGGAGGGCGAGGCATTCTAATGGGCCATCAAGACCTTGCCAAGGTTTTCTAGACAACCCCTGTTTTAGACACACCTCAATTTAGGACTACTATAGTCTCATCACCTTGTAAAACTAGTGTGTGATGTATTTCGAAAAAAAATCTCTTATGATGTTGGTTTAGCACTCTACTTAGACCCCAAAACAGACAACTTTGTTTTCTCTGCTGAGTCAAGTCTTCATTTTGCCACTGTTGTGTCTTCCTCTAATTCTCTGGTCCACAAACACCGCTGACAATTTCCTGAAGTCATTCCAGTTCAGAACTTTGCATGCAAGGAGTCAGTCCTCATCTACTGACTCACAGGAGGAGCCTGCGGTGAACAGCTCAGCTACAGCCCATGACTCACCACCTGCGGCTCTCTATCTCTCGGGCGGGGTGTGGCGTCTGTGGCTGTGTTCTCAGGGCTGACTGCTGCTGCCATACACAGTGGTGACTGTTCACGAAGGACATGCTGGTTTCTCTACAGTAGACCATGGGGCTTGCAGCCTGCTGGGCTTTGATTATTACTCTGCAAGTCCCAGCTCAGAAAAGCAGCAAAGCTTTTTCCCACCCTGTTATTAAGAGATCATCCCCCACCTGCAAGTCACCCAGTTCTCCCCTCTCACTGCCTAAGGTTCTTGGTTCAGCTAAGCCATGAAAATTTCAATACCCAGACACCTAATGTCTGTGATGTCACTCCTGCTTTGGCTTCTGGGGAAAAGGACCATACTCCTTCTCCAGGATTAAGCGGGTGGACAATCCCTTGCCATTTCTCCACCCCCAGCTAACACATTCTCTTCTCAACCTGTGCCTGAACTCCTTCAGCTTTGCTCTGTCCAAACCCCTCCTGCCACACTCAACCCTGGAGACACCACATCCGACACTTACACTTCTATCAATCAGGCCACTCTGAAACTCTGACTCACACCCACCATCTGCCATTCCTCTCCTGCTCCTCGACTGTAGTATCCTTGGGGGAAACACACAAACGTCCACCAACACACCTGCATGTATGTCTGCATGCCTGTATGCATGTGCATAGCTCCCCTCCACACAATCCCAGACCATTTTCTGGCCAGATCCACTATTAATACACCCAGAGTGGATATATTCAAATACCTGCCCCTATAATGCTCTTTTTTCACTTGTAATTAATCCCTTCCATGTGAACTTGGTTCAACAACTCTTTATTGATCATCTTATATGTGCTGGATACGGAAGTCTGGGCCCACTACGGATATGATATAGCCTCTGCTCTTAAAGAAGTAACCATCTTGGGGAAGAAAAGGCATCACAGCAGCAGACATCAATGAATTAACCATACATCACAGTGTGATGCTGTGATGCACATTGTGTGAATCATCTTGAACAGAGCCACAGAGAATGAAAGTACAATAATTGCAGAAAAGACAACAAGAAGAATTGAGAATGACTTTCAGGTGCCCACCTTGAATGGTCAAGTTGACCAAGCACAGGAGGAAGTAGCAAGCTTGAGCTGGAGAGGTGTAGAGGGATGGGGAAATCTTTTTTATCAGTATGCTGTTTGAGACAGACAGTATGCTGTTTGTCAGTATTCTGTGAGGGCTTCCCTGGTGGTTCTGCTGGTAAAGAATCTGCTTGCAATGGGTGAGACTTGGGTTCGATCCCTGGGTTGGGAAGATACCCTGGAGAATGGCATGACAACCCACTCTGGTATTCTTGCCTGGAGAATTCCATGGACTGTGTAGTCCATAGAGTCGCAAAGAGTTAGACATGAATGAGCGACTTTCACAAAGTTAGGATGATAGTTTGAGATCCCTATGAGACATCCAAATGATAATGTCCCATGTTTGAAGCTCAGGAGAGAAGGCTGTGAAGGATTTGCACAATGGGAATGGCTACAGAGTCAGGCTGGGTACCAAGTAAGAAAAGATGGAAAGGAAAGAACTCAAGAGGCGTAAGCATTTAGCAGGTAGGCAAAGAATAAGAAATGTATTGAGAAACAACAGCCAAGAGAAAGAAAATTAGGCAACTTTTTCTGCCTCCTAAATCGACCTGTAGTTGTATTCTCATTTCAAACTACTTGCGAGACTTTTCTCATGGGACACTGCTCTAATATCTCAAATTCAATTTTGTCAATGTGATAAAAAAAAATTTTTTTTTTTTTTTTTTTTCAGATAAATCTGAAACTCTTGACTCTTCACGAATCCCCGACTCTTCACCAGCAGCATTTATGCTTTGAGTGACTTTATCCTGACTGGTGTCATGTCTCCTTTACAATTATTCATCCTTTAAGAACCAGCTCACCACACCACTCCACCTCAACCTCACCAACCAAAGCGTGAGTTCACTACTCCCTTCCCTCTGTTTGCTTCATACCAAGCAAAGAGTTCTACCACTGCATCGATAAGTTTATGTTAATTATAGCTACACTATTTCATAAGCGTCTATTTTTGTTTCTTGGATTACTTATTGGTATTGCCAATAAAATGCAAATTAAATGCTTGGCAAACAAACTCAGTGTTGAATAAATGAAGAAACAAATGAGTATAACTAAACCAGAAAACAATCTCCTCCTTTTTTCACCTTTCTTACTTTATTTACCTAGATGCATATCATAAATTTTCCCTGTATCCAAGTAACCTTTTTTTTTAACTGAAGTACAGTTGATGTGTTATATAAGTTACAGGTATACCCTACAGTGATTCATAATTTTTAAAGGCTATGCTCCATTTATAGCTATTACAAAATATTGGCTATATTCCCTGTTACACATACCCTTTATTAATCAATGTCACATGAGTAAGCCTCCCAGCCATGATAACCAATTCTTATGTTGGAACAGCCACACATTTCTGTTCTTTGCTTCTAAGGCATGTTGTAGGATAGCACCAGATTCAGCATGTACCTCTTAGACGTTAATTCTAATACATACACTCGTTGGGATTTTCAATGGAATTAAATAATCAATCATCTATCAAACCATTAGCCATTTATATCATGATGATTTATAAAGTGATTTTTTTTAATGCTGGAGTGGGTGGGGAGTAAGGAAGAGGTGATGGTAGAAAGGGGACATGTTAATTTTTGTTGGTCTTTATGAAGTCTTTTTTTTAAATAACATTTTTGTTTTAGATAATACTAAGAGATGATTCTAATAAGCTAATCACCTATGTGTACATGTGAGACAAAATATGCTGGGAAATATAACACAGACATTTTGAATATATATAAATGTTAAAGCCAATTATTTGCACAAGGTACAGTTTTTAACTGATGTATTGCAAGTATGTCTTAAGAAAATTAAGTCTTAAGAAAAGTATATTTACCATAACGTTCAACTAGTTTAGAGGAAGAAAAACCTGCAAGTAATCTTTCACATCTTGTTAATTCATTTTAAAGCCATCAGCACGTCATTGGTAATGGCATCTGATGTTGTACAAAGAGATTTTTGAAATAGATTGACTCTCATGCCAGCAGAAAGAAGTCAGGAGTGAGAGAATGAGCTGTGTATGATCTAACTTCCAAGTGCCTTCAGCTCACTGAGTCATAGGTTTCAGTCATAGGTTTTTAAAGAGGAGCTAATTCAAGAATGTCATCCAGCGGCACTGGATTGTACATCTTCTCTCAAAGCCTTGCAATACATGTCTCACAGAGGAACATTATCCTTAAATTGCCTTTGACAGCCTCCAGCGGAGAGTAAATAATCCAAGAGAAATACAATTGGCATTAGCTTTTCTCATTCTGGAAGCTACAATTATCTTCATTACTGAACAGAGATCAAATTCTAGATAATGAGGCATAAATACTTGCCTATAGGACTCATTTGCAAGAGCACTCATTTTGGGTAGGGCTTATGTATAGTTTCCAGGGATGATATGAGAGTGTTTTGGTCAAGTCTGCCTTGTTTAATTAGGAATCCTCCCAGCAATGAGGGGGAATGAGAATTATCACGAAGGTTACCATCCACAGTAATTCAAAGAAAAAGGTGTGGAAACTAGAAGACATTCTTCCCTCCTGACTCAACGACGTGACCAGTATTTATTGAGAGGCTATCATGGTTCTCGGCACTGTTCTAGGCACTGCAAACAGAGTGAAAAATTAAGCAGACACTCCTAGACATTCAGTCCTCTGTTTAGCTGACAGTTAAGTAACACTATCAGAAAAGTTACCGGCCAGTTAATCCCTAAACAAAGAAAGTAAAAGGTGGTTCTCAGCTCAAAGAGGGAGTGGTCCTCCGCAGTTGAGGAAGAAAGGGATTAAGGCCATTGTACTGGATCTTGAAAAGTGGCAAGAGGAGAAAAGGAGAAAGAAAGTAGGAGACCCTGGGCAAAGAGAGAGGGAGGCACATTTAATCACAAAGGGAACTCTGCCTTGTCGATCAGCTTTGATGCCAAACATCTCTTTCTAGTAGCAAATCAACCCTTTATACTATTACAGGCTCTTCCAATAGGTCAGTGTCAATAATTAGCCTTTCTTATAAATCTCCTAATCTGGTGCTTATTCCAGAGCTTCTATTTTTCAAGAAGACTTTTCAACTTAATATTTACGCTTGCAAAAGTAATCGTACTATCACTCTTAGTTGAACCCGGTGCGTTAGGCGCTAGACACTATAGAATGCATCATAAAGATTTTTCTGATTTAATCTTCATAGCAGCCCTGTTTGCTGGTGGTCGAGTAGCCAAGTCGTGTGGGCTGTAGCCCACCAGGGTCCTCTGTCCATGAAATTTCCCAGGTAAGAATGCTGGAGTGGGTTGCCATTTCCTTCTCCAGGCAGATCTTCCCGAACCAGGGCTCAAACCCAGGGCTCCTGCATTGCAGGCAGATTCTTTACCGACTGAGCTATGAGGGTAGTCCCCTCTATGCAGTGGGTGGTATCTATTCTCCAGGTCACACAGCTAAATAACTATGGGCTAGAGGATTCTGACCCCTAGTGACGCTTTGTCATTTTGTAAATATAGGGAAGAGTGTGTCTTTCCCTAAACCCTTCTAGACTTTTCTCCCAGTCGAGGTTAGTTAACAAGGGGTAAGGAAAAAAAAAAAAAAAAAAGCCGTTCCTTGGGATCCTTTGTGATTCTTCTATTAACTGTTTCTCCCTGAGTCAGACACGCGGCAAACCTGTGGGAAGGGGCCGTGGGAAGGACGTGAGACGCCTTCACGGAGACCACCCCTGGAATCCGGCTCCAGAACCTTCGCTCCCGGGGAGCTGGCCCCGGCCAGCAGGCCGCGCGGAGGACGCAGGGAGGACACGGGTCCGCGCGTCGCTCGTCCTTCTCCTCGGCGCCACCTGGGCCCCGCTCGCGGCCACCCAGCGCACGGTCCCCGCGGCGGCCCCGGGCGTAGAGAGCCGGCCGCCCCGGGCGGAGAGGGGCTCGGGCAGGGAGGCGGCGGGGCGGGGCCGGCCGCTCGGAGTCCCCAGCCCGGGGCCGTCACGGCTCCAGGTGCGCGTGCGGCGGGGGGCGGGCGTCCCCCGGGCACCTCCCTCCTCCGCGCCATTCCCACCCCGGCCCGAGCCGCTCGGCCTGGCTCCGGGCTCCATTTTCTCGCGGAGGCCACACCTGGAGCCGCCCTCTGGGCAGGGCCGTGCGGGCGCCGCCTGGGAGGGGACCCTCGGGGCGGGGGCGCCAGGGAGGGGCCGGCGCGCGCGCGCGCGGGGACTGGGAGCCGGCGGCGGAGGCGCGATGGCGCGGGGCGCGGAGGGCGCGCTGCTGCTTCTCCTGGTAAGTGCGTGGAGCCGGCGGCACGGAGCCCCGGGCTGGTCGGGGCGGCGGCGGGCTCCCGACCCGCGCCTCGACCTGCCCGCTTCCGCCGGGGGAGGGCCGGCCCGCCCGGAGATCCCTCTTTGTGCCCGGAGGTGGGAGAGGGCCGGACAGGCGCCGGCGAGCGGGGACCCTGCGGCTCCGCTGGGGCCGGGCGGCCGGTGGGAAGCGGGCTGCAGTTCCGTTTCTCTTGCGGTCATACACAGGCCCCAGCGCGTTTGTGGATCTGCGATCTGCGGGTGCAGGGAGCCCTGAGGCGGGGACACCTTTCCTGGAGACCCGGGCTTTGTCCCGAGTCTCCTCAGACCGCAACATGGAGGCTGCGGCCGCGCCTACCTCCCCGGGCTCCCACCGCCCGAGCGCGGCAGTGACCTGGGGACACACCTGTATTCTGAGGCTGCGGAAGGGGGCCCAGAGAGTTTCTCTAATGTATTTTACAAAGTTTAATTTTTTTTTGTTAAAGCCACGTTACGCTTCAAATCACCCACCTATAGCTCAAGCTTAAAGTTCACAAAGTTGATGTTTTAAGACATCGCCTAGTATTAAAGGTAATGAACATATGTAATAGTTCTAAGGTTTTTTTTTCACTTTAAAAGATTACAGAAAGGCGACGTGCAGCGCAACAGTCAAATGGGGTTTTCAGAGGTTATTAAACTGGCAAACAGTGTTCGCTTTCTAGATCTGCATTTCTTATGCTTTACTGCTTATGCTCGGGTTGGTTTTTAAATACATTTGTTTTCTGTTTGTTGAGGGAATTGCGCATAAGTAAAGGGTTTGGCTTCTCTGGTGGCTTAAACGATAAAGAATCCGCCTGCAGTTCAGGAGACCCTGGTCAGAAAGATCCCCTGGAGGAGAGCATGGCAATCCACTCCAGTATTCTTGCCTAGAGAATCCCATGGATAGCGGAGCCTGGCGAACTGCAGTCCTTGGGGTCGCAATGAGTTGGACAGGACTGAGATGTACTTGACTCTGGAAGAGGCTTGCCGAATGGGTTTTGATAAAGTGACAGTTATCCTCCTGATACAGGCTTGCCTTCAGCTTCCAGAGACTTAAATGTGTGTTCAGAGAGATTAGGTAAAAAATCGTATTCTGTATTCTTATATAATAGTAAAAATAAGAAATACAAGTACATTCCCTGTATTGAAAGTTCTAACTTCCAAAAGATTGCCTTCTCTCTATCCCAGAATTACAGTGAAGGGAGGACATTTTCCCCTGTGGGTTTTGTATGTATATATTCTTATAAAAGTCGGACACAATTTAGAGACTGAACAACAAAGGCACACATATTTATCGCATAAGAAGAAACATGGCTAATACAATCTAGGAATTTCAGTGAATTATCACTTTGAGCTGTTTAGGACCTGCAGACCTTTGTCACACCTGTTAATTTTCCTGCTTTTTATTTCATTTTGCCTAAGCCATTGAGGTTGTTGAGGTGATGTTCAAGTTTATTTTGTTAGTAAAACTTTTCAAAGATAATTTGCAGTTTCCTTTCTGGCCTTCAGAATAACAGAGCATCTAGTTCCGTCCTCGTGGTATTTCCTAACTAAAGGAAGTTATCACACTAGCATAGCACCTGGCTCAGTTTGAAGTTTAAATATTAAATCCTAGTAAAGAAATTGCCTTTATCCTCAAGTGGTTTAACAAGCAGGCCGATTAAAGTACATTTACAGAAAAATAGGTACATAACTTCGGCATATTTTTTACTCTGGCAATTCAGTATTTTTTGTTTACTGGGCATGAATTGACCGCCTCTTTAAAAAGTGATCATAACTAATTGAATAAGCAAACTCTTGGACAGTTCTTTGTATTTTCTGTAGTACTTTAAATGATATGAATTTGAGTATGTTTATTTTTGATCAGAGAACAGTGGGCAGTTCAGCATTTTGCCCCTGATGTGTTTGAAGTTGGAATTCTAGATTTCAGGGAAGAATATATGAAAAGCTTCTATTCTGACAGAAGTAGTTCTCCAGGACACGGATCTTTTATGGAAGGGAATATAAATTGTAGTGTCTGTGAGTCAGAGTTCAGTTGCAGATCACAGAATTCACTCTAGCTAGTTAAAGCAGGAAGGGCATTGTGTCCATTACATCTGTGTGCCAAAGACTGAGGAAACACTCCATTTTGAGCTGTCAGTAATGGCTTCAGAGCCATCCACCCAAGCCCAAGCACTTAGGGACCTGCTGCCTCTCCCGTGATCAGGAACCCACACTGCCACCCACAATGTGAAAACAGACAAATCGGGTGTTACTTCTGTTGCCAGCTCCAGAACCACGCCATGTTTGCTAGGATGTATAACACTGATATGTACTGGGACCCTACATCTTGGCACTCAGGAATCTAGTATGGATTTTACTAGATGGACCCTAGAGCTAGAGAAAGATGACTGCAAGGACCCAGCTCCATCCACATCTGTGCTTGCCAGCAAGAAGAGCAGCCACATGGCTTCTGCTTCACTTCCTTCTTTTAAATCTCATGTAAATGCTGATTGTTAATGTTAAATCATACACTGAACCTTAGCTGCTGAGTCTGTGATATGTGGTCTCTAACTTTCTTCTCAAGTTCCAGGAGACAAACCAGAAGCAAGATGCTGAGTGGCACTCACAGACCTAGCACACAAATAGAGCCCAACTCTGTCAAATGGGAAATAGAAGCAATTTTGTAAATAAAGTCAGAGAACCTTTGCTTTCCGTGAGTTCTTTACATAGGACCTACCAACTCCCAAATGGTCGCTGGATAGAATTCAGAAGATTCTTAGTCATGGCTGGGAATAAATTCTGTGTCCAGTCTCATTAATATCTATCTGAAATTTAGTATTCCTTTAAATTATGAATGTAGGAAAGACACTGCAATAGCTTAGCCATAGCATAGCTTTAGGGCTTTCCTGGTGGCTCAGTGCTAAAGAATGTGCCTGCCAGTGCAGGAAAGGCGGGTTTGATCCCTGGGTTGGGAAGATCCCCTGAAGAAGGAAATGGCAACCCACTCCAGTATCCTTGCCTGAGAAATCCCATGGACAGAGGAGCCTGGTGACCTACAGTCCATGGGGTTGCAAGAGTCAGAAACAGCTTAGCAACTAAGCAACAGCAACAATTATATCAGGACTCATGCTAATGACCTCAACTTGGTTAAACCCGCAAAGACCTTGTTTCCAAATAAAGTCACATTCTGATGTGCTGGGGTTAAGACTTCAATAGATCTTCTTTTAAGAGACATAATTTAACTCATAGCAAGTAGGTGCGGCTATTTATAAAATTTTAGTAACACTTGAGTTGTGCTTCGGATTCTAATACGCAAGTGGATGACAGATTTTAGAAGAAATTAAAATCTAAGTGAGATGGTAAGTATTGAAGCTTATAAGAGTAAACTATCATATCCAGGGACTTTTAGAAATGTATGATTTCACATCTGTTTTTGTTCCTAAAAATTAATGGGAAATGTCAACTCTTTAACAGAAATTTCTTTAGGTATAAAATTAGGGGAAAGTACTTTGCAAGAAGACATGAGAATTGAGTTTAAATTCTCCCTGATTATTAGAAATATCTGATGAAATATATTAAAATCCCCAAGGCTAAAGTCCAGAAATATATATCGCTAGAAAATTTCACTTAGTTGTATCTGAGTCTTTGTGACCTCATGGAGTGTAGCCCGCCAGGCTCCTCTCTTCATAGGATTTTTCAGGCAGGAATACTAGAGTGGGTTGCCATTTCCTCCTCCAGGGGAACTTTCTGACCCAGGGTTCAAACCCAGGTCTCCTGCATTGCAGGCAGGTTCTTTACTGTCTAATCCATCAGGGAAGCCCTTAGAAACTTCCCAGTTAATTTAGTTATCAGACAAGTATAAGAGTGAGACTTACCAGTCTCAATTTTGAAAAATAGTTTATTGACCAGTGATGTACACAAATATTTATTTGGAAAAGAAATTACACATCGAATAAGGGTTTGTATTTTTAAAACTGCAAAATTGCAGTAAAAATCAGAGACCTTAATTAAAATTATAAATGTGCTTTAGATCAATTTTAGTATTTTTTAATAAACAGCAGCAACAACCAAAAAATCCCAGCTATTTGTCTTTCCATGTGCCACATATTTTAACTGATAACACTTTTCAAACATATAGCCCAAATATGATTAAAGATTATTTTCTTAGTTAAGTTTATCTTAAAGTTTCAAATGTATACCACATATGACATTACACTATTTTGTTGATTTCAAATTATTTTTTAAATTTTTTGAGATTTTTATCTTATGCAAAGCTTGGTGATTAGAATTACAGAAGCTGGAGCATCAAGATTTATACCATAGTCTAATGGTAAGATGAACAATGCCCTCAAGAAAATAAACTAGCTAAGAGATAACCACAGATGACCACAGTTTAGCAACTCCCTACTCAATCTAGATAATGTATCAGATGTTGGGAGACAAGAAGTGTTCTGCCCTCATGATGCATCATTTCAGTTCAGTCGCTCAGTCATGTCGGACTCTTTGCAACCCCATGAATTGCAGCACACCAGGCCTCCCTGACCATCACCAACTCCTGGAGTCTTCTCAAACTCACGTCCATTGAGTTGGTGATGCCATCCAACCATCTCATCCTCTGTCGTCCCCTTCTCCTCCTGCCCTCAATCTTTCCCAGCATCAGGGTCTTTTCAAATGAGTCAGCTCTTCTCATCAGGTGGCCAAAGTACTAGAGTTTCAGCTTCAGCATCAGACCTTCCAGTGAACACCCAGGACTGATCTCCTCTAGGATGGACTGGTTGGATCTCCTTGCAGTCCAAGGGACTTTCAAGAGTCTTCTCCAACACCACAGTTCAAAAGCATCAATTTTTCAGCTGTCAGCTTTCTTCACAGATGCTTACACATGATGCTTACAGTCTAGTAAAAAAGTAAATGGCAAAATCCCAGATGGGTGATGATAGAAAGAGTAATGATAAAAGAACACACTGTGCCATGAAACCTACAGAAGGGGCTCCAGCACTGAGTGTCCCAACAAAGACCTGAGAAGAATTATAAATTAAGATGATACGAAGAGAAGAAGGGGGAAGAAGTCTTCAGGTAGAGAGAAGAGCATATGCAAAGGCCTGAAGACAAGGGTGCATGGTTTCTTGAACGGAGTCCATGTAGCTGGAACACAGCATGCAAGACAGAAGGACATGCAGAAAGATGAGCCTGCAGCCTTCTTGGTACCAAGGAAGCCTCAAAAGTGAGTGTTTTTAGGGAGGTGTTCAAATCATTAAGAAAATGAAAAACTGAGTGTTAGTTGAGTTGGTCATGAAAGGGTGGAGAAAGAAGAGATTGTAGTCAACTCATTTAATAATGAGGCAAAAATAATTTTGCCTCAATATTTTAAAAAAGAGCTTTCAGAATTTGGGATGCTGTGATCTAAGGCTGAGAGAAAAGCCTAAACAGTACAGAGGAGGGAGTGTGCAGTGTGGCAGGAGGCTTGGTTTGGGAACAAGGGACTTCCCAAGTGGCGCAGTGGCAAAGAATCTGCCTGCTGATGCAGCAAACACAGGAGACACAGGTTTGATCCCTGGATCAGGAAGATCCCCTGGAGAAGTAAATGGCAAGCCACTCCAGTATTCTTGCCTAGAAAATCCCATGGACAGAGGAGCCTGATGGGCACAGAATGCTGCTGGTATTTACTGCTCCAAAGGCAGGATGCTAAACTTCCAGCAATCCACAGAATCTTCAAGAAAAAAATCAGCCACTCAAAAAGACTTTCCCTATCAGAAATGCCAATAGCTCCCCCAGTGAGAAACGGTGATAGACAGATTGTGAGAGATTCTCATTAGGGATTCATCTTACCTCTTTTTAAAATGCAAATATCCTCTAGGCTGATTAAGCCTTGATATATTCATTTACTCAACGGGTATTATTGAGCACCTACCTAGTCTGTGCCAAACACTTCCCTAGGTCTTATCTCAAAATCACACCTTCATGGGAATGCATTTCGTCAGTCCAACAGGTGCTGTCTGGCTGATGGGGAAATGAGAAGGCAGATTTGGGTGGAGAGAAGTGAGAGGTCCAATTTTCCCTATTCTAAAATAGCTCCATCCCACTATTCTTCCAAGTTCCCAACGATGCAAACTAAATCAGCTAAAATAAATGGCCCATAAACTGCTTTGTGTTAGAGACCGTCTCCTTAGACCCCAAGAGTGCTAACTGAGAAATGGCACCAGTGGCCTGGCTCAGTCATCTTTTGTTTTTCTTATTTTTTAAAATTTGTTTTTAACTGGAGGGTAATTGCTTCACAGTGTCATGTTGGTTTCTACCATACAACAGCGTCGTCAACCAGCCATAGGGATACATCCGTCCCCTCCCTCCTGGACCTCCCCCCGCCCCCTCTAGGTTGTCACAGAGCACCGGGTTGAGGCCCCTGTGTTATACCACCGCCTCCCATTAGCTCTTTTGCATATGGTAATGTATGTTTCATTGCTACTGTCTCAGTTCCCACCCTCCCATTCCCTCACGATGTCTGCAAACTCATCCTCTTTCTGTGTCTCTATTCCTGCCCCGCAAATAGGTTCATCAGTCCCATTTTTCTCGATTCCACATATATACACTACTATACAATATTTGGTTTTCTCTTTCTGACTCACTCTGTATTACAGGCTCCCAACCAATCAGCTCTTCTTTCAATTTCCTCCCTCCTTTATTTGCATGGCACTCTGCCGGGGGTCTGTTCACCTCCGGCAGGCTATAGTGGTTTTCTGACCCAGCACAGAAGGACATGCTGGACCCTCGTCACCAGAAGATACAGGTGGGAGGCAGAGAGTGGGCGGCGGCAGTGGCTGGCAGGGGTGTGCCCTTGGGACGCTGCGTGTAACCCCTGCCTCCCTTTGAGCCGCAGCGCTGTATCATCCGGTGTCTGCTATCGCCTCCCTACCCAAAGGATTTCCTCAGGATGCTGCCTCAGCGTCTCTGCAACCTGGGCTCTGAGAACTGCATCCTTCTAGCTACTCACACTTAAAATGTTGATACCATCTGCCCCCTTCTCCTGTCCTTCACACGCAGGGTGTTGCCAGGGGTTCATGTTGTCCCCATGAAGACTCTCACCCCACCCATCCATCGGGGCGCCATGACCATATTCCAGGTCCTCCCTGCATCTCCCTTGGCTTACTACTTTAACCCTCAAACTGTCTCCTGCCTCCCAGCCTGCAGTACTGCCAAAAACATCTCCTCAAAGCTCTGAAGGCACAGAATCCCTCTTTGGAAGTTCATCCTTATAGGATCTGTAACGATCCTTAGCACAAGACTTTGTCCTTCTTTTCTGCTCATATGATCTCGGTGTCAGAATCCACCCCTTCTTGTTCTTCTTCACTCTCCATGTTCTGACACCTACAGTCCTTACAGCAGATCGTTTCCTTCCTCCTCCCATCTGCTCCCTTCCCTGAACCTCTCCCGAATTCTCTAGAGGAGATCCTTTCTGCCTTTCCTGAGCTCCCCAGAACCATTTTTGCAGCTGTTGTTCACACAATGAAGTTGTCCTGCCTCTTACAGTAATAAAGTTGGAGAAGGAAATGGCAACCCACTCCAGTATTCTTGCCGGGGACATCCCAGGGGCAGAGGAGCCTGGTGGGCTACAGTCCACGGGGTCACAAAGCAACTAAATAACAACAACCCCTAATAATAATGTATGTGTTAGTCACTCAGTCGGGTCTACCTCTTTGCGACCCTGTGGACCGTAGCCCACCAAACTCCTATGTCCCTGGGATTCTCCAGGCAAGAATACTGGAGTGGGTTGCCATTTCCTTCTCCAGGGGATTTTCCTGACTCAGGGATCCAGCCCCAGTCTCCTCCACTGCAGGCAGATTCTTTACCATCTGAGCCATTAGGGAAACCTTTATGTCCACTTTATCTCTTCTGATGACTGAATCTCTTTGAAATAGAATCTCTGTACCATTTATCTATAAACTAGCTCAATGCCTTGGACACAGAAGAATCCTTCAAAAACTCAAGAGTTAATGTATCTTTCTGTGTTTGGAAAAAGTTGGAATAACAATCTAAATTTCATTTGTTTAGAAGAAATCTTTAATGTTTGGATGGAGTGAGGGGTAAATTTATGTTCGACTTGAACACATTCAGCAGTTACTAGCTGTGCTTCCACTATGTGCCAACCAGGCTTCTAGATGCTTGTGAGCAGCCCCACAATCATAGAGCCTACAGTAGGGGAAAGGCAGGTGTAGGGAAAATAGTTTGACGTTTTTGGAGCAGCCGCAGTGCGCCTCTTCATACTGAACACAGTGGGTGCTCCAAAAATGGCAAATTCTTTTCGGATGAGATGATTGGATGGCATCACCAACTCGATGCACGTGAGTTTGAGCAAGCTCTGGGAAATGGTGAAGGACAGGGGAGCCTGGCGTGCTACAGTCCATGGGGACACAGAGTCGGACACGATTTAGTGACTGAGCAGCAAATCGTGCCAGGAGCTGGATTTGGTGATTGTTGTTAATGGATGAAGCTGAGCGGAGCCCACGTACCCCCACGCCAAATGCCTCTCTGTCAATCCAAAGGCGAGACCACCACCTCCATTGTAGCAGCTTCCTATAGTTCGTTAGACCACCACCTCCAAAATAAGCAGTTTCCTGTAGTTAGTCATATGAAGGCCTAAATTTATGGAATTACGTAATTGGTTTCGTTTCATTACAAGGTAGAATCATTCAAGAAGGGGCAAAAAGGAGAAACATACATTGAAATTTGCCTAATTTCACAGTCCTGCGGAAGTATTCTCACAGCTTCTAAAACCATTGCTTTTCACTGTTGGATTTTGCCAGTTTGCTTATTTGAAGTCAATTGAAAAGCCTGTTTACCACTTGGGACCTTGGAGTCAAGTTGTTGGTCAGTTTTTGGCAATTCCTGCAGTTTGACTTACTGACAGAACAGTGCCATCTAGTGATGAAAAAGGAAAACTTGAAGCTCTTGGTTTTCTTAAGCTTCTGGGTGGGAGGGGTCGGGGGAAATCTGGTTTTCTCCATTCTATTTTTTAGTGTCATTTTCAGGAGTACATTGCAGCCTAAAGGTTGAAACAGCCTGTCACTTTTGTCTAAGAAATTGTGTATTATATAGATATATCTGAAAAGATGAATTATACAGGTTTCCTTATATTGTGCTGATCTTCAAAGCATTTGTAGCAACTATAGAAAACACCAATACAGTGGTAAATAAAATATTTCAAAAATGATAAATTCTCAGGGTCAGTAAAACATAAGCCAGAAAAAGAGGTATGAATCGGGAGAAAGGTGTGAACACCATTTAAGGCAATCTTGTAGTCTATTTGATTACTGCTTGTGAAGTGGAAAATCTTGTGGTGGGAATAATTCAGTTGCTGAATGTCCTTATTTGGAATATATCATTGCATGCATCTCTGTAATTAAGGGCTCCTTATCCAGGCTATGAATTATGCAGGCTCTCCTTCTCATTCCCCTGCTACTCTGTGATTTTACACAGTTGTTTTCACAAGTGTGGTCCCTAGACCAGCAGCATCAGCATTACCTGGAAACTTGTGTAAGAAATACAGATTCTTATACCCCTCTCCAGACCTGGGTGTGTGCATACTAAGTTGCTTCATTCCTGTCCAACTCTTTGCAAACCTGTGGACCATAGCCTGCCAGGCTTGTCTGTCCATGGGATTCTCCAGGCAAGAACACTGGATTGGTTTGCGATTCCCTCCTCCGGAGGATCTTCCTGATCCAGGGATGGAACCCGAGTTTCCTATGTCTCCTGCATTGGCAGGCAGGTTCCTTACCACTGCGCCGCTTGGGAAGCCCATCCCAGACCTACTGACTCAGAAACTCCCTGGTGGGGCCCGGAAGTCTTGTGTTTTAACAAGATGTTTCACATGCCACTCATACTTGAGAATCACTGCTTATTAACATCCCTCTTGGAAAATAATTGGGAATGGAAAAGAAAGTTAAATATTAAAAAGCATATTTAGGAAAAAATAAATAAATTAAATAAAAAGCATATTTAGATATTTGTTAGTAACTCTAATTTTTTTAAGATGTTTTAGGGGCCAAGGAAATTGACACTAAATAAAATACTAGCTTTTTTGGGTCTTCAGTTTGTCTATGCCAAGTTAAAAATAGGAGCTAAAAATAAATAAATAAATATATAAATAGGAGCTGTCCAAGATTAACACGACTTCCCTTGAAATGACGGTTCACAACATGATCTAACAACTCAAGTGTAGCCCAAGCATTCATTGTTAACTCTGTGTTTTAAAATTCTTGGTGTCATAAATGTTTCTAAAGAAAATATCTTCCCCTTTAAAGCTAAGTTCAATACGACTCACTCCAAATCATATTTATTACATTAAGATTAACCCAAACATCTAAAGAGTGGGCAAAAGATTATGATCGATCATAGAATTTAGAAAATTCAAATTCAGAACTAAAAATTAAAGGTCAAAATACTGCTTTTCTTGGTTGCTGAGTTTTTTTAAACAGCATCCATGAAAACAAATATATGTTTAAACTAGCTATGAAGGGAAGCTGCCTTAGGAATTGTACTTACGTATGAGTTATTTTTAAGTTGGATCTTTAAGTTGGGAATGTCTAAATAAGGTACGATGTTTAGCCAGAAAATAAGAAATTTTAGACATCTCGCCTCCTTCAGGGAAAAAAAAGAAAATACCAAGAGGAAAATAGTATGGTAGATGAAATTCTAACATAAACCTAACATCAGGCTTATCAGACCTTCCTGTGGAGTCTACAG
The DNA here is from genome assembly GCF_023699985.2 of Odocoileus virginianus. NCBI lineage: Eukaryota > Metazoa > Chordata > Mammalia > Artiodactyla > Cervidae > Odocoileus > Odocoileus virginianus. The sequence goes on from NC_069695.1 coordinate 31,953,626, forward strand.
AGGACCAGTTCTATGTTGTTGTTGTTCAGTTGCTAAGTCTTGTCCAACTCGTTGTGACCCCATGGACTGACTGCAACATGCCAGGCTCCCCTGTCCTTTACTATCTCCTGAAGTTTGCTCAGATTCCTATCCGTTGAGTCAGTGATGCTATCTAACCATCTCATCCTCTGTTGCCTGCTTCTCCTCTTGCCCTCAACCTCTCCCAGTATCACGGTCTTTTCCAATGATCGGCTCTTTGTATTGGGTGGCCGAAGTATGGGAGCTTCGGCATCAGTCCTTTCAATAAATATTCAGAGTTACAATTAGAAAATCTCGGATGTGTGATCAGAGGAACCTAGGTCAGACCAACCTAGACAGCATATTAAAAAGCAGAGACATACTTTGCCAACAAAGGTCCACCTAGTCAAAGGTATTGTTTTCCAGTAGTCATGTATGGATGGATGTGAGAGTTGGACCATAAACAAAGCTGAGTGCCAAAGAATTGATGCTTTTGAACTGTGATGTTGGAGAAGACTCTTGAACTCTCAAGGAGATCAAACCAGTCAATCCTAAAGGAACTTGGTCCTGAATATTCATTGCAAGGATTGATGCAGAAGTTAAAGCGCCAATACTTTGACCACCTGATGTAAATAACTGACTCATTGGAAAAGACCGTAGTGCTGGGAAAGATTGAAGGTGGGAGGAGAAGGGGACGACAGAGGATGAGGTGGTTTGATGGCATCACCGACTCAATGGACATGAGTTTAAGCAAGCTACAGGAGTTGGTGATGGATAGAGAAGCCTGGCATGCTGCAGTCCATAGGGTCTCAAAGAGTCAGACACGACTGAGCGAGGAACTGAACTGATCAGAGGAAACAAATGTCAGGTGTGGCCTTTATTTATCTCATTTTATTTCTCTTAAATTATTTTAGCCAAAGCTGAACACTCTTTAAGAACGGGTTGGGTGTAAGCTAGGGACCCTAAGGGCAGTTTCTGATTCTGCCTTCTGTTCAATGAAAGGAAACAGAATTTGTAAAACACTCGCTTGGCCTGGTTGAAGGGTGGATAAGAAAGGGAAGTAACTTACTCAGCCATTAAAAAGAATTCATTTGAATCAGTTCTAATGAGATGGATGAAACTGGAGCCCATTATACAGAGTGAAGGAAGTAAGCCAGAAAGATAAAGACCATTACAGTATACTAACACATATATATGGAATTTAGAAAGATGGTAATGATAACCCTATATGCAAAACAGAAAAAGAGACACAGATGTACAGAACAGACTTTTGGACTCTGTGGGAGAAGGCGAGGGTGGGATGTTTAGAGAGAACAGCATCGAAACATGTATATTATCTAGGGTGAAACAGATCACCAGTCCAGGTTGGATGCATGAGACAAGTGCTCGGGCCTGGTGCACTGGGAAGACCCAGAGGGATCGGGTGGAGAGGGAGGTGGGAGGGGGGACTGGGATGGGGAATACATGTAACTCCATGGTTGATTCATGTCAATGTATGACAAAACCACTACAATATTGTAAAGTAATTAGCCTCCAACTAGTAAAAATAAAAAAAAAAAAAAAAGAAAGGGAAGTAACAGGTGTTTCTGTGACTGTCGGGTGGTGGGCATGAGATGGAAGAGCAGCAGCAGACATGTTAGGTCACCTCTATTTGGGTCCCTAAACATAATCCATTGACCACCCGACTAAAGCAAGCTACGGTTCTTTCTGGCTGAATGGAAATAATAAGCCATTGTAATGCCTCAAAGTTAAAACAATGTTTTAAACTTCTTTGTACTCCTCTACATCTCATCTGCAATAAGTTATCGGTTAGTCTGAGATATTAAAGCTAAGGGGTCACTTAACAATGGACTCAAAGACTCACAACAGAAAGCTTGAAAATCATCTGCTTAAGGCCGGTAGCCTATTAGCAGGGAGCAGTTGTCATCCAGTGACTTGTAAGTCCTCCAGGGCTCTGTTAAACTTGTCCTCCAGGGTTCTGTTTGTTAAGCTTATCAAGGTGACTTCAGAAAAGGAAGTCTTTTCTAAAGGTGCTGACCTCGGGAACAAAGAGTCATTGATTGATTGTAAAACTGACCTTCCTTCATTCCTTTGCCAAAAAAATATATATATATATATTTTCTTTCCAGTTACCAAGAAGGCCAGTTTTTACAAGATTCATAGGTTCTTCTAACGATAGAATTTTTTTTTAATTTTTCTAAACCAGTAAATTGGGAATCTTTTAAAGGATTTGTCTGGTTCATCCAAAAACACTACTTCTTTGGCTACAGAAACTAGAAGCTTACTTTTCTTCTTAAGTCTTAAAGGCTGAAGGCATGTCATATGTGACATTTTTCAATCACCAAGTTCCTTGTGAGAAAAAAAAAAAGTTACAGATTTCATAGTTGAGAGAAACCATAAGGTTCGCTTTGTCCAGACTTCCTTCTAATGCTTGAGATCTTTTCATACCGTCCCCACTGGCCATCACTCAAACGTACAGAACTGAAACTATGCAAAGAGAAGGGGGAAGGAGTAGAAATGCGGGACAGAAGACAGCGTGTATCAATTACTCCATTTATATTGTCTGCACCAGTTTGGAACTTTAGAGCAATTCAGGGTCCTCCAGAATTTATATGACCTTCTTGATCCTAGTTATTGCGATAACTTCGAATTAGAAACACGTGGTCTAAGTTAGGGTTTCTCAGCCTTGGCGCTCTGCCAGTTAGAGCCAGAGTGCCGTGTTGGCGGAGGGCCGTCCTGTGCATCCAGGATGTTGAGCAGCTTCTCTGGCCTCTTCCCAGTAGCTGTCAGGAGCACTCACTTCCTCCACTCCCCACCCCCAACACAGAACTCCGCTTCGATAAAAATGTCTCCAGACTTTACCCAGTATCCCAGGTGACCACAGGGAAGTGCGGGCGGGTTTGGGGAGTGTGTGTGCACAAAATCTCCCCCAGCTGAGAACTACTGTTCGAACTTTTAAGAGAGTGTGGTCTGTGAGGTACACAGCCCTAAGGAAACATCCAAACCATCTTCTTTAGGAAGGAGTAGTTAAGATCTCAGCTATCTCCTTAGTCACAGAAAGAGTTCCACAGTTGACAAAACGTTGGTACACGTCCCTTGGGGGTTTTGCACCATGAATGTGGAGCAAATGTTTCAGTCTGTCAGATCTTTATTAAGTGTCTGTGAAAATAGGCTCCTGCAGTCAATGCTCTAAAACGCAAACAGCAGAACTAAGGTTGATTCCAAGAAACCCTTAGTTTTAAGTGTTAGTCATTCGGCCGTGTCTGACTCTTTGTGACCCCATGGACTGTAGCCCGCCAGCCTCCTCTGTCCATGACGTTCTTCAGGCAAGAATACTGGAAGGGATTGCAGTTTCCTTCTCCAGGGAATCTTCCCCACCCAGGGATCAAACCCCGGCCGGGTCTCCTGCTTTGCAGGCTGATTCTTTACCTTCAGAGCCCCCAGGGGCTTCAGAATCTATTCCGCTAAGTTTTTAAGGATGCATACTGAATTACTGGATTTTCACAAATTGAGTCTGCCTTGTAAACAGCAGCCAGATCAGGAAACATAACCAGCACCGCGACACCGTTTCCACTGACTCCCTGCCCCAGCAGCGCCGCCTTGACCACGCTGCTCTCTCTCACACTCCTGGCCTGGCTGTTCCTTTTGCAGGAGGCTATGTCTGACTTGCTCTCTCATCCCATTCCAGTCTCTCTAAAGATAGAACCTCTGAGAGCCTCCCTGAAGTCCTAAATCCCTCTCTACCACCCTGAACCTGCTTGAATTTTCCTTATCACTCCCTATTTGTGTCCATCTCCCCAACATGTAAGAATCCAAGAGGACAGAAACACTCTAACTTAGCATATGGTGGGAGCTTGGAAAATTAAAGGCCTGGGTAAATCCAAATTTCTGAAACTTTAAGGTGAGGAAAATTCAGTCAAGTCTTAGAAATGAGGAAATAGTATCATAATTCTGTTCACTGAGTGCCTGCTATGTGCCAGTTGTTGCAAAATTTGTATAATAACTCTGCAAAATAGATGTTATTAGGCTGCTTTCAGATTTAAGTACCAAAAGCCAACTAAAAGATTAAATAAAAAGAATACTTACTATCTCATAAGAAATGGCCCAGAGATAGGGGCTAGTTCCATATTTGAGTGGTCCTATAACTCAAAGATGGTTTTGCCTTCAGTTTGGCTTCTCTGCCATCTTATAAGCTTTCTGCTCATGGTCACAGGTGGCCCTCGCCATTCCACATGTCACATCCTTGCTCAGCAGTCTCCAGAAGCAGGTACAAAGAGAGGCTGTGCATTTGCTATTCTTCTTATCAGAGGGAAGAATCTTCTTCCCGGAAGCTCCTTGATATCTCATTGGCTGAATTCTCTTACACGTTGTTGTGAACAGAATGTTTGTGTCCTCACCTGAATTCACATTCGGAAGCCCTAACTTCCAGTGTGATAGCATTTGAAGGTGGTGCCTTTGGGAGGTAATTAGGTTTAGATGAACCTTTTGCTACTCCAAATAATTAAAACAGCCTCTAGTAATAATAAAGTTCAGAAGAAAAGCCCTATCTTTATTCCCTCTCCTAAAAAGTGGCGAGGAAACTAGAAACAATATTGTAAGGTACTGCACCTACACACCCAGATCTTGGCTTCTGAATACCATTCACTATCAGAAATCAAGGCTTCTTGATGAAAATGGTTCATTCTAAAGCTGGGACAGAGAAAATACAAGATGGGTCTGGAATATCTGGTAATGCTAGACAATAAGAAAGTTCAAAATCCAAAGCATGGGATGTGTCAGAGGGACATAGAATTTAACCATCGAGATCTTCCCGTGGCCACAGCTGGAGCTATTTGAACACGAAGTAAATAAAATAGTATTGGATTATAACCCACAGAGTAAAATCAATATGTATGAGTCCAGACTGATAAAAATGATTGAATTAGTAAATGAGAGAAGAGACAAATCTTTCTCACAAAAGAATTCCAAACAGTAAGCATAGATGCCCCACTCCTCTGAAGCAGAGCTTAACCTCTCTCCTCCCGGCACATGCCCATTCAGCATCTCCACTCTGAGGTGAGCTTGACTTAATGATTCACTTCAAAGAATACAGCACGTAAGGGAAAGTAGCAGCTTTACAAAGCAGAAACCTACAAAGACTGCCTTAACAAATCCTGTCGCGTGGGTATCGTGTACCGCTGATATGCTCTGATGAAAAGGGCACTTCACCACCACTCTGGTATTCTTTACAAAAACACACCGCCCAGCTCTGAATGTCAGAAGAATAACAGATACATCCAAGTAAGAAGATACTCTGCAGGATAATTGGCCAGTAGTCCTGGAAGCTCTCAAGGTCATAAACAAGGAAAGTCAGATACATGGTCACAGACTAGAGTAGATTAAGGAAGCATGGCAACTTCATGCAACATGGGGCATTAATGGAGGAAATACTGAAATCTGAATGAAGTATGGAATTTAGTTAACTGTACCAATTTTGAGCTCTTAGTTTTCAAAAATGTACCACAGTTATTTAAACTGTTAACTTTAGGGGGAAATGAGTAAAGGCACTTGGCACTCTCTTTACAATATTTGTGTAAACCTACAAATAGCCCTGAATTAAAAATTCAGTTAAAAAGAAATGTGTGAGGAAACCAATATTGTATGTCAGATAATATTTCAATTAAAGAATTCAGAGAAATTCTCAAAAATCAAATGCTGCAAAAGCATGTAACAACAGTAAAATATAAATGGGATAAAGCCCCTTGAGAAGCAATGGGCAGTGAAAAAAACAAAGTGTATGCTAGTCAGCTGTTGAAACTGGTTATGTGGATGTTCATTGTCCTGTTAACTCTGCTTTTCTAAATGCAGTCATAGCGCATCTTACTCCATATCTGTAAGTTCTATATCCGAAGTTCTCCATTCACAGAGTGATGAGTAAATTGCAGTTTAAATGTTTTAAGCAGTTAAAAATAAGTAAATTCATGAAATAAATGATTCTCTGCTTTCAAGATAATTTAGCAGTCAAGAGTGACAAAGTTTCTTGTGGTAACTACTGAGATAATGAATAGGTGAACTTTGTTGTCTGTATCCCTCAATGAATGAATGATGTTGCATATCACATTTATACAACTTTGCTACTTAAAGTGCCGTTCAAGAACCTGCAACTAGGCATCATCTGAGAGCTGGTTAGAAATGCCAAGGGTAAAGCTTAAATTCAGGCATACTGAAATGAAATCATCATTTTAACAAGAACCCCAGTGAACAAAATACAGATTAAAACTTAACGAAGCACTTTATAGTCTTGTGGTTTTCTACATTTCTTAACAAGTAACATTTGAAAAGGTACACTCCTTATAAAGAGTTTACATTTGATTGAAGACTATAAATTGCCCCCCTTTACTTATATCCTGGAATAGATACTTGGTCATAATAACATTTACTTAAAATTACATATAATATCACACCTTTGCTAGGCCCAATAACATTCTAAGGAAGATAAAAGTGTGAATATATTACCCAGCCAACTCCTCAGGAGAGTTTGTATGGAAAAAACAATGGTTAGGAGACTGGGCAAAAAATATATCACATTTTAAGAATGTCCCCTGATGATTTGACAATGTCCGCTGATGATGTGACAATGAGGAATCCTGAATTTCATCCCTATTCTTTCCCTTTGAAAATACCCATGAGAGAAACATGCAGAGAGGAGCAATCCATTCAGCATTGCTTTCCCTTTTTTGTTACATCATACCACCTTTGAAAGTACATAATTTGGGGAGCACGACTTTGGTTAGAGATATCTCTAGCCATTGCTAGCTGGTAAACTAGTAACAGGATGAGGAAGAGATAATATTCTGACTAGAAAATAGAAAATTAGCCATGGTTGTTCATCTGCGCAAGGGAAACTCATACTAGAGGCTGAACAGCCACTATCCTTAAGTATCTCTTTGCCAGATCGTGGAAACAAGAACACGTACTACAAGGTAGAGGAAAGAAAGGAAGATGAAAGATCGACGTGTAGAACAGACCCTGCAAGGCGCTTCAAAAGGATATAAGCGAAAGAGACTTAGGGATTTTAGGGAAAGCCCTGCTTTCCATGATTTACCGATCAAGGCTTCATGTATCCATGTAACCTGAGATGCCACATGCAAAAAGGCAGGAAAGACTGAGAAAAATCCAAATTTAAGACAGATGACAAAGAAGACATAAATAGCAGGTGGGGAAGTAAAGGCAATAAATAGAGATTTCAGTTTGGAATAGTATCAGGATATGGAACAGTAGATTAAATGTTAGCAGAAACAAGGAAAAGTTTTGATTATTTTTAAGATGGTATATTTGGCCGCTATTCGGGAAGGAATTAAACATGTTTGATTACAAATGAAGTAGTAAATCCAGGTAAAAGATTAATGGAAGGAACAAGGTTCTTGACAAGGTTAATGTGGGAGAGTAAATGGAAAAGTTGCAAATAAAGCCCACAGATGATGGTTAACCTTGAAAAGGCATTAGGACAGCTCTTCCGTGGGGAAAGAAGGGAAGGAAAGGGGAATCAGAGATACAATCCGTCAAATAAAATGTGGGGTTATTTCCTAAGAGTGATTGGGCTCAGGAATGTGTTCAGTGTGAGGGATGCAATACAAGAAGCAAAGATAAGGGGATTGTATAGTTTATGGTCTGAATGAGCACACTTTAGAGGATGAAAGAGATGCTCACAGACAGCATGTCTGCACAACAGGACTCTTCTGAACAAACGTAAACATACCCTGGAAACAAACATCACTACTGTGAAGGAAGCATGGATGTGTGATGGGTCCGTTCAGCCCCTCTGGGCCTCCCCAGCAATGTTGCCAATACAGGGTCAAAGAGAATCATAGTTAGGTTTCCAGAGTTGGGGGAAAAGTGAGACCGGAATATTAGAAGATCATGAGACTGAGAATCCCTGAGTCATAGACAACAACTTTGGAATGGCTGCAGTCTTGTGCTAGCATTGTCCAATAGAATTGTCTGCAATGATGGAAGTGTTCTTAAGCCTCTTGCCTCATGTGGCAACCGGGCAAATGAATTATTAATTGCAAATAATTAGCTTCCCCGGTGTCTCAGCGGTAAAGAATTCGCCTGCCAATGCAGGAGACACGGGTTCAATCCCTGGATGGGGAATACACCCTAGAGAAGGAAATGGTAACACACTCCAGTATTCTTGCCTGGGAAATCCCATGGACAGAGGAGCCCGATGGGCTACAGCCCATGGGGTTGAAAAAGAGTCAGACCCGACTTATTAACTAAACAGCAACAAGCTTCATGAAGCTGCCCTACTAGAAGTGCTGGTTTATATTAAGCCAAGAAAAGAGTGAAGCCAAGAGATTAATGGACTGTAAAGAATGCAGCAGGTGTCAGAAGGCAAGATGGGAGTTTGTTGTGCAGATTGAGTGTAAATGTAACTATATTTAATTGTGAATGATGATGTATTTAGTTGTGAATAGCGATGAAGTCCCCAGTGTGACAGTTCTTGATGAGAACCAAAGAAAACAGCTAGTGGGACTGGGGGGGTGGTGAGGAATGAAGTCTGAATATGGGCAGTCACGTGTGACCTACAGGGGATGATGGGAGTGAGCAGGGGGCAGGGCTGGGGGGGGCGCATCTCACACTAAAGACCTTGAGGAAAGCTGCGTGGGACCCCGAGAACATGAGGTGAAAACCACCAGGTAAGGAGAGAAGGATCAGGGAGTGGCTAAGATTTCAAGATGAGAGTTTTTGTCTTTGTTTTTCAGATGTTAGCTGTGTTCTTGAGTTTCCTGGGGGAGGCAGTAGGCATCTAAAAGAAGCTGGATTTGGGTTCTGCTCTCTGGCTCTGGTCATGGTGGAGACCAAACAGGAGAATTAAAATGTGTTTCCTTTTGGCAAAGGAGGAGAGTGGTGGTTAAACACACACATCCTTTTTAATGTCTATAATATCCTAGGTGGTAGATTATTCATTAGCAAAATATTTAAGCTGAGTTGACTGTTGTATTAACAAATAATTTTTATTTTCTAGATCTGCTTTGACTTTGGAAATGGACTCCATTTTGAGGTAAGAAACAAAGGGGGTTATTCCTATCTTGAAGTTTATAGAAGACAGTTGTGCCTTTACCAGATTGAAAGCACACACTCCCACTGAAACCGCTAGGTGGCGTTTTGAGGGGGGTGCCAAGGAGCTGCAGTCCTTTATGTCTTAGCACAGGAAAGAATTCAGTGAGAAGCGTAGTGATAGGTAAGAGATTTATCAGAATAGGATGATTGTGAGGCTTCCAGGCAGGTGGTCAAATGTTGTGCTGCCCCGAATATTTAGTGGATTACATTTTTATAAATAAAAGGAAGAAAATGGATGGAAAAGATCACCTTGTTTTTCATTCTTTGAGTCTTCTGTCATTAACTCCTGTGTGTTGGGTGGTGGAGTTATTGACCCTATATGGTGCATCCCTCATAGCACTTTGGAAAAATTATATCAGGTCTCGGTACAGTGAGGGTCTTTCACTTTGAAATGTCACCTTCCCATAAATTATTGTTTTTTGTGTTTGCAGAGAGTGTGTCTTAGGGGTCATTAACTTGTTGATGTCCCTGGGCAGGTTTCAGGTCTTATTTTCCACTATTGTTTTTTTGTTTATTTGGGGACATGTCTCTTGCTTCTGTTACATAGTTTTGTTGTTAAGCAAGTTAACTTGGTTTTGTTGTTAAGCAAACCCATCTAGCTTTGCTGCTAAGCGACTTGTTCAGCTTTATGAATTAAGTAAGCCCACACTGTTTCGGGATTTTTCCATTACTTGCTTGAGTGATTATTTATTTACCGTGGTCTCCCAAAGCCCACTGAAGTTCCCTCTCTATTAACAGTCTCCTAATGGGATTTCTGAGCTAGCTTTTGGTTATCCTACTCTATCCCTGGGGCTTCCTAGGTGGATCAGTTGTAAATTTCAGGTGGATTCAGGTAGATTTCAGGTAAATTCCCGGGTGGATCATTTCTTGCCTACCAAGAAGGAAATGTGGGTTTAATCCCTGGGTCAGGAAGACCCCTTGGAGAAAGAAATGACTACCCACTCCAGTATTCTTGCCTGGGAAATCCCATGGTCAGAGGAGCCTGGTGGGCTGCAGTCTCGGTCAGGTCAGTCGCTCAGTCATGTCTGACCCTTTGCGACCCCATGGACTGCAGCACACTAGGCTTCCCTGTCCATCACCAACTCGACAGTCTATGCGCTGGGCTGCAGTCTATGGGGTTGCAAAGAGTCAGACATGACTTAGCAACTAAACAACAGCTCTATCCTGTCACCTCAGACTCAGCCATTCCCACTCAACCACATGCACAGGGACCTCTACCCAGGGACAATTGTGCTGCATTTTTGACAATCTAAATATCCACCAGTGAGAGAATGGTAAAACAACTCATGATACATGGAAGAATATCCATGATGAGGTACTGAATGAAAAATCAAGGGACAGAATGTGATGTGTAGTGTTGGACTGGCCATGAAGTTTGTTTGGGGTTTTCCATAAGCTGTTTCAGAAAAACACCTGAATGAACTTTTTGGCCATCCTAATATAATTCCATTTTTATGGGAGAAAAAAAGGAGACCTTTTTACATGTGCAGCTGTATGATCATAAGAAAATATCAAAGCCATTAACAGTGCATATTCCAAAGTATGAGTGAAAAACTGGGAGGATGTTTTACATTTTTGCATTATAAACTTTAATATTATTCCAATGTTTTGATACATAATTAATTTTTTAGTTATAGAAAAATTTTTCCACTGAAAACAAAGGAAAAAAATCAGTGACCTAGTGATAACCAGTGTAAATATTTTGAAATAAAATACAAGTTATATAGAGCAATAAAATGAGTAAAATGGTAAACCTAGTATAAAAATCATCTCTGATCTTAAAATACTAGGACAGCTGCATTAAAATTTTCCTTGGACAAAATATATATTCATCTATTAAAGCCCAACTGAAAACTTATAGATTAATTTTCTGCCTAGTTTTTGATAAACCAGAGATGGGCCATTTAATCCTCTAACCTCATTCACTAGTTTTAGTTAAGTTGATATCAACAGGTTACTGATAATTTTGCCTTAAAGCATTAGTAATTCATTTTAAAATTATAAGCCGCCACAGAAAAATAAGACTTTATTTTCAGTTAGAAACATTTCTTGACTTGCTGTGTTAATTGTAATTTGCCCATTTGTAAGGTCACTAAATTACTGTAGCCTTTTTAAGTCTTCCCTCTGGGAGCTCTTTCCTTACTGATATAAAAAAACAAAACAAAACAAAACTGCTTTACTGGTTTGGAAACAAGCTCTTCAAGTAGATAGTGTTTGTTCCCAGTGTATGTATTTTCCCTTTGAAAATGAAACCTGTGTGTGAGTGCAAGTCGCTTGTCATGTCCAATTCTGTAACCATATGGACTGTAGCCTACCAGGCTCCTCTGTCCATGGGATTCTCCAGGCAAGAATACTGGAGTGGGTTGCCATGCCCTCCTCCAGGGGATGTTCCTGACCCAGGGATTGAACCCGCGTCTCTTATGTCTCCTGCATTAGCAGGTGGGTTCTTTACCACTAGCACCACCTGGGAAATCCAAAGCCTATATTAAAGCCATATCAAAAAGTATGAAATAATTTATACCTTAGAATTTGCACAGCTCTCTTTCAACTTTTAGTACATTTTATGATTCCATACTAATGTTTTACTAATTTTTTGGCAACATTTTATTGCTTTAGGCCTTACACTCAAGAAATGAAAGCAAGCTGCTTCTTAAACACACTCACCCAGTGAGACAAAAGCGCGCCTGGATCACCGCCCCTGTGGCCCTCCGGGAGGGAGAGGACCTGTCCAGGAAGAATCCGATCGCCAAGGTACTGTCTAAAGAGAAAAGGAAGTACATGAGATCATCCATGTTCACTGTAAAGTTTTAGGAATGTCACGTGATGTATTTATTCACTGAACTTTTTAATATTCTAGATGTCACCTTGCAGATCCACTTTCCTATTCTAGAAGATGCAGCATTAGTGGTGAACATGTATTTAACGGAGGGCTTTGATTCAACTGGGCCTTCCTGGTAGCTCAGCTGGTAAAGAATCCATCTGCAATGCAGGAGACCCCAGTTTGATTCCTGGGTTGGGAAGATCTGCTGCAGAAGGTATAGGTGACCCACTCCAGTATTCTTGGGCTTCCCTGGTAGCTCAGTTGGTAAAGAATCCATCTGCAATGCAGGAGACCTGGGTTCGATCCCTGGGTTAGGAAGATCCCCTGGAGAAGGGAACAGCTACCCACTCCAGTATTCTGGCCTGGAGAATTCCATGGAGAAGTCCATGGGGTCTCAAAGAGTTGGACATAACTGAGTGACTTGCACTGTTTGATTCAACTAAGGGTGGACTCAGGCACTAGTTGAATCCTTTTTTAACAGAGTGTTAACAGTGCTGAAAAGGAGATCCCATCATCTGTTTTCCCTAGCGCCTACCTAGGTTCTCTGGCAGGAGCCCTGTAAATTGGACTGACAAAAAACAATTAACAAGAGAAAAACAAGCTTAGGAACGTGTCTGTACATGCACTGTGCTCAGTCACTTCAATCCTGTCTGACTCTTTGCTGCCCAGTGGACTATAGCCCGCCAGGCTCCTCTGTCCATGGGAGTCTCCAGGCAAGAATACTGGAGTGGGTTGCCATGCCCTCCTCCAGGGGATTTTCCAGACCCAGAGATTGAACCGCATCGCCTGTGTCTCCTACATTACAGGGAGATTCTTTACCCATTGAGTGATCTGGGAAGCCCCTAAAAACTTGTCTATCCCACGTGTAACACGTGGGAGTACCCAGAGATGAGTAAATCAAAGGTTTGGTTAGGATTTGGGTTTAATATAAGCTACTTAGTTGGAGAAGGCAATGGCAACCCACTCTAGTACTCTTGTCTGGAAAATCCCATGGATGGAGGAGTCTGGTGGGCTGCAGTCCCTGGGGTCTCTGAGAGTTAGACACAACTGAGCGACTTCACTTTCACTTTTCACTTTCATCCATTGGAGAAGGAAATGGCAACCCACTCCAGTGTTCTTGCCTGGAGAATCCCAGGGACAGCGGAGCCTGGGGGGCTGCCGTCTGTGGGGTCGCACAGAGTCAGACACGACTGAAGCAACTTAGCAGTAGCAGCAGCAGGCTACTTAGTAGAAGGACAATAAATTTTTAGAAAAATGACAAGACAGACAAGAAAGACCTTGAGTCCCCACGGGCAGCAACCTGGGAAGGCAAATGGATGGGCAACTAATAATAGAAAAAGCTAGTTAGTCAGGTTTGTTTTGTAGATTCTTCTGGTCCTGTCTCCAGGCTGATAGGAATCTAAACTCCCCTCCAGTGATGAACCTTTTTGTCCTTCCTGTAGAGAGGGGTAGAAAAGGCACCTTTACAAACTTATGTCCTGCTCTTAGGCAAGCGGGGCTTCCCAGGTGGCTCACTGTTAAGGAACCCACCTGCCAATGCAGGAGATGTAAGACACGCGAGTTAGATCCATGAGTTGGGAAGATCCCTTGGAGAATGGCACGGCAACCCACTCCAGGATTCTTACCTGGGAAATCCTATGGAAAGAGGAGCCTGGTGGGCTGCAATCTATGAGGTCGCAAGAGTCAGACATGACTTAGTGACTAAACCACAACAGTCTTAGGCAGATAGGGGGAGGGCGGAGAGTTTTTCTGGTATCTGCTGCTTCTCAATCGCTTTCAGCTTGAAACAATTCTTATATCAGAGTCACACATTCTGCCACCCTACCCACGAAAATAGTTTTCAAAATGAAAAGAACTGATATCTAACTTGCGGTAGGACGACCACACATCTTGCCTGAAACAGTCTGGGTTTACAACCATTGTCCTGGCCTAATTATTAATAACTCTGCTTTCAGCTCTCAAAATGCCCTATAAATTGTATGGTAGTTCCATTCATTTGTATCTCAGACTTAGCATGTGCAAAGTCTGAACCCTTGATTTTTCCAAAAGCTGTTCTCCCCAAGTTCTATCCATTTCAGTAAATGGTACTATAATTTTGTCCAGTATTTTCAAAACTGCAGCAGATACTGTCAGTTCTGTGCCAAAAGTGGATTCTGAATCTGCCCACTTCTCTCCACTGCTACCCTCCTTGTTCCCGTGAGTGTCAGCTCTGACCTGTGTTACCAAAAGCACCCTGATGTGGTCCCCCTGACTTCACTCTTTCCTGCCTCTCCCCCACCACAGTCCATTCTCCAGAAAGCAGCCAAAGTGATCTTCTGAACCGAAATTTTCATCCCCTTCCTGAGGCCCTTTCAACAGCTGCCCACTGCAGTGGAAGAAATACACTCCTCACCTTGGCCAACAAGAGCTTTCTTAGGATTTGTTGACCTTGACCTCCTCTCTGACCCCAGCTCCTGTCAGCCCTCATGCCACACTCTGACACCTCCCTAAGCTGACCCAAGCCCAAAGCCCATGCCAGCCTCCCACTCTTTCGTTGTTCAGTTGCTTAGTCCTGTCAGACTCTTGGCAACCCCATGGACTTCAGCACTCCAGGCTTCCCTGTCCTTCTCTGTCTCCCAGAGTTTGCTCAAACTCGTGTCCATTGAGTTGGTGATGCCATCCAACCATCTCATCCTCTGTCTTCCCCTTCTCCTGCCCAGTCTTGCCCAGCATCAGGGTCTTTTCCAGTGAGTCAGCTCTTCTCATCAGGTGGCCGAAGTGTTAGAGCTTCAGCCTCGGTCCTTAGCACTTGCTGTTCCCTCTGCCTGGAACCCACTCCCCATAGGTATTTGCATCACAGCATAAAGCTTCTGGCCCAGAATTTCCTTCCCGACCTCACCCCATCTCAGTCCCCTCACTCCAATCAGCTCGGTTTATAGCTCATTCACCTCCAGAACATTACGTCGTAAGTTGCTTGCTTGTCCTCTGGTTCCCTCAGTAGAGTGTAGGCTCCCTGGGCAGGGGCTTGGTCCTCAGGGCTCACAGCTCATGCACACCCTGTGCCCCGAGCAGAGCCAACATCCTGTAGGTACTCAGTAAACATTTGTGTGAATGAATAAGTGTTCATAGGCAAGTGGTACCTTCATCTTTCCAACCTTATAAACAGCACACACGACAAGCTCCTTTTAACAAAGAGCAGCCAGGAACAGAAGACACTTTCCTTTTTCCAGCAATATATTATTTTGATAAAAGCCCTCTTAAATCTAAACATTCAATTGATTATGGCTTTACATAAAGTGAGTGAAAGTCACTCAGTCGTGTCCGACTCTATGTGACCGCAAGGACAGTAGTCTGTCAGGCTCCTCTGTCCATAGGATTTCCCAGGCAAGAATGCTGGAGTGGGTAGTCATTCCCTTCTCCAGGGGATCTTCCCCACTCAGAGATCAAACCCGGGTTTCCTGCATTGCAAGCAGATTCTTTACAGTTTCAGCCTCCCGTCAAGCCCGTGACTTTACATAATAGTTTGTATACAAGCAGTTAAGCTTTCTGGTTTGATTAGTGCTGGTTTGATGAGACATCTGAGTCATTCACTCATTCTTTCAGTAGGTTTCCCTAAAATACATGGATTCTTTGGGGTTCAGTAGGCATTAGCTATTCTTCTTACTCATTTTAATTATAAAAGTTGTTAAGAGTAAAATTTACCTAAAAAACAAAACATTCTGTTGTATTTCCCCAACTTTATAGATTCTCTGTCTAAAAGTAATACTGTCATACTGTCAGCAGCTTCGTATCTTCCATATCTTTTGAAATACATAAGTATGTATATACCTACATACTCTTATGTGCATACATATGTATATGCAAACCAACTGCTAGGTCCATACACAGTTTGATTTTATTTTTAACATAAGTGAAATTATATAAATATATAGTCAGCACATAAAGATCTAGAATGTTCTCTATAAATACCGATGTATGTGTATACACATACACATGGGTTGTGTGTGTATATGCATGTACTTGGCAAAAAAAAGAAGAGACAGAAACACAGAGAAAGGGAAAGACAGACAGAGGCTCAGTGAGAAATGATCACGGGGCTGCCCCAGGGTCCCCATTCCTCTAGGAGCAGAGCAGGTGTAGCAGGAGGTTGGAGCCGCATCTCATTCTCAGCAGCACCCTCAGCCCCAGAGCATGTTGGAAATCCTGTGGGAAGCATGTGTAGCTAATTCTGAGATTTCAGGATGAAGAACTGGCGGGGCAGAGGTGGGGTGATGGCTTCAGTGATGTCTGAAAAGAGAAATTGAGGATCCAGTAGGGGGCGACAGAGATACACTTACCAGTGAAGAATTAGAGACAACAGAAATGGCAAACAAACAAGTTAGAGAAACAAATAGAGCTCTTTCTAGAGGACAAAGGTGTTAACTACAGAAGTCTCCCAGGTTAGAAACACCGATCTGCAAGAGCATTTCAAGTAGGAGAAGCGCTTGACTCTTTTAACCCTCCTGTGAAAGGATGCCTTACTCATACGTTCTCGATGATCGAAGTTATAAAGGTGATTTTGAGTCTACAAATTTTACCTTACCTGTATTTAAAATTCACTCCCACCAAGATGTACCCCCTAATGATATCTTAATTTCCTAACAACCCTAAGAGGTAGGCAGAAGTGTCTCTTCACGTTACAG
Organism: Odocoileus virginianus; assembly: GCF_023699985.2. Taxonomy (NCBI): domain Eukaryota; kingdom Metazoa; phylum Chordata; class Mammalia; order Artiodactyla; family Cervidae; genus Odocoileus; species Odocoileus virginianus. Next base: position 31,970,207 of record NC_069695.1, read on the forward strand.
GTAAGAACACTGAAGCGTAGGAGGGTAAATAGCCATTAGCATCACACCTCGTAAGCAGCTGTGACACGACTAGACCCGGGTTCTCTGACACCAGCACCTCTGCTGTGGATCACCTCTGTCCTCCCACCTCCTCCTTTCAACAGCCAACAGCTTCCGAGCGAAATTTTCAATTAAAAACAGTTACCTGTAAGTTAGAGTTTAACTTGAAGCATTCCTCTCTTATTTTTATGTTAGATACACTCTGATCTTGCAGAAGAAAAAAAACTAAAAATTACCTACAAATACACTGGAAAGGGGATCACAGAGCCGCCCTTCGGCGTGTTTGTCTTTAATAAAGACACCGGAGAACTAAACGTTACCACCATTCTAGATCGAGAAGAAACACCATTTTTTCTGGTAAGAACAGTTTTACATTATGCATTTGTAGCTTTTCTTGGGTAATAGTTATGTTTTATTATTTTTTTGAAATGATGCTACTCGAATGATCTCAGCCTAAATTCCTTCTATTATGTATGTCATGATTTCAGCTAATTGGTTACGCTTTGGATGAAAGAGGAAACAACTTAGAGAAACCAATAGAACTCAGAATTAAAGTTCTTGACATAAATGACAACGAGCCAGTGTTCACACAGGACGTCTTTGTTGGGTCTGTTGAAGAGCTGAGCGCAGCAAGTAAGAGTTCATTATTTTTATGAATGAGTACCCAAGACCACTGTATCCCCAGCATGTCACTGAACGCTGAAACCTCTGTCTTAGTGGAGGGTGAATATTACCCACAGGAAAAATAATAATAAACTGATTGATCTAGGTTAGGAACTGATTTTTCATTGTAAGTTTTTTACCTCAAAACAGATATGGTAGATTGATATGATAGGTTAGGTCTGTGTAGCAACTATTCAGTTTCACCAGGTGTCAGGAAAAGATCTGTAGATACTGTGTAAACAAATAGGTATGGTTGTATTCCAATAAAATTTCATTCACAAAATCAGGTGGCTGGCTGGCTTGGGCCCACTGTCCATAGTTCGCTAACCTTAGACATATTATTTCTACCTCCAGGTTTCAATGCAAGTGTTAAATGCAGCTTTCTATTTGGGTCTTGGAGGAGAAATTTCTCTTTGATCAGAATGTAAAGAATAGCTATGCTTCTCCTGAATTGCTTATATTTTAATAAGCATGTCTATGTATCTGTTCATTTTTCTTTCTTTGTATTGGCTATTAGAAATGTGATCAGCAAATCTGTGGGCCTCCTATAGCGTGTCCAGAACTTCATCTTTAAAATTGTATTATACTAACCTGAGCCTCACTCTCATCTTATTTTTCCTATTCCTACCTCCATTCACACTTACCCCCAAACAATTAAATTCTTTAATCTTAGTAAACTGAATTTGATAAATACCTAAAATCCTTTCTGGAACAAGCTGATGTGATAAATAAAATAAATCACATACATAAGTGTGCTAAAAGTTGTGTTTCATCTTGGATCCCTTCATTTCTGCTGCCAGATACACTTGTGATGAAAATCACCGCAACCGATGCAGATGAGCCCAACACTCTGAATTCTAAAATTTCCTATAGGATCGTGTCTCAGGAGCCTGCTAATTCTCCAGTGTTTTTCCTAAATAAAGATACAGGAGAGATCTACACAACCAGTATTACCTTGGACAGAGAGGTAAATTAATATTTCATGTCATTCATCTTTTCTGCTCTCCTCTCTTTCCAGTTTATTCTCTCTCTAATTTTCTGACTGTTTTGTGTCACTCACTCATAGGATAACTCAGAATCATCCTTCTCTAAGGATGTGCTGTCTAGTATCACAGCCATCAGTCATACGTGGCCATTGGCCACTCGAAATGGAACTAGTCCCAGTTGAGATGTGCTGTAAGTGGAAAATATACACCAGACTGGGAAGACATGATATGAAAAAAAAAAAGAATGTTAAAATATCACCTTAATAATTTTTGGTTGATCACTTGTTGATAACATTTCAGATACCATGGGTTAAATGAAATATCTTTGTTTAAAATTAGTATTATGTGGTGTTTAAACAATTCCCTGTCATTACTGTATGTAGGAATCATGGTAAAGGAACAGAAAACCCCCCAAATGTTTTTATAAATGAAAAGGCAAACCAGTATACCTCTACTCTCCCAAAGCAAAAATAAAATTAGGATCAACTATTTCCTTTTACTTTTTTTTTTAAATGATTTATTTATCTGGACACACCATGTGGTTGTAGGATTTTAGTTCCCTAACCAAGGATTGAACCCAGGCCACAGCAGTGAAGTGCCAAGTCCTAATCACTGGACCACCAAGGAATTTCCTCTTTATTTTTTTAATGTGACTGCTGGAAATTTTTAAATTACATAAGCATTGGCCTAGGGCCTCTCCAGTCAGGATCTGTTTGCTAGAGAGTTCTAAAGCAGTGTTCCTTACTTTGTGGTTCTGTAATGACACTTCAGGAATCTTTCCTACTGCTAATACATTTTCAGAGGGAGGAAAAGAGATTGAAATAGAAGTCCTGTTTAGAGTAATAGAAGTATTTGTAAAGAAAAGAGTTATTGTGAATCCCAAATTGGAGGAAAACTTGAGTTGTTTCCTAAAGGATATTTTCTCAAACACTTCATTTTTTTATTTCTAAGTCAAAGGGAACATTTTAGTTGAAAAGGGAAGACAAGTTTTCATAAATGCTACATGCATAAAGATGTTAACAGCATGCCTGGTAAAATGATGATCCTTAGGAGCGCTGTATTGTCATCAAATATAAATCATCATCAGACACAGTCAGTGTATTTTGTAATCCTTAAAAAAATGATTTAACTCTGGCCAGAGAAGAAGAGGATGCTGGTCAACATTCCTGTGATATCTTTGTAAAGGATAGTGAAAGTGTTAGTCGCTCAGTTGTATCTGACTCTTTACAACCCCATGGACTGTAGCCAGCCAGACTTCTCTGTCCGTGTGATTCTCCAGACAAGAGTACTGAAGTGACTTGCTATTCCCTTCTCTAGGGGATATTCCTGACCCAGGGATTGAACCCGGGTCTCCCGCACTGCAGGCACATTCTTTACCATCTGAACCACCAGGAAAGCCCTAAAGGATATTATTACTCCTAGAATTCTACTCTACCTTTTCACATAAAATGAGAATGGAAAAGTACTATTTTGAAGTAGTAGTGTGATTCTGTATCTGAAACATTTAGCAAAAAAAAATACTGGCTGTCACTTCCTGGGCAAGCCATGTGCCCAGTGCTATTCCAAGCCTTTTATGTGGATTAACTCAGTTAATGAACCTGTAAACCCTGTGAAGCAGATCCAGTTATTATCCTCATTTTATATAGAAGGAAACCAAGGGTCAAAGGGATAATGTGTGGCCGACATAACTAGCATGTCAGAATTGGAACTCAGGCAGCTGGTCCCAGAGTCTCTGCCGTCCTGCCTTTCGCTGAGCAGGTTTGCTCTGCACAGGGTCCCGGGCGTGGGCACTCGCTGCCTCGCTCCGTCTTAAACTTCAGCCACATTGATGGAGCCGTCAGAAGGGACCATGTGGAAGAGACGGGTCCCCTTTGGAGTAACATCTGAGACGTTGTTCTCTAGGACATGTTCTCCAGGAATCTTCTCTCCCGAGGATAAAAAGTGCACCAAGTTTTGCCTTTACTGACCCAGTGTTCTTGGGAGGTTAAGTCTTCACGGCTTAACTTTTAACCTAAAATGAAGCGTGGGCTCGAAAAAACAAGTTCCTAGAGTCTCATCACTTCCAGTGTAATGCTGACTACCTTTTGAAAGCACTTTTGTGCTCAGACTATTTAAAGGAGAGATTCATCTCCTGATAAATATCACCAATGATGTAATTAAGAATTTGATGTCAACAACTGCTCTGGGCTTTTCTGCCCTTAAAAAAAAAGCTCTAAAAAAAAAAATAAATAAATAAATAATTTAAAAAAAGCTCTGATGGCAAACAAACAACGTCTTCACAGAATTAACAGCAGGTCATGAAACTTTTTAAAATATTTATTTATATTTGGCTGCTTTGGGTCTCTGTTGCTGTACTGGCTTTTCTTTAGTTGTGGTGCGCAGACTGCTCGTTGCTGTGGCTTCTCTTGTTTAGCAAAGACTGTAGGGCCCTCGGGCTTCTGTAGTTGCAGCTCCTGGGGTCTAGACTACAGACTCAGTAGTTGTGGTGTACAGGCTTACTTGCTCCGAGGTCTGTGGGATCATCCCAGATCGGGGATCGAACCTGTGTGTCCTGCATTGGCAGGCAGATTCTTCACCACTGAGCCACCAGGGAAGCCCCCATGAAACTTACTTATGAATAAAATGTACTGTGGTTCATTCCCCTGATGATAAAGTGAAAAGAAAGACAGATTTCGGAGCAATTCATTTTCACCCCAGCCGGATCTTTTTCATTGCCCTGCAGGAATACAGCAGCTACACTTTGACAGTAGAAGCAAGAGATGGCAATGGACAAATAACAGATAAACCAGTAAAACAAGCTCAAGTTCAGATTCGTATTTTGGACGTCAATGACAATATACCTGTAGTCGACAGTAACATGGTAACTACTATTTTTATAACATTTGTGCCTACTTACATGTCAGTCGTAACTAAAAGTATATCACTTACGTTTGTGTTCCATCAGATTAAAAACCTCCTGTTTGTGTTTTGCAGTACGAAGGATCAATTGAAGAAAACCAAGCCAACGTAGAGGTTTTACGCATAAAAGTGTCCGACGCAGATGAAGTAGGCTCCGATAATTGGTTAGCAAATTTTACTTTTGCATCAGGAAACGAAGGGGGTTATTTCCGCATAGAAACTGATACTCAAACTAATGAAGGAATCGTGACCCTGATTAAGGTAAGGACTTAGTGTTCAAACCTGAAATGAGAGAAGTTGGTCCAGAGGAGGATACTGATGTATTTTGAGCTCCAAATATTTATAAGTACTGGTGCCACAATGTTAGAGATAGGCGCCATCCGTGTTTGCCCAAGTTCTGTGGTTGTAAGTGGTCATACTCTTTGTATTTCTAATGTCAGTGGTGTGAGGGTCACATTTTGAAACACAGTGTATAATTCTGCTTAATTGAATCAATGAAAATTAAATAGTGTTATAAGTATATGGGTCTTAAACATTTAAAACCCTGACTCCTACAGAATTTTTTAAACAAAGTTAGAGGATGAATTTTTTTTTTTTAACAAAATTAAAAAGGAAGAATACCACTATATGTTAAATGGTTCATGATAGAATGTCAGATTTTAAAATAAAATGCAAAGCTAAAGCTTTCAAAACATTTCATTAAGTCACAGACAAAAATTGATTCCAGAAGCATCCACATTTTTACAAAACTTATTATATGGTAAAGTAAGTAAACCCTAATAGAGGAATAATGATAATATAATATATAACAGAATAGAGGAAAGTTAACTTGAATTTTTATTGTAATAATTATGGATACCATTTATCAATAGACTACTGTATGTACATAGACCTCTTTTTGTAAAGCAGAGGAAAACAGAATGATTAGCTCATGTTTAAAGGGAAGACAAATTTTATGATTACTGAATAAATGGATAATGGCATTAGAGACAAAATCAATTTACCTGCTTGTATAGAACTAAGCATCATTTTTTAGTCATAGATTATAGGTGCAGCCATCCTCAGTGCTTGAGATTAAAAGCCAGTACTGCACGGAAGGAGAAGCAGTCACATAGTGATGAACATAGTGATGAATAATAAAAACACCCTCAATGCACCACGGCAGCACAAAAAGGGACAGAGTTACTGTAAATTTAGTAGTAAAATGACAGCACCAGGTTAAGAAAATTATGAATTTACTTTCTCAGTTATATAAAGAATCGCTTCCAAAGTATAAGGGCAACCGTCAGATTCCATTCACAGGAAGTTAGAGAAGATATACAAATAGCAAGTGTGCACGTAAAGGATAGCCGGCATCATTAGACATTAGGGAAGGTGCAGATTAAGTCTATGTGGGCTATCACTGCACACCTGGCTAGAAAGAAGCTGCAATCAAACAAGACTGACACCACCAAATATCAGCAAGCATATAGAGAAACCAGAACTCCTGTACATTGCCAGTGGAAGCATTAAATGGTAGAGCCAGTTTGGCAGTTTTGTAAAAAAGTTAAATAGAGTACTAATCCAGTGACCCAACAATTTAGTCCTAGGTGTTCACCCAAGAAAAATAAAAACATATATAGTATCTAAAAAAAAAAACTTGCATGTAGATGTTCAGAGCAATGTTAATTGCAAATAGTCCAAATGCCTAATAACAGAATAGCTAAGTAAATTAAGTGTATCTAAATAGTAGAACACTATAGAAATGTTTTTAAAAAGAAAATGGACAAATTGGAAAATATATAGAGAGGGTGATAAACTGATCAAATCAAATGTAATACCACAATTCGCAAAGAATAGAGTATTTGGAAGAGGGTTAATCTTTTATGGCATTAATAGCAAACCAGTTATTAATAGACATCATGGTATAAAGAAGGGGGTTAGATTCTCTGTTTAAACAAATTTGAAAACCCCTTCCCGGGTTAATATAGTCAAATAATTTTTTTCTCCAGGAGGTCTCCTTTTATTTTTTTTTATACTAATATAAACAAACATAAATAGAAAATATGCAGAGAAATGGGGTACTTAAATAGTTTCAAAGTACCACCACACAAAATACACGTGAATTACAAAGGCCAAAAAAAAACTTTACAGTGGGGAAGCCTCAGATCAAATGATCAAAATGAACATCATTAATAAAGAGACATATTAATATTATATGCTACCTAATAAGATGCAGTGAGGTCTCAGCTTTATGATATGCTATGGGACAGAGCTGGCAGTCTGCTGCTACTTATGTAGCCCTTTTTGCCAGAACAAACCCATGGAACACTTTTTAAGGAATATTAACCTATATTGAATGTCCCATAACTTTTTTTTAATTAAGCAAAGAATCACTTCAGATTGCTAAAAATAAAAATATATATATTTGAAGTGATTTTGATCTTAAAATAAAATTGGGGATGCTTCATAAACATCCTTAGGCTTCCCAGGTGGCGCTAGTGATAAAGAATCCTCCTGCAAATGCAGGAGATGCAAGACTCATGGGTTCGATTCCTGGTTCAGGACTATCCCTTGGAGAAGGAAATGGCAACCTGCTGCAGTATTCTTGCCTGGGAAATCCCATGGACAGAGGAGACTAGTGGGCTGCAGTCCATGGGGCTGCAGATTTTTAATGACATGGTATCAATATAAGAGTGCCCTATATACAAGCCTTCAAGTAGTGAACTTTTCAAAAATGAGAACGTATGTTTGCGTGTCCAATCACATTAAACTATGAGTGAAACTGCAGCTCGCCCTCCATCTCCTATCGCTGACAGTCCTTCAGCTCTACCACCGCCCTCCTCCTCTCCCTCCTCCACTCCATAACTCTTCTTGCCTGTTCACTGGATGCCAGCCCCTGGATGCCATCTGTTGTATGGTACTACTGAACTTCTCAGGGTACTGTACTGTAAGATTAAAAGTGTTCTCTTTATTTTTTGTGTTTGTTTTTTTATGTATTATTTGATTGACAGTATTATAAGCCTATTACAGTACAGTACTGTATAGCCAAATGTGTTAGTTGGATACCTAGGCTAACTTTGTTGGACTTAATGAACAAAGTTGGACTACGAACATGCTCTCAGAATGGAATTGATATATTGGGGATTTACTGTACTCAGTATTGCTGTATTTTTCATGTTTTAAATGATTATATAATATCTGACACCGAAACCACACACGTGTGTTCTGTTGTTTTCCCTTTTAAAAGAATTCCCTCTGATTTTGCCTTTCTAGGAAGTAGACTATGAAACAATGAAGAATCTTGACTTGAGCGTTATTGTCACTAACAGAGCAGCTTTTCACAAATCAATTAAGGATAAATACAAGCCGACATCCATTCCCATCAAAGTCAAAGTGAAAAATGTGAAAGAAGGCGTTTATTTTAAAAGCAGCACAATCCAATTTCACACTAGCGAGAGCATGGAGAAATCAAGCCAGGGCCAAATACTGGGAAAATTTCAAGCTTTTGATGAAGACACTGGAAAAGTGGCCAATGTAAAGTAAGAGATGGTTGTGAATATTATTTCCTCATTCTAAGTGACTTTGAATGCCTCTTTTCAAAAATCATAATGGAATTTGGACACTTCAGTCCTTTGAACCCTGCTTGGGGAGCCTACAGACCCCAAAAGGCCTGTAAATGAAATTCCTGGAGTTGCGTTGTCACTGAGAGGCCAGGCATTTCCCCAGGAACCCCTTCCCTCCATGACCCAAGTATGAGGCAAAGGCTGGCTGGGTTCAGAAAAATGATGCAGGGGAGGAGAGGAGACGCAGATACAGAGAAGGGACTTGTGGACACAGTGGGGGAGGGAAAGAGAAGAATGGAGAAGGTGGCATCAATGTACATAGACTATCCGGGTGTAAGATGGTTAGCTGGTGAGAAGATGTATGTAGCACAGGGAGCCTAGTTTGCTGCTCCGTGATGACCTGGAGAGATGGGATTGGGGGAGGGGAGGGAGACTAGGGAGGGAGGGAATGTATGTATAATTATGGCTGATTTGCATTGTTGTATGACAGAAACCAACGCAACACTGTAAAAATTTTTTTAATTAAAAAAAAAAGTTCTGGGCTGAGAAGGCTAAATAGCAACAAAGAGAAAGTTCAGAAAGAAACTTTTTTAAATCTGTCTTTAGAGGTAAGAAAGTAGCAAGTAAAATTTGCTGCAAGTTCACTTTACATACTTTTGATTAAGAGGGGAAAAAAGCTGCATAATGCATTAAAATTTTAATAATGGGAAAACCAGTTTTAATTGATCATCAGCCTTGAAAATTGATCTTCATTCAAACTAGGCTCTTTGGTCCAGGGATTGATGAAACTTGTAATGTTTGTCTTGATCCTGGTGACCTTTATTCAAAACGTATTTATGAGGAACCTACTAGATGCCTGAAAAGAAATGATACAAACGAACTTCCTCACAAAACAGAAAGAGACTCACAGACTTTGAGAACCAACTTATGGTTGCCGAGGTGAAGAATGGTGGGGACAGGATAGAGTTTGGGTTCAACATGTACACACTGCTAAATTTCAAATGGATAACCAACAAGGACCTACGCACAGGGAATTCTGTTCAATGTTATAGAGCAGCCTGGATGGGAGGGGAGTTTGGGGGAGAATGGATACATATCCATGTAAGGCTGAATCCCTTTGCTGTCCACCTGAAACTATGGCAACATTGTTAATGGGCTGTGAAAGTGAAGTTGCTCAGTCATTTTCCGACTCTTTGCGAGCCCATGGACTGTAGCCTACCAGGCTCCTCTGTCCATGGAATTTTCCAGGCAAGAGTACTGGAGTGGCTTGCCATTTCCTTCTCTAGGGGATCTTCCCGACCCAAGGATTGTACCAGGGTCTTCGGCATCGCAGATGCTTTACCATCTGAGCCACCAGGGAAGCCCAAAAAATTTAAATTAAAAATTTTTAAAGAACCCATCATATGTCAACCCTCTATTAGACCCATTCTGTAGCAGCACCTTAGGTTTTCATGGTCCATTCACATCTGCAAAGTGAGTTTACATCTTTGAGTTTACATCTTAGCTCTCTACAGGGCTGTAATTTATGAAGCTCTGCTTACCTGTAGTTATTTGGTTGAAGTTAAGCTTCCCTGGTAGCTCAGCTGGTAAAGAATCTGCCTGCAATGAAGGAGACCCTGGTTCAATTCCTGGGTTGGGGAGATTCCCTGGAGAAGGGATAGGCTACCCACTCTGGTATTCTTGAGCTTCCCTGGTGGCGCAAGACAGTAAAGAAGCTGCCTGCAATGCGGGAGACCTGGGTTTGGTCCCTGGGTTGGGAAGATCGCTTGGAGGAGGGCATGGCAACCCACTCCAATATTCTTGCCTGGAGAATCCCCATGACAGAGGAGCCTGGTGGGCTGCAGTCCACGGGGTCACAGAGAGTCGGAACTGAGCGCCTAAGCACAGCACAGGCCAAGAATCCTCACCTGCCACCCAAGATGACCGTCAGGGGGCGCTGCAAGCATCATGCCTGGCTTTCTTGAAGGTCTTGCAGTGGCCGACCAGGGGCAGCCGTGTGCTTCAGCACGTGCTCCTGATGTCTACGGCCTCCGTGGAATCCTGGATGTCCATCACGTGGCTCCTGTTTTCCTGCTGTCAGTACCAGAGTTGTTCGGTTGCTTCACTCTGCTTGGGCCTTTGTCCCCGGGTGCCAGCACTTCGTGAAACACTGCCAGCCATAGCAAGAATGGGGATATGGAGGAACCTTTTCAGCAGTCTCTTTCGTTTTGGAAAATCTCAAAGAATTCATCAACCAATAGTAGCAAATGACCTTTTTCTAAAATAATATTAACAAACAGTTTGCATTGTGTTTTCTGCAATGTCTTGGTGATCCTTTTTTGTGCAGCTTACCTTCAGGCACCAGTCCAGCTTCTTTTGAGTTTTGTAGCCTAATTTTTATTTCTGTGGCTCTAAACCTGAGGATGTGCATTCCTTATGACTTCTCAGGCTGTCCGCTGAGAGGCTTAAATGTTCTGATTAATTACTCTTCAATAATACTGTGGCTGTCTACTGGAACTTCTGTTTCGATCTACCTGTTTAATTTTGTTTGTTGTTTTCAGTAAGAGTTATGACCGTATCAAAAGATGATGTGTGCTACCTTGAAAAATAATGAAACATGTTTCTTGTCAAAAGTACCTTATTCTTTTGCATACAACTTTAGAATGAGAGTGATCTTAAAGATTAACTCAAACCTTATCTGTAAGATCATTATTTACAGATAAGGAATGAGAGGCACAGCTAAGTGAAATAATTTTCCAGTATTCACCTAATTGAAATGTCGATGAGAACAGTAGAAGAAACACTCTCAACTTTGTCATGATTTACTTTGATTATCCATGTGCATCAGTTGTTATGGATATTTGACATGACATGTGAGCCACCATCCTGTCTTGAATGGTGTATAATTTTAACAATAGAAAACAGAAAATTCCTTAAATGAGATCACACAAAGCTTTCCATTGTGAAATGTGATTCTTATCACTGTAACTCTGTCTTGGTTATAAGTATAATGTGGGAAAACATTGAGCGAAGTTCAAGCTTTAAAATTCCAGCCATGAAATTCAAAAATATTTGTGAATATCCAAAAGTATCATCATTTACTGGTAAAATTATTAAAAGGCAGGAAAATTTAGTTCAAGTGTATAATTGGAATTTTTTAATAGCAACTATAAATAAATATTGCTACATGTTAGCCACTCATTTTTGTATGCCTAAACTGCCACTTAATACAAAATAATAATCTAATTGCTTGAACCAAATACTCATATGTTTATTTAGTTTATGTTTGTATTTGGATGTGTTTTAAACTTGATGGGATTAAATTGACATACTTTTGTGAAAATATACTATGAAAGTTCTACTTGCCTTCCTGAAGCTGTCTTTCCACTCTATAATTTTCCTTTGCTTTGAGAGAAGAAAACCAGAAATCATCTTATCAGCTTTGTTTTCACTTTTAGCTATTTCTAACAAAAAGGAGACTGTTGCTCCTAACAACTAAAAATATCCTGCAAATTTATTTATTTTTTAGTTGAAGGATAATTGCTTTACAGAATTTTGTTGTTTTTTGTCAGACATCAACATGAATCAGCCATAGGTGTACATATGTCCAGCAAATTTAAAGCACTTCCATTTAAGGCATTGATTTTTTTTTCAAACTGTTATTTAAAAAAAAAAAAACTTATTTTTAAATATTGATAATATGCCAAGAAACAATAGGATGTAAGGTGGCTTTTTTCCACGAGTTCTTGTTGGATGACTTAAGTTATCCTCAAAAGGTTAACTCCAAATTTAAGGGAAACTAGATTGAAAGCTGTAAGACAGGCTAAGAGCAACTCATAACCTTCCCAGGTGAGTAAGAAATAAGGAGGATTCCAAAGTAGGTGTGAGAAAGTGATAAACAGAGGGGCTTTTAGGATAGTCTCAAGAAATTTAAAAACATTCCAAACATGCCTGTAATAAGAACATACATAATAAAGCAGAAATTAAGCTTAAAAAAGTTGTAGATATTAGTTATAAACAGTCTCAGTTTATCCAGAGTTCAGAATTAATTTTCTCTTTTCTAACAGATATGCCAAATTTGATGATATAGACAATTGGATCTCTGTGAATTCTGCCACCTCTGAAATTAAACTTGTGAAGATTCCTGATTATGAATCCAGATATGTCCAAAATGGTACATACACTGCAAAGATTTTGGCTATAACAGAAGGTAAGTTATTAAAGAAACATCTCTTCTTGGTTATATGTATTTAGATTTTATTTTCCAACCATGGAGACCTTTGTTTTGGCTTTATAGAAAGGTCAAATGGGTAAACCCTCACATTTCTACATATTTAGTGGATTAAAAGACATTACTTGATCTGAATACTAAAACAAATCTAAGATAAGAAGTGTCCTAATTGGATACTATTTCTCCTTATGAAATTGACTAGAGAATGCAAACTATGTCCATTTTGAGCAGTATGACCAGAATGGTTTTTTTTTTTTTTTCCTATCTTTAAGAATATCCTAGGAAAACCATCACTGGCACTGTTGTTGTCAATGTTGAAGACATCAATGACAATTGTCCCACGCTGGTCGAACCTGTGCAGACCGTCTGTGACAACGTGCCGTTTGTGAACGTGACCGCTCAGGACCTGGACGGACCTCAAAACAGCTGGCCTTTCAGTTTCTCTGTCATTGATAAACCAGCCGGAATGGCAGAAAGATGGAAAATAGTACGCCGAGAAGGTAAGCAAAAATCTCTAGACTATATATTTAAATGTTTAACAAGATAGAAATCTATTTGCAAAGCAAATAGTGCTCGCTTCAGCAGCACATATACTAAAATATTTGCAAAGCATATAAAATGTTCATAATACAGTTATTTATTTGCTTTGCATAAATTGTATTTCCAATACAGTCGAGTTTATAAAATGAAGTTCTGAACCTCAGGCATAGTGTGTTTGATCTGCCTAATGATAAATAATCTACCTGGAGGGAAAGAAGAAAAATAGATGTCTAATATCTCTCTTTTTTTTTTTTTTTAATTTTTATTTATTTATTTGGTTGCATCAGATCTTAGTTGCAGCATGCAGGATCTTCCTTGTGGTATATCGACTTTCTAGTTATGGTGCCAGGCTCAGCAGTAGTTGTCAAGGCTTCCCAGGTGGCGCTAGTGGTAAAGAACCCGCCTGCCAACGCAGGAGACATAAGAGACATAGGTTTGATCCATGGGTTAGGAAGATCCCCTGGAGGAGGGCATGGCAACCCACTCCAGTATTCTTGCCTGGAGAATCCCATGGACAGAGGAGCCTGGTGGGCTACAGTCCATGGGGTCGCAAAGAGTTAGACTCAACTGAAGCGACATCAGGTGCACGCACACACGCACGCGGTGGTTGTAGTGGGCTGGATCCTAGTTCCCAGACCAGGAATCAAACCCACGTCCCCTGCAGTGTATTGTGGATTCTTAACCACTGGACTACCAGGGAAGTCCCCTTTAATATTTTAAAAGTAGCTGGGTATTCCCCAAATCACTCTTGAAGTAGTTGTCTCATAAGCTTGAGGAGTACTTTGCCTTTCTAAGCACAGTAATCCTAGTAGGTGCCTTCTAGAAATCTTGAGGTACGTTAATGATGATTCCATTAAAAATAACACTTATGGAGCAATACCATGTGCCAGACACTCTGCTAACCCTTCTTATGCTTTATCACATTTACTCCTTACCCCATACCATCATTCCCTGATCACAGCTGAGAGAGCTTTGACTTAACTAGAGTTAGGTAGCTTGTCTGAAGTCACAAAGCTGGTGAGTGACGGACATAACATGAAAAGGAAGCTGTCTGTCCTCCTTCCCCCATGCCAGAAGGACGTGAGCATATATCCAAACCTTGGGACATACTCCCTTATTGACATGTTCTTTTGGATTTCAAATGCTGAAAAATGATCTCCAAAAGACTCTCGTTTTAAACAGTTGGTATTCATTTCAGAAGAGTTTTAAATATAATACCCCAATTTTTCCTAACTTACAAGTTCACTGGTTTTTTAGGCTTAGCAAATTTACACTTGCAGTAATTTTAAGAGGCTTCGAACTGTGTTTGGTCCAATTTACAAAGTAAACACCTTCAACGTTTTAATACATTTATACATTTAGTATATTTGGCTTCCTTTTTTTGTATTCCAATGATCTGAATTAAATAAAACTTTCTTATGATTCTTGATACTTTAAAATTCCAATAAATTTAACTTCTAAGTATATCACACCTGAAATCCTCTTTTGTGGTCCACTACAACAAACCAGTGATATTTCAACCTAAAACTATAAATCTAAATGAATAACATAATTACACATTTTAAATTGGACTTACAAAGCTATCATGTCAGTAGAGCTAATTTTCCTTTAAATATTGTAAGTGTAGAAATACAATAACATATGCAAGTAATTTCTTTACAAAAATACTAAAACTTGTCTTTAGTTTCCTTAAATATCCCTATACTTAATTCTGAATCTTCTTAAGGTTTATGATTCACTTGCAAAAGATAGTTACATTGTTGTTGTCTCCCCAGTAAGGGAAGACAGTTACAATCCTGATTAATTGAGGTTACTTAAGATCAAGTTTTCAGCTATCATGAGCCTTGGGATGTAGACATCCAGATGATTCTTCTTAATGGTAATTAAGTCACAGATCCCAGGACTCAAGATACGTTGGTCCCCTGGTTCGCATTATCTCCTTCTGTACTCATGGAAGTCTGATATTCCCACCTAGGTTGACTGCTTGATTGCAGTTTGCTTTTCTTTGACTAAGATATGTAAATGTGTTTTTGCATTGAATCTGCTGGGATTCCAAGATGTATTTATTTTATCTAATGAACATGATGTTTTGAGATGCCAGGCACTAGTCTAAGCACTTTAACTAATATTATCAATGCTAGAAGTTTGGCATTACTGTCATCAACATCTTACAGATGAGTAAACAAATGTGCAGGAAGTTTTACTAACGTCAAAGTCACAGCTAGTTAAGAGCTGATGGAATAATAGGATTTGAACCCACGCAGTCTGGCTGTGGAGTCTCTACTCTCCACTTTTATGTTCTATTGCCTCTCCAAATACACAGTGAATTTTCTATCTAAAGATAAAAACATTTGAATTTGAGCTCTTGAATTTTTTCCTAGCCTGAGGAATGTAAAGCTCTTTAGGATACACATAGGTGTTAGAGTGTTATACCAGAAAGTCACTGAGATTATACTTTATTTATCTCGGCAATTGGGAGAGACATGATGCTGTATTCCAGGCTTTTTGCCTTTTTTCTCCTTGGTTATATAATGAGTGAGTGAGCAAGTATTAGTCGCCTGGTCGTGTCCAACTTTGCGACCCCATGGACTGTATCCTGCTAGTCTCCTCTGTCCGTGGAATTCTCCAGGCAAGAATACTGGCGTAGGTAGCCATTCCCTTCTCCAGGGAATCTTCTCAACCCAGGGGTTGAACCCAGGTCTCCTGCATTGCAGGCGGATTCTTTACCATCTGAGCCACCAGGGAAGCCCTATATAATGAGATGTGTGACCACCTGTCATGATAATAGATGTTGTTGTTGTTGTTTTTGTTGTTGTTGTTCAGTCATGCAGTCATGTCCCACCCTCTGCGACCCCATGGACCATAGCACACCAGGCTTCCTTGCCTTTCACTGTCACTCGGGATTTGCTCAAACTCATTCCATTGAGTCGATGATGCCATCCAACCATTGCATCCTCTGTCACCCCCTTCTCCTCCTCTCCTCAATCTTTCTCAGCATCAAGGTCTTTTCCAATGAGTTGGCTTTTCTCATCAGGTGGCCAAAGTATTGGAGCTACAGCATCCGTCCTTCCAATGAATATTCAGGGTTCATTTCCTTTAGGATTGACTGGTAACTATTTTATTTACTTGAGAAGTTTTTTAAGTACAGACAGCTACAAAGGGCTTCCCCGGTGACTCAGACGGTAAAGCCTCTGTTTACAATGCAGGAGACCCAGGTTCAATCCCTGGGTTGGGAAGATCCCCTGGAGAAGGAAATGGCAACCCACTCCAGTATTCATGCCTGGAAAATCCCATGGACCGAGGAGTCTGGTGGGCTACAGTCACAAAGAGTCAGACATGACTGAGTGACTTCACTAATAAGGCAGACACCTTTGTACTTCCCACTTAAAATTAAAAAATATTAACAATATGTCATATTTGCATCAGGCTTTTATTTTTTAATATTCACTGATAAAGTGGATGGCCCTTCTGTACCCTTCCTTCCACCTCCACCTTCCCTAACCCTCAGAGCCAATTGTGAATTTAGTTGTATTCTTCACCCATGTTTTCCTAGATTGCTTTTAACAAGCTCATATTCCTCAAATGAATGACTAGATACTTTCCACACTTCTACAGAACTTTGGGGATTATCTAATAAGGAAATTTCTAGCTATGGTTATCAAGATTCCGTAAAATTTGCACCTTAAGATGTAAAGAGACTATCTCTTACTTCCAAAAATAAATTTGAAAAACGCCAAATACCTCATTTTTATTTTGGTATTTATCCATCTTTACATGTCTTGCAAGTAAACTTTTTAAATATTTGTTTATTGATTTGTCTTTGTCGGGTGTTAGTTGGGGCACACAGGATCTTCATTTTAGCACACAGACACTCTAGTTGTGGCCTGCGGGCTTCAGTAGTTGTGGTAAGTGGGCTTGGTAGTTGGGGTGCATGGCCTTAGTTTCTCTGAGGTGTGTGGGATCTTAGTTCGCTAACCAGGAATCGCTATCCTGTGTTGCAGGGCATATTCTTAACTGCTGGACTGCCAGGGCAGTCCCCAAGTAAACTATATTTTAATGAGTTAAACATATATCAGGAAAAGGTTTAAGCTATTTTAATTGATCAGTCCTTTTACTCATGAAAACTGGTCATGATTTTTATTCATGTTGAAGGAAAAAATTTTAAATAATCAGTCACATTTTTAAAATATATGATTAAAGGTCATTTGCGCAACACTTTCTGTGTAATATTCTTGCCAAGAATGTATAACCTGAATCCAATCATGAGGAAACAGATTCAAACTGTGGAGCATCCTTTAAAATAAGTGGGCTTCAACAAGGTCAAGATTTTAAAGGGCCAAAAGGAAGGTGGTACTCTTGTAGATTATTAACAGAGACTAGGTGACAACTAATTGCAGGGCATAATCTTCAGTTGGATCTAGGATTACCAAAAAAAAAAAGCCATAGAGAGAGAATTATACAGGATGTTTTTATAACAGTTGAAAAGTTTGAATATGAGTTATATGTTAGATTATTTTTTCAATAATTAATTCTTAGAAGGGCTTAATATCCTTTGGTGTTAGAAGGTATATGCTGAAGAAGGTCATGAGATCTGCAACTTACCTTAAAATAGAGGGGTGGGATGAGGAGGGAGATGGGAAGGAGGTTCAAAAGGGAGGGGATATATATATACCTATGGCTGATTCATGTTGAGGTTTGACAGAAAACAACAAAATTCTGTAGAGCAATTATCCTTCAGTTTAAAAAAAGAGTGTGCATGTAGAGAGATAGTATTGTTATAAAATGTAAACAATTCATGAAGAGTATATCAAAACTCATTGTATCAGTCATAGTCTTTCAAGTTTTCTGTAGATTTGAAATTTTTCAAAATTTCAAACATACCATGTTGGGAACAAAAAGGATGGAACTGGATGAAACAAGATTGGCCCATTGTTGAAAATTATTAAAGCTGGAGATGAGTACCATGAGGGTTAGTTATGTTCTTTCCTTGATCACCCTCTGTTTGAAATTTGCCTTAATAAAGTTCTTTTAAGAAATGGTAGAATAGGAACTTCCCTGCTGGTCCAGTAGCTAAGACTCTGAGCTCCTGATGCAGGGAGGCCGGGTTCGATCCCTGCTCAAGGGAACTAGACCCCACAGGTCACAACTAAGAGTTCACATGAAACGCTAAGATCCCAAATTCCACAGTGAAGTTCAGAGATCCTGAAACTAAGACCCAGTGCAGCCAAATAAATAAGTAGTTATTTTAAACAGGAAAAACTAAATTTTAAAAAAATGGTCATTCGATGGAAGTATCATTTAACTCACCACTTGTTTGTCACTGTATCCCAGTAATGGAAAGAGTTCCTAGCATCAGGTAGATCACGCATATTGGTTAACATTAGTCATAAAAGGAAGGTGTGTTCAGAAATGATGCTGTGATCTTCACCTGCATATTTGGACTAATCTCATCGAGCACACTGTGAATTCAACAGAGAAGTTATGGAATAATAAAACTAACCGGGGCTATATATGATTAGCAATTAAAGAATGTTTCTGTAGACTCAGAGATGCAGTGAACAGACTGATGGTTACCACTGGGGGAGGCAAGTGAGGAGGGACTAGACGGGGGTATAGGATTAAGAGGTACAGTCTACTATGTTAACATAAATAAGCTGTAAGGATATATTGTATGTCACAGGGGTTATAGCCAATATTTTACAATAACTGTAAATGGAGTATAACCTTTAAAAAGTGTGAATTGCAGTGTTGTATACCTGAAACTTATATAATACTGTAAATTAAATATACCTCAATAAATTGGAGGGAAAAAAAAAATGTTTCTGTAATTTAATCTTGCCCCTTTCTCAGTAACCATTCACTTTATTTTTTTGTCCCTTACAGACACCAATGTACTACTGCAACAAACCAAAAGACAGCACGGGAGAAGTGAAATTCACTTCCGGATCGCAGATAGTCAAGGCTTCAGCTGTCCTGAAGAGCAGATCCTTGCACTCACAGTTTGCAAGTGTGTGGAAGGCAGTGGCTGTGTAGAAACGTGGGCTGACTCGTACGTTGGCCTGGGACCTGCCGCAATTGCACTCATAATTCTTGCCCTTCTGCTCTTGCTACGTGAGTACTTGAAAAGCTGTACGTTCCCTTTTGGGGGCCTTCCCAGGTGGCTCAGTGGCCAAGAATCTGCCTGCCAAGCAGGAGAGTCAGGTTCGATTCCTGAGTCAGAAGGATCCCCTGGAGGAAGAAATGACAACACACTCCAGTATTCTTGCCTGGAAAATCCCATGGACAGAGGAGCCTGGTGGGCTACACAGTCCATGGGGCTGTGAAGAGCTGGACATCACTGAGTACTTCCTCTTTTAGTAATTTCTAGTGTCTTTTTAGGGTGTTTTTAGTATTTTGTTACTATAGTACTCATTGATTTCTTTAGTTTTTCTGTAATCACACTAGAATGCTATTGAGGGTGAGAAGGGAAGCAAGAATTGATCATTGATCAGTTTACCAAAAGCTATCAGAGCTCTCTTCAGAATTTTGTTTTATAAAAATATAATTTCCGATTGCAGTAACCAAGATGATTAGACATACGTTTCAACCTTGTGGGTGTCCCCATTTTGTTAAGCTCTCTGAGGGAGGTGAGTTGTCTGTTCTTCCCCACACAGTGCCTTGTGTGTGGAAAACTCTCAGAAAAGACTTGTTGCGTGGTACAAGGTTATTTTACAAACCCATCTGATTCCCATCAGTTCTTGCTTTTTGCACCCTTGACTTGTCAGAGCTCCACCTCCCCACAGGCTCTGCTTGGCTTGCCCCTCCCCCTGCACCAACAGGAGCCAGACCCTCTGAGCACGTACATGTTTCCCAGCAGTGACAACCGGCCGTCCCTTCCTGCCTGTCCTCCAGCGCCCTCCAGGGACTGAGTTTCCTCTCATGGGAGAACAGAAGACTGCAGCCTGAGGGCACATGGAGCCACTCCATCTACCCACTGCTCATGGGCAGACCCCCACCTCCAAGGCAGCCTCTGCTGTTTTTCTGCCAGAAGAGGGGTGCATCCAAGCCATTAGCATATGTGCAGTTGAATACACAGCACTCAACAGTTTGCAGTGCACTTCTATATCATCATCTCCATTTAATGGGTTAAGATACTGACCTGACGATAGTAACTTGTTTCACCTGGGATTCCTTGCACTACCGTTTCACCTCAGATTTCCCAGGTTTAGTGGGGGTGCTTAGTACATGGCAGACACTTGATAAACGTTTGCTGTCTTCGGTCTTTTTATTACACACAGTAACCATAGTCTGTGAAAGTATTAGTCACTCAGTCGTGTCTGACTCTTTGCAACCCCACAGACGGTGGCCCGTCAAGGTCCTCTGCCCATAGAATTCTCAGGCTTAAGTACTGGAATGGATAGCCATTCCCTTCTCCAGGGGATCTTCCCGACCCAGGAATCAAACTTGAGTCTCCTGCGTTGCAGGCAGATTCTTTACCTTTTGAGCCACCACGGAAGCACATGTTAAAAATTAAAGTGGTTTTTAAAAAATTAAGCTATTAAATTGATTTTGATGATTTGGATAGTGTCATATCCAGTCTTGATGTTCCACTGAGTGACCACAGGCAGTGACCACAGTCTTTGTGATGGACAGGAACTCTGAATCTGTAAGACTCCTTCATCCTGCCTTTCGGCTTTGGTATGACTCACCCAAAACAGACTTGTTGAGTTTGGATCAGGGGAAGAAAAGAAAAACAGAAAAGTAGGGCTATAAGTAAGTGAAGACCGAACTCTTGAAAGTGATATGCACATTCCAAGACTATGCAAGATAAATTTGAAAATCTGTCGAGATTAACCTTCTCTGTACTGGATTTTGTTTCTGTTCAGTTATACCACTTCTACTGCTGGTGTGCCATTGTGGAAACGGCGCCAAAGGCTTTACCCCCATCCCGGGTACCATAGAGATGCTGCATCCGTGGAACAATGAGGGGGCGCCGCCTGAAGACAAGGTGAGATAATCCAGTGTCTTCTTTGCTGCTTTAAAGGAGTCTTAGGAAGTGTCTCTGACATCATAGGTCATGAGAGTAAACCAGTTCCTACAGATTTCATTCACGTGCCTTCGTTAAACACCGCCTACTTTGTAGGGGCCGAGTTGGGGTGGATTTGCTCTACTACGACAGGTCAGGTCCTGAGTCATAGAGAACGTAGACAGAGGGTCAGGTAGTGACACCAGGAACGTCAGACAAAGGCTAAATAGAACACGAGTGTGTAGGGTTTAGGTAGGAAGGTTTGTCCCAGTATTTGCATGGGCAGTCTTTCACAACCAGGTGCTTCTCCATTTCCAGTCCACACGATACATAAGGTCCGCAGAGGTGCACCCACAGCCCCCGTGACATTTGTAAAATGTTGCAAAATTCCCTTCCCTACCTACTTACTGGGCGTCCCAGGTGGCACTAGTGGTAAAGAACCCGCCTGCCCATGCAGGAGACATAAAGAGACACAGGTTCGATCCTAGGGTGGGGAAGACCCCCTGAAGAAAGAAAAGGCAACCCACTCCAGTATTCTGGCCTGGAGAATTCCGTGGACAGAGGAGCCTGGCGGGCTACAGCCTCTGGGGTCACAAAAAGTGACTGAGCGACTAACACTCTCACCGGCTCACTTAGCTCAGACCGTCCACCAGGCGTACTGACCGTCCGCGGCTCACGGTGTGTGCTCCCACAGGTGGTGCTGCCTCTTCTGGGGGCGGATCTCAGAGATGGTGCCGCGGTAGGCGCTGGGGCAGGCGGAGGTGTGACGGCCAAGGAAGCTCTGGTGAAAGGAGGCAGCTCCGCCTCCTTCACCAAAGGGCAGCAGGAGATGTCCGAGGCGGAAGGCCGCTGGGAAGAATACAGAAGCCTCGTCTCGGGCGGAGCCACCCAGGTTACGGGGACGACCGGGGCCGTGGTGACCTCGGACACCTTCAGGACCACGAGAGCCACGGGGGCGGCCAGAGAAGTGGCCGGAGCTCGAGCAGGCGCGGCGGCGGTGAACGAGGAGTTCCTGAGAAGTTACTTCACTGAGGTAAGCGTTGGTTCCTCTGTGGGGGGGACGTTGCATTTATATGTGAACGTGATGTTATTAGGGAAATCATTTTCTTGGATCTGAATGGGACGGTGTTACTTTGAAGAGGGTGCTTACAGGCAGTGAGGAAGGAGAGATGGGACCAAACTAGTTCAGTATGTGGTGGTGACAAGTGACCTCACAGTCTTACTTCTCACCAGGGCGTATTTCTCACAGTCATGCTCTTGCCATTCAGCTCAGCTCTGCTCAGGTTGTGCCCAGGAAGCGCCCGTCCTTGGGGTGCAGAGACCAGATCAGTGAGAACCTGGTAATAGTACCCGTAAAGCCGCTGCCTTTCCCCACTCGCGTGTCATTGGCCAGAGCAGGTCACGTGGCCAGGCTGATGTGGGCGGGTCAGAAAATGCGGTCCTCTGCAGAGCAGGTAGGGTTGGAGGGGAGAGACAATGTGACCTAAAAAACACAATCTACTACGCCTGATTAAGTGTTTTCTTTTGAAGGCAAGTACTTGGTTCATCTTTGAGGCGGTTCACATAAAATTAGGAGGAAAGTTGCAGGAAAGATGATGCAATGCAGTCAGGAAGTTGATTCCTGGAATTAGGAATTAGAAGCCTTTCTGGGGAACAAGATCATGCCTGAGCATGAGATGGGTAGAGTCAGATTGCTGGGGACCCGATGGGCTTCCATAGAGGCCACTTTATTCCTGCTACCTCCTTTCTGCACGGCCACAAAGTACCTGAGTGCTTCCCTGCTTTCTGCTTTCACCCCACCTGCCCACCCCCAAGGATCAGCTAGACCCCAGGGAGACGGTGGTCTGGTCAGTGTCGAGGAAAAGCGATTCTCATCCTTTTTCTGTCTCATGGCCAGGCTCCATTCTGCTACCCTGTTTGTTTTATCTCAGTATCTTTTTCCCACTCTGCTCTAATCCTTCGTGAGTCAGTCTTGATTATGTATGTGTGTGCAGCTTTTAATTGGGAAATAATTTCAAACTCATCTGGAAATTTGCAAGAATAATATAAAGTTTGAACTCCTATGTATGCTTTCCTCGGGGCCTCCCAGGTGGTGCTAGTGGTAAAGAACCTGTCTGCCAATGCAAGAGACATAGAGATGCAAGTATGATCCCTGGGTTGGGAAGATCCCCAGGAGGAGGGCATGGCAACCCACTCCAGTTTTCTTGCCTGGAGAATCCCATGGACAGAAGAGCCTGGTGGGCTGCAGTCTATGGGGTCGCAAACAAACAGACACAACTGAAGTGACTTAGCATGCACACACACACCCTTTATTCAGATTAACATTAACATATTAACATTTTGCCACATTTGCTTTTGCTTGCTTTCTCTCTCACAGACGCGCACACATCCTCTTACGTCACCATGGTATAGAGACTTAATAACACATTCCATGTCTCAGTTTAGCCAGTGATCCCAATAATGTCTTTTATAGCCATTGTTTTTCCCATCTCAGACCCACTCTAGGGTGCTGCTTTCCATTTACTTGTCATGACCCTTGTGTCTCCTCTTAATCTGAAACCATTCCCTCTGCCTTTCTCATTTATTAATACTATTTTAAGAATACAGGCCAGTCGTGTGGTAGGATGTCCTTCAATTTGTGTTTCTCTGATGTTTCCTTATAATTAGAGGTTTCACATTTTGAGCAGGAATCAAGAGCATTATCCTTAAACGAAGTGTGTCACTGGCTGTATGCCTGTTTCTCTTTCTGTTTCAGAAAGTGGCCTCTTACACCGAGGAAGATGACATCCACACAGCCAAAGATTGCCTTCTGGTTTATTCTCAGGAAGAAACAGAGTCTCTCCGGGGTTCCATCGGCTGCTGCAGTTTCATTGAAGGAGAGCTAGATGACCGTTTCTTAGATGACTTAGGATTGAAATTCAAGACCCTCGCTGAAGTCTGCTTGGGTCGAAAAATAGAGATGGATGCAGAAACTCAGCAGAGGGCAAAACCCACGAGAGAAGCAGATGAGAAGGTAGTTTCACGGTCCCTCTATGAGCAAACCAGGCTTAACTCCAAGAACGTTTATGCCTCAGGTGGCAGCTTTCAGGGTCCCAAGCCTTTGCATGAGGCAGACACAGAGAAGGTAACTCAGGAAATAGTCACTGAAAAGTCTGTTGTATCCGCTAGGCAGGCTCAAAAGGTCGCTGCACCACTTCCTGATACACTGGCTTCTGGAAGCATGATAGTGACCGAAACGTCCTATGCCACGGGCGCCACGGGGCCCCCAAGCACAGTGGTCCTGGGCCCCCAACAGTCCCAGGGCCTGATCGTGACCGAGCGGGTCTACGCCCCGGCGTCCACCCTAGGGAACCAGCAGTACGCTAGCAAGGGGCACGTGGTGGTCACCGAGAGGGTCATCCAACCCCACGGGGACACGTCTGGCCCCCTGGAAGACACCCCGCCTCTGCCCGACGCTCACTATGTCATGGTGCAGGAAAGAGAGCGCTTCCTCACCCCCAGCTCCAGCCTGCAGCCCCCGCTGGCCGCGCCCAGTGTAGCCTCAGGTCAGAACGTGACAGTGACCGAAAGAGTGCTGACGCCAGCCTCCACGCTGCAATCTAGTTACCAGATCCCTGCCGAAACCTCGGTAATGGCCAAAAAGACTGTGGTTTCTGCAGCTGGAGTCCCGGGTCCCCTGCCAGACTCAGGCTTAGAGGAGTCTAGTCATTCTAATTACACGGTAACCACATCTTCCACCAGGGTCTCCAAGCAGAGCACCATCCAGCAGTCCTTCTCCTAAGCAGCCATCAGCCACACCAGAGTTTAGCCAGCAGGGACTCATGTCATGTTCTCAGAGGACCTGGCTTTTCAAGAGCCTTGTAGGTGTAAGAGGCACATATCCCATGGGCCTCAAATTTTTCTCAGTCACTACTGTGCAAAGAGCTTCATGTCTCAGCTTCTAGGATTGCACTTCAGAGATACCCTGGGACTTCCTGAAGGGACAGAATGATGAAGCTGGTCTTAGGTGTCTTTGAGTGACTTATGGCCAAATAATACTCACAGGAAAAGTTAAGTAGGGAGTCAGTCTGGCTTCTGATTTATCAGATTAGCAGTGTCTCTAGTGCATGAGCCTTCTGGTAGAGCCATCCATGAAACTGAATGGGTTCTTGGCCTCCCGTGTTAACGTTTAACTTTGCTCTTCTGTTTTCCGTGCTTCTTGCACCTAGCAGATTACCAGCAGCTTTTTTATCCAAAGATACTTGTACAGTCTGAATGACCTGTTTTGCTTGTTTGGATTCTTTAAAACTAGATGCCCTTCAATCCATGTAAGGTTAATTGAATTTTGGAACATGATATGGTAAAACATTATGTGTTCTGTGCATGTAAGTGTGTGTGTGTGTTGTATGACCTTAAAAATAGCATCATTCCTTCCCTTTGTCTCTCAGTAATCATGAAAATATTAAATACTTCAAGTTCAGTAGAATAATCCAGGGCGAAATTCATAAATATAAAATCACTTTATTTTTATAGCAATAATAGAATATTAAAAAAACTCAGGATACATTATCTTCTAATTTAGTAAAACACAGTAAACCATATGCACTGTGCTAAGAGCCCTTTTCACTGCTGTATATCCTCAAGTGCCTACTGTGGGTGTCTCAATATGTGTACAATTAGGCAAATTTTAGAACCCACTCTCTTTTATCTATGATTGCAAAACAAATATTGGAAGACCTTATAATTGCTGTAATTTTGAGTTTGAAATTATGATTTATTCCATGTCTCAAAGTCATTGGCTAGTTGGCCATGGCTGACTACATGGACTATTGAATATTGTAGAGCTGACCTGAATTTCTACAGCATCTTGCCTTTCTTTCTGAAAAGTTATCTGGATGTTTTGGCCAAATAAATAGATTGTATTTTTATTCCTCCTTGAAGAAATGATCCATTTCAAGTTTCAAAGTGTAAGTGCCTATCAGTCATCAATTATATAAATATTCTCCACAACAAAATCATTTCCATAAGCTTTAAAGGCTGTAATTTTGTGAATTTTGAGTATATTTTACTAGGAAAATGAAATCTCAAAAAACTCATTTTGTAGCACATTTTTAAAAAAATATTGATGACCTGTGTTATGCAAAAGATTTATACTTTTCTACTTCCACTAATATGTACGAAGAAAAAGCAAATATCTTCAGACTCCTTAAACCTGTGGCCAAAATGAAGGTCTCTCTCTGATACTCTAACTCTTGTACTCTCTACTTGTAACTGTTGCTTTTGTCTTTGCATTATAGACTTAGTAGTTATTGTTTGCCAAGTCTGCAACAAGACTATCACTACTGTGTGAACTTGTGAATGTGACCTGCATACTCCAAGCAAAACCTGGTCTTAAACTTCCTCTACATAAAGTCATCACATTCTGTAGATGATTTTCTTTGTTCCTGAAAGGGTGATAATTTGTATTAGTTTTTACATTTGTTCTACAGAAGAAACACTATATTTGTATGTATATCATCAAAATATTTAAATAAAAAGATGATCTTTGTGCAACTCTCTGCCTGTATCTTTTTATTGCCCCCATCATATTTTACAAGGAATACAGTCCGTCGTTAGGGAGGAGGCAGATGTTTGTGGACCTTGGTGCTTTAATTATTAACAGAACTGCTTACATCCTGCCCAGCCAGACTCCTTGGAAGAATATATTTCCCTTCCTAAGTAGGGTAGAACACAGAAGGCCCGTCTGAAACGAGTTTCAGATCAATAATGAATAGTATTTTTAGTGTAAATTATGTCCCATAGTAAAAGATTACATTTTATCTGAAATTCAAATTTAACAGGGAGCTCTGTATTTCTATTTGCCAAGTGTGGGAAGCTTGTTCTAAGGGGCCAAGGTTTGCTCTCTGCCCAGAAAGTAACAATGCAGGAACCAGTGGATTTGGCTGAAGAAGTCTTGCATATTTGACTCCAGGAGATGAAATCATTCAACTATTGTAGAGAGGCTGTTTTAATTGCTTTTGGTTACAAGAGAAAAGGTGAGTTTCTGCCTATACTGAAGTGTCACATCAGTAAGCATTTCCTAACACAGGTGTGTCAACACACCCTGAAGTGTGAAGCCTGCACTGGTGTAACCCCCAGACTCCTATTCCAAGTGATACATGAGAGCAATTCTTCATTGATTTCATGAAACACTACAGACACATGCCAATCACCATGACATCAAAATTTATACAGTAAACATTGCTTATCAAGTGTCATCTAGAAATGAGGCGTTTTCACATAACAACTATCAGTTAAATATTCCTTAACACAAATTTCTCAGTTTCACTATATTGGTGTATCTAAAATCCTCAGTATGATTATTGATTTTTTTTGTCTACTTTTTCCATTAGTTGTTGAGAGAGGAAAGTTACAGTCACCAATTGATTGTGGTTTTCCCTGTTTCCTCTTTATTTCTTTCTATTTCATATAATACCTTGAAACTTGTTACACCTGTGTTATTAGATACAAATACATTTAGAATTATTGTCTTTCCAAAGAACTGACTCATAGAAAGTATTTTCTCTGGTTATATTTTTTGTCTTGAATCTACTTTTCCTAATATTAACGTCACCACACCAGCTTTCTGATGCCTACTGTTAGCATGGTACATTTTTTTTTTATCCTTCTACTCTAACCCTGCCTATGCCTTTATATTTCTAATGTGTGATTCTTGTAAATATCATACAGGTAGATCTTGCTTTCTTAGGGGAAATTTTAATCTACTTAACAGCAGTTACTCACATGGATGACTTTAAACCTTCCATCGTGGTCTTTGCTTTCCCTTGGTCCCGTCTGTCCTTATATTTCTTTGCCTCTTTTCTGCCTTTTGTGTGCTGCGTATTCTAGAATTCCACTCATGGTTCTACTCACCTTTCAACTATACTTCTTTGTGTTTATTTAATAACCGGTTGCTCTTGTGGAAATCTAATCAAAACCAAAATCTCCTGCCCACCTAGAAAAACTGTCACAAAAATAGAAAACAGTTTTATGATTGAATAAGCGCCAAGTCAGAATGTGATGAGCGTCACAGGCAACCCATGAGGAAACTGCAAAGATGGAAAGAAATCTTCACCAGGCAGACACAACTGATTACATACTTGTTCACAAAATAAACGATAGGTTGTCCTCAAGCAAGGCTTACCAGCACCGTTTTCATACACAGCTCATCTTACATTCAGCTGATAACTGAGGTGGCCATTGTGTTTGTTGATTACCTTTATCCAAAGAAATAAAACTTCTAATATCTATGGCAGGTAGTTACAAATTGGAGCCAGGCACCTGGTGGTGATAAAAAGTGATAAAAAGAACCCACCTGGGAGTACAGGTAGATGGCGGAGACAAGGGTTTGATCCCTGGGTCGGGAAGATGCCCTAGAGGAGGGCATGGCGACCCACTCCGGTATTATTGCCTGGAGAATCCCATGAACAGAGAAGCCTGGTAGGCTATAGTCCATAGGGTCGCAAAGAGTCAGACAGGACTGAAGTGACAGTGCACACACCCATAGAGAAAGAGAGAAAAGGGTCCTTACTTCCTTGATGTGCAAAGAGACATTTCCCGAGTCCTTGAGAAAGATATCCCTGCTTATAAAGCTGGCAAGAGGCTCATTTAGTTTTTAAAAGATCAATTTAACAATGACAAGTTTTCTAAAGAGGAGTCAGGGAGGGTACATTTCCTTTTTTGCATCAGGAAAATTCCATTTTTTCATTTTTAAGATTTCTACTTGCCCTTAAATTCTAGGGCTGCACTGTAAGTGGCAAATGACTATCAACTGAACAACACACATATAGACCATTTTTATCTTTGTGGGGAGGTTTTTGGCACCATTTCTAGAATTACAGTGTGCATCTTTATTGTAGTCTGCCTTCAAATATTCTACTTCACGATGTACATAAGCTTTGAACTTTCACTTCGTGGATTTTGAAAGTCACTAGTATCTGACCTTCACACCAATACTGTCATTCAGAGACCCTCAAACATGGTCTTCTGTCCCCCACCCCTTCCTTGATACACCTCAGTGACTGATGTGTTATTGGCGTGAAGATTCTGAAACTCCATCAAGCGCATTTATGAGTGGAAATGGACTCAAAAGTTCACAGATTACAGACGCTCCACACACCCAGGAATCAAGTGGAGAAAATGAGTTGAGGAATGTATACCTCTTATAAATCCACACATACCTGGAGTTGTCAATTCTTCAGCTGTCTCTTCATGTTGTTCTCCGCCCTTCCTCTCCTGTTTTAACAACAAATGCTTCACCGGGCATCCTTGCCCCCTGATTTGTAAATGAGTTTGGCCAGTGCGAGGCATTGGCTGGGATTGGAGAGGAAGAAAAATAAGATGCGGGCATTTCTTCTCCATCTCCTACTTCCTGCACCAGCCAGGCGTCTCTCTAGCACAGCAACTCCGTCTGACTTCCCTTCTGCATCTGGAGGCCTGCTGGTGTGATCGTCTCCTCCTCAAATGTCACCAGACTTGTTGAAGTACTTGACCATTCCATGAGGATTCCCCCACCTGCCCCACCTTTTGTATCTGATGCGTTAAACCCCCTCACGTCTGCCTGCCTCCACTCTCACTGACTCAGGCATTCAGCAGCGAAATGATGATTCATTTGTAAAGTCATAAGAGGGACTTCCCTGGTGGTCCAGTGGTTAAGAATCAGCCTTTGGATGCAGAGGGCTCGGGTTCGATCCCTGGGCAGAGAACTAAGATCCCACTTGCCGCAGAGCTACTGGGCCTGCGGCCAAAACTGGAGAGTCTGCACGTGCCAAAACGGGAAGATCCCCCACACAAAGACACAGAACAGCCAAACTAATTAACAAAAGACCATAAGAACCCCCGTGTCTAACACTGTTATATAAGTCATCTTGGACTGCCAATACCAGCACCTCAGACTGGGGGGCTTAAACCATAGACATTTATCTTCTCACACATCTAGAGACCAGAAGGCTAATGTCAAGGTGTCAGCAGGGTTGGTTTCCTCTGAGGCCTCTTTTCTTGGTTGTAAACAGCTGCCTTCCCCTGTATCATTACATGATCTTCCCTCTATACATGTCTATGTCCAAATTTTTCTTATAAGGACACAGGTTATACTGAATTAGGCCCATCTTGATGACCTCATTTTAACTACCCCATTTTAACTTAACTACCCCATTTTAACTTAGCTCCACATGTAGTCACATTCTGGGGTTCTAAGAACTAGGATTTCCACAGATGAACTTTGAGGGAACAGAACTCAGCTGGTAACACCCAGTAAACAAATAGCATGCATGCATGCTCAGTCGCTTTAGTCATGTCACCCCATGGACTGTAGCCCGCCAGACTGCCCCATCCATGGGATTTTCCAAGCAGGAATACTGAAGTGGGTTGCCATGTCCTCCTCCAAGGGATCTTACCGACCCAGGGATCAAGGCCATGTCTCCGGTGACTCCTGAGTTGGAGGCGGAATCTTTTCCTGCGGAGCGATCAGGGAAGCAGTAAACAAACAGA
The DNA here is from genome assembly GCF_023699985.2 of Odocoileus virginianus. Lineage (NCBI taxonomy): Eukaryota > Metazoa > Chordata > Mammalia > Artiodactyla > Cervidae > Odocoileus > Odocoileus virginianus. Next base: position 32,000,600 of record NC_069695.1, read on the forward strand.
CTTAGTTTGAAAAGCTGCACTGTTTTTTTTCCCATGTAATCCAGGAGTTTCTTCATCCAACTATTTGGTTAATAATTAACACAGATTGCTTGAAACAGTAATAAAATTTAAAGCTGGCTTGAAAGTAGCCTGAATGAAGAGACTGCAGAGTATCTATTGAATCTTTAGAGAAAACTTCAAAGGCACTCAAAGCAAAAGTACACTTGTGATATGTACAGGTTCCAGAGTCCAAGACCCACGATTGTTGACACCCCAGTTCAGTGGCATCAGACACAGGCTTTATGTAGAAAAGTTCTGCTTCCTCAGAGGCTGTCGCAGCACCACAAGTGATTCTTCAGCTAATCGAGGGGAAGCACAATGATCCTCTCCCATGGAACTCATTCTAAGAATTAATTTTTTTTTTCACTTGCTTCTAGGGCTTCTATATATAGCCCATGGGGCCTTTTTATCTTGTAGTCTAAATTTAGGTCAGTACAAATTACTCTCCCTCTATCTTGCCTTCTAGTTTTACAAAATGATGTGTGCTCAGTCACTCAATCATCTCCAGTTCTTTGTGACCACCTGGACTGTAGCCCAACAGTCTCCTCTGTCCCTGGGATTCTCCAGGCAAGAATACTGGAGTGGGTTGCCATTTCCTTCTCCAAAGGACCTTCCCAACCCAGGGATCAAACGCCAGGTCTCCTGCTTGGTATGTGGATTCTACACCACTGCGCTAACTGGGAATCCCACTATAGTCACTATGCTGTGATAAATAATAACGGAAAGGAATATCTAAAAAGAATGTGTGTATATATGTGTGTGTGTGTGTGTGTGTGTGTATAACTAAATCAGTACAGCAGTAATCAACATATTGTAAACCAATTATACTTCAATTAAAAATATATTTTAAAAAATCCACATTGGAAGATTTGCTAATTAGTACAAGGGATAGAAGTTCGTTAATTGGTGAAATAAGTGGTAACTCAATCTTAAGAGAGATCAACCCTGAATATTCACTGGAAGGACTGATGCTGAAGCTGAAGCTCTAGTATTTTGGTTATCTGACTGTGAACAGATGATTCATTGGAAAAGTCCCTGATGCTGGGAAAGATTGAAAGCAGAAAGAGAAGAGGGTGTCAGAGGATGAGATGGCTAGATGGCATCACCGGGAGACGGTGAGTGACAGGGAGGCCTGGCGTGCTACAGTCCATGGGCTCACAAAGAGTCAGAAACGACTGAGCGACTGAACAATCTCAAGTGGTTTTGAGACTGGTGATTGTTGAGACATTGGGTACATCACCCCCCAACATGCAAGATCCATGAAGGAAGCATGAGAATATAGCAGCCCCAAGACTCTGATGGGTCCACTGAAGCACTGGAGTTTCACCACCCGTGTGTCCTTCTTCTGGGAGATTCCCGCCATCTAGCTAAATAATGCTGGCTCGTCCTGTCATCTGAACACAATTCCGTCCACCTCTCATCAACTGCTAGTCAGAAGGGTTAGGGCAGAGAGTAGAAATGCCCTGAGTTACAAAATCAGGTTGTTTGACTTTATTAGCTTGTCTGCTAATAAATATTTGTACATTTTGTCGACTTGGTTTAATATTTACTTGCTTTGTAATAAACCCTTGGTATGGCCCCCTAATTACCTCCAACTAGTAGAAATATCAATATTTAAAATCTTAAACAGTTGTCATTTGCTAAACAGAATATTCATTTAATCCAATTATTTTTCTTTGAAGATGTACTACTGCCTGGGTTCAACCTCTTTTCTCTGTCACTCCAATTTTCTCACTTTTAAAGTATCATTTTACCAAAATGTTTTATTGTATTATATGTACTTTGTTGGGGAATGAAAGGCAAAATACAGATTAAAGAAGCAAAAGACAAACTATTTTGTGTATACTATTCTTGTTTCTTATCTCTATCCACCCTAGGAATTGAGATCACTGAAGGCAGAAATGGGCCTTTTTGATGTGTCTTCTCGTGATGTACTCAAACAATTTTGAATTGTGAATTTTGAAAATCCAACAAAATTTTGAAAGTGGATTTCCTAAATCTGTTTGTTCCATGATCTCACTGTCTCATCTGTCGATGCTTCATTTAACTTGCAACCTCTAACTTGCTGCATCCAAAACTCAAGTTTGTTCTCACTGTAGAGTCTTATAAGTAAATTCTGAGAAGGGACCAAGGGGTTTTGATATAAAGAGAACTATGCGGACTTCCCTGGCAGTCCAGTAGTTAAGACTTCGCCTTCCAATGCAGGAGGTGCAGATCTAGGTTAGGGCAAAGAGTAGAAATGCTGGTGCTGGTTGGGGAGCTACGATCCCACTTGGGGCCAAAAAACCAAAACATAAAATACAGCAATATTACAATGAATAAAGACTTTTAAAATGGTTCATATAAAAAATCTTTTTTAAAAAAACTATAAAGGTTTCAGTGCACAGTGGGAACTATTTGCAATGACTCAAAAAGTCTGTTTATTTCAGAGTTTCTCTCTATAATCTGGTTGCTTAGATGGTCAAGACATTTTACTCACTGTATTAAAGACTCGTTTCATTGTTCTGTCCTCTTACCCACAGCTGACCTTGCGATGGAACCCAGATGTTCTGCTTCCCTTCGTCTACTGCATTCAGCTTCTTCTAGCAGGAAGTGGTTTCACAACCCTCTTTGAGCTGGACCCAGTCAGAGTATTCTCCAGCTTTGTTATTCCCAATCCCTCCAAGGACCACACCTACCATCGGCCCAGTTTTACAGGACTCTTTCTCAGAGGAAAACTACTGGGGTGAGAAGCGAAAAACATGCCTTGGAGCACTGCTATGAAATGGTGAGAAAACACACAAAGTACAAACATCATAAATCCTTCTAAAACTACTTTCATTAGATGAAGCAAGCTGAGTTGGCTTAGCACTCAATTACGTGTACATTCCTAGTGGGAGATCACATGTTTCTCCATTTGTAGATCCTCTGGACCACAGAAAGAGATGGAATGGCAGAGCACAACAACCTAAGAGAGTACGTGCTCAAAAACCATTCAGCTCAGTTCAGTTCAGTCGCTCATTCGTGTCCGACTCTTTGCAACCGCATGAACCGCAGCACGCCAGGCCTCCCTGTCCATCACCAACTCCCGGAGTCCACCCAAACTCACATCCATTGAGTCGGTGATGCCATCCAACCACCTCATCCTCTGTCGTCCCCTTCTCCTGCCCTCAATCTTTCCCAGCATCAGGATCTTTTCAAATAAGTCAGCTTACCACAGTATTTATTGGAATAAATGGGTGTTATATGCATCTTGGCCACAGGATGGCACTATGCATGCAGCAAAGGAGGCAAAGTCAATCAGTCCCAAAATTAGGCTGGGGAAAAAAATTAAGCAATATGTATGGATGCAATCTCAAAAACGACAGAATGATCTCTGTTCATTTCCAAGGCAAACCATTCAATATTACAGTAATCCAAGTCTATGCCCCAACCAGTAATGCTGAAGAAGCTGAAGTTGAATGGTTCTATGAAGACCTACAAGACCTTCTAGAATACCCAAAAAAGATATCCTTTCTATTATGGGGACTGGATTGCAAAAGTAGGAAGTCAAGAAATACCTGGAATAACAGGCAAATTTGGCCTTGGGGTACAAAATGAAGCAGGTCAAAGGCTAACAGAGTTTTGCCAAGAGAACACACTGGTCATAGCAAACACCCTCTTCCAAAAACACAAGAGAAGACTCTACATATGGACATCACCAGATGGTCAATACAAAAATCATATTGGTTACATTCTTTGCAGCCAAAGATGGAGAAGTTCTATACAATCAGCAAAAATAAGACTGGGAGCTGACTGTGGCTCACATCAGGAACTCCTTATTGCCAAATTCAGCCTGAAATTGAAGAAAGTAGGGAAAACCACATTCAGGTATGACCTAAATCAAATCCCTTACAATTATACAGTGGAAGTGACAAATAGATTCAAGGGATTAGATCTGATAGACAGAGTGCCTAAAGAACTATGGATAGAGGTTCGTGACATTGTACAAGAGGCAGTGATCAAGACCATCCCCAAGAAAAAGAAATGCAAAAAGGCAGAATGGTTGTCTGAGGAAGCCTTACAAATAGTTGAGAAAAGACACAAAAGGCAAAGGAGAAAAGGAAAGATATACCCACTTGAATGCAAAGTTCCAAAGAATAGCAAAGAGAGATAAGAAAGCCTTCCTCAGTGATCAATGCAAAGAAATAGAGGGAAACAGTAAAATAGGGAAGACTAGAGATCTCTTCAAGAAAATTAGAGATACCAAGGGAACATGTCATGCAAAGATGGGCACAATTAAGGACAGAAATGGTATGGACCTAACAGAAGCAGAATATATTAAGAAGAGGTGGCAAGAATACACAGAAGAACTATACAAAAAAAGATCTTCATGACCCAGATTACCATGATGGTGTGATCACTCACCTAGAGCCAGACATCCTGGAATTTGAAATCAAGTGGGCCTTAGGAAGCATCACTATGAACAAAGCTAGTGGAGGTGATGGAATTCCAGTTGAGCTATTTCAAATCCTAAAAGATAATGCTGTGAAAGTGCTGCACTCAATATGCCAGCAAATTTGGAAAACTTAGCAGTGGCTGCAGGACTGGAAAAGGTCAGTTTTCATTCCAATCCCAAAGAAAGGCAATGCTAAAAGTATGTTCAAACTACCACACAATTGCACTCATCTCACACACTAGCAAAGTAATGCTCAAAATTCTCCAAGCCAGGCTTCAACAGAACATGAACCATGAATTTCCACATGTTCAAGCTGGATTTAGAAAAGGCAGAGGAACCAGAGATCAAATTGCCAACATCCTTTGGATAATCGAAAAAGCAAGAGAGTTCCAGAAAAATATCTACTTCTGCTTTACTGACTATGCCAAAGCCTTTGACTGTGTGGATCACAACTAGCTATGGAAAATTCTTAAAGGGATGGGAATTACCAGAGCACCTGACCTGCCTCCTGAGAAATCTGCATACAGGTCAAGAAGCAACAGTTAGAACTGGACACGGAACAACAGACTGGTTCCAAATCTGGAAAGGAATACATCAAGGCTGTATATCGTCACCCTGCTTATTTAACTTATATTCAGGGTACGTCATGCAAAATGCTGGGCTGGATGAAGCACAAGCTGGAATCAAGATTGTCAGGAGAAATATCAATAACCTCAGATATGCAGATGACACCACCCTTATAGCAGAAAGAGAAGAACTAAAGAGCCTCTTGATAAAAGTGAAAGAGGGGAGTGAAAAAGTTGGCTTAAAACTCAACATTCAGAAAATGAAGGGCATGGCATCTGGTCTCATCCCTTCTTGGCAAATAGATGAGGAAACAATGGAAACAGTGACAGACTTTATTTTCTTAGGCTTCAAAACCACTTGCAGATGGTGACTGCAGCCATGAAATTAAAAGACACTTGCTCCTTGGAAGAAAAGCTATGACCAACCTAGACAGCATATTAAAAAGCAGAGACATTACTTTGCCAACAAAGGCCCATCTAGTCAAAGCTATGGTTTTTCCAGTAGTCATGTATGGATGTGAGAGTTAGACTGCAAAGAAAGCTGAGTGCCAAAGAATTGATGCTTTTGAACTGTGGTGTTGGAGAAGACTCTTGAGAGTCCCTTGGACTGCAAGGAGATCCAACCAGTCCATCCTAAAGGAAATCATTCCTGAATATTCATTGGAAGGACTGATGCTGAGGCTGAAACTCCAATACTTTGGCCACCTGATGGGAAGAGCTGACTCGTTTGAAAAGACTCTGATCCTAGGAAAGGTTGAAGGCGGGAGGACAAGGGGACAACAGAGGATAAGATTGTTGGATGACATCACCGACCTGATGGATATGAGTTTGAGTAGGCTCAAGGAGTTGGTGATGGACAGGCAGGCCTGGCGTACTGCAGTCCATAGGGTCACAAAGAGTTAGACATGACTGATCGACTGAACAGAACTGAATAAGTTCACTAGTAATGCAAACTCACAAATGCCCATACCTGCCTTTGCTTGCTAACTGTGCTCCTCCCAGGTAACGTATGATCTCCTTCAGAAGTGCCTGGGAAACAAGGCCCAGCTATGGAAGTCTGACAAAACCTGTAGGCTCCTTTGGTGTCGAAATACAAAACTCCTTTCAGAAGGTCAGTCATGGGATTTTGGCTCTGTTAAAAATGCTGCACTTTGGAGGAAGGATTGGCCAATGGATTTACAAATAACACAGCCTGGTGTGGGCTGATTTTAAGAAGAAATGTTGACTTTTTCTGCAAAACAGCATTCAATTAAACCAACATTTGTCATCTTCTCACGACGTGCAGAGCATTGTTAGGTGACTTCAAGTTTATTCAAAGGTGAGTAAGGCCCAGACTTTGCGCTTCAGGGGCCCACCCAGTAGTGGAGGTACTGGTTACAAACACCTTATTCTGAAAACCAAGACGGTCTGTAACAAACAAGACTTCAAAGATCAAAAGCCCCAAAGCTGCTGGGCAAGATTAATTCTTCTATGAGGTTGGGGATGGGAATATTTAAAGAGCCTTCTGAGAGAGGAGGGCTTTTCATGAAAAGTAAGGATTGAGTAACAGGGATCAGCTGCACCAGAGGCTCATCTCCCAGAGCTGTGGGTAGTTAGTGTTTGGGAAATGCCACACAGAGGATGCATTGGGCTTCCCTGGTGGTTCAGTGGTAAAGAATTGGTCTGCCAATGCAGGAGATGCAGGTTCGATCGGGAAGATCCCCTGGAGGAGGAAATGACAACCCACTCCAGTATTCTTGTCTGTAGAATCCCACAGACAGAGGAGCCTGGGGGGCTACAGTCCATGGAGTTGCAAAGAGTCGAACACAACTCAGCGACTAAACAACATGCAGAGGACTCAGCAGAAGGTATGAATGAAGGAATCCATATAGAACACAGGTGAAGACCATGGGACCAGACTCTGTAATTGAAAGCCACAAGAAATTTCTGAGCAGGAAAATCTTATGATCAGGGTTTAGAAAGAGCCCTAGGTTGTTGTGGCGGCTGGGCTGCAGGTGGGAAATCCTAAAGCAAGAGAGTGGGGGAAAGTTGAAAATAACTCCAACCCGAGTGAACCTTAAATAGTAACCTTATTTTTCTCTGACGTTCATTGATTTTTCCATGTATTCCGGTGCCTGTTTCCTTGGTGTAAAGTAAATTTTAAATGTCATGTCAACAAGGTCCCTGAACCAACAGAGAGGCCAGATACAATTATAGCAAAAAACTTTTTCCTAAACAAAATCAGCAGACAGAACTTGACAAAAGATTTTTTCCTGACTTCTGAATTTGTTTATATACAAAGTCTTCAAAGTTAAGCAATCAAAAGAACACCGAGTTATTTATTAATGAATCCCTTATTTTTTAAAAAAATAATGAAAGTACTTGCAATTAGACTATTCCAGAAAGTCACTGACCTGTGTTTGTGCCCGTGACAGTTTGGGTTGGGTTTGGTCTGCCTTATGAAATTTCACTGGAAGGACTGATGCTGAAGCTGAAGCTCCAATACGTTGGCCACCTGAAGGGAAAAGCTGACTCAATGAAAAAGACCCTGATGCTGCAAAAGATTGAGGGCAGGAGGAGAAGAGGGAGACAGAGGATGAGGTGGTTGGATGGCATCCCTGAATCAACGGACATGAGTTTGAACCAACTCCAGGAGAAGGTGAGGGATAGGGAAGCCTGGCATACTGCAGTCCATGGGGTCAAAAAGAGTCGGGCATGACTTAGCAACTGAACAACAACAAAAATGAAATTGTAAGCTTTCTGAGCCAAGTACTTTGTCTTTATTCTTATCTTAGTATAATACATAACACTGCTTTATAGATGACAGGTGCTCAATTATTTTTTGTTGTTATTGAATTCTCCTTAAACTGAGGACTAATGAAATTATTTGAAAGGCATTACTTGTGAGATATTTCCTTTATATTTTATTGAGAAATTTTATACATGCAGTGAATTTGAAAGCATTTTCAGAGAATACCCAAAATCCCATCACCAAACTCCACCACTAATATTTCATTATTCTTTCTTTATCACATAGCTATTTACCCACTCATTTCTCTTTCCATCCATCAATCCATCTTATTTTTTAGTCAATTTCAAATTACAATATAGCCATAAGTAAACTTCTGCCTATATATGTCAGTGTGCATATCTTTAACTAGAGTTCAAGATTTGCTTACATTTTTCCCCCTCAGATGTAAAATTACAGATAATGTATCAATTTTAAGTGTACATTTGCTAAGTTTTGACAAATGCTTATACCTGTGCAACTCAAATCCCTTTCAAGATGTAGAAATTATCATCACAACAGAAAATACTAATGCCTCTTCCTGCCAAAGCCCCACTCCCAAACATTTTTTAAAATCATTTTTTTTTCATTTTATCACCTTCTTTAATCATTTAAAAATTTTTTAGTTTTGCCTCTTTATGACTTCATAATGGAGTCATATAGAATGTGTGTTTGGGAGTCTTTTTTTCATTCAGAATAATGTTTTTGAGATTCCCTTATGTTGTGTGTATCAGTAATATATTTCTTTTTGTTAGCAGCAGTATTCTATATTTAATTATGTAAAGTTGGTTACCCATTCTCATTTTTATGGACAGCTGGGGGGTTTTCCAATTTTGTGTTATCAAGAATAAAGATACTACGAACATTCCTTTTCAGGTATTTGCAGCCATATATTTTCATTTCTCCTGGGCAAATAACTAAGACTGCGATTGCTGGGCCCAGTGTAAATGGTTAGATATTTTCAGGAGTTCCTTTTTATAAAATGTTTGGTAATTCACAGTCTACTTTATCTCCCCTGGCTTGACAATCCAAGAGAAACCTGGAGTGTGTCCACTGAATGCTCATTCAGAACTCCAGAACTTCAGAGGAATTTTCCCACTCCATGTGATACACACTCACTATAGAAAAAATACTTGTGTCCCCCACAATTCAAACTAACTTCCAGGGTGATGGCATTAGGAGGTGGGGCCTTTGGGAGGTGATTAAGTTGTGAGGATGAAGCCCTCATGAACAGGATTAGTGCCCTTAAGACCCCAGAGAACTAACTCCCTCATCCCTTCCACCCTGGGAAGACACTTCCTGGTCTGTGAACCAGGAAGTGGATTCTCACCAGACACTGAATATGTTCTTGTCCTTGGATTTCTGAGCCTCCAGAACTGTGAGAAATTAATTTGTTCTTATAATTTGTTTTTTAGCCTCCCACTCTATTATAGCAGCTCAAACAGAATGGCAAACCCCCCCCCCACACACACATGTCACACACACACACACACACACACACTGAACTGAAAGCTGATTAGATGAGAGAGGAATGTTTAACCCAAGAGTGGTCATCTGCAGGATGTCTAGAAGCCAAAAAGACTGATTCAAAGATCTGCTCACGGCACACTGATGGTGAGTAACTGGCCCAGTTAATTCCTCTCTCTGAGAATTTGAAACTGGAGACACTGGAAGGAAGCATTTAGTTAAAAGTGGACACAGAAGAAAAAAGAAACTAATCACTCTTCTGATTTCTTTGAGAACAGTTAAAGCTGGTAGTTAAAGAGACAAATAGGGATTCTTGCTTTTCTAAGGAATGAGCTTTTTCATCCAGGATCTTCCCTTACAAATGAAGAGAAATAATCTAGAGCATTCTCAGAAAGGGTGTTATAATCCACCTTATTATTGTTCATGCAAGATTTCAATTCTTAAAAATTAGGAAAAAATTGGTTTAGGGACCCATATCCACAGACAATCGCTTGGTTGAAATAAATATAAAGGCAACAATCAAGAGGAATATTTTCTCTCTCTCTCTCTCTTCTGTCTTTCTGTCTGTCTGTCTGTCTCCAGTAATGTTTGATCCTAAGTACAAATCAGGATGTTTGAAAAAAGCAGCAGAGAAACATGCAAAGAAGGGGAAGAAATACAGAGGGAAACAAATTCTCCAGGTCTTCCCCACTGCCCCCTGCCCTCAGCTCTGACACAGCTCTAATAACAGAATTGAGGGAACTCTGCTTCCAGCGGGGGGCTTCCTGTGATACCGCTAGCTAGTTAGCTAGTGTTAGTCACTCGGTAGTGTCTGACTCTTTGCAACGCTGTGGACTGTAGCCCACCAGCCTCCTCTGTCCATGGGATTCTCCAGGCAAGAATACTGGAGTGGGCTGCCACTTCCTTCTCCAGGGGATCTCCCCGACCCAGGGATTGAGCCCGGGTCTCTTGCTTTTATGTGTGAGCCAGCAGGGAAGCCCCAAGAATACGGGTGACATTTCTTAAATTACTTTCAGGAACTCCAAGGATGGGGCTTCTGAGGTGGCTCAGTGGTAAAGAACCCGCCTGCCAATGTAGGAGACATGAGAGTCTTGGGTTCCATCCCTGGGTTGGGAAGATTCCCTGGAGAAGGAAATGGCAACCCACTCCAGTATTCTTGCCTGGAGAATCCCATGGACAGAAGAGCCTGGCAGGCTACAGTCCATAGGGTTGCAAAGAGTTGGACACGACTGAAGTGACTTAGCACACACACACGTACAACTCCAAGGATAAAAGGGGACATGGAATCCATATTTCTACTGCTCCATCCGACCTTCATGACAGCGTGTCAGTTATAGTGGGCTTAAAAACTCACTTTTCAGACAAGCAAACCAAAGTATGTGGCCCCGTGTACATGCTGCTGGGCAAAGTTGTTGCATTCGGTGACCCTTGTCCCTGGGTGGTCCTCACCCTGGTCAAAACTTGTTGTAACTGCAGTCAGTCTTTAAGACAGGAAAATAAATGCACATTTCACTTTGAAATAATAATACTCTAAGGCCAGAGAAAACTTACGCATGACAATAGCAATGGTACTAATAACAGCATTCAGTATTTACTGGGTACTTTCTATGGGCAAATACAATGCTAATTAAACATTTCTCATACTAATCTATTTTTATCCTCTCAACAATCCTAGAAATACCTCCTATCATTTTCCCTCATTTTATGGATGAGTAAGTTGAGGGTTAGCACAGTTAAACAATATATAAATCTAGAGGATCTGTCTCATGCCTTCTGCATCATCAGACATTTAGCCCAAGCTAAAGAAATAATGATGGAAGAAGAAAAAACTAAGTTTAAGAGGCACTGCAGGTCTGCAGAAATCTGAATTCCAGCTTCCATCTTTGATTTGTTGGGGCAGAGAGCAGCTCTTTAAAAACAATTCAAGAGCCAAAGACACAGGAAAAGATTTTTTTCTTCAAATGCTCTAAACTATTTTTCATCACTACAAACAAAAGCAGAGGGCAGAAATTTCCATGCACCTGTGATCTGTGATGGCTAATCCTCTTTAGCTATCACTTAGCAACCGGGTAACAAATGGAAGTTGGCCTCCCGGGACTGATCAGCATTCTTTTTTAGTCAAAAGATCAGAGTTATTGCAAAATACAGCCAACAGCCCTGAGGCTTAAGGGGTTTTAAAAGGTCAGGCAAAGTTGTTTTCAGTTTGGTTTGGTTTTTTTTCTTCAGTGCAAAGCAAGTCTTCATCGCTTGTTGGGCTTATAAACTGCATGTAGTCTTTGAAAGAGACCAGATTCTGGGCTGTGGGGAGGGTCTCCAAGCTCACTCAGTCTCCCTCCACCCAGGTGGGCTTTGCACTCATTACTCAGTCTCTGAAACTTCTCAAACTTTCTACATCCATAGAAATCCACTCCAGCCCATGACAGTTAAGATAAGCAGTCAAATGCTCTGAAGCCTCCAAAAAATTTGTCAAGGCATCAGAGAAAGCAGCAACAATTTGCAGTAAGTGAAGAAAAATCACATTCAGAGTCTCAGAGCTAAAAAGGATCTTGGAATATAGCTAGAAGCATCCTCCCATTCAGAGGCACCTCCTGACCAACGAAAGGAAAGCGGCACATGGGTGGTCACCATTGTTCTTCGTTATCCACTACCATTCACAGCTTCTATGTCAGGAAGTTCTTCCCTAGGTCTCACTGGAATCCCTCATGCTACTGTTCTAAGCCAATATCTTCCTCTATTGTTCGTAACAGAGGAATCTATTTTTCTTAAGATTTTCCTTAGTCTCTTATTAAGTTGACAGGCATCATAAATTCACATGGACCTTTCTCTTCTCTAGGTTCAAATTTTCAATCACTCATTAGAAAGACATTTGCTGGGTCTGGTTCTAGGCTAAGTCCTATACAAAGATTCTTAAGGCATGGTCCTCGCTGGCAAGGAACTTGTGGTCTCCTGTGGTGAGACAGATATTTAATGAAATAATGGCAGCAGACTAGCTGTGTGAATTTCAGGAGTGCTCCTTTTTTTCTTTTTTTTAAATTTTTTAATCGTTTTGGCCTCGCCATGTGGCATATGGGACTCCAGTTTCCAGACCAGGGACCGAACCTGCACCCCCTGGAAGTGGAAGTGAGGAGTTTTAACCACTGGACCACCAGGGAAATCCCAGGAATGCTCTCTCTTGAAATTTTGCATTTTGATGAGCTACCAACCAAAACTACCTTAAATTTTCCATTTCAAAGTTTCAACTCTGTTTTTACACTAAAACCCAATCATTTCTTAATTTCCTCTGGGAGAGAGAGGCGCAGAGCCAGGAAGGGTTGGGGCAGAAAGAGCAGGTGGGCACGCCCTCTGCTGATGCAAAGAACTGACTCCTTGGAAAGGACCCTGATGCTGGGAAAGACTGAAGGCAGGAGAAGGGGATGACAAAGGATGAGATGGCTGGATGGCATCACCGATTCAGTGGACATGAGTTTGAGCAAGCTCCGGGAGTTGGTGATGGACAGGGAGGCCTGGCGTGCTGCAGTCCACTGGGCTGCAAAGAGTACCAACTGAGCGACTCAACTGACTGACGCCCTCTAGTTGCAAAATGGGATAAAAGGAACATCAAATCCTGTCCTGTTCCCAGGTATTACATGGAGTGGCAGTAAATTCATATCTTTCCTGGTCTTGTCCATAATTATAAGATGGACCCACTGCTTTACTAAGAGGACAGAAGTGGGAGTGAGTACAACAAATGCCCATGCCCTCTGGATTCTAGAAATCCAAGGGAAGTGCAAGGGGCCAGTCCATGGAAATATGGTAGTGCGTTTTTATTATTTTCCTTTCTGGCTGTTGCCAGCTAATGATGAGTGATGAATGCAACTAATGACGGATTGCAGAGCGCCAAGTACCCACTGACTATTTCGGTCGTCCTGTAGAAGGACCATCAAGGCCCCTGTTTAACACTGGGCAAAGCGAGGCTCAAAGATAGTGAAACAGAGCAGGACCCTAGGGGCCTTCCCCGCCCATGATCTCTGCCTGCCTTTTGTTTGTGGAAAAACTTCAGCCAAAGAATAAGTTTAATCAGAGAAATAAGAAAATGCAGAAGCAAATAAAAGCAGTCAAACAGGACAAAACAAGACTAGTTTAGTGAGTAGGCAAAGTCAAGGACCTTCAATTCCTTCTCAAGACCTATAGACAATATTCTGAACAATACCCTGTGAAGACTTCCCTAACGGCTCAGACGGTAAAGTGTCTGCCCACAATGCGGGTAGACCTGGGTTTGATCCCTGGGTTGGGAAGAGTCCCTGGAGAAGGAAATGGCAACCCACTCCAGTACCCTTGCCTGGAAAATCCCATGGACAGGGGAGCCTGGTGGGCTACAGTCCATGGGGTTGCAAAGAGTCAGATACAACTGAGTGACTTCACTTCACTATACCCTGTGAGCTGTCTTACAGACACTGAAATGCCCACTGGATGGAAGAAGGTAAATACACAATGACTGGAGCCATGACATGAAAGTGAAAGTGAAGTCGCTCAGTCGTGTCCGACTCTTCGCGACCCCGTGGACTGTAGCCCACCAGGCTCCTCCGTCCCTGGGGTTCTCCAGGCAAGAGTACTGGAGTGGGTTGCCGTTTCCTTCTCCAGGGGATCTTCCCGACCCAGGGATCGCACCCAGGTCTCCCGCATTGCAGGCAGACGCTTTAACCTCTGAGCCACCAGGGTAGCCGTGACATGAGCTGCCACAGTTCTGAGAACTGGCCTCCAGAAAATGGGAACAAACCAACCCCAGAGCTGAAGATTCAGTTCAGTCAGTCAGTTCAGTCGCTCAGTCGTGTCCGACTCTTTGCGACCCCATGAATCACAGCACGCCAGATTAACTGTACTTAAAACAATCAAGATGACATCAGTCAGATCAGTTTCAGGATGAGCACCTGAGCTGACTGTGCTGTTTCTGGGTGTAGACCCCTCCCTCTGTCTATAAAAGCTCTCGCCCAATGCTTGTCCGAGTAGGGGGAGTTGACCTTTGGACAGGAGCCCACCCTCTCTCCCCTCCCCCTCGCCAGCTTCCAAAATAAAGAAACTTTCCTTTCCACCAACCTGGCCTCTTTATTGGCTTTTTGAACAGTGAGCAGCTGGATCCCACCTTTGGTTACAAAAGCATTTACCTCAACCTTAGACCCAGGATTTAAACTCAGGAAGTTGACTTGCAAAGTCCACCATCATTCCAGTCTCCTAAGCTTCCTTCTTAGGCGTTCTGCTGCTCTCCTTGGAGCCTCTCCCCAGCACGTTCACAGGTGAGCTTCCACTCAGGAAGGTAACTTGGCCATGTGCTCCATTTCCGGCCCATTTCACTCCATCCCCACTTCTGAGGAATATCCTTGGGTCTGTCAGCTCCAGAAAACTCCTCCACCTCGAATACCTCAGTCTCAAGTCCCACTTTCCCAGGCGGGTCTCCATTCCCACTGCATCTACTCTTCAATCTTCTGGAGACTTCTGGAAACCCTCTCCCCTCCTCGTGGATTCTAGACACTCCCTAAATGGTTCTGACCGTGCCCTAGTTCCTACACAGCCTGGGCATTCAGGAATTCAGGAAACCATGTCCACGTTGGGGACATGGAGATACTGAGAAGACAGGTGAACCGGGGGAGACCTGGGGTCAGGAGATGAGGGCAGAGAGGGCGGCCGTCTCAGCTGCCCAAGCAAATGTCAAGGCCTTTGGGGGACTTCCCTGGTGGGCTAGTGGTTGACTCCACGCTTCCAACGCAGGGGACACAGGTTTGATCCCTGGCTGGGGAACTAGGATCCCACATGCCATGCAGCACAGCCAAAAAAAAAAACAAGTCAGAGATCTTGGAATCCAGTAGAAGGGTCCAGCACCTTTACTGGAAGACCATGTGGAATTAGCCCTGTCTCAAGGGACAGCAGTCCAGGGCCTCCAGAGGGTGGCTTGATTGGACCAAGCGGAGATCCACATGCCAAGAGAGGGTTGTCCCACCAGGAATATGGGTCTTTCTCCTGCCTCCCAGGGACAGGGCACCCAGCGAACAGAGGAGGGAGGGGGATGCAAAGCAGCTTAAGTTAACCCAGAAATCAGTGTTTTAAACTCTAAGAGACAGAATTTCCTTAATTTGGCAAGTTTAAGTAGCACCCCACACTCCCCACCCTAGCAGAGATGGGAGCTCCAAACACGGTGTAGAGAAGATGAATGGAGGCTAGCTTTATGCACATTGGAGTAGTATGTGTCTCAGGCAGGCTGCCTGCTTTCCTTAGCCAGCTCAGGAAAGGAGAGCTGCCATGTATGTTATGGGGTAAGATTTAGTCTAGGAAGTGGACCTGGCCCAACTGTGGGAGGAGATCAGGAAGCAAAAAATCTGGACAGAGAAGCGAGACAATCGGAGAAAACTCACTATCCAGACTCCTGAAGTGGTGGCTGGGTGGGCTGATCAGAGCTGGCCAAGTGCCGGCTAGTCACTAGGAGAACAGCAGTAGTCACTTGTATGGGGTGGAGGTGGGGCGGGGGGTGCACTACAGATCCACAGCCACATGGCTGGTGCTAGATTGTCATTCAGATGGGCCAACAATCAGGAAAAAGAGCTGGACACCAGAGGGATGCAGTGAGGACAGGCTGAAGCCACTGGACACCTCCTTCCAGGTGCCACCATATCAACCTGCAAAGAGCTTTAAAGCCTACAGTTCACTACTTCACTACAGGTCACTATCTGCCTCTCAAATCTCATGCAGGTGTCTCTGATAGCCAACTCTCACTCAGACATAGAGGGAAGGGGACCCTGGAACACATCAGAACCAAGATCTCTGACTGTTTTATTTTGGCTGTGCTGCGTGGTATGTGGGATTCTAGTCCCCAACCAGGGATCGAACCTGTGTCCCCTGCATTGGAAGCGTGGAGTCAACCACTAGCCCACCAGGGAAGTCCCCTAAAGCCCCTGACATTTTCCTGGGCTGCTGAGGCAGCCACACACTCTGCCCTCACCTCCTGACCCCAGGTCTCCCCCGGCTCACCTGTCTTTTCAGTATCTCCATGTCCCCAACGTGGACCCTCCTGGTTTCCTGAATTCCTGGATTGTTAAACCTCTGTTCCTTAAAAGTGGTTACAGAACATACCAGGGACTTCCCTGGTGGTCCAGTGGTTAAAAATCTGTCTGCCAATGCAGGTGGCATGGGTTCAATCCCTGGTCTGGGAAGATCCCACGTGCCATGGGGCAACTAAGCCCATGCATCACAACTACTGAGCCTGTGAGCCAAGAGCCTGTGCTTCATGGCAAAAGAATCCCCCACAGTGAGAAGCCCTCAACCACAGCTAGAGAGTAGCCCCCACTCGCCACAAATAGAGAAAGCCCACGCAGCAATGAAAACCCAGCACAGCCAAAAATAAATAAATAAATATATTAAACAACAACAACACAGCACGTAGTGTCTACGTTTTCCTCCTGCTCAGAACAGCTGGAAGCTTACTAGACACATGGGCACAGAGCAATGTCTAAGTCAGTTGAATTCAGAGAATGCCAGGACAAAAGCTGACTGTAAGAGCAGATCTAAAATTCTTGTTACAGAGGAAGTGTTTGTCACATGGTAGTTGGCATGGGACAGATTCTCTGATGAACAACATAGTTCATGACCCACACACGTTCCATCCCTGATACTTGCACTTCCGCCCAAACGCTCACTCCTCCTCAGCAGAGAGCTCTTGACCAGGTCCTTCCGTCTCCAGCGACTCCACAAACAACAGCAGGATACGGGAAACAAGAGGGTAGGAAATACCACTTCCTGTCTGGCTCAGACTTAGCTTCTCAACAACACTTGGCACGTCTATAACTCTTCTTTCAACCAGGATGGAGCACAGTCAAATGAGCTGGCTGAGTTGTGAAAGAGTAACGTGGTTGAACTTTATACGTTTTGAGCAAGACTTAAAAGAGGCCCAATGTATGTACACACTGCAGCCAGCACTGTCTGCAGAATCACAATTGCCGTTCCTTGGACTGGCTTCCTTTCTGGCTGATTCAAGGCGAAAATGCCAGACACCAGCTTTACAGCCCACCCTGGTGCCAGGTCCTGGGTTTATGGCCTCATCCTGGCTAACAGGCTCAGACGGAAAGTCGTGGGAAAGGCTTTTCTTTCTAATAAACAGAAATGCCCTTCTTCTGTTCAGGTTGCTGTTGTTTGAAGATGCAATGCAGGGGACTTCCCTGGTGGTCCAGTGGTTAGGATTCAGTGCTTCCACTGCAGGGAACATGGTTCCATCCCTTGTCAGGGAACTAAGATCCCACATAACATGTGGTGCAGGGAAAAAAATAATAATGAAGACACATGGGGCAACCATGGTGGGTGGGCAACAGCCCTCGGGAAAGTCAAGCAAGTCACAGAGAAGCTGGGCTCAGAGCAATGACACCACAGGTTGAGACTTCTGACCCGTCTATGTCTCGACCACTCATAGCTGAGCAGAGAAGCACGTGTTCCAGGCACTCTTCCTCCACAGACTCACCTCCAAGCTTTATACCATCTCAGCATTCCCAGTTTTGCAAGGAATCCACTGCCCTAGGACATTCAATCCACTGAAGCCCCCAGCGGTCTGCCCTTGACCTCCAGGCTTTCCTTTCATTCTCCTGGTCAGATTCTGCTGACTCTTGGCTTTGCTACTTTCTCTTGTCAAAGATTTGCGGGCCAGGTAGTCTTTTTCATTCATTGTAGGCTTTGGAGGTATTAACACACGTTGACCTTTGCTCTCCTTCTGAATATGACTTCCAGTTCTTGCCCAGAGCATCTTTGTATCCCCGGTAACCTCATGCTCCAACCTGATACTGTCAGCCAGGACCACTCCACACCCACCGGACCGGTCCCACTGCTCCCCCTACAGGCCTCAGAAGGATAAATGGAGACCATGAGGTCTTGCCCAGAAGATTGCAGGACAGCCTCATGGGATTTTTCTAGATTTACAATATATGCTCCTTTATGTGATTCCTTAGAGTTGAATGTATGTCCACCACAAAAGAAGGAACTGTGGAAATCAGATATAATGCCTAGAGGAGGAATAATATCAAGTTCACTAGAGACTTAAGACATTTTTGTGTATCAACCCTAATCAAGTATTTGTTTGCTTGGCAGTCTTCTGCAATAATAATGGCAGCAACACTGATACTATTGATGGATAATTCATTGAACAAATAATTCTTATCATACTTCATAGAAGAGGCTGTCTTTATTAACATAAAGAATGTAATCAAATTTTCACTGTAGGCACAGGTGAGAATTGTACTGCCATCTATTTCAAAGTTAAACACTCATTTCAATAATTATTTATGTTATAATCAAGGCATCCCATCAGCCTTGAGTTTGTGCATACTTCATAATGGGCTTCCCACATGGCACTAGTGGTAAAGAACTCTCCTGCCAATCAAGGAGATGCAGGAGACACGGGTTTGATCCCTGCACCAGGAAGATCCCCTGGAGAAGGGTATGGGAACCCACTCCAGTATTCTTGCCTGGAGAATCCCATGGACAGAGGAGCCTGGCAGGCTGCTGTCCATGGGGTCGCAAGAGTCAGACATACTGAAGTGACTTGCTTCATAATAAAAGCACATATACTTCACCATAAAAAGTAAGCAGGATCTTCGGCGTGAATTTTGTTAATCACCCTTCTTGGTCGAAGACTTCAGTCTTGGCTCAGCTCTAACATTAAATACATTTGGACACACATTATTCTGACATCCTTATCTAGACAGAGAACAGGGCCAGGCCATCAAACATTTTCCCATCACACGTACTGAGCCTGTTCCTGACATAGGGCGGCAACTTCAGCAGCTAGGTCTACCACAGGTTAAATGCTGCCTCTTGGCCCCACGAATCGATATCAAACTGTTCTAAGTGTTGCCTGTTTGCCCGGGCCCACCTACCACTCCCCTTAACTCTGTCCCTTCCCTCTACTCCACCTTCAATTGGGGTCCTTTGTGTATTTATTTCTAAGTGTCAAACTACCTGTACACCCAGTTTATAAATGTAATATGACTGTACTTTCACATGTGGTTTATTGGAATATGCATCCCCAGGGCTCTTTCATTAATAACACTAGAACCAGTCAGCTTCTGTACTGTTTACAATAGCCAAGACATGGAAGCAACCTAAATGTCCATCAGCAGAGGCATGGATAAAGAAGATGTGGTACATATATACAATGGAATATTACTCAGCCATAAAAAGAACAAAATAATGCCATTTGCAGCAACATGGATGGACCTAGAGATTATCAAACTAAGCAAAGTAAGCCAGACAAAGACAAATATCATATGATGTCACTTCTATGTGGAATCTTTAAAAATGATACAAATGAATTTATTTGCAAAACAGAAAGAGACTCACAGATCTCGAAATCAAACTCATGGTTACCAAAGGCAAAACGTGGGGGGAAGTGAAAAATTAGGAGATTAGGATTAACATATACACACTACTATATATAAAATAGGTAACTATTATAATAAGGACCTACTGTATAGCAGAGGGAACTCTACTCAATATTCTATGTGGGAAATAGAATCTGAAAAAGGATATACATATTATATATATGTTATCAGATATTTATATAACTGATTCACTTTGCTATACACCGAAACTATCACAACACTGTAGTTCAACTATACTCCAACAAAAATTTTTGAAAAATACAAAGACATCTCTGACATGAAAAAAAAAGGGTGTCTGTCTCATTTTATTTTTGCCTTCTCTCACCTCAGTTCCTTCCTTTTTTCAACATTAGCAACTAAAAAGGGGATGTTTAAATTCCATCACCCCAACAAATCATTCCCAAACGACTGCAAGAACATATTTTTATTTTCATTTCAAGTTTTGACCAAGGTTACCAAAAAGAACAGGGAGTAATAATCAAATGAAAATCCTAGTGGCTTGAACTAAAACATGACACCATTATCACTAGAAGAGTTCTCTCTAGCAGGGTTCTTTCCATGGAGGTAAATAAAGGTGAGAGGAAAAGAAATGCATTTGTAAAAATGTTAACAGAAGCAAACTAAACATGAGAATTTTGCAAGTCTTAGGCCACGAGTGAAAGGAAGGACGGGGCTGAGTCAGCAGGGTGATTGGGAAATGTGTGATTGTGGAGACAACCGCTTTGCCTAAATAGTAACAGGGCAACATTAAAATTTGGTCTTTCCCCCTTGGTCTACATGTGGTCTAATGTCTCTCACATTCGCTCTCCTGAACGTGAGTGGTGCTCTGGAGAACATTAGCTGTTGAGAAATCATTCTTCCCTGAGGCAACTTTAGAAGGAACAATGAGACTGAAATTCAAGAAGAATCTTGCCTGTGACCAAGGTGTCAAAAATTGCCTGCAATGTTCCAGAATCCTTCATGTGAAATTGGCATGGGTTAAGACTCCTTGGTTGTTGTTTCTGAGAATGAGAAGTTCCCTTAAGTCTAATCAAATCTGGGGGCCAAGGGGACATCAGTCTGAGAAGTTCCCAAGCTTCAGAGTTCTGTTATATGGTATAGACTGTTCCTCTTTAAAGAGAGCATGGGCTTGGGGAACCAAGGAATCTCCATGTGTATTAGATGAAGTAAACCAGACTAGAATAAGTGTAGCTGGAGAAGTTGAGAGTATTCTTAAAGCTCAGCCAGTCATTGTAGCTGCCAATCAAAAACCATTTCTACTACACAACAGCCTGCACATGGATTTGTATAGTGGCTTTGTTCATAATTGTCAAAATGTGAAAGCAACCAAGATGTCCCCCAGGTGGTGAATGGATAAACCAACTGTGGTACATCCATACAATGAAACGTCATTCAGCCATAAAGTAAAATGAACTATGAAGTCATGAAAAGACATGGAGAAACTTTAAACACATGTTACTAAGTGAAAGAAGCCAATTCAAAAGGCTATGTATTGTATGTATGTTTAGTTGCTCAGTCATGTCTGACTGTTTGAGACCCCATGGACTATAGCCTGCCAGGTTCCTCTGCCCATGGGATTCTCCAGGCAAGGATACTGAGTGCGTTGCCATTTCCTTCCCCAGCAGATCTTCCTGACCCAGGGATCAAACCAGGGTCTCCTGCACCGGCAGGCAGATTCTTTATCATCTGAGTCACCAGGGAAGTGATATATTGTATGGCTCCCACTAGATGACATTCCAGAAAAAACAAAACTGTGGAGAGTAAAAAGATCAGTGATTACGCAAGACAGGGGGAAAAGGGATGAATAGGAGAAGCAGAGAGGATTTTTAGGGCAATGTAATTAGTCTGAGTAACAGGACAGTGGTGAATACATGTCACTGCATTTGTTAAAACCATGGAATGTATGGTTTTGGGATCAAAATCACTGCGGATGGTGATTGCAGCCATGAAATTAAAAGACGCTTACTCCTTGGAAGGAAAGTTATGACCAAACCAGATAGCATATTAAAAAGCAGGGACATTACTTTGCCAACAAAGGTCCATCTGGTCAAGGCTATGGTTTTTCCAGTGGTCATGTATGGATGTGAGAGTTGGACTGTGAAGAAAGCTAAGTGCCGAAGAATTGATGCTTTTGAACTGTGGTGTTGGAGAAGACTCTTGAGAGTCCCTTGGACTGCAAGGAGATACAACCATTCCATCCTAAAGGAGATCAGTCCTGGGTGTTCATTGGAAGGGCTGACGCTGAAGCTGAAACTCCAGTACTTTGGCCACCTCATGCTAAGAGTTGATTCATTGGAAAAGACCCTGATGCTGGGAGGGATTGGGGGCAGGAAGAGAAGGGGTCGGCAGAGGATGAGATGGGTGGATGGCATCACCGACTTGACAGACATGAGTTTGGGTAAACTCCGGGAGTTGGTGATGGACAGGGAGGCCTGGCGTGCTGCAATTCATGGAGTCGCAAAGAGTCGAAGACAACTGAGCAACTGAACTGAACTGAACTGAACTAGAATGTATAACACAAAGAGTCAGTCCTAATCAAACTACCAAGTTTAGTTAATAATAATGTATTGAATTTCCCCCATCAATTGTAACAAATATGCCAGGTTAATGCAAGATGTTGCTAATAGGCGAAATTGTAGCGGGGGTGGGGTGGGGGGGCCGTGTTTGAGGGGGTGTGTGGGACCTTCTTAACTCTGTACTCATTTTTGGTAAACCTAAAACTGCTCTAAGAATACTCTCTATTTAAAAAACATTTCTAGGTGTTTCCTTATATATAATGCTCTCTTAGATGTTGTTAGGGACCTTTCTTTATCTCAAAGAACACATAGCATCCTTGAGGCAGAGTGTCCCATTCAGGGCCTTGGAAAGGTATTCTCATGCAGGAAAAAGGGGGAACCTATTTTAGTATCAGCTCTAGTTTCCTCACTGAAGAGGTGTATGGCCTTGAGTGGTCCGGTACAGGTCAACCTTGCCCAAATATTTCTCAATTTCTCATCTATAAAACATAGGTTTGGGGCTTCCCTGGTGGCTCAAAGGTTGAGAATCTGCGGGCCAGCGCAGGAGACACAGGTTCGATCCCTGATCGGGACAGACCCCACATGTTGCAGAACAACTAAGCCCGTGTATCACAGCTATTGCTCTAGAGCCCAGGAGCCTCGCCTACTGAAGCCCTGGAGCCCTAGAGCCTGTGTTCCACGAGAGGAGCTAATGCAGTGGAGAAGTCCACACACGGCAACTGGAGAGTAGCCCCTCCTCACCACTAGAGGAAAGCCCATGCAGCAACGAAGACCCAGGCCAGCCACAAATAAATAAAATTATTTAAAAAAGATAAATTCCAATTGGTCATGATGTATTTGCCTGTAGAAAGTGTAGATTTTTAAAAAGCACGGCCTTCCCTGGTGGTCCAGTGGTTAAGACTCCAGCCCTGTACTGCCAGGGGGGCATGGGTTCAACCCCAGGTCAGGGAACTAAGATCCCACCTGCGGCAAGGCGCAGCCAAAAATAAATAAGTGAATAAAATAAAACAGCTACTGAGCCTGAGCTCTGAAGCCGGTGTTCCACACAAGAGAAGCCACTGTGATGAGAAGCCCATGTACCACAACTACAGAAAAGCCACGCGCAGCAGCGAAGACCCAGGGCAACCAAAAATAAACAAAAAAATAAAGTAACTTTAAAAACAATGCAATGCAATTGCCTAGGGAGATTTTTCTCTGCAAGAACAGAACATACTGAATCCTGCTAACAAATGAGAGAAATCCCAGAGAGAAACAGAGAGATGAATATCTCAGAAGGTTCACAGTCATAGTGATGCCCCAGCAAGACGGCACTGAATGAGTCTGTCCTGTCTCTTTTAAGAACAGGAGTATTTTCTGAGTGCCTCTCAGCCCTGATTTCCTGCTGATCCAGCGGCTCCAGCCCTAGAGCGAAGAGGAAACAGTGATGAGATGACCAATTTTCCTGTGTTCTAGTGGTGAGATATGTGTCCTTTGTGGAGACATCATTTCCCTCTTATTCACTGGCTTTCACTCACCCAGTTTGGCCCCCTGCAGGCTGTGTAAGACTTGAAATTGCAGCCCTTACACATTCAAGTCCAGATTATCCTTAAAGGGAATCAACCATTGTTGAAATCCCCAGATAATCCCCCAACCTCATTTGTGCCGTTTTTTTTTAATACTGTTTTCCCAGAAAGCCCAAGCTCTAAATGGAAAAAACAAGCAAAGAAGGGTTGATGGCTTTGAATGTCAAGTCTAATCCAAGAATCTAACCAAACATGGCACCAGGGCCCAAAGGAGCTTCCAGCTCTCAAGCCCATTCCTCTCAGAAAGTTCCGGACCCAGGCTTACAGCCTCAGAAGAAGCAAGGAGACCACTTCTAGGCTGGAGGAAGCAGGTGCAGAGTAGCCTGTTGCCCTCAGCCCAGGTCAGAGCACAGGCTGTCTGCCTCTGAGTTTGGGATCTTAAACTCTGATTTGGCTCTAAAAGCCTCCAGTGGGCAAAACCAGGAAATAACTAACAAGAAAGAGCCAGAGTGGTTTCCAGATCAATTGTGGAAGGGTCCTTAACACTGAGCAGAGGGCCTGGGGACCTTGGTCCCAGGATGGTCCACTGCCGCCCTCTCCCCAGGATGCTATCTTTACCTGGTCGCCCAGGTTAAAGCCGGAGGTACCTCACCACTGACTCAATATAGCCTTCTGTGGGAGAGTTACCTGCCTTGTGCTTCTCCTGACTCTCCTCTAGAGGTGCTATGATGAATGAAAGTCGCTTAGTCATGTCCAACTCTTTGTGACCCCAGGGACTATACAGTCCATGGAATTCCCCAGGCAAGAATACTGGAGTGGGTTGCCATTCCCTTCTCCAGCAGATCTTCCTGACCCAGGAATCAAACCAGGGTCTCCTGCACTGCAGGCAGATTCTTTACCAACTGAGCGATGAGGGAAGTCCATAAACCAGTATACTGGAGTGGGTAGCCTTTCCCTTCTCCAGGGGATCTTCCCAACCCAGGGATTGAACCCAGGTCTCCCACATTGCAGGCAGATTCTTTACCAGCTAAGCCACAAGGGAAGCCCCTAGAGGTGCTAGCCAGCCACAAAACAAAGACACCACGCTAGCAGGATGGACAAAAGGAGGGTATGAGAGACTAGGGGACTGTGAGGAGTGGGGGAGGCAGGACAGCTGGGGAAATGAAGATGGGGTCTAGATTGGCAAAGAGTCATGGAAACGTCAGGATGCAAAACCCACCTCCCTTCCCTCTCCCTCTTCTTTTCTGGATCTTTGAATCTCATATTTTGCTCTAGCCCTGCCCCCCTCTTCAAAACTCCCCTCCATTGAGTCTTCTTCACCGTCACCTGACTCTGGCAACCTCTCTTTCCCCCAAGCTTGTTGGGCAATTTCAGTCTGAACTGCCAGCCAAGTGCTTGATAACATGCCTCTGGTTTCAAGTGTATGAACCTGGTTCCTCTTCCAGCAAGAGGTCTCAGTTGTTTGAGGACAAGATTATGCTCAAACGTCCCTTGCAGCTAAGACCTAGTATAGCAGTTAAGACCTTCAGCACAACGCATGTGTTGACTCTCTTAATTGCACTTCCTCCCACCAGGCATTGGCAGAAGAACACTCGAGAGCTCCCCCTACAGGACCAACTGCAGGTTCAGGGGCCTCCTAGATGAAGGCACTAGATGGGGCCTGCCAGCCCAACCACGGAAAGTGTTTGAAGTTGGCATTTCATCCAGAAATCGATGACTGCTTTTCAAACACACACACACTCGATTTATAAAACACAGAGTCATTTCAAGGCACTGATTACCTCTTATTAACTTTTTGTCATAGGGTGTTTTCAGGTAGATATTAGAAGTTTGGGTCCAAGACATTTTTTCACCTTAGAAAAAGAATTTCTATATCATATTAGAAGGGGTTGGAACGCTTGAGCCACACACTGAATGCAGGCAACATGCTGCTCACCGGAGCCCAGGGCCTTGAGTCCCCATTTATGACCTCAACCTGCTGCAGGGTCAGTGCCTCCGAGTGAATATTTTTTGGAACCTGCCAAAGATGCCGTTCTGAATGCACAGAAGCTCAAAGCCCAGGGCAAAGTATAGATACGACTGATGCAATCGTCACCCTTGACCTCTGCAGTCAGACGAAATCTAGAAGTGTGATTGGAGCAGTTCTAGTTCATCTGACAATCAACAAGGTCCAGTTCCAACCCTTCCCCCTCCCCAGGGCAGATTCTTCAGAGTCCCATCCTTGAATGGCCAGGAGGAAGAGACTGCAACACTTCGTCATATTTCCCAATAGTAATGGAGACAGCAGAGATCCTCCCGCTCCTTAACCTAATGTACTACTTTTATTTTCACAAACTGGTGTGACAGTCATACCAAATAGAGCAGTGTTCCCCAAACTTTTAGGTATCAGGGACTGGCTTCATGGCTGACAATTTTTTAACGGACCAGGGGCGTGGAACGGGTGGTTTGGAGATGATTCAAGGACATCATATTTATTGTGCACTTTATTTCTAATATTATTATAACATCAGTTCTACCTCAGCTCCACCTCTGATTATCAGGCATTAGATTCTGGAGGTTGGGGACCCCTGGACATAGTGAATTTCACTGAAATAAACAGATATCACTCGAATGTTATGAGTGATATGTTATGATTATTACTTCCACTTCATTTCTACATGCTTCATAATCCAAGAAGCAACTGCCAAGTTAACTAACAGATACCCTAATTCTGACAGGGCTCCCATAGTTTATGATATCAACCTTTGCATTTGGGCAAAAATGCAATGACTGTTTGACTGAGATATGAGATAGTGATTCCTATCCCGAAAGCTGGGACCTAGAAACGAGAAGCCAGAGGCTTGCAACTTTCTCTATGGGGTGTCCACACCAAACTGAGCCAAAGTTTACATTGCTTAAACAACTCAGTTCTCTGTGGTGACTTAAATGGGAACATTCAAAAGAGAGGGGATATGTGTATACAAATCTCTGCTTTCAATTTGCTATACAGTAGAAACTAACATAAAACTGTAAAGCAATTATATTCCAATAAAAATTAAAAATAAATAAATAGCTTAAGAAAGTCAAGGAGGACCAGCCAACCCCCCTCCCCTCTCCCACCTCTACCAACTAGACCAGCATTTATGAATTGCATGTGTGCTCAGTCACTCAGTTGTGTCCAACTCCTTGCTACCCCACGAACTGCAGCCCTCCTGGCTCCTCCGTCCATGGGAGTTCCCAGGCAAGAATGCTGGGGTGGGTTGCCATTTGCTCCTCCAGGGGATCTTCCTGACCCAGGAATTGAACCCATGTCTTCTGCATTGGCAGGTGGATTCTTTACCACTGAGCCACTTGGGAAGCCCATTGATGAATTACTATGTGCCCAATCACCCTGCCAAGCTTCTTATTCATTATTGCGTTCAATCCTCCCCAACAGGTAGAGGATGCTATTCTTACCCCTGTTTAGTTAAGTACATTATCAATATGCCCTCAACTAGCCCTGCTAACAGAGATTTCAAAAACCAAATATGAGAGACTTCCCTGGTGGTCCAGTGGTTAAGAATCTGCCTTCCAATGCAGGGAACATGTGTTTGATCCCTGGTCAGGGAACTAAGATCCCACATGCCGTGGAGCAAGTCAGCCCAAGTACTTCAACTACTGAGCCCAAGCACCACCACTGGAGAGTCTGTGCATCACAACAAAAGATCCCATGTGCCACAGCTAAGACCTGATGCAGCCAAATAAATACATAACCAAACATGAGCAAACTCCAGGAGATAGTGAAGGACAGGGAAGCCTGGCGTGCTACAGTCCATGGGGTTGCCAAGGGTTGGACACATAGAGAGACTGAACAACAGCAACCAAATATAAGCAGACACGTCCCACTTATTCACATGTGTGACCTTCTTTAAAAAATGGACACTGAGTCACCGATTTGGGGTTCTAAGTGTGAGCAGCATTTCAATAGCCCTTGAGGTCTCTAGATGGAAACCAAGTCTGAGGACCCAGGGGATGGGCATGGTGCAAGATGGGGCAGCTTACCTGCTTCAGGAGCTGTCTTGAACCCCCCAGCACCCTCAAGGATGGAGATAAGAGATTGTGAACGCTGTGAGCTGACTGCCACTATGCTGCTAGAAACACAGCTCTGTCCAAATCAGTCAGCAATAGCCCTTGTCTTCATGATGACTGTGGAGCAGTTCTCAGAACTAAGCAGTGGGGAGAAGGCCAAGTGGGGTTAAACATGACTCAAATAAAGCTGTGGATAAATTGATTTTGTCCTTTATGCGAACATTTGTCCCAACTGAAGAATTACAGTGTTGGCATGAATATGCATTAAAAGAATAGAAATTGAGTGTCTTCCAAGTAAGTTGTATTGACTCTATAGGCAGCTAATGACATGGTTTACTTCTCAAGATGAATCAGCGCTCATTTTCAGAGTGACCTTGTAGTTTAAACTCTTGAAGTGGAGAATACAATGGACAAGCTCTTCTGCTGAATTCATAAGTAACAAACACCCAGCAGCCCTGAGCCAATTTCTAGGCTTTCCAACAAGCAACACTTTGCCTGTTGAAATCTGGGTTGATCATTGTTCATGCATCAGCCTTCCTAAGCTACTAGTATCTGCAAATAGTTCTTTCTTTACAGGTTAAAGACACTGATTCAATAACAACCACTTGACATCGATCATCTACTTAGCTGCTCTCAACACTGGACTTTGACACAGAGGCCAGGAGGTTCTAATTTTCCTCATAGACCCCTGGCCAAATGGATTTGCTCCTGAGCAAGACTGAGGGGCTCTAAAGACAGCCATATACCTGGCCACCACCAGCCTAGCCCTTTTAATGTGTCTGGCCAGCCCTAAAGCTCGGATTACTTGAACCTGTGGGGATTTATATTATCTTCATAGGTGTTCACAGAGCCCAAGAATTCTATGACTCAAATTTGTAATCGCTGACTCAGAAATGTGAATCTTATTAAAAAGAAAACTAAGATCCAGAGGTAAGATAAGTAACTTGGTAAGTAGCTTGATAAGTAACAAGGTAAGTAAATAACTTGGCCAAGGTGACCTAGCTAGAAGGTGCCAGAGCTGTTAAAGAAACCAGACTCTGGACCCCACTGCCCGACCTCACTCCTGAATCTGTGTTGCATCTAAGACAATGGTTTTCAGATTGGAGGCCTTGTTAAAATGCAGACTGTGGGGCCCCACTCCCAGAGTTTCAGATTCCACATTTCCAGAGTGGGACTCTGGAATTTACACTTCTTAGTAAGTTCCCGGGGAATGATGATAACTGTTCGTCAGGAGCCAACACTTGAAGAACCACTGATCTAGGATGTACGATAAGGAAGGAGAAATTGCTCTTTGGATCCAAAGACGCAATATATTTATCCCCAAGCTCAGAATAAAGCAGTTTGTTCCAGTTTCTAAATCTGTTCTGGGCTAAGTAATTTAGGTGAAATTGTCATCTAGAATGTACATTTTGGAGGCAATGAAATGTCAGAGGAAAAGTCTTCTACTCCTCCTGCTGAACCACAGGAAAGGAGTTTTGAAATTGAGTCTGAAATCAATGAATGAAGAAATGAAACCTCAGACAAATGCAGAAGCCAGGTAGAGGTGCATAGAAGATTAACCAGGGTGAAGACAGCAGATGAACAGCAGGTGAGCGAGCAGGAAAACAGAGGTACTGGTCAAGGGCTGAAACGAGGAACTTTGGCGCTCATGCTCAGTCTGGCCCTGCTGGCACGTGCAATCAAACGCATAGAACAATGCTGGCTCAGCCACTGTGGAAAACAGCATGGAGGTTTCTCAAAAAATTGAAAAAAGAACTACCATAGGACCATGCAATTACACTCCTGGGTACTTATTTTACAAAAATAACACTCCAAAATATACATGCACCCCAATGTTCACAGCAGCGTTATTTATAGTTGCAAAGATATGGGAGCAATCTAAGCATCCCTCAACAGATGGACAGATAAAGAAGATGTGATACACATATACGATGGAGTACTACTCAGCCTTAGGAAAGAATGACATTTTATGCTCTGTAGCAACATGGATGGACTTGGAGGATATTATGCTAAGTGAAATAAGACAGAGAAAGACAATAACTATATAATATCACCTATATGTGGACTCAAAAAAATACAACAAACTGGAGAATATAACAAAAAAGAAGCAGATTCACAGATATAGAGAACAGACGAGTGGTTAGCAGTGAGAGAGGGAAGGGGAAGGAGCAATACAGAGGAATGGGGTTAAGAGGTACAAACTGTCAGGTATAAAATAAGCTATAAGGATATATTATACAACATGGGGGATATAGCCAGTATTTTACAATAACTATAAACATAGTCTAACCTTAAAGAGTTGTGAACCACTATACTATATACCTGTAACTTATATAATATTGTAAAGCAAGTATACCTCAATACAAACACTTTTTAAAAAGAGAACATAGGAAAATGTCAGTTAGATTGTTGATATGCCATCAGACATGCCAAAAATTGGGTGTGGAGGGCAATGCAACTGTTGGTTCATTAAGAGAGTAAGCAAGACCCAGCTGCAACGGGAGGTGCAGTTGCATTTATTGAATTATTTGGTCAGCATTTTGGGGGTGTTTCCTGTGTGCCAGGCCCTGCACTAACTAGAGACTAGGACCCAAAATATCAGAAGGTGTTGTCTCTGTTCTCAAGGCATGTACACTCAAGGAAAAAGAAACTGTGAGTACACACAGCTCTGATGAACAGCATAAATGTTTAAGGGATGTATGCTATATGCTAGGTTGCTTCAAGTAGTGTCGGACTCTGTGACCCCATGGACTTATAGACCACCAGGCACCTCTATCCATGGGATTCTCCAGGCAAGAATACTGGAGTGGGTTGCCATCCCCTCCTCTAGGGGATCTTACCAACCCAGGGATAGAACCCATGTCTCTCATGTTTCCTGCATTAGCAGGTGGGTTCCTTACCACTAGCACCACCTGCGAAGCCCTTGAGGGATGTATAAAACATATTAAAGGAGAGAGGTAACTTCTGCCTAGGAAAAACCTAGGTTTCAGGCTTCCCTTGGTCTTATCATTGACTAAATGTCACTTTACCCCAGCGTTCTATCTTTACACTTCTTACTGCTAATGTCTATTGGTGACTTCCAAATGCTGGATCCATCCTACAGGCTCATGACCCTGAATCTCCATCTCCAGCATGATCTCTCCCAAGCTCTGTCTCCCAGGCTATCATTTCCAACTGTTATCTGAGCTTGGGTGCCTGGATATCAACCTTCATGTCCAAAGCAAGGTTCACTTTCTTTCCTATTTCTAACTGTATAAGCCAATGATTTTATCATCTAAACATCTAATTTTAGCTGCCAAGCTAAAATACTCAATCGGAGCTTGGTTCTTCCCTCTCACTCATTTTCTGTTCCTGATGTCACCAGGATCTCTTATTTCTACCTCCATCATTGTGTCTCAAGGCTTCACAGGTGGCACAGTGGTAAAGAATCAGTCTGACAAGCAGGAGACGGGGGTTAGATCTGTGGGCCAGGAAGATGTCCTGGAGAAGGAAATGGCAATCCACTCCTGGAAAATTCCATGGACAGAGGAGCTGGGCAGGCTACAGTCCATGTAGTCGCAAAGAGGAGGACATGACTGAGCATGCACACACGCACACACACACACACACACACACACACCGCATCTCACCTGGCCTTTTCTCTCTGTTATCGTTGCCTTCATCATCACTTCTCTGGCTTACTGAAACCACCTCCTCTTTGAGACCTCGGCCTCAAGTCTCACCCATCCCTAGTGGGTTGCCTTTCAAATGCTAAAAGCCTCTGTGCAACTCTGTTTGCTCCTTTGGGCAGTCACCAGGAGGAGGAAGGGGTGAGGACCCTGGGGCAGCATGTCACGGGATCTGTCCAAAGTCCAGCGTGCTGGAGGACCATCACAGTCAATGGAGTCAATGGAATAGAACCAAATCTTGGCCATTCCTGAATGTCAGGCAAAGGACATTTGACTTTATTTAGTTGACCATGGGGAGTGAGAGCAAGCTTTTGAAGAGAGATGTGATGTAATCAGAGGTATGCATTAAGAAGATTAACTTGGCAGTAGCTTATAGAAAAGATTATATGGAAAATAGATTAGCAGGAAGGAGACCAATTAGACATACTTAGAAAAGGCTATGTGATTAGCAATGAAGGTTGAAATTCAGTTGGCAGCTGTGGAAACAGAAAGTGAGAAGTGGAGGAAATATTTTGGACACAGAAGTGCTGTTACTTTTAAATTTTGGTGCCAAAGAGGAGGAGAATTCAAATGTAACTCCAGAGGTTTAATCCTGACCAACGGAGAGCATAGTAATGTCACTTGGAGAAAGAGAATTGGGGGCAGGAAGAAGGTGGGAGGCAATGGGGATTGCGAAGTTTACATTTAGACATGTTGTTGGAGATATGATTGGGATGCCCAGATAGCCAAGCAATTAGGGGACCAATGAGACAGGCCAGAAAGAACCAAGTTGGATGTTTCTACCAAGAGGTGATAGAGCAGCTATGGAGTAAAGGATAAAGGTAGACACAGCTGATAGGGTACCTCTGGGTTTTGTGATGACAAGAACCCTTGCAGTAAAGGCGGTCTTGGAAGAGGGAAGTGGCAGGGAAACTAGACTGTCATCACCACCGTGCATGATGAGAAGGGAGAAGTGACTACCCTGTAGTGGTGGTGGGAACGGAAGGATGGGAGGGAGGTGTCACCTTGGCTGACATGAGTTAGTTTTCAGGTACAAAGGAAGGAAAGAGGTGGGGAGAACGAGTGAAATACAATGAAGAGTAGGTCATGGATGATCTTAAAAGAAGACAAATCAAGATCAAGGTCAAAGTGGGAACATCAGTCTAGAAAGGTGAAAACTAGGAGGGTAATTTAAAAACAAATAATGAACTCTCTTCTGAATGGGGAAATGGGAGCAGAAGGGTCACAGAATAGTTCACAAAAGAAACGAAGGTTGAGTGTTTAACCCAAATCTAAGAATATATAGGAAGGGCAACAAGGAATCAATGAGGCATGGGTACAGATATAAGAATAAGCAAGCTAAAATGAGGGTTACACAAGAATTAAATGAATTTTTTGAGGGCATGATCAAGGTAATTCTGCCACTTTTCCTGAAGCAAGCTTAGCTCATTGCCATCTTCCTCCAGTCAGATGGTGGGTGGATACCTGGATGGGGAAATGGCAGAAGATTGAGGATAAGAGGCATATAGGGTGCCTGGTGAGAGAAACTGAAGTCTGATGGTGGGACACAGGCAGGCAAAACCCTAACAGGAGTAATGAGGACTCTAGGGTTTCTTGGTCAGATGGGGAAGTTGGTACCATGAAAGAAAGCTCAGAAGAAATGCAGTTTTGGGGAGAAACCAGATTTCAGTTACAATGAAGAGGTAGACAGAGCGCTGGGGACACCAGCTAAGGAAACGGCAGTCTGGGCACAGGAGGACTGAAGTCTTCTGGAACTCAGGGGAGAGAATGGGCAGGGGAGTGATGTAAGTGGCAGTGAGCACAAGTGAACAGAAAAACGGAAAAGGGAGAGAAGAGGGAGTCTGCGGCCCATAGGGACATAGAAGAACAAGCTGGTTTGTGGGTTAACCCCCCTTTTTTTTCCCACAGCAGGCCTCAAGGTCATGTCAACTGGAAAAATCAATCATACTTTTGCATCTTTAAGTGATGATGTAGATCAACCTAAGAATCCCTGCACTGTTACATTCTCTTGGTCCAGTGGTCCAGAATGTTCTCCTCTAGCACACTAAGAACCTTGGGTTTTTTGGAGTTTTTTTGGCCCCCCCCCCCCCCCCCCCCCCCCCCCGCCCCAGATGCATGCAGGATCTTAGTTCCTGGACCAGAGATTGAACACGTGCCCCCTGGAGTGGAAGGGTACGGACCATGTTTTGGGGAAGCATGGCTGTTTTGGGGACATTGAACTTGCAAGGTCTCCCTGGCCTCTGCCTTTAAATATTCAGATGACTGCTCTTTCCATAAATGAGAACTTCAGCTTACTTGGCTGTTGTTCTGATTCACTGCCTTCTGTCTTTCTGTTAGAGAGCCCATCTTTCATCTCAGGTTCTAAATAGTGGAGAATCATCTCCCACTCCACTTTCGACACTGTTCCTCTGGCCTCCATCTGCTCAGCACTATCTATTGCATCCACTCCTTCCTTCAAAACCAGTGAAACCGCACCAGCTCACCTACTGCTATTGACCTTATAAGAGGGGCTTTTGCTGAGATCAGTGAGTGTCTCCTGGTGGAGCCCAGCTGGCCTCTCCCTAGGGGGCATTTCCTGGGTGAACTTGCCAATTCACATGGGCTGATCAACATTCAAAGTCAACTGTGCAGTCTCAGAACCGCTGTTTCATCTGCAATCTCAGAGATGGACTCTCATAACCATGCTCACAAATACTGAAGTATCAATAAGAATTCGATGTAGTGACATCCCATGAGAAACTTAGCGCCACACAGGCCATAACAACAGATAATTTCTCTACCTTTCGGGGAATTCTTTATGACACCCTTTCCTAATCCAGGGCAAATCCTATTCATAAAACTGTAAATCTTCAGTCCAACAACCAACATCCAACTTCCTCTTTATTTCCTTCCACTGCTAACCAGTCTTAAGGATAACTCCCATTTTCTTACTTTACATATGCTAGTAGAGTCCATTAGAGCACAGTCATGCCATGCTGGCCTCGGGTCCATCCTATCTCTTCCCCCAGATTCTTAATCTCATTGTTCATAAAGTTAAATATAGAGGATTACAAAGGAAATCAATGACATTGAAATGACACTTTAAAATATTTTTCAAATTGTGATACATGTGTATCTTTATTAACTACAAAATCTAGCACTGGGTCTAACAACTACCATAACTTCAAAGTAGTTATGAGCATCAGTCAGTCAATTCAGTCGCTCAGTTGTGTCCGACTCTTTGCGACCCCATGGACTGCAGCATACCAGGCCTCCCTGTCCTTCCCGATCTCCTGGAGTTTACTCAAACTCATGTCCATCGTGTCGGTGATGCCATCCAACCATCTCATCCTCTGTCATCCCCTTCTCCTCTTGCCTTCAGTCTTTCCCAGCATCAGGGTCTTTTCAAATGAGTCAGTTCTTGGGATTTTCCTGGTGGTCCAGGGGTTAAGACTTCACCTTCCAGTGCAGAGGGTGCAGGTTTGATCCCTGGTCGGGGATCTAAGACCCCACATGTCTCACGGCCAAAAAACTAAAAACATCAAATGAGTCAGTTCTTCGCATCAGGTGGCCAAAGTATTGGAGTTTCAGCTTCAGCATCAGTCCTCCCAATGAATATTCCAATAAATATTCCAATATTCCAATGAATATTCAGGACTGATTTCCTTCAGGATGGACTAGTTGGATTTCCTTGCAGTCCAAGGGACTTTCAAGAGTCTTCTCCAACACCACAGTTCAAAAGCATCAATTCTTCTACACTCACCTTTCTTTATGGTCCAACTTTCACATCCATACATGACTACTGGAAAAACCATAGCCTTGACTAGATGGACCTTTGTTGGCAAAGTAATGAAGACCATTTAAAAATATATCCACCAACTAGATGATTATGAAAATATCTGTGGTTTTTATTTGGGACAAAGTCATAGATACTGCTAATATCTATTTTGGTTTTTTGTTGACATTTATAAGGCTTCCCTAGTGGCTCAGATGGTAAAGAATCCACCTGCAATGCAAGAAACCTGGGTTCAGTCCCTGAGTCAGGAAGATCCCCTGGAGAAGGGCATGGCAACCCACTCCAGTATTCTTGCCTGGAGAATCCCATGGACAGAGGAGCCTGGAGGGCTACAGTCCATAGGGTTGCAAAGAGTTGGACATGATTGAAGTGACATAGCACGCACGCATCACAGGTTTTCTGAATTTTACCTACAGACACTAACAGTTTGCAGACCCCAGGTTAAGAATCTCTATTAAAGATGACTTAGCATGGCTCTGCTTTTTTCCATTACAGGCTGATTTTATAACACATTTCTCATATCTCAAGTTCTGAGTTTTTCAGGTGATTCACTTCAGTCTATATATACTACCCACAGATATGTTCTCCATCTGTTTAAGAACATTGCTTTTTACATGTAAAAAGTACAAGATCATCATCAAAAACTGGAAACTGAAGTATCCAACAAGAGCTGAATGGACAAACACATTGTGGTATATCCATTCAAATGACTACTACTTATAAATTAACAGGAAAATTAATGAAACATGCAACAACATGGGTGAATATCCAAAGAATTTTATTAATAGAAATAAGCCAGAATCAAAAGTCTACATACTGTATGATCCCATTTATATGGTTGCCTTATGGGCAATGATAAAAGAAAAGACAAAGGAAAAGACTTTTTTTTTTTATTCAGAAATTTCCAGAGGAGAGACACAGTAGACAGGAGAGAAGCATTCCAAGCACAAGAAAAGTGTACTCTGTCCTGAAGTAAGGAAATTTCTAGGCTCTCCCATTAGCTGGATGAAACAGTCTCAAAAAAATTAGTCAAGTCCCTTTGCTCAAATTCCTTATTTACTCAGTAACCATCTGACTATTAATTAAATTGGTATTATGGTCTTAAAATAAGTCTTTTATGATTTTCTTACCATTAACAAAATCCTCAGGGTTTAGTCACCTCAAGGGGAGCTGACAAAATTGAATTCTTTAGCCGGCATCGATCCAGGGCCTCATGTCATTCCCTTCCAGCTCCCTTCCCCTGTGAGACCTAGTCCAAATACCTGGCCAACCAACTCTCTACTCGAGCTAAACAGCTTACTCACAAGAATATTAGTGACCATTTCAGGTCAACAGATCACTGAAATGCAGTTGCTAGGCACCCTCAGAAAAGAAGTGAAGAGGAAAGAATTTGTGATTTTTAAAAAATTAATAAATAATCTTGTCCATTAGAAGGGAGAGGATAGAAGAATCATAAACAGAGAGCAGTCCCGAGTTGTTCATTAACTATCACATATGTCTGTAGTAAAAGCAGGAATAGGGTCATCAAATTGGTCTTTTCTACCTCAACTAAACATCTAGGTGAAGAGCTGACTCATTGGAAAAGACCCTGATGCTGGGGCAAGAGGAGAAGGAAGCAACATAAGAATGAGATGGTTAGATGGCATCACTGACTCAATGGACATGAGTTTGAGCAAACTCCAGGAGATAGGAAAGGACAGCCAAGACTGGTATGCTGCAGTCCATGGGGTCGTGAAGGGTTGGACATGATTTAGTGACTGAACAACAAACAGCTAGGCATCAGCCCCATGCTCAGAATGTGAAGAAAAACAGTACATGGCTAACACAAGACACACATTTATGGTGGAAATGTTTTACTAATGCACTTTTGTTTTCTGGCACTGGCTCCTACGGCTGCTAATATTCCCTCTAGAAAGCACAGTTGCTACAGCAACCACTTAGGACTCCAGGAACGTGGTGACCCTTGACCTTAATTCTTCTCTCCTGATGGACCCCACGTAACCATCTTTCTAAAAGAGCTTTCACAAAGTCAAATAAACACGGAAAGGCAGGCCCTCTTATCTTTGGGAGTTTGTGTTTATCCTTATAACCCTCTTTCATCACAAATTGCCTCTTAGGCAAGAAACACTGGAGTTCTCTTTTATTTGGCATTGCCATTTGCTCCGTACAAACTCGAGCAAGAATGCACTTCCACTCGCTTCATTTCCTCCTTTCTCCTCGGCCTTGCTCTTCTCTCACCAAAAATGCTGTTAGCTTCTTCTCCTGGGACTCTCTTACTTTTAATTCACATTATTTACATTTGCTCTTTAGGTCTCTGCCAGAATTTTCTCCTCTTTTTGTGTTAAAAATCATCTTCATCTCTGTAAGTTTATGGGTGATTCTACAAGCAGATTCAAGATGCTTCCCTCTACCTCCTTGTGTTGCTCAAATTCAAAATGCATTAATGGTTTCCAGGTCAACGGTAGTTTAGCAGGCAAGCAAGTCAAAGCAGCCAAGGGCATGAGACCTGGAGGGTGTGCAGCTGCAACAAATTATAGCATCAACTAGTAGGTGATGTAAATGGATGGTGTGGGGGGTGGAACTAACCCGAGGAGATAGATCAGACACGAATATAGGGTCCTGTACTTAGGTTAAAACTCATAAATGGTAACCACAGTAAGATATTGCCTCATACCTGATAGAATGGCTATCATAAAGAAGATGTGGGTGCGTGCTCAGTCATTCAGTGATGTCTGACTCTTTGAGACCCCGTGGACTGTAGCCTGTCAGGCTCTTCTGTCCATGGAATTTTTAAATGAAAATACTGGAGTGTGTTGTCATTTCCTCCTCCAGGGGACCTTCCCAGGGATCAAACCCATGTCTCCTGCATCTCTTGCATTGGCAGGTGGATTCTTTACACCTGAGCCACCTGAGAAGCCCCATGAGGAAGACAGGAGATAAATAGCTGGCCAGGATGTAAAGAAAAGGAAAACTTTGGGTGCTGCTGATGGAATGTAAACTGGTACAGCAACTACTGAAAATAGCATGGAGGTTCCTCAAAAAACTAAAAATAGAACTAGCATGTAATCCAGCAACCTCACTTCTCAGTATGTATCCAAAGGACATGAAAAAAGGATCCTGAGGTACGTATAATCCTGCGTTCATTTCAGCATTATTCACAACAGCCAAGATATGGAAACAACCTGATATCTGTCTATGAATGGATGGATAAATAAGGTGTGGTATGTGTATATACAATGACATGTAATCCAGCCATGAGAAGGAAGGGAAAAAATGCCGTTTACAACAACATGCATAGACCTTGAGGGCATTATGTTAACTGAGATAAGCCAAACAGAGAAAGACAAACATTGTATGATCTGACCCACGTGTAGAGTATAAAAAAGTTGAACTCAGAAACAGAGAGTAGAAAAGTGATTGCCAGGAGCTGGAGGGGTGGAGGAAATAGAAAGGGTTTGGTTAAAGGGTACAAGCTTCCAGCTATAAGATAAATAAGGTCTGAAGACCTAATGTAAAACACGGTGACTAAAGTTTATAATGAGCTGTCCAGGTGGCACTAGCAGTAAAGAATTTGCCCACCAATTCAAGAGATGCAGCAGACCGGGGTTCGATCCCTGGGCTGGGAAGACCCCTTGGAGTAGGAAATGGCAAACCGTTCCAGTATTCTTGCCTGGAAAATTCCATAGACAGAGAAGCCTGGCCGGCTACAGTCCATGGGGTCACGAAGTCAGACAGGACTGAGTCCTGAGCACACAGGGCCAAGTTGATAACATTGTATTATAAAATTGAAATTTGCTAAGAGAGTAGAACATAAATGCTCTCACTAAAAAAGAAAAAATACATAAATACGTGAGGTAATGGATGTTCATTAATTAGATGGTGGGAATCCTTTCACAATGTATCCATATACTAAATCACCACAACATACACTTTAAATATCTTCCAACTTCATTTGTCCATTACACCTCAATAAAGGTAAAAACCAAATAAGATTCATAAATGACAAAAGCACAGATGATGGATGATACATGGTGATTTTAGACCATTGTGACCAAGCGGTCAAAATGGGTAGTGTTAGGATGGGGATGCATCAGTCACAGTAGTTGTTGTTGTGGAAGTCGCATCTGACTCTTTGCGACCCCATGGACTGCAGCACACCAGGCTTCCTTGTCCCTCAGTACCTCCTGGAATTTGCCCAAACTCACGTCCATTGAGTCAGCGATGCCATCCAACCATCTCATCCTCTGTTACCCACTTCTCCTCCTGCCTTCAATCTTTCCCAGCATCAGGGTCTTTTCCAATGAGTTGGCTCTTCACATCAGCTGTCCAAAGTATTGGAGCTTCAGCTTCAGCATCAGCCCTTCCAATGAATATTCAGAGTTGATTTTCTTTAGGGTTGACTGGTTTAATCTCCTTGCAGTCCAAGGGACTCTCAGGAGTCTACTTCAGCACCATAATTCAAAAGCATCAATTCTTTGGTGCTCAGCGTTCTTTATGGCCCAACTCTAACATCCATACATGACTACTGGAAACCCATCAGTTCAATTCAGTTCATTTGCTCAGTTGTGTCTGATTCTTTGCAACCCCATGAATCTCAGCACGCCAGGCCTCCCTGTCCATCACAAACTCCCGGAGTTTACCCAAACTCATGTCCATCGAGTCGGTGATGCCATCCACCCATCTCGTCCTCTGTCGTCCCCTTCTCCTCCTGCCTCCAATCCTTCCCAGCATCAGGGTCTTTTCCAATGAGTCAACTCTTTGCATGAGATGGCCAAAGTATTGGAGTTTCAGCTTCAGCATCAGTCCTTCCAATGAACACCCAGGACTGATCTCCTTTAGGATGGACTGGTTGTATCTCCTTGCAGTCCAAGGGACTCTCAAGAGGCTTCTCCAACACCACAGTCCAAAAGCATCAATGTTTTGGCACTCAGCTTTCTTCACAGTCCAACTCTCACATCCATACATGACCACTGGAAAAACCATAGCCTTGACCAGACCATAGCTCTGACTAAAAGAAGGTTACAGTCTCAGAGTCCTGCACAGTGGCCTGATTCCAGCTGGAGCATGTATCCAGTTCAGAGGGCCCTATTTGAAAAGAAGCCTTGGCCACCAATTGGAATATATCAGAGGAGGAAGTTCTGGGTAGTGAGGATTCTGGGAAGTATGTCTGAAAAGGAATTGTTCAGAGAAGTGGGACTATTTGGCAAATAGAAAATAAGCTGTCACTCACTTCTCAAGTGGCTATTAGAAGACCAGCAGTTTCAAACTCAAATTTCCAAGAGGCCAGGCAGGAACATAGATGAGAG
This sequence comes from Odocoileus virginianus, assembly GCF_023699985.2. Lineage (NCBI taxonomy): Eukaryota > Metazoa > Chordata > Mammalia > Artiodactyla > Cervidae > Odocoileus > Odocoileus virginianus. The sequence continues at coordinate 32,041,058 of NC_069695.1, forward strand.
AAACAGAACATGTGTAAGGAGAGAAAAATGCTCAAGCGTGAGAATGTCACTAGAGATGTTTGGTAGGCTTGGGGTGGAAGGAGAGGCCTGGGCATTGTAGAATGAGAGCCTGGTGATTATCATCAGGTGGGCAAACAGGTCTAATGCTACATTCTTTTCTGATTTCCCAAGAGAAGCCAGAAATCCACATTTTTATGAAATGTCTCAATTCTAACAACTGTTTCAAAATTTTTTAAAGACACATTCCTCAGGCCAAATAGAATGTGTCAATGGGCTGGAGGTAGCCTAGGGTTGCTGGTTCACAATATCTAGGTTTTAACTTAGACATTTCTAGGAGATATTTCTAGGCTCTAACAGAAACAGCACTAAGATGCATTGAAGGAAGATTGACTTGGGATATGAGAGCATATTCAAATGTTTAATATCCATAGTCAAAAAACAGACTCTCCATCCAAGTTCTGAGCATTGAGAAATAGTCCAGAGAATATTAGTTGACAATATATGAAAGATATAAGAGAAAGGATTTTCTCCTTAGCAGAGATGTTGAATTCTTTTTGTAAACTATAACCATACTTTATAACAGAATGAGGCTAACAGTTTACTAGGAGCTTTTGTATTAGCTCATGTAAAAAGTTACTAGAATAGTTCTTTGAAGTAGAAAAGTGGGTATCTCAGGGAATTCCCTGGCTGCCCAGTGGTTAGGACTTAGCACTTTCATTGCCAAGACCCAGATTTAGTCCCTGGTCAGCGGACTGATGCTGAAGCTGAAACTCCAATACTTTGGCCACTTGGTGCGAAGAGCTGACTCATTGGAAAAGACCCTGATGCTGGGAACGATTGAGGGCAGGAGAAGGGGATGACAGAGGATGAGATGGTTGGATGGCATCATCAACTTGATGGACATGGGTTTGGGTGGACTCCGGGAGTATGTGATGGACAGGGAGGCCTGGCATGCTGCGGTTCATGGGGTCGCAAAGAGTTGGACATGACTGAATGACTGAACTGAACTGAACAGGGAACTAAGATTCCACAAGCTGTGAGGAGTGGACAAAAAAAAAGTAGGTATTTCCGTTTTACAAATGTGTAAGTATCTGAGTATCTGAGATATTAAATAATTCAGAGAAGGTAATCCTAGAAAGTGGACTGAGATGTATGACACAGGTCATTGAACTTCAAATTCAAAACTCTTCAAATTCAAACTCCTTTGCTATTTCAGAGTCAGACTCTAAGCCCGTGAGATTCCATTTCTAGCTATGCTCTAAACTGGATTTGCTTGTTGCTTTCCTGGGGTCAACCAACTCTCCCGCACATTTCCATATTCCTGGAATGCCTTCCTGTACCTTCTACCACTTTCTAAAAGCTCTTCATGATCTTTTGTGTAGTTTCTTCCAAGCTGTCAACTAGGGGAATCCTCCCCCAGCTCTCAAGCTTGAAACTGAAGTAGCCCTTGACATGTGGTTGTCCAAAATGGTTGTCCATCTTCTCTGCATCTTATCCATATATGTCCCTATCAGGACAAAACCTGTCTCAATCCATGAACAATGCCACATCCATATAGGCGCACACACATGCACACAAGAGCCAGTACTCGATCAATGAATCATCAAATGAGTATAAATGCTGGACTTGGAAGTTGGTCAAGAGAAAGAAATTCTGTTGTCAACTATGGATTCTATCTCTCACGGTCATTTCTATTTCCATCCAGAAATTTTGATTCTGACAAAAGTCAGGTGGAGAAACTTGTTTCCGCACATACAGTACAGGAGAGGCCATAAAAAAATCTCTGGCTCTCTGTTATTTCAGGCTCTTGGATGACAGTTTTAAATGTGTCATTATTCCTTGGGTCGAGAATCTTTTCTCAAAAGAATACAAAAATCGTGGAGAAATTGCTGACTAAGCCAAACTTCCAAATGACTTTCAGTTCGGCTGAAACATGGGTTATTAAAATGTAAGCACTGCCAAAGGTTTCTCCTTGTTGACTCATAGACATAGATCAAGTGTAATGATGTTTTCTGGTGCACTGTATTTAAGTCTGTGCAGCCAAATGTTATTCAGCTTCCCAGGTGGCTCAGTGGTAAAGAATCTGCCTGCCAATGCAGGAGGCGCGGGTTCGATCCCTGGGTGGGGAAGATCCCCTGGAGGAGGAAATGGCAACCTGCTTCAGTATTCTTGCCTGGAAAATTCCATGGACAGACGAGGCTGGTGGGCTACAGTCCATGGGGTCACAAGGAGTCAGACACGACTGAGCACAGCCAAATATCATTCCATGTGAAATAAATTATCATGACTTGCATTGATCATTTAAAATAAATGATAAAATGTGTAGAAAGTGGAAAAACATGCATAGAAATATTATGGAGAAAAAACATTCCAAGAATGTTACTGCATCCAGCCGAGCACAGACAAGAATATTTTTGCTTTGTTTTGATGGTTTTGTTTTGGTGATTTAGCTGGTCAAATGACCTGTTAAGAATATTTCCATAAAGGCTTTTTTTTTTTTTAAAAAGGAATATTTCATAGAGCTAATGTTCTGATGCTCTAATCTCTCTAGGCAAGGTTCATATTTGTGTGGGTTACTTATTCTCCCTTTGTTGACTAAGTCAATAATCAGAATCAGCAGGTTTGGAGTCCGGTTGGCAGGGATCAGCAGCTTGGCTGGGGTGAAGTGAGTATAAAAGTCTGGAGCTGGGGGCAGTCTGCTCAGGGACCCAGCAGTTTTTGGCAGGATGGCTTCCTTCCGTCTGTTCCTCCTTTGCCTCGCTGGACTGGTGTTTGTGTCTGAGGCTGGCCCTCCGGTGAGTGTCTGACTCTCTGATGTTCTTTCATCTGTCTCCTGTGGATGAAGTACAAGTGACTTCTTCCTGCTTTGCAAACCAGCTTTTGTTACTGGGGACAGGGCAGCCAGCATCTATTTTTAAATGTCATTGATCCAAACTTCAAAAAGAATGAAGTTCTGCAGAGCTTACTAAACTGGGGCTCGGATCCTGGGCGCCCTCCTCTATGACTTTGCAGTGGTGCCTCGGTTCCCTCAGATAAATGGTAGAAATAAAGATCTGATATTCTGGAAACTGTGACTACTGAGTTTTCAGAAGCTTGACCTTTGATAAAGCTGATTTTCCTTTAGCTAATCAAAATGTATGTACCGATTAATTCTTCAAAGGCTTGGTGAACAAACTTCTAGTCCAATATCTAATTCTTAAATCCCCTAGTATAGTGGTCCCCAACATTTTTGGCACCAGGGACTGGTTTCATGGAAAACAGTTTTTCTACAGACTGGAAGGTGGGGGGTGGGGGGTGGTTGGGGGATGATTTAAGAGTATTATATTTATCTGCACTTTATTTCTATCATTATGATATCAGCTCCACCTCAGATCATCAGGCATTAGATCCCAGAAGTTGGGGGTGCTTGGCTTAGAAGAATAAAACTATTAAAAGGATCATAAAATCACCTGACTTTATTTTACAGCAACTAGTAAGAAGGAAATGCTACACCAACAGCTGAGTAAAATGTTCTCAGGAAAAGCTATTTGGTCCTGTGCTATACTTAGTCACTCAGTCTTGTCTGCTTCTTTGTGACCCCACGGACCATAGCCCACCAGGCTCCTCTGTCCATGGGATTCTCCAGGCAAGAATACTGGAGTGGGTTGCCATGCCCTCCTCCAGGGGATCTTCCCAACTCAGAGATCGAACCCAGGTCTCCTGCACTACAGGCAGATTCTTTACCAGCTGAGCTACCAGGGAAGCCCCTATTTGGTTCTGTGGCATATTATATCTTTGCAGTAACTCCACTCAGATGAGGAGGCTTAACAAAGCCACTCTTCTCAGAGGGGCCATTATCCCCCTTCAAGTTCATAATGCACACCCCACTGGAGCACAGCATGTCCGGAGGCAGAAACTATTCTTTCTTTGGAGACAATTGTGTCTGTGTTACACTGAGTAAGGGAAGTTAATTAACCAGCCATCCATCTGTTGCTGAAAATGGGGTTCTTCATCCTTCTTGCCTTGTTCCTGGTCTCACACCACAAAGATGCAGCCTGTGGCTCTGACCAACTTTGTTGCCTTGTCACTTGTCTTCTCTCCACCCAGGGCGCTGGTGAACCCAAGTGTCCTCTGATGGTCAAGGTCCTGGATGCCGTCCGGGGCAGTCCTGCTGCGAACGTGGGTGTGAAGGTGTTCAAGAAGGCTGCTGATGAGACCTGGGAGCCATTTGCCTCGGGGTGAGCTGCCTGGGGCTCCCAGACATGGGGCTTGGTTATATCTTTCCATTCCCCCATCACTCGTTGGTATGCCTTCACATAACCACTCAAGCTGAGAGTCCTTGTCTTGCGATGTTAGGAAACATGTAGAATTTGTGTTAATATATTAATGGAAGGAAAGGAATTGAGGGGCAGCACGGACTAGGCAGATGGCTGTAGTTTATCTGGATCACACTGTTACCTAAAGGGGGACCCCATCTAGGGCCCGAGAGTGGGCTCCTGTCTAACCCTTGAAAATGAATTGTCAGAGGAGATACATGTGCTGACAAAGCAAAAGACTTTATTGGGAAGGGACACCCAAGTGGAGAGCAGCAGGGGGAAGAGCCTAGAAGGACCGCTCTTACTCCTGGCTCGCAGTCTCAGGGTTTATGGAGGTGGGCTGGGCTTTCTCGGTTGTCTCTGGCCAATCATTTTGCTTGTGCCCATGTTTGGTCTGACTCAGGGTCCCACCTGGTGGCAAGCACACCTCTCAGCCAAGATGGATTCCAGCCCAAGGGTTTCTGGGAAGTTGGCAGGACACATGGTCTGGCATCTCCTCCCTCCTTTTGACCCCTCCTGAATTCTCCTGGTTAGTTTTTGGCAGCAGCTCTGGGTTACTTATCAGGACCTCCTGTTGTGAGACAGCTCAGGCAAGCAGTTATTACTGTGCCCTGGCCAATGCAGGTGGGTTCAGCCAAAGTGTCCCTCATAACATCATTCACTAAGGGGACCAGCAAGTAGATTGAAAATGTGGGCAGAGGGAACGTGGGCCCTAAGAAGGATGCCCTCTTGCCTGGCCCAGCTGGGAGGGACCAGGACCCTGAACAGCTTCCCATCCCCCCACTCCAGTTCACCACCTTCTGAGGTCACAAACCACTCGAAAAGGGTGATGAAAACTGTGAATTCCATGCCAAGAAAAATGCACATATGCATACACCTACAAAAATGTGTATTTAATTTCAGGAGCTCCAGGTTCCTAGATGCCTTCACATATCACTCAAGCTGAGAGTCCTTGATTTGTGCTATTAGGAAAGATGTAGAATTTATGTTCATATATTAGTGAAAGAAAAGGAATTGAGGGATAGTGCGGACTAGGCAGCTGTCCATAGTTTATCTGGATCATCCCGAGTCCAGGGCTGTTGTCCAGCAAAGCCTAGTGGAGCATCTGCTCTGTGAGGCTGGGATTGCCAAGCTCCGTAAGAAAGGACACAGAAGAGAAAAGTACATGACATCAAGTACAGACCCAGACCAGCCTGGCATCCGCCCCACCAGGAGCCCAAATGATTTCTCCCCTTCTCTGGCTGCTTTAGAACTTTCATAGCGTTTCTCCACCTCTACTAGTAACTGTTTCAAAGAAAATACATATTAGTAAATCTAAACCAACTAACTAAAAGAATGAACAATTAAGAAACCCTCAGTACCAAGCAATACTGCTAAGTGTTTATGTCTCCCAGTAACAGAGAGTCTGTGGGTTCTAACTGGATCCCAAGAATCACACAGTGACGCTTCATCCATCACCTCATGCTAAGTCACTTCAGTCGTGTCTGACTCTTCATGACCCTACGGGCCATAGCCCACCAGGATTCTCAGTCCATGGAATTCTCCAGGCAAGCATACTGGAGTGGGTTGCCATGCCCTCCTCCAGGGGATCTTCCCAACCCAGGGATCGAACCCATGTCTCTTACGTCTTCTGTATTGGCAGGCTGATTCTTTTCCACCAACTAACTAAAAGAATGAACAACCAAGAAATCCTCAGCACCAAGCAATACTTCTAAGTGTTTATGTCTCCCAGGAAGAGATTTTCTGTGGGTTTTAATTGAACCCCAAGAATCACATGATGACTCTTTATCCATCACTGGAAAGACCATTTTCTTTGGTGTGGTTTCAACTGAGTTTCTATTTGTTAATTCATTTATGTTTCTATAAAAAGCCAAGCACACCATGGAAAGTAATTAAGAGAATATTCTAAGCATGAGATAAAATGGATGCCATAAGATGTTTGTGGGAATTTTTTTTTCTGATGACAAAAAAGGGAAAATCAATGTTTTCTTCCTGGCAAAGAAAAAAGGTGGGAGAGTAATGAACAGAGCCATTCTGTCTTAGTCTGTCTAGTTTTTGCTGTCTAATTGAGAATGATTTCTAACACCAGCTCAAGCAGGTTGTCATTTTAGTTGCCAGGTGGGTCTGACTCTTTGCGACCCCCTTTATTGTGTAGCCCACCAGGCTCTTCTGTCCACGGGATTTCCGAGGCAAGAATACTGGAGTATTTTCTTCTCCAGGGGATCTTTCCAACCCAGGGGTAGACCCCACGTCTCCTGCATTGGCAGGTGGATTCTTTACCACTGAACCATCAGGGAAGCCTATCAAATGAGTACTTATACGGAAATAGAAGTTGCTTAGTTTAAAAAGAAAAATGAATTGCCTAGTATTTGTTGATGGCTCAGAGCTGCCAAGGAGCTTAGTTATGTAAACAACGAGTCAGATGCAGGTTTCTCCTTGTACTCTGGGGTTCCCACCGTGTGCACAGGTGATACCACCTCTGGAAGACACTCTCACACCACAGGGGAGAGGAGCGAGGCCCTGGGGTCGAAGGCACCGCAGTCAGAGCAGCTCACAGCCACTTCCAGGGCACTCACGAAACTTCACCCAGACACCAATGGTTAGTTGCAAAGTCTCTTTTTGAAGTGAAAGCTCATAAGAGAAAAAAAAAAAAATCTACAACGAGCTTTTGGAAACATTCCCGACAAGTTTTCTGTTAGTTAATTTTAGACAGTCACTAGAATTTCCCCTATCCTGACCTAATTGAGGGGGAAAAAAATTATATATATATCTTCACATGGGCAGGTAAGCTCCCCGGGAGAAGGGAATGGTTACCTTCTGCAGTATTCTGGACTTCCCTGGTGGCTCAGATGGTCAAGAATCTGCCTGCAAGGCAGGAGACTCAGGATCAGTCCCTGGGTCAGGAAGATCCCCTGGAGAAGGAAATGGTTACACACTCCCGTATTCTGGCCTGGAGAACTGCATGAACAGAGGAGCCTAGGTGGGCTACAATCCATGGGGTCACAAAGACTCAGACACAGCTAAGTGACTAACACACACACGCCCATACACAAACTGTATATGTGAGTGTGTGTGCGTGTGTTGTGTTTGTGTGTCCGTGTGTGGTGTCACCTTGCCATGGCATTTATTCCCTCAATGCCTAACTTAACCTGGACTTTTGCACCTTTTAGGAAAACCAGTGAATCTGGAGAGCTCCACAGGCTCACCACAGAGGACAAATTTGTAGAAGGACTATACAAAGTGGAATTAGACACCAAATCCTACTGGAAGTCACTTGGCATTACCCCGTTCCATGAATATGCAGAGGTGAGTGTAAGGATGCTAGCATTGTTTTTTATTTTTTGTCTGTTTGCAATCCCAGGAAATGTGCCGCTTGCGCTTTGCACACCACAGAAAAGTCAGAAAGAAAATATCAGATTAGTACAGTGCTTTTCCCATTTCTCTAATCAGAAATCCACAAAACTCTGAAAAGCAAACTTCTTCTTTGTTTGACAATAATTCATTCAATAACAGGACCTGAACTTACGAGATGTTCCTGAGAGATTTCATTCCTTCCCCTGAATGTGATTATTTGTCTGCTGAAAAAATAGTAATAGATTGGATTATTAGGCAATGCTCCAGACCCCAATTTAGGGTGTTCCACAACAAAAATTAGATGCATCATTTTACTTCTCTAAAATCTGACAACTTTTTCATTCCAGAACTCATCTGGATTTCCAGAGGTTTAGATAATTGAATTTGGACAGTATATACAGAAACAGTAAATTCAAAATAATAATAGCAACACAACAGATGAAACTTATCCAGCATAGACTACTACCATTTTCTATATTTAATCTATTTGATCTTTGTAAACAACCCCTTGCAGTCATTCCTATTATTATCCCCATTTTACAGGTGAAGAAAGTGAGGCACAGGGAAGTTAAGTAACTTGTCAAGGTCATGGGGCCAGTAACAGGAGGAACAGTAATATTTGCCACCAGGGCCAGGCTGAGTTTAGCCTCGGGTGTGCTTCAGCTTTCTTCCTGTGAGAAGTTGAGCTAATAACAATAATAATAAAGACACAATCGTAACCCCTGGTTCATACTCTATTCCTCTGCCGATGAGGCAGTGGGAACCTCAAAGTTATCCCTATGTCTTCCTTGTCTGTAATTCCTCAAGTCATGTAAAACAGATGGCTGCCATGGAAATAGAATCCAGACATGCTGGTCAGAGTTAAAGATCAACTAATTGCATCAAAAATAGCTCAGCATGAAAGGGAACCATTCTCTCTGGCTTAGTCATGGATGAGACTTTTCGTTGACATAAAACGGTTCTTTTAGTAGACAGCGTTGCCAGGGAAACCTTAGGGTTGTTTGATTTCTGGGGCCCACAGGTCACCGAGGGAGCCCTATCTACCCAGACACATGTCTCTGGCTACTTCTCAGCCAGGCAACAAGATGCGGAGCTCCTGTCTTGGGTGGGTTTCAGGGTTTAGATGTTGTCCAGCACAAGACATTTGCCCCTAGAGTCGTAGACCCCACCCTGGAGCACCGGACCAACCCCCTGTAATCCTTATCCCCCTGGTCTCAGCCTGATGAGACCATCTGAGACGACTTCATTCTGTCCTGCCCATAATGTGCTATTCCCGTCCAGCAGATGGCTAGCTTCCTAGCCTGCTCTTCACTTTCAGTTTTCATTCAACAAACATTTGAAAAATGAAAACCTGCTATTGTTGAGAAGTCTGCTAGAAGCTAGAGATTCAGAAGTGAAAACACATCCCTGCCCTTGGGATGGAGGGAAAGTGACTGATGTAAGACATTGTAGGCAGGACCATGAGCCCAACTGGGAGCCTGAAGGGGTCCGGGGAAGGAGGGAGAGCGTGAGGAGTCGTCTCTAAGTCCCAGTGCCCCACCTGGATGACTGCGGTGCACGGTGGGTTCAACTATAAGTTCCTCTTTTGTCAGCTTCTGAGGAGGACCTTCCAGAACACTGCCATCCTTCAGCACTAGTCACCTCCGCCTTGGCCAATGACCCAGGCAGCCACATTAGACTTAACAAGACAAGAAATTTCCTTTGTTCCAAGAGGAACTATCAGTCCTCTCGACCTCGTGGATTTCTGAATGCAGATCATGCCATTTACAATTTTTAGGAAGAATCAAACGAGTCTGGAGGCCAACGTCATTACAAGAGATCAGAAAGTCTCCTGACCTGGTTCCAGAAACTTGGCCTTTAAGGAATGCCCTTTCTCCTGCAGAGAGATTCTTTTTTTTTGTTTCAGATTTTAAACTTTCTATTTTGTATTGGGGTATAGCCAATTAACAATGTTGTGATAGTTTCAGGTAACAGCGAAAGGACTCAGTCACACATATACATGGATCCATTCTCCCCCAACCCCTTTCCCATCCAGGCTGGCACATGACATTGAATAGAGTTCCATGTGCTATACAATAGGTCCTTGTTGGTTACCCATTTTCAATATAGCAGTGTGTACATGACCTTCCCAAACTCCCCAACTATTCCTCCCACCCAGGCAACCAAGTTTGTTTTCTAATTCTGTGGGTCTCTTTCTGTTTTGTACGTCAGTTCATTTGTATCATTTCTTTTTAGATTCCACATTTAAGGGATGCCATACACTATTTCTCCTTCTTGCAGACACTCTTAAGTGATTCTCACCTCCTCCTGCTCTGATGATATTTTTGTTTTCAGTACAGTTTAATTGGATCTTTTTTTATCCCATCCCCAAGTCATCAAGGTTTCCTTTGTCCATGTTTAAAATAAAAGGTGTTTATACAGGGTGTATTCAAATTTCAACCCAGGACCTCTGTATAAACTAAGTAAAACTAAATACCTGCTTGCTGCCTTCCACCTCCCTTCTGAACCAAGTTATCTCAACTTGCCTCACTCTGGGCACCTAGACTATTCCAGCAGTTGGAGTCTCAGCTCTATGAAACTTGCCTGAAGTATATAACTAAAGGGAACCATGCTCTCATAGACAATTTGCCCAGTTCCAAAGCTCAAAAGAGCCCCAAAATGTGTGCATTGCAGAATTCCAACATGATCTTCCATACTCTGCTTGCACTGTAAATAGAACCCTCCAATGCTTTGACTCCATATTGCATTGCATGTTATATACACAAAATACACTAATTCTTCTGCATGTTGGGAGATGCAAAGGAATGGTGGGGAAAAAAGTGTCTCGAGTTTGGAGGCAGGTGGCTTAATTCCTAGCCTGGCTCTGTCATTTCATCAACGTGGGCCAAACACCCTAACTCAGAGGTCTGGTTCACTTGTCTGTGAAATGGGAAGAATGCTCCCTTCCGGCATCAAAATTCTAGAGTCTCTAAGTATGCGGTGAGCTTGGCAACCATCATTCTCAGGCTTTTGGTCACTAATGCCAGTTTCTACATTTTCTCTTCCTTTTTCCAAAACCAACAACATGAGGCACAAGCAATTAGGAGCTCTGTGATTTCCCTCGGTCAGGTTAGAGCCACCCTGATTATCAGTGTGAATTTTGCCCCCTCAAAGAGAGATCTGACTATATGGGTGGGTGGTGGGGAGTGAAGGATCTTATTGAAAGGGCTGTGCAAGGTTCCGACAGCTTAGTTGGCCAGTATATTTGGAATTTTGCCTTTTGCACCCACTGTTCCAGAAAACAAGAAAATAAAAATAATTTCTTTGGCACTGTACTTCCTGTGGTCTCTGAATGATTCACGGTTGGGTTCCCTGCAGGTGGTGTTCACAGCCAACGACTCTGGCCTCCGCCACTACACCATCGCCGCCCTCCTCAGCCCCTACTCCTACTCCACCACCGCCCTGGTCAGCAGTCCCAAGGAGTGAGGGCGCCTGCCTCGGTGGACTTGAAGGACGAAGGACAGGACTTTGTGTAACCAAGAGTATTCCATTTTTATTAAAGCAGTGTTTTCACTTTATAAGCTATGTTAGAAACTGGGCAGAAACAATAAAACATGCCTATTAAAGCACTTCCCATTTCATTTGTACTTGCTTTTTTTGATTCCCTTGTCATCCTCTCAAGGAAAAAAAAAAAAAAGAATCTAAACTTGACAGAGATGCAAAAGAACTAAAAGAAATGTCTCCAGACGTGCTCTGGGGAACTCCCAAATTTCCACTGTTTTTCAAGCTAAGCACATATTCATTCTGGTTGGTGGCTATTCAAAACACACATTCTGAAAATGAGAAAGCTATCTTTGCCTCTCACCTTTGGTGAGTAGCAAAAGGCAAATCCTAAAGTCCTCTTCTTCAATCTGTGCATTTCCTTTAAGGGCTTTACTGATCTCAAGAGTAGCCCAGCTCCAGTGGGACAGACTTAAGTGACTCAAGCCCTGTAATCCGACGCAGACTAGGAGATGTGATCAGTGGACCCTCGCACCCCTAATTCACCTAGATTAACCCAAAATTCAGGTAGTGAGAGACTGCTCTATGCCAAGCATTACTTTAGATGCTGTGATCCTAAGGACAGACAGAGTGCCTGCATATGAAGAGCTCACAGCCTTTTAAGAAGATAACCGTGTCAACATGATTTGACAAGGGCTATGGTCCAAGGCAGGCTTCCCCAATGGCTCAGTGAAGACTCCACCTGCCAGTGGAACAGACCTGTGTTCAATCTCTGGGTTGGAAAGATTCCCCTGGAGAAGGAAATGGCAGCCCACTCCAGTATTCTTGCCTGGAGAATCCCATGGACGGAGGAGTGCGGCAGGCTATAGTCCACAGCATCGCGAAGAGTTGGACACAACTGAAGCCACTTAGCACACATGCAGGATGATAACAAGATTCAAAAATGGAGAGAAGACAGTGTATCGATTCTCTGCAGCCCAAATCCACAGAGATGAACACATCTGTGTAGCTGACCCACTGGACTTCCTACTCATCTCAGCGAGAGAGAACAGACAATACTCTCACTGAGAAAGGATTAGATCCTACAGAAGGATTTTATGCTCTGGCTGGGAGACTCGGGGGAGTCTAAGAAAGTGGAACTTCACTCTAGATTGGATGTCATCATAAAGTGGGGGCAATTCTATGACTGTCTCTGTTTATCTGTAGGGCAGACAGACCGGTGCAGATACAAAGCTGTACTTAGAAAAGCAGACACAGTTACTTCTTTCAGTGAGAAGGGAGGTTTGAGATCTTGTGAGTGCCACAGTGATTTTTTTTTTTTCTGGCTTTATCATGGTCTTAGACCGACACTGTCTGATGTTCGGTGAGATTGTCACACCCAACAGAGCACCAACAGCCCCAACCAGCTTGTAATAACCTTGAGGCCAGTTCCCGGAAGTCAGGAGGCCTTCCCACCCTCTTCCTCAATGTCTATAGAGCTGCTGATCTGCAAAATATCAGCAAATAGCTGAGATAGCTTTGTTGTGAAAGGGGGAGAGAATTAGAAAAATCCATTAAGTCTTGGTGCCAGTGGTAAAGAATCCACCTGTCAATGCAGAAGACTTAAGAAATGCGGGTTTGATCATTGAGTTGGGAAGATCCCCTGGAGGAGAGTGTGGCAACTCACTCTAGTTTCTTGCCTGGAGAATCCCCTGGACAGAGGAGCCTGGTGGCCTACAGTCAGTGAGGTTGTAAAGAGTTGGACACGACCGAAGCCACTGAGCCTGCATGCACACATGAAAACTTAGGCATCAGTGCTGGACAGCGGATTGAATGGACCAGCCCATAAGTGAGCTTGGAAACACGGGCAAAGGGCAGATTTGTAGTCAGCAATGGTGAGCTCAATTTTAGCCACACCAAGCTTGAAGTGATCAAGCCAGTTTTCAATCTCACACCTTGGAAATCAGAACTGGGTATACACATACAACCAGAAAACAAAACTCACTATTATTAAAATACCTCCTGAAACATTTGGATAGCCCCTGCTGAACAAGGAAATTTAGGATACTTACGCTTTATAACCTGTATTTTGTTCACAAAGGTGACCCTTCTAAGAACTTTTATTTCTCACCCAAACCCTCAGTATTATAACCATTCCTTTATGTCTCGGTTCACAGAACACCCCGCCCCCCTTAACCCCATGACTACTTCTTCCTGTCTTTCAAAATGGAAATGAGCTCAGAATCAATTCCATTTTCCTCGCGCCCCATTCTCTGTGGGTTAGAACTGCCCCAGTTAATTTAAAGCCGAGGCAGATGGTAATTCATCTCTGGCAATCAAGGCAAGTGCTGAGGTCTGTTCCAGAACCACTGTCGTCAGCAGGGAGAGTGCGGTTACATGTAGCTGCTTAAATAAGCCCTGAGATGTGGAGCTTCTTCGGGGGCTCGGCAGTCACCCACTTTCTGCAGCCGTCACTGACGTGGCTCCTGGGGAGGCCGAAGGTTGGGAGACTGGGTGTAAGGCGGGAATGCAGCGGTGGGCTTGGGAGAGGGCACTGGGCTGTTGGGTAAGTCCTGGCAGCTGCCCAGATGAAGACCCGCACTGAGCTGAAAGCACACGACTCAACTGCCTTCCTCGGGAAAGGGTATTTGGAAAATACACGGGAGTGTATTTCCAAGCACACGGAAGACAGTTCCGGGTACACAGTCAGGGCTCAGTAATTATCTGCTGAAGGAATGAACAGAAAGTTGGCTCCAGGTAGGCAAATAGTTCTCCTCTGAGCCTTTACAAGTCCCCTGGGTTTTACCAGGGCATGTTCCCCTCTCACACAGACGTGTGAGAAACAGCGCCATGAAATGGACCGGTTTGTTGGGAAACACTAAAAGGCTATCAGCTCCTGGGAGTAATCTCAAATACTCAGTGCCAAGTTCTGCATCCTTGGATTGACTTCAAGAATGTAAGTCACTGAGAATGTCTACTGTAAAATCAGTTGATTTAAAATGTCCCATTGAGTGCCTGGCTAGCTCAGTCAATACAGCATGAGACTCTAAAATGTTCCATTGCCTAGGCCCAGGACCAAAAGAAAAAGACCTTCATTCAAAACCACAACTAAAGCCCACTGAGTGGGTTTTGCCTCATTGTCTTAAAAGGCAAAGACCCTCTGCCATTCCAGGTCTCCCCATAGAGAAGCAGGACTGGATGGGGGGGCCTGCCTGGGGCACTGCAGACGGTCTGAGCCCTGCAGGGAAGATGCGGCTTTGCCAGAGGCAAGACCCTGCCTGTCCAGGCATACTCTGTGTAGAGGCAAATACCCAGCAAACTTTGCAAATGCTCTATAATGAATTTGTTGTTCAGTCGTTCAGTCATGTCCGACTCTTTGTGATCCCATGGACTGCAGCACACCCGGCTTCCTTGTCCTTCACCATTTCCTGGAGTTTGCTCAAACTTATGTCTACTGAGTCGATGATGCCATCCAACCATCTCATCCCCTATTGTCCCCTTCTCTTCCTGTCTTCAGCGTATTTCCCAGCAATAGGGTCTTTTCCAATAAGTTGGCTCTTCCCATCAGGTGGCCAAACTATTGGAGTATCAGTTTCAGCATCAGTCCTTCCAATGCATATTCAGGGTTGATTTCCTTTAGAATTGACTGGTTTGATCTCCTTGCAGTTTAAGGGACTCTCAAGAGTCTTCTCCAGCACCACAGTTTGAAAGCATCAATTCAATTCTATAATGAACACTATGGCTCTATCGCCAGCATCTGTTCCATCCATCTCTTTTCCACTGAGTAGCAAAGAAAATGCTCTTACTCTTAGCTCCCAGAGATGGGGAATGCAAGCTTCTCCGTCTAAGTCAACCAGTGAAATCTTTGTCCTGGTGTTTAACTTAGGAGCACTTGAGGTCTAAAATGGCCCAATCAGAAGGAAACCCAGGGCTTCTCTTTCCTGATGAGATCAAACGACATGTTTCCTGGAAGAACACAGTTCTGGGAGGTACTGGCTGCCATCTTATGACCACGAAGGGAGCGATCTCAGGAGAGAGCCAGTTCCAGAAAGGTGGCAAGTCAGTCTTGATGACAAGGCAGAGCAGCTGAAGCACTGAATATTTCTCAAATTTTCAGTGGCATTAACCAATAATATCCTCACTTTTCAAGAGCATTTGATTCAGTTTCTGTAAATCAACTTTATTTAAAACAATGACTTTTTAAAATGTTTTATGTTTTTTAAAAAGTTTTTAAGGTAATTTAGAACAGCTTTAGATGTACTAATTTAGTTATTTTGTCACCTGTGACAGAAACATCTCAGTTGATATTCATCTCCTCTTGATAAAAAAAAGTACAAAAGAATCAGGAAGGGTTTGAAAATAGGTTTTTGCATGTATATTATTAAATTGAAAGAATTTATCCTATGATTTAATAAAATTGGCAGTTTTCTCAAAGATACTATAATAATGTCCAATAAACTAAAATTATGGTAACCCCCAGTTATACCACCATAGAATGTTATTAATAGACTAGACCACCATAAAATGTACCACCATAGAATGTTATTAATAGAATATGATAAACATATTTAAAGTTGCAACCATAATTTGAAATAAATTTTCATGCTCTAATTTCCCATGAACAATTACTAATATTTCTATGTGATCTTTATAACTTTTAATTTTTGAAAAATTTATCTTATTACAGTTTAATTACACCCTGCTCATAATGTGATATACTTAGTCTCAACTTTTTGCACTTGTAGCTAATGCTGTAATGAACATTTTAGGAAGCATATAGATTTTTGCTTCTGTTGAATTAAGTGAATGATGTAACATTTCTAAAGTTTTTAACTCAGGCTGATGCCTTGGATATCAAGCTGCCTGAAAAACAGTCTTGTCTCCACCATTACAAGCTCTTTGATTTTGGACAGATTATATAAACTTACTTTGCCTTGGTTTCATTTGTAAAATAGGAATAATCATAGCACCACCTCCAGAGAGTTATTTAAAACCAATTGTCATAAGACACATTAAGGAGTTTAAAGCAATGCACATGTGTGCTAAGTCGATTCAATCGTGTCCAACTCTTTGCGACCCCATGGACTATAGCCCGCCAGGTTCCTCTGTCCGTGGAATTCTCCAGGCAAGAATACTGGAGTGGGATGCCGTGCCCTCCTCCAGGGGATCTTCCTGACCCAGGGATCAAACCCGAGTCTCTTACCTCTTTTGCATTGGTAGGCAGGTTCTTTACCACTAGCACCACCTGGAAAGCCCAAAACATGCACTGGATACATTAAGTTCTTAAGAACTGTAACTAAAAGTATTATTATTTGGAATAATATAGAACATGAACACATTAATGTCATAAATTCTATGACACTGAAGACTTACTAGTTCTTATTAAGTTTTTTGCCACTTTGATAAGATATATAATTATAGCTCACAATTGCTTTACTTTTTACTTGATTACTAAACATTTCTCCTGGATTTATTTTTCCTGTGTTGTTTATTCCCTTTACTAGACACATTTTTCAAGTTATGTCTAACAGTCTAAAATGTATGAGACTTATTAATTCACAGAATATGTACATCAGTTTCCTCTTGATGATTTAACAAATACCACAAATTCAGTGGCTTAAAACAACCCCAATTTATTCTCTTACACGTCCAGAGGTCCGAAGTCCAAAATCAAGGTGTTGGCAGAGGTGTGTTCCCTCTGGATACTTGGCCTCAAAAAGTAGTTCTCTGGCTTTTAAAAATTTCCGGAGGCCATTTGCCTCCTTGACTCATCACCCCTCCTTATAAGGACAATTTGCAATTACACTGGATCTCTCAAATAATCCAGGGACTTCCCTGGTGGTCCAGTGGAGAAGACTCCGAGCTCCCAATGCAGGTGGCCCAGGTTCAGTCCCTGGTGGGGGAATTAGATCCCACATGCTGTAACTAAAGATCCTGCATGCCACAACAAAGATGGAAGATCCCGAGTCTTACAACTAAGACCTGTGCAGCCAAATAAATAAAGCGTCACACCTGCAAAGTTCCTGGCACAGGTTCTGGGAATTAGCATGCGGGTGGCCATTATTCTGTCTGACATCGTACAGGTATTGATTCATCCAACACACACTGATTGAGACCTGGTGCTGGAGCTGCAAGGATGCGTTAAGACAGAGGGTTTGCCTGCAAGGAATTCATGTCTGTTCTTAGCAATGGAGACAGACATGAAAGGGAAAGAGAGAGGGAGAGGGGGAGGGAGGGAGGAGAAAAGGCAGGAAAGGAAACAAGGAAGGGAAGTCAGCATTGCCACAAAGAGAGTAAAATGCTATAGCAACAGAACAGAAAAACTTGTTTTCATTCCTGGGATCCTAGAGGCCTCAACAGAGGAAAGGACAACTAAGCTTGTCCTCCCAAGCAGGAGGCAGGCACGTAAGCAGGAAAAAGCCATTTCTGGAGAGGAGGCTGAATTGCAGAGGGACAAAGATTTGAGAGTACATTAAATATGCAGAGAAAGGCAAGCAATTTGGTTTAGTTAGTTAGAGGCTAGGAGATTTCAGATCAAAGTAGCAAAAGACTGAAGGGCTGTGCTAAGAAGCCGAAATCCTGTAGGCAACAGGGAAGTTAGTGAAGGTAAATAAATGAGCTGATTTGACCCAGGTTTTCGAGATCCCAGCATTGAGTCTAGGGTGGACTGACAGGGATGCCTGAAGGCTGTCACAACTGTCCAGGGGACGGCAGTAAATTCCATTTATACATATTTTAAATTGATATGTAACAAAAGAAATGGGAACGAAAGAAATAAACTAGTTGATTTCAAAGTTACCTTCCTGATCTAAAGTTCTGTGGTTTCATGATTCTATTTGTTCTCCCAAAGGGATTGGGAATTATATTTTAGCTACCAGGCCTAGAATAAAAAATTGTATTTGCTGCACTCCCAGTAATAGACTAAATTCTAATTTCCCCTACAGGAGTCCAGGAGAAGGAAATGGCAACCTATTCCAGTATTCTTGCCTGGAGAATTTCACGGGCAGAGGAGCCGGGCCGGCTACAGTCCATGGGATCGCAAAGAGTTGGACTCGAATGAGCAACTAACACTTACTTACAATAAATGACTCATAAAAGAAGTATTTAGATAAATAGCTACTAAAACTTTTATTACTCCTATTTCCTCCAACATATACTAATAAGCCTAGTTTTTTCCCTTACAAAAGCACACTATAAAGCAATGCCATATTTTTTTGTAACCCAGAAGCAGCAAAACTCAGACTGCAGACTTAGAAAAACAAGCAATGCTTGCTGTTCAGCTTTTCTTTTTTTTAACTTTAATAAATTATTGGACTTTGAAGTTAAACGTCTAGAGTCAGGCATTCATTTCTAGAAAGGTTTTTATACAACCTTAACAATGCAAAGTAAATTGTACAAAAAAAGAAAAACACTCAGTAAAAAATAGGAAGAAAATAAGACCCTGCAAAATGCATTAGGGACATTTATATAACGCAGCAAGAACAGTGATCGAATAGGAATCATCATCTTTCTACTTGTTAAGGTTGATCACCAGCTAATGAAAGACAAACTCATTAAACATTTGTTCTGCTTTGTTCTAATCATTTTTAAAATTTGTTTCTGTTTAAGATCTATTTTAGGGTTTGCTTTTTAAATTGGATTTTGTGATTATATAAAAAAACCCGGACACAGTTCCAGTTGCTAACTATTTAAAAATGTATTAAAGGCTCAATCTCACTGCCAGTCCTGTGCCCTCCGCCCCCTGCCACTCTCTTCCCCACAGGCCATTTTTATTAGTTTCTGGTTTTTTCTGCTAGGTTTTGTAGGAGAAAAACAACACAGACAAGAATGCATATATTTTTATTTCCCCTTTTATATACATACAAGGTAGCATTTTAGATAGCGTGTGAGCTTTATTTTTTCCCGAAGGACACTACTAGTCTGAAAATCAGTAGATATCAGCGTGTAGAATTTGTGCCTCCTCACATGGCTGGAGAGGGGCCCACGGAGTGGGTAACCGGTGCCATTCAACCAGCAGTCCCCCTGCAGATTCGGGGGCTCCCAAGCCTTTGCACTCTCATGCCTCTGTGAATAAACTTGTACGTCTGTTGTTTCATATCTGTAGAGGTGTGTCTTTAGCCAAGATGCCTAAAGAAGTAATTCTGGGACAAAGGGCAAATTCCTTCATCATTTTGCTGGTTATGGCTAAATTCCCCTCCAGAGGTTGTGACATTTTGTATGTTATGCATAAGAGTCCTTGATTCTCTAGTCTCACTGATAGTGTTGGTGAAACTTCTGGATTTTTGCCAGTCTGATAGGTTGGAATTGATACTTTGATGTGACCTGAATCTGCATCTCTCTTGTTGTGAGTGGAGTTGATTATCTTTCATATAGGTAGTGTTAGTCGTTCAGTAGTGTCCGACTCTTTGCGACACCATGGACTGTAGCCCGCCTGGCTCCTCTGTCCGTGGAATTCTCCAGGCAAGAATACTGGAGTGGGTTGCCATTTAAAAAAAATTTTTTTTAATTAAATTTATTTTTAATTGAAGGATAATTGCTTTACAATATTTTGTTGGTTTCTGCCAAAAAACATGATAATTTAAAAATTGTGAAGTCATTGTAGACTCTCATGCAGTTCTAAGAAATGATACAGAGAGATCCCTGGACCCATCACCCAGCTCCCCTCCCTGGGCTCACATGGTACAAAATTATAATGCAATGTCACAGCCACCAAACTGACATCCACACCATCAAGTACGGAAGAGTTCCCGATCTTCCCTTTTTATGAGCCCTTTTTTTTTTTTTTGTGAGTTGGACAAATTGGGGTAAATGCATCCCATTCACTTCTCCCACCAATGACCAAACAACAACCGTGAAAGCTTATTGGAAGGTTCTGAAAGGTGGGGTAAGGAAGACCAACTCCCCGGGGACTCGGAGACTCAAGTAACACCTCAGCCATGAATCCTGGGAGTTCTTCACTTGCCTCTTCATTAGATATCCCAGCCTGGGTGCTAAAAAGGTCAGCAATATAACTGACCCAAGTAGAAAAAGCCCCACAAGAAAAGCTTGCTGTCCTCAGCCTGAGAACCTAGAAGGTTGCAGACTAGCATGCACCATTCAACCATACTGTCTATCTTCAGAAGAGCACCCCAAGAATAGCCAGGGCCCTCCCCACCCCCACTGGGGAGCAGTGGTGGCCAAACCTGTTCCCCACCAGCACCCACCCCCATGCCCTCTGTGGTGAGGAGCCTGTGGGAAGGAACTCTGGGGACTCCCCTCCTTTATGCAGCCTAAGACTTCTGCCCCATTTTCTACTGGGTTTCCAGGTAGGTTATAAAATGCACAAGGCTTCCCTGGTGGCTCAGTGGTAAGGAATCTGCCTGCCAATGCAGGAGACACGGGTTCAATCCCTGGTCCAAGGAAGATGCCACATGTGAAGAAGCAACTAAGCCTGTGTGCCCCAACTACTGAGCCTGTGCTCTAGAACCTGGGAGCCCGACGACTGAGCCCATGCACGGAAGCTACTCAAGTCCACGCACCCTAGAACTCACGCTCTGCAAAAACAGAAGCCATCGCAACGAGAAGCCCATGCACCACAACCAGAGAGTAGCCTCCACTCGCCGCAACTAGAGAAAAACCCTGCACAGCAACAAAGACCCAGCACAGCCAAAAATAAATAAAATTCTATAAAAAAAAATAAAGGGATAAGGGGTTGGACCCTATGAGAAGCCCTTGGCAAGCATCTCCCTTACTTGGCTGCAGTCCCCTCAGGGGAAGGAACCTGGTCTTATTCACTCTCATGCCACCAGCAGAGCCCAGTGCCTGGGACAGAGCAGGTGCTTAATAAATGGCCTAAAATATTGAGATCGGAGAGACTAGAGACTAGGCTGCCAGAAGCTGCTACAGACTGAAAGACTGCAGTTACCCTCTGCAAAATGACATTTATACAAGGTCAAGGGATACAGGAATAAAGGGGAGGTCTGGTTACCATAGCAACCCTGTTCTGTCTGAACTGAAGTACTCAAGGGATTTCCTTAAGACTTCAGGGAAACTAACAGCAGCCATCCGCCATCCACCATGATGTTTCCTGATTCTAACAATGATGGTGATGGTGGAAGAAGAGAGAAGAGCAGATAAAGGAAGGGAAGAAGGGGAGGAAAAACTGTGTAAATGAAGCAAATCCTTGGAAATGAACTAAGTAAACTGGAAATAATATTCCAGACATAAACAAACACCTTCTCTTTGATACATCAAGCAGGTGTTTACAACATCTGCCCTCAAACTCTTTCATCATCATATTTGTGCCTTGAGACATTTATTTTACAGTAGGGATGACTGTCACTTTCCTTGTTAGATTTTTTAATTTAGCAAGCAAAAATTATCTTGGCAGTGAACTCTTTGCTATTCTGGTTTTTTGGTTTTATAAACTAATCCATTTAAAATTTTTAAAACTTAGCAAATATTTTAATTTACAAATATATTGGGTAAAAAGATGAGCCTCTCTATTCAGGTAAATCTGTAGGTGGGACAAAACACATTTTGACAATGACCTTCAATAATACGGCACCGATCCTACTTAACACAGCTCAGTAAAAGGGTATGATGGGTGTGCATTAATGAAGCAGTCATTGGTAACGCTGTGGTGGGTTCTGCTCTGTTAGATGCTAAACAGTCTCCCCTGACAGCATCACTCATTCACTGAGCAGTGAACTAGATGCTGGGAGTACAGAAATGAATGGACACAGACTACCTGCGAGTCTCCTGCAGTCACCTGGGGGACCACGCGCTCAGTTCTGCAAATACAAGAGATCATCTGGTATATGTGGCTATTTATTTACAACTGAACAAAATTAAAAATCCAGTTCCTTACTCCTGCCTGCCACATGTCAAGTGCTGAACCGCCATGCATGGGTCGTGACTATCACACAGTAATATCACAGAACACTTCCATCATCACAGGATATTCTACTGGGCAGTGCTGGGAAGTGTCCTAGAAAGTGAATTACTGATCAGAGGAAAGAGAGGGGATGAAGAATGGAAGGCAGAAAAAGAAGGATCTTAAAAGAAACTAAGAGAATAAGTGAAGAAGCCACACCCAAAAGGTAAGAAAGAAATAGTAGGAGTTCAGGTCGAGGGGGACGCTGAACTTCCCCAGCCACTGAGAGAGAGAACTACAGAATCCTTTCCGTGAGTTCAGTATTGTAACAGGTGCTTGCCACATCATCTACTTAAGATCAACAACAAAGCCAGATTCTCATTTGCCATACATTTCTTCTCATGATTACTATCGCCAAGTTATAACTGTATACTTTCATCAGTTCACTAATTGTTTACATACATTCTCATGCATAGGGTAATCACTGACTACATTTCCTAGCAGAATTAAGGAGCGTGGTATCATTCTTAAAATATGATCCAAGCCGATTTGTATGAAAAGAAATTCACTCTAAAACTGGAAATTGACTTAATATAAGCCAAGTCTGTGCTTGGAGTCCAGCACTGTGTTAAGTGTTCTATTAGAATTAGTTACTTTAATCATTTGAATGACCCTTGGGTAGTTCCCTCACCTTCCATAGAGACCAAGAAATCGAGGGCCAGAGTGGTTTAAAATTTTGGTAAAATTTCCCAGGTGGCTCAGTGGTAGAGAGTCTGCCTGCTAATGCAGGACACACGGAAGACATGAGTTGGATCACTAGGCTGGAAAGATCCCCTGGAGGAGGAAATGACAACCCCCTCCAGTATTCTTGCCTGGGAAATCCCATGGACAAGGTGCCTGGCGGGCTACAGTCCATGGGGTCACAACAGTCAAGACACAACTCAGCGACTGAGCACACACACAGCTAATAACAGTGAATGTGTGAATTCAAACTCCATTCAGTCTCATGCCAGAGTCTTCACTTATAACTACCACCTTTCAACAAAGTTCTACTAAGAGGTAACTGCAAATCAAGGTCCACAGTTGCAGAAAAGCAATTATTTCAACTATCCTTCTGACATGTAGTGTTTCCCGCAGAGAAATACTCTATTTTTGGCTTTTTAAAAAAAAAACTTATTTTGTACTGTATAGCCAATTAACAACGTTGTGACCGTTTCGGGGGCAGGTAGAGAGACTCAGCCACGTGTGCAGCACCTATCCATTCTCCCCCAAGCCCTTTTCCTATCCAGGCTGCCGCGTAACATCAAGCAGAGTGCCCTGAGCTCTACAGGAGGTCTGTGTTGGTTATTCATTGGCTGAGAAATATTCTGCACCTGGAAAAAAGCTGCTCCTTCAAGATTCCCCACTGGCTCTCAAATATTGCGTGAGCGAACTATACAACTAATGTCTGCAGAGAGCCTAATAGAGCACCTCACTCAACGGGAGGATCCCCTGGAGGAGGGCATGGCAACCCACTCCAGTCTTCTTGCCTGGAGAAGCACATGGACAGAGGAGCCTGGCGGGCTACAGTCCACGGGGTCGCAGAGAGTCAGCCATGACTCAGTGAGTGAGCACACATAGGTTTTCAAGTGTCCCACTCTGCCAGTTTTACACAGAGGATAGTACACTCCTTGAAAGTAGTTAATGTCTGATGCTTCTTAGAGATCTTCCAGAGCACAGACTTCAACTGACGGAGTTGGGAAGATTAAATTAGATATGGAATTCAGGTTCACCAAAATGTATCTTAGAAATGCGTTGAGAAAGACACAAGTTTTACTTTTCAATCCATATATTTTTCTTGTAATATTCTGTTGGTGATACAGGACTATCTTAAGTCACTTAAATCAAGAGCAATAGAGTACATGCTCCTTAAGAAGCACTTTTTCTAAAAAAAAAATTACTTGGTCCAGAATATCTCCACAACCTTAAATCCATACAAGGAAACCCCTTTTCTTTCCCTTCTCTTTTGCATCTATATGAGATGATGGGTGTTCAATTAAACTTACTGTGGTCATTATTTCATTACGCTGTACACCATTACTCAGACAGTGTTGTATGTCAATTATATCTCAATAAAATTGGAAAAAATAATAAAGACAATAAAAAATATAAAACCATTGAATTATGCTGCATTAGTCATCAGAGGACACACTAATACTATAGGTGGGAACCTGGGGCAGACTAAGCAAACTCCATTTTCTGGCTTAGCAGGATGTGAATACCTAAATGATTATGATTTAATGACTGGCTTTATTTGTGATGTATAGTGACAATATCCCAGTAAGTCACACTATGCATAAAAATTAATAACACTGAGAATTCATACAAATAATTCAAACTGACAGAAGTCATGATCTCATGATCTAGTCCCAAATGCAAATCCAGTCTCAAGGTATTTCTGAGATTTGACTGCCTTAAAGATCTTCAGATTCCTGCCTACAACACACTAGCTTACTGAAGTTGTGCAGGGAGAAGAAAGTTATGCCAAAAATGACTTAACTATTCATTTTGATACAGTAAATTACTAATTGTATTGATGAACAGTATTTAAATGTCACTGTGTGTCCTCTGAGGTTCAGGCTATGAGGTCATGTCTAAATGTATTTAACTGACACTGCTGCAAAGGCAGACGTGATCACCTCATGCTTACAGTGTAAATCCTAGTACAACCACAGTACTCAGCAATAATCCACCTGAATATCAGGAACACAAACACAAAACCCCAGACAACCCAAAAACAGGTCCTGAGAAAATAAGTACATCATCACACAAGGTCTTTAGAACATTATATTTCATAAAAGACAATGATAAAAAAGTACAAACATTTCCATGAGAAGCAAAAAACAAAAAAAATGAGAGTACAAGAAATTACTAGCATTTATTTCAGTGCATTTATATAGAAGCCTTTTAGATCTTAATAAATAAAATAATCTTAAGTACACTTCCTTTTTCTGATAAACACTATGACCTTTTCAGTTCTCTCATTGGCATATTTGCAAATACAAGATAATAACTCTAGAGTACCAGTATTTGTCTGGAAAGTACACAAAGAAATATAACACAGGCAAACAAAGGCCAAATAAAACGACACACAATCTGCTTTTACTTGTACAGAACCTCCAAAATGAAGGAGAATATTGAACTGGATATCTTTCCATTTTGTTTTAAAATGGATATCAATACCTTGGCTAGGAAAGAAGAATAAGCAAGTTGTAACACATAATTTTGTATTTACATAATATTGCAAATAAGGGTTTTTTTTTACGGAATACCTTTTCACAAACTACAAACAGAAATTTATATTTAGACTAAAAAAATATTCATTAAATCCCAGTTTTGGCAAAGACTTAAATGATAATCTCCACTGTGAATGAAACATAATGTTACAGCAAATGCATACACTTTTTCCTTTTCTTTTCTACAAACTGGCCCATTAATCATTACTACTTTCTCTAGTCGAAAGGCACTGTGTAACTTTCCCAGTAGTGCTATAGGGAGCTCAGAATTATGTCTATCTATATACATTTCTTGCCTTTGAGACTAAAAAATATAATGCGTAAGTTAACAGAAGACGTTTTCATAATTTTAGAAAGGTTTTAACTTGCTTGACTTGATTTGTTTAGAACTGAAATAAGATGTTTTCTGTGGACATACCTAGCACTGCACCTAATGAGTAGGTAATCAATACATGCATGCTAATAAATCCACTGAACTATAAAGGGAGCTTGCATCTGTAATGTATTTGTTAATTTTTATGGGACAGAGTTACAGGCTTCCCTGGTGGCTCAGTTGGTAAAGATACTGTCTTGTAAGGCAGGAGATGCAAGAGACCAGGGTTCAATCCCTGGGTTGGGAAGATCCCCTGGGGAAGGAAATGGTGACCGATTCCAGTATTGCTGCCTGGAAATCCCATGGACAGAGGAGCCTGGAGGGCTACAATTCATGGGGCTGCAAAGAGTTGGACACAACTGAGGTACTAAACCACCACCACCATCATGGGACAGAGCTCTTTTCATACTGATAACTGGCAAAGCTCTACCACACATACTCAAACATAAAAGTTACTACTTATATGCAAAAATCAATTTGAGGTCTGCACTTAAAAAGCAAAAGACAAAAAGCAAACTAATGAGATGGCTTTCACAGGATGCCACACTGTATCCAAAACTGAAAAAAGCAAAATAGTCACGGCCCTCACTTAAAACAAAATTATTAGTAGACTTAATCCAAGAAAATAAGGCAAATACTAGTTGAATGGAATTCTCTTGAAACTATAAAAATGTGTATCAAAATGAGACTATTCCAAAATGTGGGCAGCTCCATATTAAAGACAAAAATATGTTTTCCTACTAAGACTCAGAAACAGCCCCAATTTCCCCCTTAATATTTAAGTATTTAAGTATTATTGGGTTAATTATGCTCCTATGCCCCTACTATCTTGTTAGTGATCAACAAATGTTAACTTTTCAATCTACTTTCTTCCATCAAATTAAAAAACTACATTGGCTTTGAGAGATAAATACACAATTTAAGAACAAATATCTTGCTTTCCAGAAGGTTTGACCTTTCATCAAAAAATGAAAAACAAATATTTTGGAATTCTAAGAAATAAATGTAGAAAATGTGTTATAACAGAGAGCTATCAGTTTTCTCCAAGTGTAAGAATTTAAATTATTTTATGGTTTCGTTTGAAGTCATTTGTGTTATCAATATTTGCCATAGAAAATGACAATTTTAAAATTAAACTTACAACCTGAGAGATAAATAACTATATCCATGTCAGGTGAATAATCCATTTTGTTCCTCAATACTGAAGGTTCATTTGATAGACATGTAATTTTTTCCTTTAAATTTGTGGAAATATCTTAAGATATTTTAAAGAATCTTTGGTCAATCATAACTGATAATTTTCCAAGTAAGGATACTGTTTGGTTTTGTTATGAAAATGCCATCCAAATTCAAGATTAAGTAATACACTTGATATCAGGTAGAGAGACCTGTTTTTAGAGAAGTGTCTTAATAAAGCCAATGCATTTAAATAGTTGGTAATGTATTTTAATATAATTCTATTAATTTATGTTTTTAGTGAGGAAATTTTAACACCAGAGATGTAATATCTTAAAAGTGAAAAAAATACACGCCGTTTGAATGAAACCAGCCAACATTAGAAAGGGTCCCTTCCAAACTTGAAGTTCTATGAGTCTGATAATTAAACTTAAAATCTGCTTTTATCTACTAAGCATTTACCTTAATAAAAATAGAACATTTAATTTTTTATCTCATAGTATAATTCATTTGTATGTTTTAAGTACTACTGGGTTTTCCCTAACTCAATCTTTCAAAAAATTGTTTTGCTGTTTTCTTAAATGAAAATTTTTTTTGGTTCTTCTGAACTGGAAATAATAAAAGTGCTATTCACTGTGAATTAAAAAAATACAGTGTACAACCACACACAACCTTGGGAACATTTTTTGAGGCACAAAATCCCTGACACTTTACACCAGAGGTACATGAGAGACATTTAACAAAGAGGTCCTTTATATCATGTCACATCACAACTTTTAAGATTTTCTTAGTAATACTCATGCAATATGCATAAATAATATGGTTGTGATTTAGCAAAATCTGATGAGATTGCAAGCAAGGAAAAAAAAATTGGTAATTCTGGTAAGAAGAAAAGCTATTTAAGTCCTTTCTTCTTACCCTTAAAAACCGTACAGAAGCTGTGACTTCTTCCACACAAAAAGCTGAGGGTCTAAAGCTCAAAACTAGTATAACAGTGTACTGTATTAGTTGGCTGTCAATTATTGACAGTTCCTTCATTTCACACAAGGTTAACCTTTGTTTAGTGACATAAATTTACAGGGTTTTATTCCATGCAAATAAAAAATGTTTATAAAAGTCCCATAAAGGCATCACCCGTTACATGCAAAACTGTAACACATCTTATTTTTCAACAATTTGAACACATTAATTTACATCACATATGTACAAAATATGTTTAAATGGAAATAAAGCATTCTCTTGAATTATAGATTTTAGTATAAAAATTTTCTCTTCGTAGGGAGCTCCTGTAACTGCCAGACTTAACTGCATCTGGTCTCTGCGGTGCTCGCCAGGGGGTGTGTCTCAGGGTAGAAGATGGGTGGGTGGAAGAAGGCTGACTGTACAATCCCGCAAAGAAACACTGAGAACACAGCTCTTCTCACCACCCAGAGCGCTGTGCCGCATCCATTCACTGACCTCCACTAGGGGCGCACTCCCAGTTTCCGATCCAGCACTGCGGTCTTGCCACGTGAGCTACTTCCTTTAATAGTCTTCGATTGGAGCTAACTCTGGCATGAGGTTTACAGATATATTTGTATACAACCTATCAACCAGTATTTTTGGCGTGTATACTAAATTGTTCAACCCATCGATGTACTGGCGCTCTTTTGAGTATCTGAGTAATTTATACCTACAGCATTAGAGAAAAAAATTAAAAGTAACAGAAACAGGTTTCAAAAGAAAAACATGAGAATATGCTCAAGGTCATTCTCATCAGTAAAGCACTTAAAGCCCTTTACAATTCTTGGTTCTTACACATAATTAAAAACCCTTCTACACCACATTCTAAATCAGCATTTTTACTAGTCTGAAAATGCTACCTGAAAAATAATTATCTTGTACTCTTACAACTTACATATCCTTAAGAAATGAAATGCATTACGCTTTATACTAAGGAAAAACTTTTCATATGAACAATTAACCAGGCTCTTTAATATATAAGGGTGTGTGTGTGTGTATGTAAGTATACATACATGTGTATCTTTTCAAAACAAGGTAAAGGACTTCCCTGGTAGCTCAGTGGTGGAGAATCCACCTGTCAATGCAGGAGACACGGGTTTGACCCCTGATCTGGGAAGATGCCACCTGTCGCAGAGCAAATGAGTCCACCTGCCACACCTACTGATGCCACCTGCCACACGTACCGACGCCAGCAAGCCTCAGAGCCCGTGCCCCACAACAAGAGAAGCCACTGCAATGAGAGGCCTGCGCACTGCAACTAGAGAGCAGCCCCCACTCACCACAACTAGAAAAAAACCCACACAGCAACAGAGACTCAGCACAGCCAAAAAGAGTAAATAAATTTAACAAATTATTTTTAAAAAACAAGCACAAGAATGCTTTACTTTTATAAAGAAAAATGGTATCTACAGAAAATTCCCTTCAAAACGTTTTTTTTTTTTTTTTTGGTGGAGAGTGCGATGCACTTTAAAAAAAGATCTTTCATATGTTAAATAACTTTGAAACCTCGCTATCTAAAGGTGATATTAAACTTACCGTCCTAAGAACTGGACTTCACCTCGATGGTGATGAGGAATAGACTTGTATTTTCCCAGGTCCCCCTCTGGTCTTGTTACATTATATCCAGCATAGTGAACCCTAAGATACAATATACAGAAATGAAAATACATTAAGAAATAAAATATGACATAAAAATGATTGAGTTCTATTTAAAATACAAGAGAATGCTTGAATGCATGTGCTGTCAGTAATTTTAAAAGGGCACTCAAAGAAAAAAAAGGAAAAACACAACATAGGATTTAGGACCACAAAGATTTTCCATGCCAAAGAATCCTTTCCTGGGATAGAAAGTACAGTTTACTTAATAGAAAGGAAATCATTAGAAATTCCAATTTTAAGTAATTTGTACCTCAACATACCTATTCCAAAGGTCATCATCTTCCCCTCCCCAGCCCCAGAAGGCGTTAGGAAAACCATTGATCTTTCTGAATTGTTCCACTGTTAGTCCACTTACACCGCCAAAAAACTCTTTATAAGGAAGACTACAAAAGAAAGCAGAAAACATCATTCTAAAAATAAAATCAAGAAAGTCTGCCATATGAAGTCAACTTTTAGATCTTCTATGTGCTTTGCAAAATATACCTCTATTTCCATATAAACAATCATGTTGATTAAATCATATTTTTGGAAGTATAAAGCATACCAAGAAACAAAGCATCTTCATATTCTAGTGAAATAAGTTTACCTAACTGTATTACATAAAATACTTGTGGTAACTGAAATCCACTATTTAGTATTATTACTTTGTAAGACTTAAAACCTAGTGTTCAAAAAATGGCCTATTTTCACACCAAAAGTAAACTTGATCAAATACATCAAGAGCTGCTAATGCAATGTTAGATTTTACCAAGCTAATTTCCTAAATTAACTGATCTTAATTTATTAAATACAATATTAGATAGATGAGGATAAATATAAAGCAAGTCTAGCATTTAATTTTGAAAAAACTAGCTGCCTATTCCCGCAATGCCCTTCTAAGATACCCTATGAACCCTGGGATTAGTCTGTATGCTAAGTCGCTTCAGTTGTGTCTGACCCTTTGAAACCCTATGGACTGTAGCCCACCAGGCTCCTCTGTCCATGGGACCCTCCAGTCAAGAATACTAGAGTGGGCGGCCACGCCCTCCTCCAGGGTATCTCCCCCAACCAGGGATTGAATCCACGTATCTTCTGTCTCCTGCACTGGCTGGCGGGTGCTTTTTTTTTAAAAATTATTTATTTTAATTGGAGGCTAATTACATTACACTATTGTAGTGGCTTTTGCCATACACTGACATGAATCAGCCATGGGTGTACAAGTGTCCCCCATCCTGAACCCCCCTCCCAGCTCCCTCCCTCCCCACCCCGTTCCTCAGGGTCATCCCAGTGCACCAGCTTTGCGTGCCCTGTTTCATGCATTGAACCTGGCCTGGCGATCTATTTCACATATGGTAATATACATGTTTCAATGCTATTCTCTCAAATCATCCCACCCTCGGCTTCTCCCACAGAGTCCAAAAGTCCGTTCTTTTATCTGTTTCTGTTTTGCTGTCTCGCATATAGGGTCATCATTATCATCCACTAGCACCACCTGGGAAGTCCTAGGATTACTCTAGGTAGATGAGATGACTTTATTCATTAGAAATTAATATTTCCAAACAAAAATTGAGAAGTCTTCATTTCTATGACACTCATGATTATCTTTTAGCAAGAATCTTTATTAAAATTTATTAAATTTTAATTTATAAGATTAAATAAAAGTCTTTAGTAAAATTTAGTAAAAAAAAAAAAAAAAAAAAACCCGAAAACAAAACGGATTTTTTACCAGCTAAGCCACAAAGGAAGCCCAAGAATACTGTAGTGGGTAGCCTATCCTTTCTCCAGCGGATCTTCCTGACCCAGGAATTGAACCAGGGTCTCGTGCATTGCAGGAGGATTCTTTACCAACTGAACTATCAGGAAAGCCCTAGTAAAAATCAATTCCCCTGAATTTAATGTACTCTAGCAGATTGACCAAAATTGAGTTTCTAGAAGTACAAAGAATCAAATCCTGAACCAGGGTGACCTTCCCAAGGTAATGCCAGACTTGGATTTCTGATACCACGGTAAAAAGGAGATTTTCTAATGATGACAATGACCAGTTTTAAAAACAAAAAGCACTCTTTTCTCATTTCTGAGCTGATTCACCAGGTCCCATCACAGAGACTTTCTGCTTCTCGAGCTCTGCAGGTCGGGCAGCAGGTGAAACAGTGATGGAGCCAACACCACCCTGCTCGACTGCAGGTCAGGCTGCAGGAGAAACGGTGACGGAGCCAACATCTCCCTGCTCCAAGCTATTTTCTCTCCTCTCCACTTCTGTTAGTCAATAAAAACTGTGATCTCTTTCCCAGATCTGGCCTGCTTGCTTTAATGTCAATTTAAGTTTACAGTCACACCTCCAATGATGGTATCATTTCAACATATCTCCCATCACAAAATGAAAAAAATGTTTCTTAATATTAAAGGCAGGTCAAGAAAACACAGCTTCAGAAGAAGAGAAATGGGATGCAGGAGAGGGCCTTCCCTGCACTGGAACATCCCCGGAGGAGGGGAACACAGAGGAGCCAAGCAGTGCCCTGTCTTACCTGGGGCAGCCCAGGGCCTGGGAACGCGCAGAGCTTCCTGAACAAGGAAGCCAGCCTTCAGAAATGCACGTCCTGGGACAACGAAGCCCTCTAACTGCTAAACGTAAAAGCCAGAACCTGGGCCCACATTTCCTTGAGTGTAGAAACCAGGCTTTCTTTCCTACCGCCCCACACTGAAACCTGTGTGTGAGGAAGCACCGGGATAACAAGTGACTCTATGGAGCAGCTCCCTGTGAAGCTGGGCTGGAGTGACAGGCATTTTCTAGGCTCTTGGGCCCCTCAGATCCAGGCACATAATGCTGCTTCCATTTTAATGATATAATTCTGCAGGTTCAGTCCCTGGGTCAAAAGGTCCCCTGGAGGAGGGCCTGGCAACCCACTCCAGTATTCTTGCCTGAAGAATTTCACGGACAGAAGAGCCTGGCGGGCTACAGCCCATGGGGCTGTACAGAGTTGGACGTGACTGAGTGCGAACATGTTGCACCGTATCAGGAAGACTGCCATTACTTACATATACATGTATTTATCCAGCTTGGCTGCAAAGTGACGTGGCATTTCTCCACATCCATAATAGTTTCGGTCATTTTCAGGTAGATGATCCACATCGTGGAAGATGACACAGTCCCAGACGCTGTCTTTCATGGCCTCTTTAAAGCCCACGTTGAAGAGCATTGCTCGGTTAAAAGGCTGTGTGCCGGTCTACACGGAGGGAAGAAGAGAAATGTACTCAGGCTCTGCCATGAGTTTTTTCTGTAGCTTTCTAACTTGTTGAATCATGGTCAAATAGAAAAAACAAATACATCCAAAGCAAACAGATAAAACAGTAAACATGCTTTAGGATTATAAAGCATACTGTTTGAATTATTACCTTATTTTATTACTTTGGTAACACATGCAAAAACACTATTATTATCAAGTCCATTAGGAGATCATCACATTTATATAATGATGTAATTCAGGTTTCTGTTTTACTTCAAATGCATCAGGATATAGGTTATTTATGACCGGGGGGGGGGGGGGGGGGGGGAGAAAGCCACTGAAAATAATACAGGTTGCATTCTTAGTGAAGCTTTCCATATGGTGTCAAGACTAAAAGAAGCAGTAAATAAAGTGAACCAAGAAGCAGTGACCCTTCTCTTATATAATAAGGCCAGAGAGGGCTAACTTTGTATTACTAAATGCTTATAATAGACACAAAGGCATTTTTAGAGACAAAAACAATTGGAACTTATTATGTAAAATTCAACTACCTTTCTTACAACCATTTTCCTTTCAGTTCAGTTGCTCAGTTGTGTCCAACTCTTTGCAACCCCATGAACTGTAGCATGCCAGGCCTCCTTGTCCATCACCAACTCCCAAAGCTTGCTGAAACGCATATCTTTTGAATGGGTGATGCCATTCAACCATCTCATCCTCCGTCGTCCCCTTCTCCTCCTACCTTCACTCTTTCCCAGCATCAGGGTCTTTTCTAATGAGTCAGTTCTTTGCATCAGGTGGCCAAAGTATTTACTGGAGCTTCAGCTTCAACATCAGTCCTTCCAATGAATGCTCAGGACTCATTTCCTTTAGGATGGACTAGTTGGATCTCCTTGCAGTCCAAGGGACTCTCAAGAGTCTTCTCCAACACCACAGTTCAAAGGCATCAAATTCTTCGGCGCTCAGCTTTCCTTATGGTCTGACTCGCACATCCATACATGACTACTAGAAAAACCACAGCTTTGACTATATGGACCTCTGTCGGCAAAGTAATGTATCTGCTTTTTAATACGCTGTCTAGGGTGGTCACAGCTTTTCTTTCAAGAAGCAAGCATCTTTTAATTTCATGGCTGCAGTCACTATCTGCAGTGATTTTGGAGCCCAATAAAATAAAGTCTGTCATTGTTTCCACTGTTTCCCCATCTATTTGCCATGAAGTGATGGGACTGCATACCATGATCTTAGTTTTTTTAATGTTGAGTTTTAAGCCAGCTTTTTCACTCTCCTCTTTCACTTTCATCAAAAAGCTCTTTAGTTTTTCTTCACTTTCTACCATAAGGGTGGTGTCATCTGCATATCTGAGGTTATTGATACTTCTCCTGGCAATCCTGATTCCAGTTTGAGCTTCATCCAGCCCAGCATTTCGCATGATGTACTCTCAATAGAGAAGTTAAATAAGCAGGCTGACAATATACAACCTTGACGTACTCCTTTCCCAATTTGGAGCCAGTCTGTTGTTCCATGTCCAGTTCTAATTGTTGCTGCTTGACCTGCATACAGGTTTCTCAGGAGGCAGTGAAGGTGGTCTGGTGTTCCCATCTCTTGCAAAATTTTCCACAGTTTGTCATGATCCACACAGTCAAAGGCTTTATTAGTCAACAAAGCAGAAGTTGATGTTTTTCTGGAACTTTCATGCTTTTTCAATGATCCAATGGATGTTGGCAATTTGATCTGGTTCCTCTGCCTTTTCTAAATCCAGCTTGAACATCTAGAAGTTCATGGTTAACATACTGTTGAAGCCTAGCTTGGAAAATTTTGGGCATTACTTTGCTAGCATGTGAGATGAGTGCAATTGTGCGGTAGTTTGAGCATTCTTTGGCATTGCCTTTCCTTGGGATTGGAACACAAACTGACCTTTTCCAGTCCTGTGGCCATTGTTGAGTTTTCCAAATTTGCTGGCATACTGAATACAGCACTTTCACAGCATTGTCTTCTAGGATTTGAAATAGCTCAACTGGAATTCCATCACCTCCACTAGCTTTGTTGGTAGTAATGCTTCCTAGGGCCCACTTAACTTTGCATTCCAGATGTCTGGCTCTAGGTGAGTGATCACACCACTGTGGTTATCTGGGTCATGAAGATCTTTTTTGTATAGTTCTTCTGTGTATTGTTGTCACCTCTTCTTAATAGGTTCTGCTTCTGTTAGGTCTGTATCATTTTTGTCCTTTATTGTACTCATCCTTGAATGAAATACTCCTTTGATATTTCTAATTTTCTTGAAGAGATCTCTAGTCTTTCCCATTCTATTGTTCTCCTCTATTTCTTTGCACTGATCACTTAAGAAGGCTTTCTTATCTCTCCTTGCTATTCGTTGGAACTCTGCATTCAGATGGATATATCTTTCCTTTTCTTCTTTGCCTTTTGCTTCTCTTCTCTTCACAGCTATTTGTAAGGCCTCCTCAGACAACCATTTTGCCTTTTTGCATTTCTTTTTCTTGGGGATGATTTTGAACACTGCCTCCTTTACAGTGTCACAATCCTCTGTCCATAGTTTTCAGGCACTCTATCAGAACTAATCCCGTGAATTTGTCACTTCCACTGTATAGGATCCAGGTAAGAGTTTCTATTTTTATTATTCTTGTTTATGATACAGACCAAGAACATTTTTTTTTCATTTATTTTTATTAGTTGGAGGCTAATTACTTTACAATATTGTAGTGGTTTTTACCATACATTGACATGAATCAGCCATGGATTTACATGTATTCCCCATCCCGATCCCCTCTCCCACCACCCTCTCCACCTGATCCCTCTGGGTCTTCCCAGTGCACCAGCCCCGAGCACTTGTCTCATGCATCCAAACTGGGCTGGTGATCATTTCACCCTTGATAATATACATGTTTCAATGCTGTTCTCTCTAAACATCCCACCCTCACCTTCTCCCAGAGTCCAAAAGTCTGTTCTGTACATCTGTGTCTCTTTTTCTGTTTTGCCTATAGTGTTATCGTTACCATCTTTCTAAATTCCATATATATGCGTTAGTATACTATATTGGTCTTTATCTTTCTGGCTTACTTCACTCTGTATAATGGGCTCCAGTTTCATCCATCTCATTAGAACTGATTCAAATGAATTCTTTTTAATGGCTGAGTAATATTCCACAGTGTATATGTACCTTATCCATGTACAGCTTCCTTATCCATTCGTCTGCTGATGGGCATCTAGGTTGCTTCCATGTCCTGGCTATTATAAACAGTGCTGCGATGAACATTGGGGTGCATGTGTCTCTTTCAGATCTGGTTTCCTTGGTGTGTATGCCCAGAAGTGGGATTGCTGGGTCATATGGCAGTTCTATTTCCAGTTTTTTAAGAAATCTCCACACTGTTCTCCATAGCGGCTGTACTAGTTTGCATTCCCACCAACAGTGTAAGAGGGTTCCCTTTTCTCCACACCCTCTCCAGCATTTATTGCTTGTAGACTTTTGGACAGCAGCCATCCTGACTGGCGTGTAATGGTATCTCACTGTGGTTTTGATTTGTATTTCTCTGATAATATGTGATGTTGAGCATCTTTTCATGTGTTTGTTAGCCACCTGTATGTCTTCTTTGGACAAGAACATTTTAAGAGACAAAGTGGGAACTTACTACATAGAATCCAGCTTCCTATATTATTACTACTTCTTTTTACTTATGAGGGAAATTATATAAAGGTACATTAGCAATAAAAACTTTCATTCTACAGCTAAAGAAAATCAGAGTGAAATCACCTATGCCTTAGCAATATTTCTCAAAATCATTTCCAAAACTTAAAACAAAAAAAGGATTATGACAGAAGCAAATGAGATACACAGTGTAGTCATCACCAGAATGCTCCCTCAAGAGTGCAAAATTACTAAGTTTTAGTCCTGAGTCCTGCGCTAACTTGAGATAACAGAAATCACTTTATTTTTTAAAGCTTTTCCTCACCAGTGAGATGGAGAGGATAAAAACAAAAGGCAGTTAAATTGTAATGTTATTACTGGTACATCATCAGTTTGAACAAATGACCTTCCTTTAAGATTATAAAAAATTGTTTTCATTAAATGTGGACCTAATACTTAATGGCTTATAATAAAAATAAGTTCTATATCTAACCCCCCTTCATCTCCCAAAAGCAATACATTTATTAACCTCTAGAAGTTTATTCTAGACTCACCTCTATATTTCAAGGTAATGAAAATTCTGATATTCCCTTGCCTCATTCACTTTTTAGACACTATTGATTTCTTATCATGGTTACTGAGGATTTATACCTCTACACTCACTGCCCTTCCATCCACTCTCCCAACAGAGCTATGTCACAATTTTTTGTTAAATCAATGATGTTTGCATTACTACAACTATGTAAATATTTGTGTTGAATAAATTACGATTCTGTTTTCTTCCTCAAACTGGGATTAATAACTGTCTTCAGTTTTCTTAGTTTAATATACAACTGTTATTATTTTGTACAAAAGCCCCAATAGGCATGCTATGTTTATTAATAACTGATGCAATCATTCAAATACATCAAACCATCTATCACTTCCTCCTCCACCCTCCAAGCTCAGCTCTCGCTCCCACTGCCCTCACATCTTGCTCCTGTCTGGCCTGGTCTGAGCAGCTGTGGCCATCATCCTGGGCCGCCTCCTACACCCCCTACATCAGCTGTGCCCTTCTCTTGGCTCTGTCAATTTGTTGAGGAATCTCCTTCAGCAGCTTCCTATGTCAGGATCCATGGGGGAAAATTAAATATATACATATATGTATTTATATAGCATATATATGTATACATATACATATACATATACGTGTGTGTGTGTGTGTGTGTGTGTGTGTGTGTGTGTGTGTATATATATATATATATATGTTTCTGAGGTAGCTCTAGAGGTAAAGAACCCACCGGCCAATGCAGGAGACATAAAAGACTAAAACACAGGGGTTTGATTCCCTGGAGGGGGCAGGACAACCCATTCCAGTATTCTTGCCTGGAGACTCCCATGGACAGAGGAGCCTGAGGGCTGCTGTCTATAGGGTTGCACAGAGTCGGACACGACTGAAGCGACTTAGCAGCAGCATACACAGAGAGAGAGAGACAGAGAGAGAGAGAGGGTTTCCCAGGTGGCTCAGTGGTAAGGAATCCACCTGCCAATGCAAGAGATGGACATTCCATCCCTGGGTTAGGAAGATGTCCTGGAGAAGGAAATGCAACTCACTCCAGTGTTCTTGCCTGGGAAATCCCATGGACAGAGGAGCCATGGGCAGGCTACAGTCCACTGGGTTGCAAAGAGTCAGGACTAAGTGACTGAGCACACACACACACACACACACATATATATGTATGTATGTATGTATGTGTGTGTGTGTGTATTTAGCTAATGAATGAATGAAAACATCAGTCTACTTGCACACTTGACTGATATACTGACTGTGTAAAAAAATTCTAGGTAAAAATTACTTTCCCCTAGAATTTTAAAGGCATATGGCTCCACAATCAACTAGGTATCAGCACTGCTGAGAAGGTTCATGTGATTCTGACACATAATCATGAGCAACTGTTTCTACAGAATGTTTTTGTTATCTTCTCTTTTTAATTTGTATTAAAAAATTTCAAAGTAATATGCTTTATAGATCTGTATTTTATTCATGGGTACATGTGGACCCTTTTAATCTAAAGACTCATGTCTTTGCTTCTGGGAAATAGTCTTACATTATTCCTTTGGTTGTTTTACCCCTCCCCATCCCCATTTTCTTTTTTTTTTCTTTGCTATATTTTTGCAGAACTCTGATTAGGAAGCACATTCTTCATCAACTGATGTGTAACAAATCACAGCAAAACTGGTGGTTAATCACACCACAGCATTTACGATGCTCAAAGCACTGTGATAGGATATTCTGACAAAGATCCCTGATCACTGCTCTATGATGTCTGGACTTCAGCTGGCATATCCACTTCCAAAATAGCTAAGCCACATGGCCAGCAAGATATGCTAGCAAGTCAATTTTCTCCATGGGGCCTGCCTGAGTGTCTTCATGACATGGCAGGTGGCTTCCTCAAGAGCAAGAGATCCAAGAGACCAAAGCAGAAGCAGCAATGTCCTTTATGACCCCGCTTCAAAAATCACACAGTCACTCCTCAGAGTGCTTCCCATATTCACTGGGGCAGGAGGCCGTATGAGGAGGCAGGGATCCTTGGGGACCGTCTTAGAGATGGTCACCTCTGAGCTGTACTGGTACTTTCTGATTAACTGTCTTAACTTCTCCTGCTGTGATTCTAGTTTAAGAGTTATCTTAAGTTTGTCTACTAAAAGCTTTGTTTCACTTATCCCATTTCCTTTTCTAACTTTTTCTGATTTTCTTTTTTTTTTAATGAAGTCCTGTTTTCATTTCACAGGTTCATTATCTTTCCTTTACCCTCTGTGGATAGTGATCATGAATTTGTATTACTATTAATTTCTTTTTTCAAAAATGTTCACAGTTCCTGCCACTATTTTCTATAGTCCTTTTTGTTAGATTGACTTTGTCTCCTCTTGTGGGAACGCTTGGCTATCCATCATGGTTGAGAGTAAGGCACTAAAAGGCTGAGGGGAACCTCCACATAGGTACATGAGATTGTGGCACCGCACTCACACACACGCATATGCTCGAGCAAATCCCTAAACGAAACTGAAACAAAAACAGAAGCCCCATTTCTCCTCACTACTATTCTGTGTGCCCACAGCTCGGAATATGGCAACACCCTTGTTCAAGACAAAAATGTTGCATCCTGGTTGACCATTCTCCATCACTCAAAATGTACATCTGATTCAACAGCCAAAGAAGGAAGAGACAGATATATGTGTACTATCCTTCATATATAACTGGGGGTTCCGAGCTGCCTGCCAATGGGTTGGCTCTTCTAGGCACCGGTCCAGCAGGAAAATAACTCTTCACATTTCCTACGTGGTAAAGATGTTACTAGTTCAAAGCCCCACACTATCAAATCTATACGCCTGAGTTAATATTGATCAAGGCTGATATTCAGACTTAAGAGATTTAGAAAATAAGGATCTTAGCTGCTTTGCAGACTTTTTCATCACATATACAAAGTGATTCAATTGTGTCAGACTCCCAGACGAAAAGCCTTTAAAGACACAGGTAGGTATAGGTATCTCATCGTCCACATTATGAAGACTGATTCAAAAAAGGAAACTAGCAGTTGGTAAAACGATCAAGAAGTTTGGCTATTGTGTACGTGTGCTCAGTTGTGTCAAACTCTTTGCAACCCCATGGACTATAGCCACCAGGCTCCTCTGTCCATAGGATTTTCCAGGCAAGAATACTAGAGCAGGTTGCCATTTCGTTCTCCAGGGGATCTTTCTGACCCAAGAACTGAACCTGTGTCTCCTACGTGTTCTGCATTGGTAGGCAGATTTTTTTACCATCACACCACCTGGGAAGTCCCTTGGGTACCATGTAAGTGGCTAAAATTTTTAATTTACTATCAGGTTAAAAAAGCTAATTTTCATAATATACATGGTTGCATTAAAAAGCACATATGCACTATATATTAATACATTATCATATGAACAGGAAACAGACCTTAAAAGGGTGATTTACATACAGACCAAGTTTAAGTTATATTAAATACCAAGTATTTCCAGGGTGGGAAATGTAGGCAAAAAAGCTAAGAGTGAAAAAATAGAATAAAAAAAGATGGAGAATCAACCATAAAGGAGCTGGGGAAAAAAACACTAAATGGAACAATCTTAGGAAGAGAATTTGGATATTTTCTAATATTTCAAAAACAAAAAATCAGAAGCATCTAATATAAACTAGGTCACTTTCTGTCTACTGATAAAATAAGGAAATATGCTTTTAGTCAGATTTAGTAAAAAGGAGGAACAATCAGGATAAAATGAGGTCAACAATGTTAAAACTGAAACTATCCAAATTACAATGTATTCAAAACATGAACAAAATGCACCATTTTAGAAACAGTATATAGAAATCAGTGATAAAATTCACCAAGGCTCTAGTGTTTGGGAAGTGAGATGAGGGAAAGACCAAGGAAGTAAACCTTAAGCACAAAACTAAGTGATGACAAAGGAGAAAAACACAGATGTAGAGAGAATATTTCCAAAAGGTTTAGTACCAAAAGAAACTGTATACATTGAATCCCAAGACAAAAATATTTACAGAGAAAAAAACGAGCTGGTAGCATGAAGAATAA
Source organism: Odocoileus virginianus (assembly GCF_023699985.2). Taxonomy (NCBI): domain Eukaryota; kingdom Metazoa; phylum Chordata; class Mammalia; order Artiodactyla; family Cervidae; genus Odocoileus; species Odocoileus virginianus. The sequence continues at coordinate 32,081,935 of NC_069695.1, forward strand.
TTACATGTGTATTTCACTTTAATAGGTAAAACATTAGATTATTAAAAATGATAGGAGCATATCAACTGATATAATGGATTAACCAAATGTGGTATACACAATTAACAGGTTCAATCCAAAATGGAACTGTACCCAAATATAAAACCAAGATACTAAACACCTTAATCACACAATATCTAAGAGTTTATTAAGTTCTAGTATACCTAGTTACCATTTTGAAAACTAGCCTCACCTGTTCAATGACATAAAAGGCAAATTCCAGCCGCTGTTTTTGGAGCATCGGGATCAGATGCAAGAAAAAAATTGGAAGATGTTCATGGCGATTGCGGAAAGGAATGAGGACTGCCACCTTTAAAACAAAACAGTCACATATATAAATATATACAGCAGCAAGCCCTAGAGGTAAAAAATAGAAACCGACCCTTGAAATCCTCTACTTATGCATTTTCTCACCAGAGATCCAACAGTGAACAGAAACAAATATGGCCCCTGCTTCTGTACCACTTACGCTCCTGTGAACCTGCGGTGGTATAACCGGGACGTCCTAAGGACAGTGGTCTTTATCCCATGAAAACCACAGAAGTCATGGGAAGATTTGAAAGGAGAGATATAACCACCTTTGGTGACAGCAAACACTATTGGAGAGAGCAGACTGGAGAAAACCAAAAGCGGACTCAGGGAGCTGGTTAGAAAATAAATGCAAAGTCAAGACAAGAGGTAACGGTAGCTTGAGAAGGACAAGAAGGATAGTAGCACATGGATTTTTGAAACATTTAAGAGGCAAAGTACCAGGATTTGTTCATGGATTGGATATGTAAGGAGTGAATGAGACGGATGTGTCAAGACTAATTCTAGGTTTTTTATTAGATCATAAATAGAACTTTATGGATTTCAAGTTGAATTTAGAAGAGATTCCACTTGAACATCTAGTATCTAATATGGCTTATCTGGCCTAGAGATAGTATTAAAAGACATAGCATGGAAATAAATGAAGTTTGATAATTATACTAATATTTTTCATTTAACAAAAAGGCATAAGATATTGCAAATCAACTAGAGTTCAATAAAAGGATGCTAAACAAATAAAAAATTCCAAAATCATGAGATTTTCAAAGAGTATGAGTCAAAATATGTCTAATAACAATGCTTATGTGTCATTCTATATTCTGGGTTTTTAATAAAGCCTAATAAACTGGTTAAAGAGAAAATCTGGGATTTATTAAAACTTCAACTATACCAAACACATTTTACTAATGAATGAACAGATGCAAATAATTGACAGAGCATAGGTTTAGGATCTAATCTTACTTGCAGAATCAGGACATAACATTAGAGTCATAGAAAACAGTAATGTTTACCTGTGTATTTTACATTACCAGGATCATACATGAGAGAAAATTTCAGATTATTAAAATAGTTTTATTTTAAAAGAGAACAAAAGATGGTTTCAGAAAATTGAAGACATCTGAACTAAAAACTCCACCACTAATTTTACCTGAATGATGACAAAGAATGATGACAAAGACAGTGGAAAAAGAAAGAGACCTATGTCTGCTGGAGGCTGACATTTTCATGTCCACACTGTGCCAGGCTTGGTACATGGCAGGAACTAAAGAGGTTCTGGCATATCTGCCAGCCACACTTTGGGCCCCATTCTCCTTTGGTTTGCTCCCTAAGGAATCTCTTGGCTTATCAGCCTAAGGACCACAAGGCTGCTAGAGCAACTCGGAACCCAGAGCTAGGGGGTCCCTTCCGTTCCACACACAGTGGTCACTGCTGGTGCTGGGTGCTCTGTACTGAGCGAGGACCTGCTGATGGGCCTCAGGATCAACTGCTAACATATTTACAGAATTCCCAAATCTACACAACTCACAGAGCAGCTCAGGAGCCCCTAGGTTTCGTCTCAGGACAAGAAACTGTTGTGAAAGGCAAAAGGAGAAAAAGGAAGTGGATGGCTGAGTACTGAGCTCTGCCGCTGACCTGATCTGATATGTATCAGTGTGGACACTTCCTGGGCTTCTCTGGTGGCTCAGACGGTAAAGAATCTGCCTGTAATGCAGGAGACCAGGTTTCTAGCAAATTAGGCTTGAGCTTGCCCTTCTTGGTTTTGAATTTGGCACAAGTTGGTAGCCTATGATATAAATGGGCTATAAAAGCAGTTAAGGTAAATTACAGATATGGCTGCAGTCCATGAGGTCGCAGAGTCAGACACACTGAACTGAACAGATCATTAAGGCAGCAGTAGTGGTGTTAGTCACTCGGTCGTGTCTGACTCTTTGTGACCCCACAGACTGTAGCCTGCCAGGCTCCTCTGTCCAGGAGGAGGAATTCTCCAGGCAAGAATACTGGAGTGGGTTGCCATTCCCTTCTCCAGAAGACCTTTCAAACCCAGGGATCGAACCCGGGTCTCCTGTGTTGCAGGCAAATTCTTCACCATCTGAGTTACAGGGAAGTCCTACATTTAAGGAAAGAAGCTATTTTAAAAGTGTAGAGTCAAATTAAAGACAGTTCGTATTAATTAAGTACAATTAGGCCGAGTTATCAATTGAACGTAAGAACAGACAAAGGTAGTCATGGCCCCTAACACAGTAATTTCTCCAACAGAACATTTAAAATACTGAGTTTTTTCCTTTCTTAATCTTATGTGGAAACTGAGAGTTTATAAGAGAAAAAAAATGCCCCACTGTCATGGCAAGTTCAAAGTTAGACTGACATTTTTGTAACAAATACATGCCCACATTTTAATGAGGCAGATGTTAAAGATTTTGAATATGCCTGAAGTTTTTATTAAAACAAAGCTAAACAGCATCTAAAGATTCATTTGGTATGTCCCTTCCTGTGGCTTGGAATGACTCTCAATAGTTTACAGCTTACTTTCTAGAAAAACAAGCTCTCAGTATGCGGCAGTAATTTATTTCAAGGTTTGATAGCCTTTGTTTCAGAAGATTCTTCCTTACATGTGCCCTTAATTTGTTCTGGAGCCACTTTTCTGTTGATGCATCTCCACTGGAGATGGAGAACATCTGATCATTATCTTCAGAAAAATAAGTCATCTTCGTCAATCTCTCCACACCTCTTTAAAGTCACTAAACTAACTGAATTTATGCACCTATTTTTCTTCCCTGCTCATTTTCTCTTACACTCACCATGAAGAGATTAGTAAGAAAAATGTTGACTACATACATTGTCCCCACCAAGATTTTGTTCTGCTTTCAGACTTTAAGCACACCTCCCGCTACAGGGTCCCTAAATGACTCAGCTTCCGATTTGCCTACCTGAAGGGAGCACCAGCTGTCTGCGACCCACTAAGACAGAACAGAGAAGAAGCTGAGAAGCCTTCCCTCGGAATGTCTGAGGAAGGAGCTCAACAATTTTCATCTCGACCAAACACCCCAGGGAGCTCTGGAACAGGTGTCAAGACCCATCTTCGAGGAACCTCGGACTAGAAACACAATTCTAGGCCTCTGACCAGATAAGCCCAACAAGCAGCTGCCTGCTTCTTTAAAGCCTTCAGGTTTTAGACCAGAGTGGTTCGGGCCTCCACCTGGACCCTGAATGGAACACAGGTAACATCATAGGTAAGCACTTTAATGATCTGAAAAGCATTACCTTCCTCCTCTTTCAACCTCCCTTTTAGAAACCACCTTCCTCTATAAGGCATCTGTCCTGTGCTAAACCTTCAATGGGGACCTGTGGTGTTCAGAATACCTAGGAATTGCTGAAATCACTAGTTTTAGCAAATCTCGGTTCCAATTAACTGGCCATCAACAAACTGAGTTGTTTTTTTTTTTAACAACAACTTAGTTTTCTTAAAAAAAAAAAAACCTCATATATTAAGAATCAACTTGGCAGCAGATGTTTCACATGAATCTAGTTGAGTCTTCTCTCTCACCTCAGTTCCAAGATTAAAATGGGACACTATCAGAATGTCAACAGGGGGTTGGGTCAGGAGGAAGGTTATCTGATTAAACGTGGCAAGTACAAGTCATCTCTGGGCTATCTCCAAATCCCCTCCCATACCTTGAGCTGCATAGCTCAGAAGCTGAGACCAGATACAACCCTAATAAGAGCAATAGTACCATACAGTTCTTGAATAAAAATAAGCTGATTTTTAGAACCCTGAATTAGCTGGCTCCTGAAACTCCACTTTCAACAGTGTCACCTACCCATCCACTGGAGTTAACAGTCTACTAAAATCTGTAAACAGGAGCTACCTGTGTGGGGTACATAGCTCTCTTCCGGAGAAAGAGAAGAAAACAAACACTAAAGCACTTTAAAATGCAACATCTGATATAGACCACTAGAGAAAGCACAAAATACTCAATTTTTCTGACCCCAGGTCATCCTGTGATACCACACAACGCACACCTGAGGGGTATATATTACGTGTATTAACACATCTGAGGATCAACCTCCATGCTTTCCCACAGCCTCTGTGATTGAGGACACTTTTTCCATTAGCATTCAACATACATACTCATCACCCAAATAAGAAAAACAATTTATTTTGCCCAGGACATTTTAAAAAGTAGTTATTATGTAAATTGGGCCATATTTTATATACAAAAATGATAAAATCGATCATGAAATTAATTTATTATCTGAACCTGATCTGCAAAACAGCATAAGGCAACTGTAAAACAGAATGTATTGCCAACATTTGTACTGGAATCCATTTCAGCAGTTTTACAACTTTTTTTGAGGGGAAAAAATGATTTCATAAATTATAACAAGGCATTTATCTGTCTCATAAACTCAACTCAGCAAAGCTGGTTTAGTGCTTACCTTACACAAGAGACTGGTGTCTACATTAGGGATGCCAACATAAATAATACAGATCCCCAGCATCCCCAAATACAAAGGATTCAAGGCCAGTTAAGTCAGACAGCTTTCATCAAAAGCTTAACAGCATACAATTCTCCTTCCCAGGAGTGATTATTGCTTTTTGGTACCAAAGGAGAAATATTTTAACAAAATACTAATATTTAAAAGAAGAACTGAAAAATGTTCCCAGATTAAGGCTACATCACAGCCCTTCAGGATATAACATCCGATTTAATCATACATCTGATTTAATCATATGCAGTTTTCACTTGAATTGCATAAATGCTACTTCCTATTCAAACATAACATTACATGGGCATGCACTTATTAACCAGTTTCACAGTGTTGAGAGCAACTCTGACTTAAACCACGATTTTCTTTCTTTTTTTTTTTAAGCAGCAGGGGCATGCCAACTCCCTTACAGTTTTTCAAACAAAACATTAAAAGTAGGATTCTGACACATCAAAAAGATGAAAAGCTTACACTCTGCTTTCTGAAATAGAGGTGAAAAACGGCCCAAAGTTGTTTTTGTGTCCTGCAGTGACCGCCTAGCAGCCTCTTTGGAATCCTGGGACTCAGGAACCCCACTGCTAGGCCCAACTGGAAACCAGCGGCTCCAGGCCTCGGTGGGGGATGCCGCAGGTGTCAGTAGCTGTCAGGAGGAGCAGAGGGAGGCAGAGAAATCACTGCCTCTCTTCCAAGCAGGACAGAAAAACATTTGTTTCCCAGGCCAGTCTCAAGTGAGGAACGAATCACCAGGCTCTGAGAGACTGAACCCAGCAGCCTGGCATGTGTGTAAGCACAGGTGCAGTGCATCTTCTCAGGTAGCACAATTAACCCACATGTGAACTGTGAATACTTAACATTAAACACAAAATTGTCTTAATTTATCAAGACAAAGAGATTTCACTATATATTCTGAATTGAAAACACTTTTCTCGAATACATAGTAACAGTCACGTGATTTATGAAAAAATGGACCTTACCTTCCACCTGGGTTTACAGTCTTTAGGCCTCCAGTGACCTCCTGGCTCAATATCTAAATCCTTGGAGAAGAGCTGATGAATTTCATCAAAACTGACTTCACTTACATTGACATTGAGGAATCCCCCTAGAAGGTCAAAAATGTGAAGAACTGCTTTAACATGAAGTCAGACAACAATTAGTAGCGTGTTGGCATAACGTATTTGCTGGCGTAGTACCATTGGTCTTGTTTTCACCATATAATTGCTAACACCACCTTTCAGTGTTACTTTGGATGATAAATTATATGGTTACCCTACTATCTTTGGCACATGAGCCAAAGAAAAACAAAGCACCTAAGCTTTTTACTTTTGAGTAATATGATGAATATTATAATATTCTTTAGTAAATGTTTGCAGTCATGACAGTGTAGCTTATCATTTCAATTTAATCAACTATTAAAAAACCACTTTTAGTTTCAACATAATCAACATAGAAGACATGAATGCCCTGTATATAAGTTAATTACACAGTTAGTTTGGGAGCTGAATCCTAGCTTCTGTGTCTTAGGGAAATTACCTAACTTCTCTGTGCCTCAGTTTCCTTATTTCTAAGAAGAGACGTGCCTCCCACTGTGGTCACATCCATTAGATGCTGGGCACAAAGGTACAGTCAGGAAATGTAGCTGTTACTACTACCATCCAGTTTACTGACATTTCTTAAGAGAGAATCTGCAAACACAATTCAACAAATTTATTCTGAGCACCTACCATGCATCACCTTGACATGCAAAGTAAACACTATAAACTTCTAAGATGTTCCTTGCACTCTCTCTCCAAATTAACAAACATATAATATTCTTGGAGCTGTTTTTACTAACAGTTTTTCTAACATATATTATGGAAACAGGAATGACTCTTGCATGGAAAACCATTTCCATTAACTCAATCAAAACCAACCGAGAAGTAAGGATGTATACATGTATCTATTCTTCCCCAAACTTCCCTCCCATCCAAGCTGCCACATAATACTGAACAGAGTTCCCTGTGCTATACGGTAGGTCCTTGCTGGTTATCCATTTTAAATACAGCAGTGTGCACATGTCCATCCCAAACTCCCTAACTGTCCTTTCCCTCCATCCTTCCCCTGGCAACCATGCATGAATGGCTGAGTCCCTTTGCTGTTCGCCTGAAATTATCACAACACTGTTAATCAGCTATACCACAATATAAAACAAAATGTTACAAAAAATAAACTTAAAAAACCAAACAAACAAGAACTAAGGACTAACGACTAACTTCTTTCACCGCCTCATCTCATAAAACACACACAAACAGATATCGAGGCTTCCTACTTCCAGGTGTCCGAGCTCAGTGCCCATGACTCCACACATGCAGCCCGCCAGCCCTCTGTATCCATGAAGTTGGCTGAGATCTGTGAATGCAGAGCCTACATACAGAGGGCCGACAGAATAAGCGAAGTACTTGAGCATCCTCATATCTTGACCCTTGATCCAATGCCCCTCAGATACCGAGGGACAACTGAAAAACACTCAGTCGCTCTTTGAGAGAGCCCCTTTCCTTTCCTCCTGCTACTTTCTATTCTATAAGATTTCACAGCCGCCCATCTTCCCATCTCCCTCCTCAACCTAACTAGACAGGAACACAGTCACTACCATTAAGCACTGAGGCATTACTTGTTTCATTTTTGTGTGCATTCCCAGTCGTGTCTGACTCTATGCGACCCCGTGGACTACAGTCCTCCAGACTCCTCTGTCCACAGGATTTTCCAGGCAAGATACTGGAGTGGGTTGCTATTTCCTACTCCAGGGAATCTTCCCCACCCAGGGACTGAACCAGCATTTCTTGCATCTCCTGCACTGGCAGGCATGCTAGAGAGAAGTATTTCAAAATGCAAATGGCTTTCCTACATAGAGTAAGCTAGGAAAAAATCTTCTCGTGTCTGTTCCTCTAACGTGTGCTGTCTTTTATAACCAAATATCCACCCTTTACTGTGACAAGATATGCAAAGTAGCTAATCTTAGAAAGGTCAGGTTTACCTAACCTATGAACTTGCAGAGAAAGGACAGATCAAACGTAAGATCCATCTGTTGATATGAGCATAGACTATCAAGACTCAGCTGACAGAATCTATAACTGTAATCAGATAAAATTCACACAAGTAAATCTGATGCATTTCTTGGTATGCATGATTCCGCAAATGATAGTAATTAGACTAAGTAAGCAGTTCATATAGGGAACCGAAGTTGGTATTCTTTATGCACTGTTAAACCAATTTTTTTGCCTTTTGCCCAGCTTTATAGCTTCAACAGCTGCAATCATCATTATTGTCAGCAGTTTGCTCCGGCATCATTTGTAGTTTAATTTTCATTTTGAACACGCATGTGCCAGCAAATTAAGAGTTGGGCCTTATCTCTCTCTCCCCAGTGGAGGAGGGGGCTGCAGTGCCCATCACTTAATCTCTGATGGCTGAGGCACCCGAAGTTCACCTTCCTCCCCCCCCAGCAGCCCCCCATTCACAGTCTTCAGAGACCCTCTGCATCTTTTCTATGTGCTTATTGCTCTTTGCTCTGGAATCTTAATATTAACATCTTATTGGCTGAAGGCTAAACATGACCCAGTGGCATGAGGCTGTCATGCCAGGAGTAACAGCATCCTCACTACTGGGGGGTGGGTATGAAGGGGTGGGGGACAGGCTCCAGGACAGATGACTCACCACTGGGAATAGCAAGAGTGTGATCAGAAAGAGAAGGAAAAATGAACACTAATTAGTGGAGGTTGCCGTGGGGTGGGTTGACGAGAAAAACCAACTTCTGTTTCTTTGAAAACAATACCATTTCTCTGAGTTGCTGCCTATGCGTTTCACAGTGTGATAACCCTGCTCACACCCGGAGTCTGGACATTGAAATAAGAACTTGAGTGCAGGATGTCCATCACTGAAGTGCCTTCTCTGCTTTTCCTGGCGAAGCTTCCTGAGGTGTGTATTGTCCTGCTCTCCATCTGCTGGCTGGTGACCTGGGATGGAAGGTAGTCCTCCCCCACCCTCTCCCGGTTCCCTGGGCCCTGGTCCCCTCTGGAAGCCATGAGAAAATCTTGAGAGACTTGTGGTATACTGAAACTGCACCTTCCATCGAAATGACCCCCGGGCTCCACTTCCCCCAAGTGGGAGCTCGGATGCTAAGGGAGCCACCTGCCAACCACTATGGGTGGCAGGTGCCCCCTCATTCACCAGGTCATCATCTGCATGTTCTTAATACACCAGCTCCAGCTGCTCAATACACCTGAAAAGGAGGATGGGATGGTGGGTACGGTTGGGGCCCCATACTCCTAGATGCCTAGGAGCTGCAAACGGCTAACTTCCTCCTCCAGGATGTTCAGTCTCTCGGGGAAGGAACCACTGCTGGCCGGAGGTCAGCTCCGGAGCTCTGGGTTGCCGTGTGTCACTGCTGCCAGGCTTGGCAGAGAAGGCCCCCCCACCCCTGCCGAGCCGCTGGTGCTGTGCCGGGTCAGATTCCCCCGCAGAGCCGGCCAGCAGCCCCCAGGCTGAAGCACCTCTGCATCCCCCTACTCTTGCATGAGACCCCACCTGGCGTCGGGTGTGGAGGTGATCGGCTACAACCACCTGTGGAGGTCTGGGCGCTGGATGGTAAGGCCTCTGCCTCTCTCTCTCCTGGGCAGTGGCGGAGGCACGGGCTCTGAGGCTCTAGGAGCCAAGGAGAGCACCCTGGACCCAGAGGGGGAGGCCAGCCGCGGGGACCCCTGTGCTGGGTCAGGACTGGATGCTGAGCTTGGAGAGCTGCTCTAACCCTTGAGGGGGGGCAGCTCTACCAGTGCCTTCATGGCACCCAGGAAGCAAGTGCATCATGTGTTGCTGAAAGCAGGGCCCCAAGCCCTGGGTACCAGCTCCTCCCAAGCCCCCAGAGGAGGTGAAAAAACCATTAGAGGGACTTCCCTGGCGGTCGAGGGGCTAAGACTCCACACTCCCAATGTAGAGAATCCGGGTTCAATCCCTGGTCAGGGAACTAGATCCCACATGCTGCAACTAACACCTGGCACAGTCAAATAAATAAATATTAAAAAAAAAAAAAAAAACCTACTGGAAGCTTATAAGATCCTCATGGTCTGGGCATTACTGGTGGCGTATGCACATACCAAGTTGTGAAGGCTACATTCTCAGTGCCTGGAGCTTTCCCAAATGTGTCTACTAATGCTGCACTGGTGGAGGTGGGTCCCGACCCCTCGGCGGTCGATTGGGACGCCCTGGAATGGGAGGCGGCAGCATAGGAGTTGGGGAAGAGGCGACCTCTGCCCCAGGCGTTCCTCGTTACCGTGCAGCATATACCAAAATGTCCAGCGATGGCCAGTGTGAGTGAGGAACGGAGACACCTAGCTATAGCATGATAGAAATGCAAGAGTTTTGTTTTTTAGGAAAATTCATTCAAAGGGAGAGGAAGAAGGGTACCTATTGGCTCTCAGAAGTCTTTGGAACTGATTCTGAGCTCTATTTACGGAGAAAAAGACCCTTCCAAGCCTATAGAGACAGAAGAAAGAAGCTCGGCCTTCCTCATGAGATGAGTGACAGGCTCCGTGCTGCAGCTCAGGAGGTCGGGGTCCCTGGTGACTTAACCTCGGGACAGCTGAGCTCAAGTCAGATGCCTCTGTCCAGGTGCTCTTCAGGAGATGCTGGTCCCATCCCGGAGGATGCTGCTGTCACCTCTTGCGGTGCTACCCCCCAGAAGCAGAACCTAGGATCCCACGCCTGATCTCTGAGAGTGACAGCTGCCAAGACCCTGCCCTAGGGACCCTGCAGGTCCCTGAACTTGTCCCTTCCTCTGGGGGATGATCACCTGTTCTCTAATTATCCAGTGGGATGTTCTCATTGACACTGGAGGCCAAAGTGCTTTGCTTCTCTGGAACCGCTCCAAACAGAAGTGAACGGCTCCCTGTTACGAGGCATAACAAGTAGGACAACAGATGTCACTACTGAAACCATCCTTCTTAACAACCTCCTGGTGGTGGCCATCTACCCCGACCCTTTCCTGGCACAGGTATGGATGCCCTGACCACACTCATGGAGTCCTAGGACCCAGACCTGATCCCAAGGAGTATAATCCCCACCATCTTGGGTCTCACAGTACAGCCATGTGGGGAGGACCCCTGACTTCTCCTTCCCTCCACTTCCCTGCACCCATTTTCACACCAAGGCCCTTCAGTCTCCCTGGAAACACCCACATCACTGAACAGAAACCCCCAATTCCTCACAGCCTGAGACATTCATGCCATTACACTGGGAGTAGGTCAGCTACCTCCCTCAGTGGGACTGAGGTGACTCAAGGAGCCACTGCTCTGGGCACAAAACAACACGTCATTACAGAAAATCCAACCTGGGAGCCGCCCCGGCCGAGCACACGGCGCAAAGCCCAGCCATCAGGTGGCAGCGGCGGCAGCGAGTCTTCAGCACAAACGGCGTACTCACTGGCCCGGGAAGAAGGTGTGTGCGCGCTGCAAGGGGCACCCCCCTGTGTGTGTGTCAGTAATTCCACACAAACTTCAGACAAATGTTCAAAAGATGGCCCAACAGGTACTAGTATTCCACAGTCTGCCTGAGTTTTTAAATAAATACCTACCCTAACGTTACCCAAGGGCTTTATTTCTTTGGCTGGACCCCAATAATGGAGAGGGTGGCTACAGGTGGGACTGCAAATTGGCATTTGTCTATTGATACTGCTGATGACATTTCTGCTTTGCTCAAATGTTTCGTGTGCTGGGTGACCAACACCCTGCCAACGGCCTTTAAATCTCCATCATCCACACAGTGTCTGTGATCTGCCCTGAAGATTAATAATGCTGAGGCATCACGGGATCAACTGTGATGAGAAAAACAACCTTTGTTTTCCTGAGCTGCTGCCTCAGCATTTCACGGTGTGATAACCCTGCTCACATCCTGAGTCTGGACGTTCAGATAAGGGGTTGAGTTTGGGATTCCTGCCAAAAAGCTCCCACTTTGCTTTTCCAGAGGCCCCTTTAATAACAACCACTTAGAACTAAGGCCAAGAAGACTCAGTGACCTCTGCCCCAACGACCTTTTAAGCAACAGATCCCTGGCACCTGCTCTCTACCTCCTGGGATGGCAGACCACCCTTCCACCAGCTCTCCGTGCCCCTGCCAGTTTCTGGCATCCATGAGTAATAAACCTTGTGACTCTTCTGCCCGTGTGAGGTGTACTGAAATGGCACCTTGAATCACAACAATCGTGTGGGTGCCACTTCCCCAGAGCAGAAGCTCAGATGCTGAGGGAGCTCCCTGCCAACCACCCTTTATTCAAACAGGTCATAACATGCCTCTTATTAACTTCATACACCAGCCCCAGCTACTCAACACATGGTATCAGAAAGATACTCATTTCTGTGCATAGAAAAAAAGGAAAAGGGACATATAATAGAGAGTGGCCAGGAAGAAGCACAGCGCAGGTGAGCGAGTGGTGACACGGTTTCCAAACTACCCTCGGGGGAAAGAACCTGAGAGGGGAGCCTGTGGTCGGGACCCCAAGTCCTTCCTCCCACGGTACCCACCAAGGCTACTCTCATCTCCTTACATACCGGGTGTCCCCTCCAGGTTTCACTCAAGAAAGTGTTCCACCCTCCGACACTACTGGTGGGAAGGTAAACTGGTATAATCACTACGGAGAACAGAATAGGAAATGTCAGCCCCTCAGTCATGTCCGACTCTGAGACCCCGTGGACGGCAGTCCCCCAGACTCCTCTGTCCATGGGCTTTCCCAGGCAAGAACACTGGAGTGGGGAGCCATTTCTTCCTCCAGGGGATACTCCCGACCCAGGGATTAAACCCACATTTCCTACACTGGCCGAGAAGTTTCCCATATACTGTACTGCAATGTCTTTTCGAGAACATCACCCCTACTCTTCATCTTAAGTGAAACACTATTCTTCTCAAACCGTGCTCATTGCTTACTGTCTGAGATCCACAAGGTTGGGGTGAGGCAAATAAGAAGGTACACCACAGATTCATACCTACACTTCATAAAAAAATCATTACTTTCTTTTTTTCATAAATTTACCTCCTTTGAAGTTTCTGGCTTTTAGCCAAACTACCTTCCAAAAAGGAGCCACATTCACTGACATTCACTTCCTTCCCTGGACATCCTCCTGGTAATACCCAGCTCTGAATTCACACCCTGAGCCCCACTGTCACCTAGAATGACTGGCAGCGTCAGAGCTGAAAGGCAGCCAGTCCTGGCTTTAAGTTCTCTCTGCTGTCTCCCCACTTTTTCTGTCTCCCCAGTCTCCTAGAAAAGCAGTTGCTAATTTTGGTGGAGTGGCTAAAGATCACCAGGCCTGCCTGTTGAGAATGAGGGTCTCAGGCCCATCCTCAGAGCTCCTGTGTCAGTAAGTGGGTCGCGTTTGTGGGCATCCAGCTTCACTGCCACACATTTCAGGGCTTGTGCAACTGCCCACTGTTGATTTCTTGCCTCCCAGAAGAAGCTAGGACCTCTCCCCCAACCTCCCAGCAGAGAGAAGCAGTCAAGTCAAGATGAGATGCACCTAATGGTGATGCTGAAACAGACATCACAGTGACGGCAGAAGCTTCTGGTGTCAAGGGCCCCTGGAGTGGTACCTCTGGTCCCCAGACCTGCGCAGGGCTGGTAGGAACTGTGATCCCAGCTAAGTGGGGGCAGAAGATGCTTCCCAGAGTGGCCTGGGCCTTTCTCTGGCTGCTCAGCCTCTGAACGGAACTCCACAGCCACCCAGGTTTTCCGGGGCTGCCTGATACCTCTTTATGGATTCCCTTTCCTCTTAAACCAAATCAAGTTACATCCTGTGATTGGCAACCCATAAACCTTTCTTTATGGCTCTGGGCTTTGGCTTAGAGCAGGGGTCCCCAACTTCATACACTCTGGGATCTGATGCCTGATGATCTGAGGTGGAGCAGATATAATAATGGAAATAAGTGCACAATAAATGTAACGCACCTGAATCATGCTGAAACCATCCCCCCACCATTCCATGGAAAGACTGTCTTCCACAAAACTGGCCCCTGGTGCCAAAAAGGTTGGGGACTGCTGGCTTAGAGGCCTGCATTTTTAACCCTCCTCCTCACTGCTTCTGGCACACACTGATCATCTCTGGACCACACTTGGAGCAACACAGCTCCATGAGTTTCACCCAATCGTGGCACACCTGAGAGAAATGGGCTGAATGTTTGTGGTCCCCCTGTCCTCAAATTCACATGGCAAAATCCTAACCCCAAATGTGATGGAACTAGGAGGCAGGGCCTTTGGGGAGTGATTACATCATGAGGATGAGGTCCTCGTGAATGGGATTAGTGCCCTTATAGAAGAGAGCCCAGAGAGACCCCTCGGCCCTTCCACCACATGATAACAAGCAAGAAGACAGCCATCGATGAACCCGCAATCGGGCTCTCACCAGGTATCAAACCTGCTGACACCCTGAACTCAGATGTCCACCCACCAAAACTTTGAGAAATAATATCTGTTGTTTAAGCCACCCAGTCTATGGTATTTTGGTTTTAGCAGCCCGAACAGACTAAGACACACCCAGACACTCACAGATACTGTTATTTTCCCTCCCTTCCTGACGTGCCACACCTGATCAACAATTTTCCATGCTCAAATTCGTCACCCAAGAAATACCACTCAAATTCTTCCCCCTAGAAAATCAAGTAAGCACACAGATTAAACTCATCATTGAGGTGACAGTATCCAATAGACTGCCTTAAACAGAATAATCTTCCAACAGAAACAAGAGTCACATTATCTGTAGCTTCTGACCACCCCTGTGGGGGGGAGGGCTCTCTTGGTTAACAGGTAAGTTCAGCACCTTTTAATGTATGATTTATTGACTCCACTTTGCATTTCCCTACAACTACTTTTTAAATATTTACTTCTCACGGTCCAAGCTGCCCAGTCCTTCATGCCCGCCCCCCATATGCATGCGGTCTCTGCTCTGCTGGGAACATAGAAGCAACAGGGCTGAGTCCCCTCCACGTTTCTCCCCTCATCTCCAAGTGGGTCTCACTCCTGCTTGCAGGAGGCAGTGTCCCTGCTACCTCCCTCCCTGCTACCTCCCTCCTAGTCCTTCCACAGGAGCACACTCTGTCTCCTGTCACTTTCTCCAGGATCCAGGCTCCCTGGACACCTCCCTTCTCCCTGCACTCCACATCTCAGTCTGTCCACAGTGTCCTCCCCCGCGGCGCTTAAAACTCACTTAAGTCCATCTCTTCCTAAATCGTCTTCCCTTAAACCACCTCATCCACAGACTCCTTCCCCCCAGTCTCCTTCCCCTTCCCACAAAACTGCTTTGCTTTGTTTGCTTCGCTCTTTTTGGTCGTGACCGGAGACATGCAAGGATCTTAGTTCCCTGACCAGGGGTTGAACTTACACCCCGCTGCATGGAAGCACTGAGTCCTAACTACTGGACTGCCAGGGAAGTCCTGAACTTGTTTCAAACCAACTAGTTTTTACACACTTCTGGGTCAGGATACCTGGCATTCTCAGGACAGGATACCTGGCTTCTCACGTCACCACCCCACTGAAATCATGCTGACAGTGGTCCCGTGAGTGTGAGATGTGCCCAGTTCAACAGCCTCTCACAGACCCTCCCTCTACTGCTCCGAGGCATGGGACAAGGCGGAGCCCTCTCCTTGTCCTTCGGGACACGTCCCCTGACCGCCCCCCTCCCACTGCCACTGTCCCTGGCTTCTTTTCCTTCTTTGCTGACCCTCAGGCTCTGATGTTCTCCAAGGGTCCACTCATATGCAGCCTTCGTCCAGGCTCACTTACTTCCACCTCCAGCCCAGATATCTCCGAAAAAATTCAGACCCCAAACAAAGTCTCCTGAGCTTTCAACAGAACAAGCCCAACACCGAACTCATTCACTTCCCCATTCTTCAAGTGTGTGGTTTCTCCTGCAATTCGCCTTTCAGTTAACCACCACTGAGTCAAAACCTGGAAATCGACCCTGATCCCTCAAGTTGGTCACCATATCGGACCAAAAGCATCTCTCTTCTCTTCAGCACCACCGCCCAGCACGTACCCCCGCTGCTCCTCCAGGCCATGCGAGGAGCTCTGTGTGGCTCTTCCCCACTCTTATTCACTCTCAGCTGCTCATCAGAAGCATCTTTCCAAAGTCCCATCCTAGTCCCACCATGTATCGACTGAAAGCAGGTAAAGGTTACATTTCCCAAAGTACTGTTTTCTGCTTTGTTTTACCCTTTTCTGTCCCTGGACTCTTGGAAAACCCCACATACTTAGAGATGCACTCCTGGCTGGAGGTCAACCCTCTGCACACACGCTCAGGGCTCTGCTTCCCCGACGTCCACCTCGTGGATGCCCCGTGATTCACGGGACCCAGGCAGCCCTCGGACTGCTGAGGCCTTTACACGGTGGCTCAGACAGTAAAGAATCTGCCTGCAATGCAGAGGACCCTGGGTGGGGAAGATCCCCTGGAGAAGGGAATGGCTACCCACTCCAGTATTCTTGCCTGGAGAATTCTATGGACAGAGGAGCCTGGAGGGCTACAGCCCATGGGGCCGCGAACAGTCAGACACGACTGAGCGCCTGACACTACTACCACCACTACACCTTGCCGGGCAGCCTCCCCTCTCACATGCCCCACTACACACCCAGCCCAGTCACAGCCGACCACTCCCCGCTCTCAGGATACACAGCCTCCTGTGCCCGCAAACTGCCCCCTCAGCTAACTACTAAACCACCCCGCGAGACCCACGTGCAGCGTGCCGCCTCTCTCTGAAGTCTCTCCTTACAGAAAGAACCCCTTCTCTGGGCGTGTCGCCTGCTCAGCTGGCAGGCACGTCTTCAGCCATGTTTCTCCCCACCAGCCCCGCTGGACAACGGAGGCCCTGCTGCAGGCGGCTCACGACTCTGCAGGCGGCTCCCGTGGCTTTTGTCTACGATAAACACAGGCACCACGGTTTGTTACCGTAAGCGTTACTGGAGCTTGTCTGAAGTTTACTTGCTTATCTTTTCCCTCTCGGCTGGTTTTTCATCTGAACTATTTAAACTCATCTCAAAAAGTGCTTGTGGCTTTTGTTGTGGTCCTAAGGCTAGCAACCATAGAAACTATCAACGTTAAACCACAAAGGCAACTATTCCAAAAATGCTACGGACAAAATGCATTAAGGGGTCACTACAGAGGCACTCTCTTTGAATAGAAATTGAATGACAGGAAATCTACAGCTAAGTCTCTTCATTTTAATGCAGAGTGCACAGCTGACATTTTCCATCACTAACCTCACACAGAAAAATCAAAACATCCATATTAAACATTATTTTACAGCTCCAGATAAAGTGAATATTATTAGTACAGAGTGCTTGCTCAGGCGCTCAGTCGTGTCTGACTCTATGCGACCCCATGGACTAGAGCCTGCCAGGCTCCCTTCTTTCCATGGAATTCTCCAGGCAAGAACACTGGAGTGTGTTGCCATTTCCCTCTCCAGGTTAGCATGGAGAGTCTCCCGCAAATTTAATAAAGCTGAAAGTGGATTTGCCCTCTGGAGAATCTATAAACCCTAACAATGAAGAAGTATTCACTCATATTATATAAATAACATCTAAAATAGATTTTATAATGTAATTGACTGAATGTGAAATAAATGCTGAAACCCATGCAGTCAACTGTACGTGAATTCCAACTGGAGAAGTTCACTCTTTATCTTATGGTAATCAAGCACCAGTAAAAATCAGAAAAGACAGCCAGATAATCAAACACCAATTTTAAGCTCTAACCTTATTTTCAGTGATTACAGGGAAATTCAGTATCATTCCTACCTGAATGGTTTTCATCTAAGTAGCTCATCTTTTTACACAGCCTTGCCTTAACTATTATTTGGGGAGGTATGGGATTCAATCACTTTGTGTGACATTATGACAAGCTATTTATAATTAGGTATTTTATTATGCTTTTCTGTCATTGATGGGAAAAAATTCTGCTAATTAAAAAAAAATTTAAGGATGCATAGGTAAGTAAAAATAAATGCCTTCACTATACACATTTCTCCTAGGTTTCTCACTCCATCACTCAAAGAAATGAGGAAACGGAGAGGGAATAGCAAATTACAATAGCCAAGCTTCAGGTGCTGTGCTTCTCTTTAGCCTCACAAAGTTGACATGATTCCAGATTTTACAGACAGGCAAACTGAGGCTCAGCTGTGCAGTGGTCACATGGCTCGTAAGGGGGTCTCCGGGGTGGCTCACGCCAGCCCTCTTGGCAGAAGCCTCAATGTGTGGTGGCTGTGCCCGTGGCCCCCTCCTCAAGAGTTTCTGCATGTGACCGTATCTTCTATCAAACGTCCCATCATGCTGGCCACAGCTAACTGGACAAGGGATTGGAGCTGGACCCAAAGCCAGCAGAGCCCTGAGGAGTCCTTCTGTGAAAAGGTGGCTGGACAAATTGACGTGAATCCTCCTCTGCAAAAGAATGCAAGACTGATGGAAGCAGAGGGAACCAGCAGGAGCACCAAGACATTCCGAGAAAGGCAGGGAGCTGCAGCCGTGACACCATCTTTCAAGCCAGTGACAGGAGCGTTCACGAGTTATGGGGCTGGGGGAAGGGGAGGGGAGAGGACGGGGGACAGGATGGCCTGGCCGGCAGGCGCTCCAAAATAGGACTTCAATTAGCACCCACAAAGCACTAATTAAGAAAGTGGCAGCTAAACCAAGAACAGAAAGACTTCCTAAAACTTCTCAACTCCTGAATATGCAAATTATGAAAATGAAATTATTGTAATCAATATTTCAACAGAGCATCACCCAGTAGTTTCAGCACCGCACAGACAGAAACATTCATTTTTAGAAGGCCTAAACTGCAATGACAAAGTGGACAATATACAGGGACAAAAACCACAGCTTCAGTCCCTGTTACGGGACAGTAAAGGAGGTTACAATACTAGAATCAACTGAGATTTAAGAAAAAAAACCAACGCTGAGGCCCCAGGCTTCCCTGATGGCTCAGCATAAAGGATCCACTTGCCAGTGCATGAGACACCAGTTTGATCCCTGGTCCAGGAAGACCCTGCATGTCGAAGGCAACTAAACCCGTGTGCTGCAACGACTGAGCCTGCGCTCTGGAGCCCAGGAGCCCCAGCGACTGAGCGCACACGCAGCACCCCAGAGCCTGCGCTCTGGAGCCCAGGAGCCTCAGCGACTGAGCGCACACGCAGCACCCCAGGGCCTGTGCTCTGGAGCCCAGGAGCCCCAGCAACGGAATGTACACGCAGCACCCCAGGGCCTGCGCTCTGGAGCCCAGGAGCCCCAGCTACTGAGTGCACACGCAGCACCCCAGGGCCTGCGCTCTGGAGCCCAGGAGCCCCAGCTACTGAGCGCACACGCAGCACCCCAGAGCCTGCGCTCTGCAGTGAGAAGCCCAAGCACTGCAGCTAGAACAGCTCCTGCTCACCGCAACCAGAGAAAAGCCCTCACAGCGACAAAAACCCAACACAGCCAAAGATAAATAAATTAATTAAAAAAACAGAGGTCCCACATCCAGTTAATAAAAATCAGAAACTCAGCGGTTGGGCCCAAGAATTATAAAAGCTCCCCAGGCTACAGCGCAGCCAAGGTCGATTCCAGATCAGTGGGTCTGTGGCCCAAGGGTCACCAACATCAATGTGACCTGGGAGCTTGCTAGAAATGAAACTTCTCAGACCCCACTCCACATCTACCGACCAAAATGCTGAGGGCTGGGCACAGAAATATGCAGTTTACAAGATGGTCCAGAGATTCTAATGCACCCTAAAGTGTGAGAACCATGGCCTTAGATGATAATAAAAGGTGAATCTTACTTTTATAGTTATATAGTATCTATCAAAAATACACTGAAGACAGGCCAACTTCCTCAATAAAGAAAAGTTATATAAAGACATAAAAAACACACTTACTTAGGACATTAAAAATAAGCAATTCAAAATAATGATTATTTATATTGTTCAAATTGTTCAAAATAATGTTTATTTAAATTTTAACTATATAGAGATCACGATACTAACTTATATGTATGAAGTATGCTTAAAGTCATGGGGGGGTTGCATGCAGACAGACAATGGAAAATTGCAACTAACAGCTCTGTGGCTTCTGAGTGATTATAGAGCTTTTTTTTTTTTAAATGATAATGTATTATCTTCATAATTTTGAGAAAAAGACATATTTAAAATATTATACACAAAAATATAAAACAAAATTATTAGAAGTAAATAAGAGAGTATTTGTATGGCTTTTGGGTAACAAGGAAAGCTTTCTTGAGACCAAGAAAAGTGAAAGCCTTAATGTGATTGATACACTTAGAAACAGAATTTTAAAATAAATTGACTCCATAGACAAAATGAAAAGAGGAGCCAATTACAATACAAATAGCAGACAGTAGGACACCGCTAGAATATACACAAAGAACTCCCACTGATCCATACAAAAATCTAACTAAACAATAAGGAACCAATAAAGCAGTGACTGAGTCACAGGAGAGAAA
Source organism: Odocoileus virginianus (assembly GCF_023699985.2). Taxonomy (NCBI): domain Eukaryota; kingdom Metazoa; phylum Chordata; class Mammalia; order Artiodactyla; family Cervidae; genus Odocoileus; species Odocoileus virginianus. Next base: position 32,102,261 of record NC_069695.1, read on the forward strand.
ATTCAGAACTATTCACAAACACAGGAAGAGTCACTCAAGGCCGCTAGTAATAAAGAAAAGTAATTTAGACAAGATACCTTTTTAAATTTACCATAGTAGCAAAAAGTGTTTTATCCATAAGAAAGGCAAAAATAAAAATTTTAAAAAAGGCAAAAATCTTAAAATCTAAAAAAAACAAAAAACAAATAAAAGTGTTTTCTTCAGCAGAATTTATGTATATAAAACAGCCATCGTTCTATTCTGATGTTTTTAGTGCTTCAGTTAAAAAAATTCTATGTAATTCAATAGGACCCCATGGGAAATTTATGTAACTATATTCATTGTAATCATATAATAAATGTATAATTATTTCAAAAAAAAAAAAAAGAAAGGCAAAAATCTCAAAAGTCCATCAGTATCAGAGGGATGCATTCGTGGTTTGCTCCTGGGGATATTAACGCGTATAGCTGCTGTGGAGTGCAACCTCGCCAGTCAGCCCAGCAATTACGCTTCCAGGCACAAAGAAATGCCTGATGTCCTTACAGCACTGCTTTGTGATAGTAAAATATTAGAAACAAACTAAATTTTCATCAGAGAGAAAGGCAAATGAAATATCATACATTTATTCAAAAATAAACTATACAGTGGGCTTCCCCAATGGCCCGGTGGTAAATAATCCACCTGCAATGCAGGAAACACAGGAGCTGCAGGTTTGATCCCGGGGTCGGGAAGATCCACTGGAGGAGGACATGGCCACCCACTCTAGTATTCTTGCCTGGAAAATCCCATGGACAGAGGAGCCTGGTGGGCTACAGTCCAAAGGGTCAGACACGACTGAGCACACACACACAGTTCACTTTTTTATACTGTACAATAGTTAATGACAATAAGTAGATCTCTATGTATCAACATGGACAGTTCTCAAAAAATAACTAAGAAAGCAAGTTAGAGAAAAAAATGCAATTTTAAAACCATTTATATAAATTCTTAAAGCCTTTGAAATATTCTAATTTTCTATCTATATAAAAGATATTAAAATCACTCTAAGAGTAATTTTAAGAATACACATGAAACTCACAACAGAGGTTATTTCTGGGCAAGTGAAAAGCTTTTCTTCAGTTTTTCAATCCTCCTCCCCCTTACAAAAAATTGCTCTGCACCCCCAAAAGTCAAATATAATGACATGCTACACGATATGAACATGAGCACCCTGATAATGACCTGAGTGTGGTGTGCTCAAACCATGTGAATTTTATTATGTTATTATAATACAAGCACACAGTTGAAGTGAAAACGAGATGAAACTTACGCATGTAAGGCAGTTTTTCTGGGCAGGGGAGGTATGGTGAATATGTGAAGTTTTCCGGAAGATATGTTGTTGTTTGAACGAGATAATCACTTGAATTATTGCCTTCAGGATAATCTTAGAGAGAGAGAGAAAAAAGTTACGACCAAAAAATTGCCTTTTGCTTTGCTCCTAGTATGAAATATGTCGCTGTCACTGTGTAAAGACTACACTCTGAGATCCACAGCAGCACTTAAAAGGTAATTATCTAGAAAGAACGATGGAAAAGCAAAATACACCTGCCGGGACTGCTCTCCGGTTCACCCTTCACGGCTGCCAGAAGGGACCTCTCAGCATGATTTCCCCGGGGACCCTGGGACGCGTCTGGGAGAGGAGCGGTCGGATCCATGCGTGTACACACACAGCAGACTCATCTGCAGCCAGCAGAAAACACCTGCTCCCATCCCTCCCCCAGCCGAGCTAGATGCAGAGGGGGAGTCAAAGGACAGCAGGGGTGCGAGAGCGTGGGCTCAGCAGCTGTGGTGCACGGGCTTACTGCCCTGTGGCATGTGGGGTCTTCCCCGACCAGGCATCGAACCGGCGTCCCCTGCACAGGCAGGGAGACTCTTAACCCCCGGCCAAAGGAGCCACCACAATGAGAAGCCCGTGCACCGCAACGAAGAGCAGCCCCTGCTTGCCACAACTAGAGAAAGCCCACGTGGCAATGAAGAGCCAGCATGGCCAAAAAAAAAATACAGTAATACGTATATATTAATATAAAGAAAGTGCTGCAGGGGGATCATCTCCACTCTCAGGCAGCCCAGGGTGCTCTGGACACCCACATGGCCACAAGCACGCTGCATGTGCAGCCACAGAGAGCAGACGGTGGGAGTAATGTTTTCTCACTGCCTCACACTTAAGAAACTGAGATTTACCCACTCAACTGACTTCTGCAATACAGCCCAATTAAAAGCCTTAAATTAGTCATACCCAACCCGTGGGCTGTAGTTTCTGGAGCACCCTGGAACTATTATTGCATTAGGTCTATTATTTTTAGAGTCAGCAAATTATGGAACACAGAGGTACTGGTTTAGAGTGCCAAAATCAAGTACTGAGTTCAAATCCTGCGCCAACAAGCACTAGCTTGGTGGTACAAAGCAAGAGAAGAAAAATTTCTCTTCTGCACCCGCCTCGTGTTGTTATTTTCAGATTTCAGAAAGATAAGCATACAAAGTGCTCAGAACAACCCCAAGTCCATATGCATATCCAGGAACTTCGGCTGAGTGACTGCTTTAGAAATCAGCCCCTCAACCTGGAACAATCAAGAGCCTTAGGAATTTTTTAACTTAGAACAGGAGAGATGACATCTCGGTCCCTCTCTGAAACAAAGTTCTGAGAAGTTCCGAGATGCAAATCTGGGAACCATGACCGGCTTGCTTCCTGCTAGGCAAGAGGAAGCTGGTGCAAGAGGATGAGACCAGCAAGCAGTGAGTAAGAGACGAGAAACGGACACGGCTGATCACACCACTGTCTGTCTTCTGGATCACAAACTCTGTACCCACAGGAAATGAAGCTCCAGCAGCCACTCTGGAAAATGTGAAGACTTTATTTCAGTCCTCAGTAGAGCAGTAATCTGCTCTAAAGAAAAAGGCATTCTTCTAAGAACTGGCCAGCAAGAAGAGTTAGGAAAGGGGAAAAGAGACATATGACTTAAAAGGGAGGTCTGCCTGCCAGCGACCAGCAAGCACAAGACTGAGGGTCAAAATCACAGGCTTACTGAACTGTAAAAGTTAAACCTTCTCACCACAGACTCCTGGAAATTGAGTAAGAAGCACATGAGAAGAATCAAAGAAACCTAAATACCTCTGGTCCATATCATGACCTAACATAAACATTCATGCATCATCAAAATACAATAGATGAAGGGAATTCCCTGGTGATCCAGTGGTTAAGATTTCTTGCTTTCACTGCCAAGGGCCCAGGTTCAATCCCTGGTAAGGGAACAAAGATCCTGCAAGCCACAGGTGTGACCAATAAATAAATAACAAAGTAAACTGAAGACATTCTTAAAACACACACACACACACACACACACACACACACACACACACACACACACACAGAGTAGATGGAAATGCAGGCTGGGAGCCAGGAAGACACTCTGGAGCAAAGACACACACCCCACCTTCAGGCCTACCTGCTGGAAGGGTCCTGCAGACCAGAACCCCTTATGAAGACGTGGAAACTCCTCATGAATTTGGCAAGTTGTCAGTCAGGTTTGAAGGTAAGTGTATTACCAGAAAACCTCAACGTGACAAATAGGGCCCAGTGACGGTACAATGGTTAAGACCTATTCCATCAGAAAGTGAGAAAGTCCCAGTAACAAAGTCCTCCCCAGCTCATGCCTTTCTCCAGGGAAGCCTGCAGAGTGTTTGGTAAGGAAGGCCCTCCAAGACAGAGGGAAGAGGGGTTCAGCAGACATTAGCAGTTTTTATGCCAATACATGCAAGGACAAAAACCACAGAAACAAACCCGTCTAGGAGGCCACACCTGTATCTCATCCATAGATACCAAAAGATTTAAAGATACTAGACATGACATAAGTGTGTGTGCCAAGGCACTTCAATCCTGTGTCTTTTTGTGACCCCATGGACTGTAGCCTACCAGCCCCACCTCCAGGCAAGAATACAAGAGTGGATTGCCATTTCCTTCTCCAGTAGATCTTCCCAACCCAAACAAATCCTCATCTCCTGCACTGGCAGGTGGGTTCTTTACCACTAGCGTCACCTGGGAAGTTCCAAAAAAAGTGTCAGGAAGTCCAATAAAGTTCTTTTTAAAAAATCCTTTAAAAAGTATATATCTAGATATATGTATCAAATTTCTAGTTTAAAAAAAAAAAAACAAAACTTTTCTCCTTTTATGGGGACTCAAACTATGCCAGCCAAGCATCTACTCTATACTGTGCATTTGTAGAAGCTGAAAATAGAAGATAAATAAGCTTGTCCCTGGGAGTCCAGCACCTTTTTGTGTTCCAAAGGCCCATTTTATTATAATCCCAAAGAAGATAAATATTAACACACAATCCCGAAGTAAGTTCTTAATGCCATATAAATTTAAATAAGAGCATTTTCTTACTATACATAATTTATTAATTCTTGTCATTAAAGCCCGGGCCCCTTCTCTTAGCCACAGACTCTGACTCTAAAATCCACATCCAAGTCACAGAGGTTTAAAGCTCTCCAGGCTTCTCTGCAAAACAGACTGTTAACACGGCTCCCTTTGGGGAGTCTCGTGTCAACGGCAGGGCTGGAGGAATGTTTTCACTTTTTATTTTCATGCTAAAATGACTCACTTTGTCACAAAAGAAACCACGGATCACTTTTATCAGTTTATAAAGAATCAATTTTAAAACACCCTCAGAGACATGCAGTATCATTAAATTTTATCCTTTAAATACAAAGTTTTTTTAGCTAAAACATGTGACTCTTGACAACATCCTTATAAATGATCACAAGATCTCAACTCACTGTCAGACTAATAAAAATGTCTGTACCCTTCAGTAATGCATCCAGTGGTAGTTACATCATCCCAGTGTATTGTGTATATAAGAACTATGTACCCCCTTGCCATATGTCTGTAAATCTCTTTTAATTGAGATCAAATTGCCTTTGATTTCTAGCATCTAATACAGCACCTACAACACAGAAGACACTACAAATGAATACTTCACAACTGATAATGTGGCCAACAATGATTTAAACTTTGGGAGACTATGATGTAATAAACCCACAAAATTGTTATTCCTACCAAAGTGCTGAGGCCCATGTAGCATAACCCTTGCTTCAAAACCCAGGAGCTTTAAAAGGTGATGCATGACAAATGCTCCAGAGGCCGATCTACCACAACCACTGTAAAATGTAGACATTATTTCATCTAAGGAACGGATGAAAACACAATGAGACCTGGGCCCCTGCCTTCTTCCTCTCTTTCAGAGCTACGCCAGAAAAAAAAAGGAACCCAGAATGAAAACTGCTAGACAAGCCCCTCTGGCTCTCACTGGACCTGAGGAGAACAGGCCAAATGAGTCCTCTCCAGGGCTTTGTTTCCCCTGCGGCTTAAAGCAGGTAACAGAAACCCAGGGAGTGCTCTGGTCTATTTACTGCTGCCGTGTCAGGCTGGCCAAGTCCGAGGGCCTCTGACCACGCACCCACCGAATGAGGAAGTGTGCTGGGTTATTTCTAACAAGCCTACTGGCTCTAACAGCAAGTGACCTTTGTCATCTGTTTTGATAACTGCCCACTGAATACATTTTGTTTTCTTAATTTGACTGACTCCATGGGCTACAAGGCAAGGTACCATCTGATTACAAAAGTATATGATTTCTTTACAAAAATTTTATATAAATCTCTTTACACTTGATGCTTCAGAATGTCAGACATGTGGTTAAAAAATCTTATTTGGAATGAAATGTACTTAGAAATATCACAATTTGCCACTAGGTGTTAAAATTTTTGCTTTTTGCTAACTAGTTTTATTGGCATATAACACTGTATGAGTTTAAGGTGTACCACATAATGATTTGATACTTGGATATATTGTGAAATGATTACCACCAGGCTAATTAATTAACATCCATCACATAGTTACATATTTTTTTCTTGCGATGAGAATTTTAAAGATCTAAGTGATAAATTTTCAATGAGTCAATACATATTTCTCAACTCTTCCCTGGAGCCCAATTAGTCCTTTGTACACCTTACTGACCACTGTCTCCTTTTGGGCAGACTTTATCTGTACACATCTGTTCAGAAATAAATCACTGTATTATAAGTAGCTATTTACAGGTTCCATCTCTCCCAAAAGCCTAGAGATCTTCCATGAAGGGAAGATCTTTTACTCTTTTTGGGGGGGTGGAGGGAGGTAGGAATCCTTTACTTTTGAATTGTGCTATCTGCCTTTTGGGCTTTCCTGGTGGCTCAGTGGTAAAGAATCCCCATGCCAATTCAGAAAGATCTGGATTCAATCTCTGAGTCAGGAAGACCCCTGGGAGAAGGAAACGGCAACCCAACCCATGATTCTTGCCCAGGATCCCAAGGACAGAGGAACCTAGCAGGTTACAGTCCATAGGGTTGCAAAAGAGTTGGACGTGACTTACAATAATATCTGCCTTTTACAATGAATGCTACCTGCCAAATTTTCATTTTATTCTAGTAATTCTATGAAACAAGGTAAATGAAAAAGCTGGGCACAAAAAACTTGGAGAATCTTTTAAATATTCATCAGCTAGTTGGTATAAGAACAAGTACCAGATCCAGAATCTTTTGATCCTTAAACCAGAGAACATCAGCAATCGGGAAGACAAGCTCTCGCCCTGGTTGACCTGTTACAAGCTGTGCATCCCTGGGTCAGTCACTTCATCTGGGCCCCGTTGTCCCAGATGTATAATAATGGGGTTGAAGCAAGTAATCACTAACGGTCCTTCTAGCTCTAAAGTTTCAAGATTATTTTCCCTAAAAAAGGTACTGTGGCAATGTGGGAGAAAGACCATGCTATTGGAAAACAGTTTTGAGAGGATGTTTTTCTTCATGTTGTATCTCTAATATCTAGCTGAGTATTAACTATACTAGCTGCTCAATATAAATGAACATGGCAGTGCTTCATAGTTACCTATGCAAACTCCATTTTCCCTTTCTTCCTAGGTAAAGTGACAGGGTTAGTTCCTTAGTTACGTCTGAATCTTTGTAATTCCATGGACTGTAGATCGCCAGGCTCCTCTGTCCATGGAATTCTCCAGGTAAGTATACTAGACTGGGTTGCCATTCCCTTCTCCAAGGGATCTTCCCAAGCCCCGTCTCCTACACTGCAGGTAGATTCTTTACCGCCTGAACCACCAGGCACAGAAGCCCAATTTCATTCAGAGCACCAGGAGCCCAGCTCAAAGACTATCATTCCCGGCTGCCCTCACAATTTAGCATGTCACTATGCTGACAAAGGTCTGTATAGTCAAAACTATGGTTTACTCCAGTAGTCATGTACGGATATGAGAGCTGGACCATAGAGAAGGCTGGGCGCTGAAGACTCGATGCTTTTAAACTGTGGTGTTGGAGAAGATTCTTGAGAGTCTCTTGCTTGGACTGCAAGAAGATCAGACCAGTCAATCCTAAAGGAAATCAACCCTGAATATTCACTGGAAGGACTGATGCTGATGCTCTAATACTTAGGCTACCTGATGCGAAGAGCCAATTCACTGGAAAAGACTCTAATGCTGGGAAAGACTGAAGGCAAGAGGAGAAGAGGGAGGCAGAGGATGAGACGGTTAGACAGCATCACTGACTCCATGGACATGAATCTGAGCAAATTCCAGGAGACAGTGGAGGACAGGGAAGTCTGGCATGCTGCAATCCATGGGGTCAGAAAGAGTCAGACACAACTTAACAACAACGAGACATGAGTGGAATTACCATGTGAGACTTCTGGGAAGGATCTTTACAAAGGGGGAACTCTGTTTCTTTTCCCTTTCTTCCACTGCTCCTTCTAATGACCCAGAGCAAACATGAAGCCTGGAGACCCACAGTGTCTTAGCCTGTGAAACTATAAGACAGAGCAGAAACGGGAAAGTGTGTGAAGAGTTTCTCAACAAAAGGAAGTTATCCAACCTCCAGACTTCATTTATACAAGAGCATAAGCCTCATGTGTTTAAACCACTGCAGTCAGCTTTCTCTTACAACCAAACCCAATTCCTAACTGACAACGACAGTCTCCTGAGAAGAGCTGCACCATCAGTAAAGGAACCAACTGAAAGGCTTCCAAAGGTTCATAAAAAGCAAACTTTAATCAAAGGATGCATTGGTTGTTTGGTCTTCACTGAAGCTCTGACTTAGTGAGGGGAGGAGGGAATTTCTTTTCAGTTGTGAAGTACTGCAGTTGGAGTTGGAGGTGGGGTTCATCTTGCCCAAATAACTAATTCTCCTAATGAAGCACAATATTCACACATATAACTTATTCACACCCTGGGAAAAGAACCTGATTATACACAGATTTTATAAGCACTCACTTACACAAATACAGTAACCTGAAGATGCTTAATACTTCTGTTCAGTTGAATGAACTTTTAACGAACACTTTCACAACCAACTTATTCAACCAGGACAAGTCCCAGTGAAGCTTTTAAAATATTTCAACTTCTCTAAAATTGACCTATTATTCAGAAGACTAATTCAGGCAGAAGACCAGTTCATGAGACTTTCACTGTACTATTAAAATACCAACTCAGATGAGACCACCCTTCTGAAGGAAATTTCTTTAAAGTTAAAAGGAAGAAGAAAATTATGAGTGATTAAAAAACATTGATTGGTGGCATAATAACACAAATTAGGCAAATAACTAGAACAGATTTTGTAGAAGCATGTGTGACACTGAAATTAAGAATCAATATACAAAAGTCTTGAGATGTGAGAAGGGTCTAAAACTATTACCCACCTTAACATACATTTTAAGAAAATGCACCTATGACTGGGGGGGACAGGGACCTCCTATTAGCAAGTTGGGTGTGTATGTGTGTGATTTATAGTGACATAATGAATGAAGAACTGGTGATGTAAGTTAAATCTTCAAATTTAACTGCTTAAAATAAGAATACAGTGGATGCAACAACTGACAATCAGCCGCTGAACCCTAAAATAACATCTAACACAGCTTCCAGAGACAATGTGGAAAACACTGCTACAAAGGAACACAGGCATTCTTCCACAACAGTTGAATCTACTCACATTAGCTCTACCATCATTAAATCATGAGTTGGGCCTATTACTTAGGCTTTAACTTCCTGTGATTCTGATGGAGATTCTTCTTCTAAGTTATATTTTAAAAAGCTAAGAGCAGCTACTGATTTCCAATGTTACATGATTTCTTCCTTTCGCTCCTAAAAAGGTCATACAATTATTAACACTCCTCTGTAACTGAAACAAGTATTTTCTAGACAAAGTTGGCAAATCATCTTGGGAATTAAAATGGGCATGAAGAAAGATGGCAGCATAGCTAAGATGCATAAATGACTCTCTTTGTGGTTAATTTGTCTTTAATATGGAAGGCAAATTGAAAAATACAAGTTATTTTTCATATTTTGCTTATGCTTTCAAGAATTAAGCTAAGTATCTTTATACAAAACCCCATTACCTCGGTGATCAGACCTTTTATGTCCTGGAATACATGACAGTCCTGACAGTGAAAGACCCTCCCGGCGCACTTAGTAGACCTTCCTAACAGGAAGTTACTTGCAGGCAGGACAAAGATGAAGAGATCTGGTTTACTAACTCATGATGCCAAGGCTAGGAAGCAGAAGTAAAGCAAAATTAAAACAGGAAGCAGTCTTACCTGTGCCGTTGAGAGTAGTGTTTTTATTTGTGTACAGCCTGATCATGTGTCCTATTGTTTTCACATTTTCTCTTAACATTATTCCTCGAGCTTGAACCATAAAGAGATATGTGTTGGCTATAAAAGGAAAAAAAAAAAGAATGACATGACTCAATTAGCTTTTTTACATTAAAAAAAATGGATCGGGTGGAGAGGGAGGTGGGAGGGGGGACCGGGATGGGGAATACATGTAAATCCATGGCTAATTCATTTCAATGTATGACAAAAACCACTGCAATGTTGTAAAGTAATTAGCCTCCAACTAATAAAAATAAATGGAAATAAATAAATAAATAAATAAAAATAAAAAAAAAATATTCAGAATTGAGGAACTGCTCAATAGACCTAACTGATTCAATTAGTACATCAAATGGGAAAACAAATATAAAATTACTATTTCCCATTATCGAAAACTCACAAAAACAAACTCCTTTTAAAAAACAATAAAATGAAAAATTAAAGTACTAATATCCATCCATAAACTAGAATGAGACTAAATGAGCAATCCAAAAATCATAATTCCTTTATCCACATATGATTTTCTACTATAAAGTACTCAGGAATTTCAGGAAGGCATTCTTTACCACGTAATTCTTTACCACATTCAACCACATAATCCTAAAATTCACTTTCTCTAATTCTATATTAATTCCCTCAAACCAAGGACTCCACAGAGGTAAGAATTCCCTCATGAATCAAATATATGTCACAAATCACCATGTCTAATCTGGATACAGATCTTTCATATTCTCAGTGTTGGGGGGGCACACGTAGGATGATCTAGAATCACAATCTCTTTTGGCAATTTCTCTTGATTACTTGAAATTTTACACTCTCAATCACAAATCTACCTGCCAGGATTGTAAAAGGAGACAAAATCAAAATCAACATGGCAGCACTACTTGCAATAGCCAGAACACGGAAGCAACCACGTTGTCCAATGACAACATAGATGCTGTCCAAGCAACACAGATGTCCAACGACAGAGGAATGGTAAAGCAGATATGGTACCTGTGTACAATAACAACTCAACCATCAAAAGGAACAAATGTGAGTCGGTTGTAGTGAGGTGGATGAACCTAGAACCTATTACACAGAGTGAAGTCAGAGAAACAAATCATCTATTATCATTATTATAATATCATCTATTAAAGCATACATATGGAATCTAGTGGAGAAGGAAATGGCAACCCACTCCAGTATTCTTGCCTGGAAAATTCCATGGACAAGGAGCCTGGCGGGCTACAATCCATGGGGTCGCAAAGAATAGGACACGACTGAGCACATCAGTATGGAATCTAGAAATAGTACTGATGAACCTATTTACAGAGAAAAACTGGAGACACAGACGTAGAGAATGGACTGTGGACACAGTGGGAGAAGGAGAGGTGAGACAAATGGAGAAAGTAGCATTGACATGTATACATCATCATGTGTAAAACAGGTAACTAGCCTGGTGCTCTATGATGACCGAGAGGGGTGGGATGATACATACATAATCATGACTGATTCACATTCATGTACAGCAGAGACCTCTACAACACTATAAAGCAACTGTCTTTCAATAGAAAAAAAAAATTTGTAAATACATCATTACTGGTCTCATTTTAATTTAAAAAAAATCAAAGTGGTTTTTCAACATTTTCAAGTTGTTAATTCCAATCTCCAAGGTAAGTGCTTCAAGAATAATTTGTATTTTTTCCCTCTGGGAGAAACTGGTATGACAAAGATTACAAAAGTCATTGCCTTTTGAGATGCCAAGCCTCCTCAGAAAAGCACAGAAGTCGAAAGAAGACCCTTTCTTTCTTGGACCTGATTCTCCTAGTGCTGGGCATAACTTTGGACAGCTCACCAGATCTCAGTACCCTTGTCTAAAAACAGCAGTACTACACCAGGTTTCTCGGAAGCCCCTTCTACGCTAAATGCTCCAGGCATAAAGCTAAAAATCAGAAGCTCCATTCAGATAAGAGGAGGAGGCTCATTTTCACAGAAAAACCAAGAAACTGCAAGGCTTGGTTAATGACTCAATTTTAAGATAAGCTGTCTCTCAACACACTAATGGCACTCTCGAAAAATGAATGCTGAATGAAAAGATCAAAAATGCCAACTCATTTTCTGGGCCCAGTTCTGCTTCTTTGAGATGGTACAGGGAGATGAGCAAAATGTTTGCCACCTCCTTTCTCCTTTTACTGAAATCTGAACTTGCTCGAAGTACCAGTGAGGACAGAATAAATAGAACAGAGAAGTGGAGTAAAATAACACTTTTTTTTTTTTTCACCTTTAATCCATAAAAGAGAAATGCAGGTTTTACATAAGCTCCAGCTCAATCATTTTTAGGCACCTGTCCGGAACCCGCCTGCCAATGCAGGAAATGTAAGAGACACGGGTTCAATCCCTGGGTCAGGAAGATCTCATGGAGAAGGTCATGGCAACCCACTCCAGTATTCTTGCCTGGAGAATCCCATGGACAGACAGTTCATAGGGTTGCAAAGAGTCGGACATGACTGAGCAACTTAGCACGCACTCACCACATCCTCTCTGGAAATCAGTCCTATAATTAGATCTAACTTGTTTAGGCTTGAATTTATTAAGCCAGGCTTACAAACCCCACACGTTTTTAGCACATTTTTGTTTTTTCAGTGGACTTTCAAAGACAGATGAGACAAAGTGAAAAATGAAACTAAAGACAACAGCCAACCAAAAATATGGGAAAATGTTCAAGAAAAGCCAAAGTAACATTAGCAATTCTACCTAAACCAAGATTTCAACTGAAATGACACAGAGAAAAAAATGAAGTGGATTATGAGTACCTACTGATTTACAATTATCTTGGATCATTTAATCCTAAAATTATATATGAAATTTGTTATCAGTGGTGTAAATAGCCTATATTTGTTATGCACCAAGCTGGGTGTGTGTGTGTGTGGGGGGGGGGAGAGACCTGGAGAAGGAGGACTGAGTCAAGAGTTATTAGGCCAAGACCAGTACTGGGAGAAACAAGACTGCCCCAAACAAGGACACACAGGTAAGAACACGTGCATCCTGGAGACAGAATTTTCACAAACTACATAGCTTTTTCTTTTAATTAACATACCTACTCTCATAGAGAAAACTGCTTGAATCTTGTGTGCTTAGTCGATCAGTCGTGTCCAACTCTTTGCAACCTCATGGACTGTAGCCCACCAGGCTCCTCTGTCCATGGGATTCTCCAGGCAAGAATACTGGAGTGGGTTGCCATGCCTTCCTCCAGGGGATCTTCCCCACCCAGGAATCAAATCCGAATCTTGAAACCAAGTCAAATTTAAGAAACAAGGACAATAACCAGCATAGAAAAGGACAAAGTCAAATTTTCCTAAAAACTTTCAAAGTATCAGGTAACCAAACTGTTAAGAAAAAAAATGATTACTGATGGCACCTGTGACAAGGGTGAATTATTTACCAAAAGCAACTATTTACTATGCATTAGACAGATGGAGAAAAAGATGAGACACCAAGCTCTCCAAACGGAAAATCTATTAGTTTATTTTAAATCATTCACAGCTAATTGAGTTACATTCCTTAGGTTAATGGTCCTCATGGGTTTAATCCCTAAAGATCAAAACCCATTAAGGAACGAAGCTGTATTTAAATAGAGGCACTGTTAACAGGAGGAAGGCCATGTGTCAAAGTGTTTCAAGGCATAAGAAACCAGCATGGAATAATCCAGACTGACCACCAAACATCATAAAACTACAGTAACCCACACTCAGGTAATTCTACATGCCTGCTAATAATTATTATTGTAAAATAGAATGTCTTATTGGCAAGTCAGGAAATCCTTGTCTAAAATTTCTGTTCCAGGGACTACTCTGGTGGTCCAGTAGTGAAGACTCCATGCTTCCACTTCAGGAACTATGGGTTGGATCCCTAGTAGGGGAATTAAGAAGCCTAAATGCTGCAAAAAATAGTTTAAAAAAAAAGAGAGAGAGATTTCTATTCCATCTTACAAGTGACTACATCTCAGAAAATAGGGAAATCTTTCCCACTGGTCTCAAGACGACTCAGAAGAACACTAAAAACCAGCACTGCTTCATTAAAATGATGCTATGTTCTCTAATTTAGTTCATTTGCAATTTGCCTCTGCACTGTGAGACATAAATTTCACTTATTTACCTAGTCTGTTTTCCAGGGGTTGGGGGGGAAAACTATAACCTAAGGGGAAAAAACTTCAAATATCAACAGCTTACAATAGCTTGTAGGCATGTTACCCTAGGTTTATGAGGAAAGAGATTTATGAACGTGCTTCATTCTCCACTTGAGAAAACTAGGGAATGAATCTGCTGTAAAGCTGTGTCTCCACACCCCTTTGCATACGCAGCTTTGCTCCTTCAAAGCACAGGACAGAGTCAAGTCAAGGAGCTCTGTAGTCTGCAGTGATCTGGCAAGGGCTTCCTAGGCTTTGAAGGACTTTCAAACACAACATCCCTCTGATCTCAACAGCCTTGTTCCTGACTGCCACAATCTCCAGGTCCTTTAACAAACCAGAAGTCAACTGCACAGCTGATTCTGAGGGGGAGACGGTGTTGTTAGACATTCTCACACGCAATTATAAACACAGTGGTAGAGCTAAGACGAGTGGGGTACAAATACAATTGGGAGAAACATTCATACAAAAGTAAAAGTGGGAACCACGGTGATGAATTACCACAGGAAGAATTATCTAGAAAGGAGATAAGAAGGTGGAGTTCAGACAGCAAATAGAAGATATAAAACTAAAAGACCTTAAGATGAATTAATCTGAGCTGAAACATGGTGAAGCCACCACTGGACAAAAGAAAAAGGGAATGGTCAACCACAACAAATGTCAATACAGAGAAGAAGAAAGACAATAAGGAAAAAAGAAAAAAGCTTAAAAAATGAAAAGCTAATACCTAGCACTTACTCTACTGGGCATCCTTAGAAGTTCTTTATATAAACTAACTGACAACTCTATAAGGCAGGTACTAATATTCCCATTTTACAGATAAGGAAAGTGGAGTTAAGTGATTTGCTCAAGGTCACACAGTAATTTATTAGCAAGTGGTGGAGCTACGATTCACTCCCAGCAGTCAGCTTCAGCAACCCAACTCTTCATCACCATCCCAATCAGCCTTTTAAAATAATATTAGAGGGACTGCCCTGGTGGTCCAGTACTAAGACTCTGCTCTCCCAATGCAGAGGCACCTGGATTCAATCCCTGGTAAGGAACTAGCTCCTACATGCTGCAACAAAGATCGAAGATCCCAAATGCCACAACTAAGACCTGATGCAGCCAAATAAACAAATATTTTTTAAAACAAATAAATAAAAGTGATATTAGATCCTGGTCAACCTTCAAGAGAGCAGTTTCACCCAAATAATGGGGAAAAAAAGAAATCAGAGAGTTGAGTGGACAAGTGAAAGCAGTCTGGTGTTGGAACAGGTAAGTGAGAGCCAGGTCAAGGGAAGTGTTCTTGGGCAGGAGGGACCTCAGCATGACCTGAGGAGAGCAAGGAAAGAAGTTTCAAGTGAAGGCTCTAAGTGAGTGAGAGGAAAGAGGGAGAAGAACGTCTCCACCGATGGGACGGCACAGCTGCGGAGGACACACAGGGAGGAGCCGTCCAACCTGAGGAGCGCCGGCAGCAATGGACATAAGTTGTAACAGTCCCAGTAGGTAAATGGTGTCAAGCAACAGAAAGGCGAGGAGAGGACTTGGGGGGTCACTGTGAAGATGAGAAGTAACATTAATGGGGACTTCCCTGGTGGGCCAGTGGCTAAGACTGCGCTTCCAACGCAGGGGACCTGGGTTTGATCCCTAGTCAGGGAACTAGTTTCCACATGCCACAACCAAGAGTTCACATGCAACAACTAAAATAATTTTTTTTAAGTACTTCCCTATAAGCAGTTAACTAGGTCATTCTCAACATTCAAAAAAGTAGTAGTAGTAACATTAATGAAGGTGAGAAAGTGCCAGATGTAGAAGGTTAGGAAGTTTATGGTCTGGAGAGAAGGGGGACAGAGTGGAGCAGGAAGGCTCTGAATTGAGCATAACTCAGAAATCATCCCAGGGTGTGGAATGTTGCAGGGCGTGGGTTTCTAAAGAGAAGGGAAATGAATTAACATGAATTGAGTACCTCCATTCATCAGGCACTGAGCTAAATGTTAAGTGTTACATTTAATTCTTCTGTAGCAGGTTGAACGGAGACCACCCAAAAGATGTGTGCATATCCTAATTCCCAGAACCTGCAAATGTTATCTTATTTGAAAAAGGAGTCTTTGTAGATGTAATTAAGTTAAGGATCTCGAGATGAAGAGATCATCCTGGATTATCTGGGTTGGCCCTAAATCCAATCAAAATGCAGAGACAAGAGAAAAGCAGAGTGAGACTTCCATACACACACACACACACACACACACACATGCATGCACAAAAAGTACCGTGAGGACAAAGGCAGATTAGAGTGACTGGCCAACAGCCTAGGAAGCCAAGGAATGCCAGCAAGCACCCAAAGCTAGAGACAAGGGAGGGTCTTTCAGAGCCTTCAGAGGCTGCACAGCGCTGCCTTCTGGCCAATGAAACTGTGAGGGAATGCGTTCCTGCTTTAAGCCACTCAGACTGCGGTAATTTGTATAGCAGCCCTAGGAAACAAATATACCATTCTCAGGATACAGGCACAACTTTCCGCATTGTAAGACCAGAAACTGACTTCCCTGGTGGTCAAGTGGTTAAGAATTCACCTTTCAATGCAGGGACATGGGTTCAATCCCTGGTCTGGGAAGATCCCACATGCCTCAGAGTAACTAAGCCCGGCCCACCAGGACCACTGAGCCCGCATCCCTAGACTACTGAATTGCGCCACAAGCAGCTCAGACAGTAAAGCATCTGCCTGCAATGCGGGAGACCCGGGCTCGATTCCTGGGCCGGGAAGATACCTGGAGAAGGAAATGGCAACCCACTCCAGTACTCTTGCCTGGAAAATTCCATGGATGGAGGAGCCTGGTGGGCTACAGTCCATGGAGTGGCAGAGAGTTGGAGAGGACTAAGCGACTTCACTTTCAGCACAATCAGAGAACTGGTGCGCTGCAATGAAAGATCTGACATGATGCAAAGATCCCACATACTGCAACTAAGACCTGATGCAAGCAAATAAATAAATATTGAAATCAAAAAACAAACTCACAAGTTACACAGATAGAATTTTAAAAACTCAAGATTCAAGGACTGCTCTAAATGACTCTGAGAGGCGGCAATCTGGGATAAGCAATGATTGGAAGTCCTACAGGAGAGAGAGACTAAGAAAAAGAAAACTCTTCAATGCAAAAAGTTATGAGGGAAATGACAACAGAGGGGATTAACAGATTGCAGCCAATGCGAGGAGGATATCAGAAGTAGTACTTCAAAGTCACAGGAGAGAAAATGCTTTCCCATATAATCTACAGAACATGTAATGAAATAAACAACATGGAAAAAAGCAAACCACTTCATATCTTTGTTGTTGTTCAGTTGCTAAGTGGTGTCCAACTCTTGGGGAACCCATGGACTGCAGCACATCACACTCCCCATCCTTCACTATCTCCCCGTTTGCTCAAATTCATGTCTGTTGAGTCGAAGATGCTGTCTAACCATCTCATCCTCTACTACCCTCCTCTCCTTTTGCCTTCAATCTTTCCCAGCATCAAGGTTTCTTCTGGTGAGCCGACTCTTCACATCAAGTAGCCAAAGCATTGGAACTTCAGCATCAGTCCTTCCAATGAATATTCAGGGTTGATTTCCCTTAGGATTGATTGGTTTGATCTCCTTGCTGTCCAAGAGACTCTCAAGAGTTCTCCAGGACCACAATTTGAAAGCATCAATTCTCTGGCGCTCAGCCTTTAGAGCCCAGCTGCATATATACATCCCTTGATAGTAACCACAGACACTTGAATCACGTATTCTATGAACTTCTAAGAACTCACAATAACCTTTTAAACATCTATTTCACATGCCTGTAAGTTTTCTTCTTTCTACATCTATCCCCTTGTTCAACAAGTTCCCAGAAATTACTCGTCTGATTCTGTAAGAGCTAAATGTATCATCTCTAATAATAATGCCGTAAACCCCAGGATGCAGCCACATGACATATGAAAAAGAGTTCATACTTTGCCTAGAACCAAAGCATTGCTTAAGTTAAAAACAAAACATAACAGACTTCTAGGCTATGCCAGGCTGCAAAACAAATGATTCCCTTTATGTCAAAGCACTATTTAAACAGACTATTTTATCATGGTGATGATAATTCAAAGTCAAGTATGGGCTCAAGAAAATCTGCAGAGCAAGTGATTACTAGCCTATAATATCCTCCTCCCCATCCTTCCAGTAAATCACAAACTGACTAATAAGTAGAATGAAAGAATTCTGTGCTCAGAATCCCATTTTATCAATTATGAATACACTGATCACATACAGCACAGATCTATTTCAGATATTAGCCAACAGCTCAAGATTTGCTGTGTGGGCACCAAAAATTAACAAGAAATTCTTTCTGACAGGTGTTTTTTAGCACTTTCACTCTGCAGTTTAACAGCTTTAAGTTATTTGAGGACGACATTTCTAACAGTCTTATTAAAGATGTTCGAGGTGGAGATGTGTTTATTCACAATAAATATGTTGGTGGTTGAATAACCACCAACTGCCAAGCAGTATCAGCGACTTAAGGAGCCATGGGGGTCTCCTCTGCAAAAACCAGAATTCTAAGAAAGGGTAAACTGCCTAAAACATTGGAATTACTTCTACAATCACCAGATGACCAGCTCAGCCTGGTTTAAACTTAGCTGAAAATTTAAAAACTAGACTCTGAACACATGATCTAACACATGACAGCTTGCAGCACTGTCCTTTGTTAATTCATGGTTACTCACTTAAACATGTCTTTAAAGCATGACAGGCGCCTAAAGAGTCAAGAGTTATAAACCACGTTGGAGAAAAGTAGAATCAGGAGGAAATGAGGGAACCAGGAAAGGAAAAACGCAGGCAATTACATTTTTAATCTAATCAGTAAGGAAACTTTCCTAATGAAATTATAAAGGATGAAGCCATAAATAAACACTCAGGAAACACTGTAAATCTGCTGAAAATAAATGATTTCAGAATGCACTTAAAGTGAATGAAATGAACCTCTACCCACTTGAGAATGCTATCCATAATAAGAGGACATAAAAGGGAGTCCTATGTGAACTATATGCTTTATAATTATCCCCAATTTCCCTGTGTTTTCACAATTAAAATATCGTTCATAATTTCAACTTACTTATTCATGAAAGGAGAATGACTCTAAAACAAGCAGGAGAGAAGGAACACAGCATGGAAAATGAATTTCAATGATTTCCAAAGCCAGGGCATATTTTCAAATCAAAAAACAAGACATCTTTTAATTCTCTACCACTGGTCCTCTTGAATCAAATGAAAATGGAGTCAGAGTTCTCTTCCTCCAAGTCAAGCTGGACATTGCACTATGATTAGAAGTCATAATATCTGAGCCATTAACTTAATTACCAAGAAGGCAATACATAAAACATGATTTCAGTTAAGAATTATTAACACTAGCAAGCCTCAAATACTTAAAAAAAGAGATAATATTTCAATCAAGGTGTGACGGTACAATGACAAGCTTCACAGAGCTGCTTAACTATGAACATGTTATAAAGAGATTTTTAGAAGTCTTTCGTTTTGAAATTATTTCCACTAGCTAACATGTAGGGCCATCAGTTCAGTTCAGTCACTCAGTTGTGTCTGACTCTTTGTGACCCCATGGACTGCAGTACGCCAGGCCTCCCCGTCCATCACCAACTCACGGAGTTTACTCAAACTCATGTCCACTGAGTTGGTGATGCCATCCAACCATCTCACCCTCTGTCATCCCCTTCTCCTACCACCTTCAATCTTCCCCAGCATCAGGGTCTTTTCCAATGAGTCAGTTCTTCGCATCAGGTGGCCAAAGTATTGGAGTTTCAGCTTCAGTCCTTCCAATGAATATTCAGGACTGATTTCCTTTAGGATGGACTGGTTGAATCTCCTTGCAGTCCAAGGGATCCTCAAGAGTCTTCTCCAACACCACAGTTCAAAAGCATCAATTCTTCAGCACTCAACTTTCTTTACAGTACAACTCTCACATTCATACATGACTAGTGGAAAAACCATAACCTTGACTAGATGGACATTTGTTGGCAAAGTACTGTCTCTGCTTTTTAATATGCTGTCTAGGTTGGTCATACCTTTTCTTCCAAGGAGCAAGTGTCTTAATTTCATGGCTGCAGCCACCATCTGCAAGTGATTTTGGAGCCCCCAAAAATAAAGTCTGTCACTGCTTCCACTGTTTCCCCATCTACTTGCCATGAAGTGATGGGACCAGATGCCATGATCTTAGTTTTCTGAATGTTGAGTTTTAAGCCAACTTTTTCACTCTCCTCTTTCACTTTCATCAAGAGGCTCTTTAGTTCTTCTTCGCTTTCTGCCATGAGGGTGGTTGTCATTTGTGTATCTGAGGTTATTGATATTTCTCCCAGCAATCTTGATTCCAGGCTGTGCTTCATCCAGCCCAGTATTTCTCATGATGTACTATTTATATTGATCCTATTAAGTGAATTATAATGTATCTAATGATGAAAAACATTAAATAACAAATTCAGGATCAATCTAAAACTCAATCACATAGTGTGTTCATAAAGAAACACATGATCCTGGTTGCCTTAAGTTATCTGTACATTCTGCCCATTGTTATTCTGAAGGAAAGAAATTCTTTACCATGAAAGCTCTTTCTCCAGTAAAACAAAGGCGAGGGTGGGATGTTTCGAGAGAACAGCATCGAAACATGTATGTTATCTAGGGTGAAACAGATTACCAGCCCAGGTTGGATACATGAGACAAGTGCTCGGGCCTGGTGCACTGGGAAGACCCAGAGGGATCGGGTAGAGAGGGAAGTGGGAGGGGGGGTCGGGATGAGGAATACATGTAAATCCATGGCTGATTCATGTCAGTGTATGACAAAAACCACTACAGTATTGTAAAGTAATTAGCCTCCAACTAATAAAAATAAATGAAAAAAAAAAAAAAAAACACAATGCTATAAACAAATTAATCTGGCTTTCAACAGGTAAGATTATAGTTAGATGAAAGATCAAATGAGATAACCAATTTCAAATGTAAAACTATTTTACACTAAAGGATTTCCCAACTGTTTGGGGTATGTGTCAGAAATAAAGTTCCCAGGGTGAAGGATTAATTAAAAAATCAATCAGGGACTTCCCTGGTGGTCCAGTGACCAACACTCCATATTCCCAATACAGAGGTGGGGGTGGGGGGGGTGGGCCAGGGTTCGATCCCTGATCCAGGAACTAGATCTCACACGCCATAACTAAGAGTGCACATGCCATAACTAAAGATTCTGCATGGTAGTTTTATTTCCAGCATGCAGGATTGTTTACTTGCCACGTGTGAACTCTTAGTTATGGCATGTGGGACCTAGTTCCTGGACCAGGGATCAAACTCAGGTGGGAGGGAGGGAGGGAGGGACATGTGTATACCTATGGCTGATTCATGTTGATGTATAGCAGAAACCAACACAATATTGTAAAGTAATTATCCTCCAATTAAAAATAAAATTTTTAATGCAAAAAAAAAGATCCTGCACACAATTAAGACCTAATGCAGCCAAATCCATCAGGATCCTAATTAGATTCTCTAAAGATAAGACATGGGTTGCCTTAAATAAGGCTTGAGCACCTTCATGTCTGAAAACCACTGCTTGTAGTAATTCTCTAAACATCACTAACATTTGTAACAGGCAAAAAAATAGAAGTCTCCTTTTACAGTTTAACTTGTATAAATACATCCTCTTTTATACAGCTTTCTAATTTATGCACAATTCATTGAGACAATGAAGAAATCTGTTTCATCCTTAAAGAACACACAACATAAAGACTGGGTTAAGAGCCAAAGACTTTTACTAACTTGACTATTTAATCATGAAAACCAAGATGCAAGCAAAAAGTCATTATCTATTACCCCTCTGGAGAAAAAAAAATTAATTACAATTTCAAGATTTAAAAGCACTAAGTTATGTTTTCCTAAACATTTTGCCATGCTACACAGCCAAAAATAAAACATCTCATAATTTCAACTTACTTATTCATGAAAGGAAAATGACTCTAAAACAAGGAGAAGGGGACACAGCATGGAAAATGAATTTCAAAGATTTCCACAACCAAAGCAACTTTCAAACCAACAAACAAGGATAAACGTCCTTTCTTGTCTACTTTAACTGAGGAGGGTTTTTGCTGTGGCTTAAACCAAACACCATCAAGTTCTGCTACAATCAAAAACAAGTATGCCCATGATACAACAAATCAAGTCAGCCCAATGAGGATATACATGCTGGAGAAAAATAAAACTGGAATGCTACCTGAAATTCTCCAATGGGTACAAGACAAGAGGAAAAAATACCTAATAATAACTGAAGTAAAACTCTTGATTTCCCAGTGGCACGTTAATGGCCTTGTAGGTATTCTCAGAAAACCTACTTTTAACCTCCAACTGACCCAATCTTCAACTCTAATCACAATATTACCCATATATTATCCTCTCTGCTATTACCCTGACAAAAGGCAGAAACAGAAAGATCTTTTATAAACTCAATCACTCGGTCTTTTGGGAATTAAGGAAAAAATGATTCAGAAGAAAAAGAGGAGGAGGGAGAAAGAGCTGGGGGCAGGCTACTCTGATGAAACTGGTCAGGTGCAGTCCAAGCAGTAGTGACAATACTCAGTTTGGTCTCAGGTGGCAAGGAAAATGGACCAGAAGGAGAAAACTGGAAATACACAAGGTCTGCGGGGCTCTCCATTGGCCAGGAATGCCCAAACAGGACCTAGGACATTCAAGTTCTAGAATAATCTCTCAGAAAAGGACACAGCAGGGGAAGGAGAGGGTGGGATGACTTGAAAGAGAAGCACTGAAACAAATACATTGCCACATGTGAAAGAGACAGCAGTGGAAAGTTGCTGTGTAACACCGGGAGCTCAGCCTGGTGCTCTGTGACAACCAAGAGGGGTGGGATGGGGTGGGAGGGACGTTCAGGACGGAGGGGACGTATGCACACGTACGGCTGATGCCCACTGTTGTAGCGCAGAAACCGACACAACACTGTAAAGCAACTACCCGCCAGTTACAAAAGGAAATTTACTCATAAAACAGTAACATGGAGAATGGTGTGAAGCACCATCAGATTTCAATAAATTCATTTTCCCTTTAAAACTACCTGATGCCTCACAAGGTCATAGAATTGAGGTTCACTTCTGTTGGAACAATACAGCTGAATTAACACATAGGTTCAAGAATGCTGGCCAGAAAATAAAGTAAAATAATAAAAATACAAGAATGGCAACCTGATGGAGGTAAGCAATTTCTGAGATGGCTCCCTAGCCGATGACTGTGCACTGGCCCAAGATGCCTCTTTTCTGACAAAGACAATATGGTGAAAGTGGTGGGGTTGTAAACTACCCAGTGGAGAGGCTCCGGGGCAAGGATCTGAGTGAGGCCTCCAGCAACCACCTGCAGAGAACTGAGGACCTCAGTGCAACAATCCTCAGGGGGCAGAATCCTGCCGAACGCATGCGGCTGACCTTGGAAGTGGATTCTTCCCCAGTGGAGCCTCCAACCACAGCCCTGACCTACACTCTGTAGCCAAGTAAGAGACCTTGAACCAGAGCCATCCAGCCAAATCATGTCCAGATTCCTGGCCACATAAACTAGGAGATAATACTTATTTGTTATTTTAAGCCCCTAAATTTGGAGGTAATTCCCTGGTGGCTCAGTGGTAAAGAATCCGCCTGCCAATTCAGGAGATCTGGGTTCAGTCCCTGGGTTGGGAAGATCTCCTGGAGAAGGAAATGGACACTCACTCCAGTATTCTTTCCTGGAGAATCCCATGGACAGATGAGCCTCCACGGAGTCACAGAAGAGTCAGACATGACTTACAGTGACCGAACAACAGACAACACACTGAAGTACCCTGGCATCTTCACTGTTTCTCATCTCCTGCCAGCCCCTCCATATTCTCCCGAGGGGTCTAATACCCAACACCAGGATGATACTGATGGGTGGGCTGGGGAGAGAAGGAACTAGAGCAGCCACACCAGGAGAAGTGATTAACTGGAAAGACTCAGTCACTCAACAGCTCTTCACTAAGCCTCTAGTATGTGCCAAGGCAAAAACCAAATTTCTGAAGCTGGTCAAGCAAACACGTTACTCTATACTAAGATCTGTTCACAAGAACAGAGCCCCTCTTAGCAGCTCAGACACCCACCTTATCAGATATGAATGTCCCCAACCTCCCTCTCCATATGCATCCAATTTTTATTATCAAGAGCATCTTTATCTACTCCCCACCTCTAAAATTAATCCCCTTATACACTTGACCCTACTCCACCTGGCCTCCCTCATTCCAGAACTGCTGTCTTAATCCATCCACACCAATATAGCATTAGTATTCCTATAAAATGCAAACCTGATCATGTCACTCTCCTACTGAAAATCTAAACTCAATGGTTTGACATTGTTCTCAGGCTAAAGCTCAAGTTCTCAAATTGAGCTTACAGGTGTCTGTATTTATGTCTCTGGCTTTGGCCCACGCTCCCCTCCAATTTTTATGCCTTAGCCTCTACTTTTTTGGTTTTTTTTCAACTTTTCATTTCTCTCCCACCTCTTAACCTTCAACTATTCTATTCCTAGCTGAAGCACTTTTCCCCAGGTCTTTAATTACCTAACCTAAGCTTCTGGCCTTAGGTTCTCCCTGATGCCTAGACTAGTTTAGTGCCCTACTCATCCACCCAACCAGTGCCTCCACAGCAAACTGGCACGATCTCCCAGAATAGTTACTCTGCCAACTGTGTGAATTTCCCACTGGCCTTGAGCTCTATGAGGGGCTTTCCAGGTGGCACTAATGGTAAAGAACTGCTTGCCAATGCAGGAGACATAAGAGCCTCGGGTTAGATTTTTGGGTAGGGAAGAGCCCCTGGAGAAAGGCATGGCAACCCACTCCAGTACTCCTGCCTGGAGAATCCCAAGGACAGAGGAGCCTGGTGGGCTACAGTCCATGGGGTCGCAAAGAGTCAGACACGACTGAAGCGACTTAACATGCATGCTTCAGCTCTATGAAAACAGGGACCATGTGGATCCTGTTCAATGCAGAACCAGACAAACATGTATGGAAGAGTAAACTGATGCCTTCAAACTGTGGTGCTGGAAAAGTCGCTTGAGAGTCCCTTGGACAGCAAGGAGATCAAATCAGTCAATGCTAAAGGAAATCAACCCTGAATATTCACTGCAAGGACTGATGCTGAAGCTGAAGTTCCAATACTTCAGCCACCTGATGCAAAGAGCCAACTCACTGAAAAAAAGACTCTGAGGCTGGGAAAGATTGAAGGCAGGAGAAGGCAATGACAGAGAATGAGAGGATTGGATGGTATCACCGACTTACTGGACATTATTTTGAGCAAACTCCAGGAGATACTGAAAGACAGGAAGTCTGGTGTGCTGCAGTCCATGGGGTAGCAAAGAGTCAGACACAACTGAGCGACTGAACAAGATCACATCATAATTTGTTCCCTTCTTCAAATCTTCAAAGCATGTCCTCACTCCCTGAACATCCACATAAGCTCAGGTCTTCCCATCTTCTAAGATCCCTTTGATCCTACTTCCCTGGAAATCAGCCATTTTCATCTGACTTTATTAATCCTATCCAACCCCAGGCAGTCTTACTGGTGCCCTCTAACACCACAGAAACAGGCCCCCTAGTGGCCATCACAGAGTTCCTACTTAACAAATCCATGATTCTCCTTCCAGACTTTACCCTACTGAACTATAGCCCACTGCAATGCCTGTCTTGCTGATCATTTTTACTTACTGACAGATTCATTTTTGCAAAGGCCTCCAACTCTCTTCACGTTCATGGTACCTCTCTCCCTTCATTTTCCTGTTTCTATTTCTGCACTCGCCCTAGGCTGATGGATGTCATCCGGGGCTACCTTGTCTTCAGCCTCCACAAGCTCTCCTTGGGTGGCCGCCTGAACTTTTCCAGGGTCGATCACACCGCCCCCTTTTGGGGCCGGAGAGTGAAAAGGTAACAGAGCCTCATGGGAAATCCTTCTAATTACACTTGTTTAATCACTCAGTTGTGTCCGACTCTTTCAAGACCCCGTGGACTGTAGCCTGCCAGGCTCCTCTGTCCATGTAAGTTTCCAGGCAAGACTACTAGAGTGGTTGCCACTTCCTCCTCCAGATGACCTGCGTCTCCTGCTTCGCAGGCAGATTCTTTACTGCTGAGCCACCACAAAAGCCTTCAAACTACACTTGGGCCTTCATCATACTCCCGTTTAACACCTATCATTCCATATTTATGAGTAACTAACTTAGTGAGTCACTTGCGTGAGTTAGTTTTATTAACTCAGGTGTGTAGGGGGAAAACAGGTACATATCATTCACTTGCATGTTGATGACATCTCTCTCCTGTTAGACCTCTGCTGTGGGCTCTAAGCCCTTTTTTTCCATCGGTCCACCTGCTGACTAGTTCTTCCTCGCTATCCTACAAGCATCCCAACTCAATTTCTCTAAAAGCAAAATGGCCCCCTCAAGGCAGTTGCCTTTCTATAGCCCCTTTCCCACTAGAATACAAGTGCTTGACCAGAATACAAGTATTGTCTTAAAGCATCTCCCTTTCCTTCAGT